>NC_050485.2:24267452-24984955 GCF_012460135.2 Molothrus ater
CTGGCCCACCTTGCCGGCCGCGCTCAGCCGCTCTGCTCCGGGAGCCCTTTGGGCCAGAGGGGAAACATTCCTCGGTGTCTTTGGTTAAAATCCCCGACGGCCGAACTTCAGCAGCAAGATGGACACGCACCCTCCGGCAGCGGGGTGACCGGGCCATCCCAGTACGCGGCCGCCGCCGGGCCCGCCGCTGACGGTGCCCCGGGGCCCAGCGCGGCCCCGCCCGCAGCCGCCGCCGTTGCTACGATACCACAGCCAGCGGCCTTGGCTGCGAGCGGCGGCCTCGGCACCGCCGCGGGCCCGGGCCGCCACCGCCACCGCCCCGGCATCGGCACCGACACCGGCACCGCCCCTGCCCGCGGCACTGGCACCGCCGCCGGCACCGGCACCGCCCCAGCACCGGCACCGCCACCCGTGCCGGCACCGGCGCTGACGCCGGCCCTCTGCATCGAGCCCGCCACCTCCAGCCGACGGCAGCATGGCTGAGGTAACCTGTAACCTGCCCCTCCCGTCCCTGCCGGGCCCCTAGACGGGACGAAGGCTGCACCTCAGGATAATCCCAACAACATCACCCGTGTATCATCTGTAGCCATAGACCACATTTATGTGTCACCTCTGTGAGCAGAGCTCGGTTAGGTCCTGTACCTGTACCCAGGCAGTAGTAACTCTTATATTTTAGGAGTAGCTTCTACCTATAAGATCGTGGGTATAATTCCCGGCCTGCCTCCCCCTTCATTACTGCTCATCTTTTAACTCTATTTACAATAACAAACATGAACAAGATCAAGACTGAACTACTGAAGGGAGCCTACAAGAGAGCTGGAGAGGGACTTTTCCCAAGAGCACATAGTGGGGACAGGACAGGACAGAAGGAAGTAGATTCAAACTGAGAGTACGTTTAGATTAGGTATTAGGAGAAAATTCTTTACTGTGAGGGTGGTGAGGAACTGGCAGAGGTTGCCCAGAGAAGTTGCAGATGGCTCATCCCTGGAAGTGTTCAAGGACAGGTTGGATGGAGCTCTGAGCAATGTGGTCTAGTGGAGGGTCCATGGCAGGGAGTTGGAATGAGATGATCTTCACGGCCCCTTCCTACCCAAACCATTTTGTGATTCTGTGCTTTGGAGAGGATGAAATGAGAAGAAAGCCATGAGTCCTAGAGCAGGTTTGAAGGAGGGATGCGCTAAGTTCCAGCTCACAGCTCAGACTGTTCTTTGATGCTGGCAGGGGCATGGGCTGCAGCATTAAAGTTGCCCTTGAGGTCTTCCTGCTGACAGGAGAGCTGCTTCCCTATCCTAGTGAGAGCACCTCAGAGGTGCATTTGCAAGGATTTGGCATCAGAACTGAGCTAGACGAAAAATGTCTTCTGTGGAAGGTTTAACAGTAGCATTTCCCACAGAGGGAGGACTGGATTGTGTTGGCATTACTGGAGCTTTGAGATGTGCTTGTCTGCATGTCTCTGGCACTATCTGGATAGAAATAATAAACGAATCAGACTTTAGAGGGTAGAGAACTGGGCAGAATTAGGGCTAAAATACTGGGTTTCCTCAGTGGTTGATGCATTATTCAAACACTATCACAATGATGGTATTTTATAGACTTGTCTTTAAAGCAGTTGTGGGACTCGATTATAAGAACTCTGGCTGGTAAAGCACAAGTTATGTCAGTAAAATTAGGAGAAATGTGTTTGAAAAATAGCCTACAACATACATATTATATGCTAGCAAAGGAACTGTTATTACAGAAAATTTTGTCATGATTTCTTAGTAGCTGTTATACACTCAGTATATTACTTTTTTGTATTCTGGGATCATAAGTGAGATGTTGAATTCTTCCTGTTTGTTGATTATTTCACTCAGGAAGAGTCTGACAAACCATATGTAGAAGAAAGTGCCTTTGAAGCACTGGAAAAAGACTCCCAAGAATTCATCAGCATACTGAGTAGAGATGAAGCTCTGGAAAAATTCCGTGTCGAATATGAGAAACTTCTTGCTATTATGAAGAAGTCTCGTGAAAATGAACAGCATCTCATGGAGAAATGCAGGAAGCTAAGTGCTGAGCTTGTGGAAAAGTCATCTAAAGTAGCTGTGCTCACCAAAATCACTCATGATGATGAGGAAACTATATCATCATTGAAGTCGGTAAAGTTTTGGATAGAATGAAGTATGATCTGAAATTGTAAATGAAAAACGTGGTAATAAGAAAAGCACCTGAAAGAACACTTGATTTTATGTAGAGAACTAGCTGGAGGATTAAGCATAGAGGTGGCATCTCCAGTTGTTTAACCTCTGCTTTGCTTTGTTTTCTCAGCCTGGTATATTTACAGGTTTTAGTCAATTTCTGTGTTTATTTGCACCAAACCAACTCCGTCAGCTTTCAAGTACTTACTAATAGTTTTTGTTTAAGCTTTCCCTCTGTAAAATGGCACATTTTCTACTTAATGTACTGGTTTTGATTCATTATAACTTTTGAAAGATTGCTTGGATGTTAACTATTGCCAGAACATAAAAAAAAACAACTACTTTTTTTTGAAGTATGGATTTTAGGCCAGGGAAGTGACAACTTATATAAATAAATGTTTCACATTGCTTTTGAAAAGGAATCCTATATAGCATTTCAGTATGATTTCACCAATTACTCTGATGTGTTGTTTGTTATTATTGATTTAAACTCTGTCAAATCAAAGTGCTTGGCTCCTTAAAAACGGTTGATGTTTTTAGGCTTACAGTGAATTTTCACTATCAGAAACCTAAAGCTGCCAAGTGATCATAAGACTGTATGTGGAACTTCTTCATTCAGATGGTTTAAAAACTTAGCTTTGTGATACCTAGATAGGGTTTAATTTAGCACTTATTTGGGAAACCTCCATGCCTTACGATAAAGTGTTTTGTTCCAGTAAAATAAAGTCAGTGTAGCAAGCCAGAGTGAATTTTGAGCACTACAGAAATAATTCTTTGAAATGGAGTTTCTTGTCCTTAGAATTATGAGGAAAATACATTCAGAGTAAATAAAAATAGCAGCACTGTCATCCTATGGCTTCAGCTTGCAAACCTGTGCCCAAAGCCTCTTCAGGGAGGAGGAAAAGCATGGAAAATCTTGTTGATTTTCACTGCTGCTAATCAAAACCTGGTAGATGAACATCAGGAACTATGATGATCCTTACAATTTCCTTTTTGTAATCACATGGCAATACTCTGGGTGTGAACAGTAGGAGAGGTGGTGCTTCAAGATGTTCCCAAACTGAGGAGAAGTCTTGGTAACATCATAAAACCAAGGAATGGAAATGTTGGGAAAATAAGAGCCTTTCCAATTTCAGCAGCTAATTTTAAGCTCAAGCAGGATATGACTGAACTATACTGCCTTCTATTGATCCCATTAAGTGAATTTCTAGTGAAAAAGCTGCTTGACAGTATGATCCTGCTAGAAATGATGTGCAATGCACAACATGTGACATTTCATTTCTAGTGGTGCATTGTGAGTCAAGTATACAGCTGATACTTTTTCAGGTTGGTTATGAGAATTAGTCCTCTTAAAGGTTCAGGAATTATTTTGATATTGTTTAAAATTTTCATGTCTTGTTTGAGGCTTTGCTGGTAAACCCTTTATATTCCATATTATTCTTCTTTCTGAAGGAAAGTTCAAGAAGAGTTGTAGTATTTCACTACAATTTTGTTAACATTCAAACAATTTGTTTCCCATGTGTCCAAGCTAAGTGTTGAAGGAAGTGCAAGTGCTAAAGTAGCCAAGATGAAATTCTTCTGCTAAATTAAACAAACAATCTGTCCCACAGTTTAATTATTAATAAACCATAAAAGAATCCTGATGGAGCTGTTCTTGTAAAAATGGAACAGTTGCTCCAAATTAAGGCCCTACATCTTGGTGACTTGATGGGTCATTAGGGTAAGAAATAAAAGTTGCAGAAGAAAAATTTTTCTCTAAGTGAAGGCCTGTTTGTAATCAGTAGAGTTTGTTTAGGGCAGGGGTTAAGCACACAGATCAGTGGCTGGTGGGAGGTGGGTCAGTGATAATCAATAGCTGTTAACTGTCAGGTGGCAGTTAAAGGATCTGTTTTGTAGTTTTAATAAACTGGGCACAACAATCTGCTGTTTACAGTAATATCAAAGGAGCAAAGGGCCAAGCTAATCATGAAGGGAATTCAATTCTGTTTTTCATGGCTAGAGACACTGATCCATGAGTCTGCACTGGAAGAACTCTAGAAGAGGAATTTATGGGAGCTTGTACTGCCCTGCTTGAAATGACCAAATTTTCAATTTCCAGGCGTATCAATCCAATATAATAAGAAAACGTTTCATTAATTCTCAGTTTCTGAGCAATGAGACTGATGTGATCTTTTGGGGTATTTAATGAAAGCAAAGTAAAGCAGTTACACTTCATAAGTTCTGCTTCACAAGTTCCACTGTTCAGTACTTCTCCAAGGATTTTTGAATTATTCTAACAGCAAACATTCAGGGTACTTCTTTAATTATGCAGCAGGCTGCCATGCTTTACCTACCTATCTTGTACTGCAATCACCCCGTGTTGCTGACACACTGCAATCTTTCACACTGAATAACAATGTGAATATTTCCTCTATGAAGACTTCCATCATTGAAATTTTGCTCCTTTTTACTTCTGAAATTACGGATCTATTGTTCTGCTCTTACAGCAGAAGATACAACCAAGGAGCAGCTACAATGAAGCTCAGTTTTGCTGATGCTGAAGTCTGTAGAAAATTCTTATTTAGATTTTGCTTATTAGTGTGGCCATCACCCGTGTTTTCTTACTTTATTGATAAAAATTGGTATTATCAATACAAATTCAATACAATAGTTTTTACAGGCCAAAGATAAAGTTGAAAAGCACAGCTTAGGGTGACCTGAAATCAGTGCTTATCTGAACGGTCTTATTGACTTCAAGAGATCACTTTTGCAAATACTCATCAGAACAAAAGACTCTCTGTAGCCACTAAAACCTTTTGGAGGCTTATTGATTTTATTCCCCAGTCCTATTCTGCAAAACTCCAATCGTAATGATTTAATTCACCAATTTTAATCACAGTCTAATCAGCCAGCAGGAAGCTCTGATGTAAGTAATCAGCTTTAATCTTATTTTCAATTTGCATTTTTTCTAGAGAAAGGGTGGTTGCCTCTTACTGGTTGAAAAATCATGAAACATGTTTATTTGCAGTTATATTTTATGCTTTTCTGTTAGTCAATATGTACACTGTGTCTTTTTGCCATTATTTCAGCCCAACATGCACTTATTTAAATTTCAGGATTTTGCTTCTTTGTGTGAGATATTAATGAATGAAAAACTTATAATTTATTAGATAATGCTTAATGCTTTATGTATGATCATTGCTGCATTGAATGAAAATTGGAACTCAAAATGCATGACATAAAAATTGATTTTATATATAAAGCTGTTTAAAAGTGCTTGATACATAAGTGAAAAATCATATTTTTCAGGCTAAATTTTGAACTAAGTAATTTATTAAGTAATGAAAATACTGTTTGTAGGTAGTGAGTTTAATTGACTGTAATTTCAGAATTTCTGAGCAAGGAAAGCTCATGGTTTACCTCTTTATTAGTATGTGTGGAAAAAAAGGAAGAGCAAAAATTCCCGGTCTTTATGTTCCAGTTGGTTTCTCAAATTTGGATATGCTGAGCTAGTTGAATAAATAAAATGGAAATGTATTCCCTTTGCATTTTGAAGAGGCTACAGATGTTATACTTTGTTTTATCATTCAGCAAAATCTGGTAGCCTGTTACTTCTGCTAGTTCTATAGTTTGAATTTTTAATTTAGTCAGTAAACAACTAAATATTACATATATTTGATTTTTAAGTGTTCCATAAGTATATTAACAATATAGCATAACATAGGTGTCATAATTTAGAGTTTAGCATTAAATTATTTTAATTTTTTTTGTTTTTTGGTTTTTTTTTTTGTTTAGGAACAAACAGAGATGTCAATTACAATAAAGAAATTCTGTTACCAATTTGATATAAAATAAATTATTTTATTTTCTTCCTTATGGAGATATGTTCTAAAGTAGTTTTATCCTGCCCCAATTTCATATGATGCAAGTAGGAATTGAAAGGGATATTATGGCCTGATATGATGATGCTTCTATTTGGCTTTACTCAGGGAGACCCTAGAGCTAATGTAGAACTGCACAGCCACACTGGGATCTAAATCTGTACGAGTTGATAAAGTCCAGAACTCTGCTAGGAGCCAGCTGAGAAAAGAGCATCATGCTGTGATTTGAAGCTCAGGGACTTCTAGTGTAAAAGTAGTATCTTCATCATTTACTGAGACTTCAGGAACTTTCCTTCCAGTCCAGTCACTTGTTGAATTTAGACTTTTTTTTTAGCACAAGATTCCAGAAATGGTAGGAGCTTTATTTAAACCTAGCAAGGAATAAACCTGGATTTTAATTCAGATCATAAAGATCTGATTCAATAGAGAGAGATGCAGAGGAGGTTATAAAATGAAGTGAATCCTCCTCCCTTATCCTGTTTGTGGGTATCAAACCCTAGGCTTGTGAGAGACACACAAATCTGTCATTTAAGTAACTCCATGTGCTAAAATTTGGCATAAGAATTGAGCATTACCTGAAAAACTAGTTAAAATCAAATTACACTAAGTCTTCAGATGAAAATGAACAAAGAGGAAGAAAAGTTGAGTAACATCTTTTCCTCATCCAAATCAAATTGGATGCTCATTGTCCTCATAGGAATTTTACAGACATGAGTTATTTAAGTAGATGATACCTTTGTGGGCACTGAATAGTAAGTAAATTTTTACTGATATTGGTGGTACTCATGTGATCAAAGCCTCACAGAGTCCATGCCCTCAGCCAAAACAAAAGATACCAAGTGAAGGGGACTGTTGTGAACCTAATCATGAAAAGGCACAAAAATCTATTTTCTCAGTAAAGTGCAAGGCAATTAATTTCTAATTCGTGTTTATTTTTAAACATAATTTAATTTATGTAATTATTTTCCATTTCATTCCTAGGAGCTTGAAAGGGCCTGGAAAATGGTGGATAAAGCCCATGAAAGGGAACAGAAAACGAAGGAAACAATTGATTCGCTAAAAATGGAAATTTCACGCCTAAATAATTTAATGAAGGAAAGAGCTGGACAGGATTACAAGTAAGTTTTCCTCAGGGAGAGGGAAAGCCTGATCTGATTTTCTATCATTCTATACTTGTTTAGCCATGTAGACACTGTGGAAAACATAGATATTTTCTGTCTTTTACTTTTCTCATGAATACACATTTATTTGTCTGTGTGTTTATGCAGTGAGTAAGTAACAGAATCAGGCTCTGACTGAGTTCATTCAGTATTGGATTAAGCTAAAAGATCAAATAAAATGAATCCTATGCACTTTCTCAGTATGTGTCATATTGTTTTATCTGACAAACTCTTCAGCATACTTTGAGAATAGGATCCTGTCAACATTTTTACATTTCACAGCAGCAAGGTCAAGTAGATAAATCAGGAAGGCAGGACACTTGATTTCTCTTCTGTTCCTAGCTTTGTTATAAGGCTTTAACACTGTCTGTGTTCTTGTTTGTATTTTATACACTTTCAAGATTATGTTTTGTTTTTTTTAACCAAACACACATAGAGGGAGCTAGTCTGAGATGGAGCCTCTAAGCCACTGCATTGTGAACATAATAATCATCCTCTGGAGCTGCTCAGAAGCTCTCCAGAACCTACTGTTTGTAGTATCAGGTCCTCAGAGACTGCTTATGCTGTAACATTAAGTTAAACTCAAAGATATTATTAAGTGTTTTGACCCTATGGCCTGTGCACTTCCTACTGAAATTGCTGGTGCTTGGCCTGCCTGATTATGGCTTGAAATTTTCACACTGTTTAAGGTATTTATTTATAATATGCATGCAGGATATGTATGGGACATGCTTGCTTCTGCACTCTATGTATCCAGGCAGCAAAAACTTCAATGTGCTCAGGGACTTCCCCCTCCAAGGAATGTGTCAGCACATAAACCACCTGGGTCTGTAGCAAATCCTTCACCTTTTGTCCTTGATGTGTTCTAGACCTGTTTAACAGCTTTCCTTGGATCTAAAACCTTGGTCATTCAGCCTCCCCCTAGTATAACTCTCCTTAAAGCCTTCTCTCCCTAGCTGTTTTTGCATTTTCCTGCAAGAGCCAGGAGCTGTTACTTTGCTAACACCTCACTCCTGTTTCCAGCTCTGCCCAGGCTTGCTGCCAGCTTGCAATTTCTTCTTGAAGTTCCCTCTGTATTGCCCTCCAGTTCCATGCTTAAATACCCTGTCCAGTGACAAGGTCATGAGACTAAGTAACTCCTTTGCAGATTTCAGCCTTGAAAACCCAATAATCTTTTAGAACGATTAGACTGCTTTTTAAGACTGAGCTTGAACCCACGCTTGGACTTCCTTTCATATTGTAAATGTGTCAAAACAGAGTCAATTTTTATTTTTACATTATGCGACCGTAAGACATAACCTAGTTAGGTTTCCAGTCAGGTGAGGTGCAGAGAGACAGGTTACAATAGTGTAACATTTTTGGTCCCTGACTAATTTTGCTGTGGGAACAAAAGAGGAAATTTTTTCCCCTGTTACTTTTCTGGGAAATGGAAGGTTTATTCAGACTCGTGAGGATGTGATACAACAAGAAAGAGTTTTGACTTGGCTGATGGCGACTCTGTTCACAGTAGATAAAAGCATATAATTCAGTTGACCATCAGTCTTCATACAGAGGAGTTTAAAACGAAAAAAAGATTTCTTTTAAACTCCTGTTTCTCACAAAAGTCTTTGTCTAGCATAGGAGGAAGAACAGAAATGGCCTGTGACACTGCTTGACTATTATTTCCTTGCTTCCAGTGTTGAGGATTTGCTAAGACTTCAAGAAGAGGTAACAGAAGAACGAGACCAACTGTTGTCAGAAATTGTGGAGTTACGTCAAAATCTCACTGAAATCACAGAGCAGCAGCAGGAAACAGAAAAGGCAAAAAATGAGGCAGAGCAATCTGTTTTGCAGGTCTGTACTGATCACCAGATGGTGATTTTAGGCTTTGTCCTGAGCCTTTCTCCACACTTACAATTGATCTCCAGTGACTAGGATGCCACTAGCTCTTGCTTTGCATCTTAAACATTTTCAGGAGTGCTCTGAGTGGACTCTGCTGTGAATGACTTCTATATTTTTCTGTAGTTTTAGGCTATGTACTTTGCTAAGTGTATTGTCATGTACCAGCTGCTTCCACAGCTTCCCAATACTCCACTGAGGCCGAGGTTGTTTTTTGTGAATTGGAATCATCTTTAATGCTGAAGAAATGGGATGTCTTCTGTATTGTAAATCCTTATGCCTCAAAAGAGACACTTAGAACATAGACCTGGAATGGAGATTCTTGGTCCCTTGCTGTTGGCAGTGGTTGCCATATTATGAGATACCATCATTCTTAAGAATGTATCAAAATCTGGCTTAAAAATAATGAAGCTATTTTCTCTCCTTTATGGGAAGCCTTTTCCAGATTTTTACTTTTTTCATAGTTAGGTACCTCCTACTTTCTTCTTTACTCTGATTTTCTGTTTACTGTCTTTCCACTTAATTTTTTCACCATGCAATTGTCTGTAGAGAGCAGTCATACTCCATCTCAGCTTTACATGAAGTTAGGCTTTCTATATTTCTGACCATCTGAGTAGACAGTTGTTCTTTGTGATCGATATGTATGGCTTTCTTGAAATGTATAGAGCAGCTAGAGATAGACAAGGCTGAGGATCAGAGGAAGAGCCACTGAATGGAAGGTAGAAAAAGATGAAAGATGGCATAAAGAACTCTGATATATCAAATATATAAGCATAATAGTGAGAAATGAAAGAATTAAAGCAGAACATAAATAGGGGCTGGAGCAAGACACCTGGAGAAAGGAAGAGTAGAAAATCACACTTAAACAAAGAACAGAGAAGAGGTAGAAGGAGCATTTGGCTTTCAGTTTTTTATAAATCACAAATAGGAAAGTAATGATCAGTCTAGGTTTCATGCACAGAAATTGTTTCTATTTATAAAGCAGATGACTGGTAATGTACAAGAAGAGAATATAAAATCTTTGTTTTTCTGACAGCATTGTGGGCATGAGAGAAAAGAGTCAAAACTTGTTGAATCTTGGCAGCCTTAATCTTCTGATATTCACTTCATCAACCCTTAAATTTACAGAATTGTTACAGCATTTGTAATCACCTCCCATTCTTCCAGTATGAAATTATTCTCCACTTCAGACTGCTTAAATGACAATGTGTCTTTGAAGATCCTGTTGAAGACCCTGTTAGTTCTGGCAACTTTTCATCTGTGGGCTCAGAGGGGGAGGAATCCTTAAGCAAAGAACATCTTTCAATTGCTGGTCCCTGGCTGAACTGAGTATTTCCATATGGATCAGCCCCCTGTGTCTCCTCTCTGCTGATTCTGCTCCATCAAATTTTTGTGGAGGGAGAGAGCAGGACTCACAAGACAGTCTATTAAATATGAGAAAAATTTCCTCTTTCAGAGTTTCCACGTAGGAACTTTGAGAGTAGAAAGATTGAGACCAGTTGAGACAATGAACACTTGTCTGGCATCTCTCCTTTAATATCAATGTAATAAGTGTTTCTGCTAGTCAGAGAGAATAATAAAAAGAAAAATCCTTGCAATACAGCATCAAGCCCCAATTAATTTTGATGCTGCATTCAGAAACTACCACTTTTCAAGTAACTTATAACAGTAAAGACATTTATGCCACTGCATCTCCAGAGGAATGCTTTTATGTTTGGACTGTATCAGACTGTAATTCTGTCTGGGTGAACTGACTGATGTTTAACAAATTTTTGTCATCCATAAATAGGGCCCTCATGCAGAATAATTTTTTGTTCGACCATTAGAAAACATAATTACTTCTGAGAAGATCTGGCATGCAGTGATGGTTGCAGTAATATAGAAGCTCTTGTTTTTAAAAGCAAGCAGAATCAGAGAGGTGAGAGGACTTGTTTTCCTGAGTAAAAGGCAGCAGAATTTAAAATTGTTTTCTTCTCTATTATTATAGCTTCAGGAAGACATCCAGCTGCGTCAAAGCGAGGAATTACGAGAGATGCGAAAGAAGGAAAAAGTGGAGACTGAGCTGAAAAATCTTCAGGCTGAAATGGATAAGAAGCAAGCTGAGGTCCAGAAGTTACAGCAACAAATAGAGAATGACAAAGAGGAACAACTGAAAATAGAAAATAATCTTAAGGAGCAGAAGGTAGGCTACATGGCACACTGATGTTTATCAGGTCTAAGATTAGAGTAAAATCTGTAATTAAGAAGAAAATGGATTTTTCTGAAAAGAGAGGGGGGGAGGGTAAGTTATTAAATTTTAATAAACACTTATTTTTATATAAATATTAATTTACTAACAAATAAGTATGTAAAGCTTGCTGACAGATTTCAGATAGGTTTTTCACAGAAGTCAGTAGTGGATCACAATGATATTGTTCATGTTGAAAAATCACAGCAAATGAGACACAATCTGTGAAGAACATGGATGATCTATAGGAGCAGGAGACTACCAGGTTGGACTTCTGACTATATTGCCAGCTTTGCTATTGATTGTGTCTAGTGGCATTGGTAAAATAATTTTACCTCCATCCCCTTCTTTCTTCTTTTTCAAAATAATTTTTATCTGCCTCTCAAGCCTGTGAAAGGGCAAGGAACTGTCTTCATAAACCTTTTTGATTGATTTCCTCATTCCATTTCTAAAAACATTATCTGGACACCTCCTAACATAGTGTTCTGCAAGTGTGTGAATTTTCAGGTTTTCAGTCCATTTCCCCTGACTTTGAGAAACTCTCAGAGAAGCAATTTCAGTAAATGGCAGGGGAGATCTCATCACTGTAAACCAGTCCTACCTCAAGGGAAACTTCCTTGTGAGTTGTGTGTATCTTGTAAATTTATAACTTTTATAGCTTTTTCTTCCCTTCTGGTCCCTGAGTTTGAAAAGGTAGAGGTCTGTAACAAATTTTAGTCAACACAAAGTCTTACTAAAATACTCAGGAAAGAGATAGAGAGAAGACTTGATTAATTTTCTGAATATCACTGATTTGATGCAGCTTTTGAGGGCAGCTCCATCATCTGCCATGGTAATCACGTTGTAGATACTGGTTCTGTTCCATTCTTTCTTCTTTTTATAGTCTCTTCCAGGCTTTCAAAGTGTAGATTTTAGGGACATTCAATTATCCAAACTGTCCTGGAAAATAAGAGCTCACATAAAGTGCTGTGTGGGCTAATTAACCAGACTTCTGCATTGTCTTCCTTGCCTGTGCTGGCTTGAAGGTGTCTGTGAATGCCCTAAATGGTCTTTTGCTTGAAGTCTGTCCAAAACACAGGCTATCCAACTCTGCAAGGGTCAGGGTAGAAATCTTCAAAAGAAGGTAAGAGAGCTACTGCAATTTCATCAGGTTATTGTCTCAGTTGAATAGTTGCTGGGATGCCTGCTATTCTTTTATTCTTATTCTTATTTTATAAGAAATTTCTAATGAAATACCCTTTCCTGCGTGACATTGAAAATGGTTGGATACAGCTGCTATAAGCTTTATACCACCCCTGTCCAAGACTCAATAAAGAGTTGCCTGAAACAGTGTTATCCTGACATTTGCAATATAAAAAGGAGTATTCCTTGTTTTTACACTAGGTTCTACTTCTCTTCCTTTAATGTTTTCTAAAGGAGCAATGTATAATGACTTCATCAGGAGTGAAAGATATGATGGTTGTTTCTTCATTTATATATGTAATATCTGCAAGGAAATTTCCATCAAGCAGAAGATAAATCTGGTAGCTCCAGTATTGAAATATATGTTCTGTCTAGAAACCACAAAACCACTATTCCATATGTTTAACTGAAGACAAATTAAAGAGCAGAATGCTTTTGTCCTGGTCTCAGCAAACCATGTACCCAGAGAAATGTTATCAGCACATTAATGGAGGATGCTTGCTCATAAAACAGAGCTTCCCTGCCCTCTGCTGATTGAAGTGATTTGAATCTCATACTCATTTTCAGTAATTTTATGTAGTGAGCTGTATTATGTGATGGTTGCCAGATGCCTAACAAGAAGGAAAATATCTATTTACCACCTGCAATAAACACCTGCTAAGCTTCCAGAAAAAAAATTGCACTGGATCTGTTGTTCATTAGACATTATGATTTCTCCATGTCATTATGACCATGTATTATATTTAGTAATATAATTAATTCCATCAACAGTGAAGGCTGGTTTTTAAGCAGACAACAATCTGCAGCAGCTTTTGTTTCCTGGGTAGCAGGAGGGTTTGGTCTTCAGGTGTACATAGGTATTGTAATGAGATTTAGAAGAATTGATAGGATTGTTCTTTAATCTAACAGACCTTGAATGAAAAAGCTGGTAAGGAACTTGAGCAATTGAAGATGAAATATCAAAAGCTCTCACAAGACAATGAGCAGCAGACTGCAATGCTTGATGATGTGATGAAGGACATTGGTCAGAAGACAGCACAACTGAAAGTAAGTTCCAGAGGGTGCATCCTACCAGCTGTATCATTCCAATGAAATCTTACCACTTGGGACAGGGATGACTTCAGTTCTTGTCCTGATAGTTCCCCACGAGTAGTTTTGGATGAAACATGAGTAGTTTTTAGGAACAGATCTGGCTGATGCTGAATGCCATTCTTTCTATGGCAGGTAGTCTCCAAGCCTCTCATCTGACATTTTTGCACCTGTTCTCCTGGAGGATTGTTTCATAAAACACATGAACCAAAACGTTCAACACTCTGTTCATAAAGGTTGGATGGTCACAAACATGGGGTCTCTTTTCCATCTTGAGATCTTCAAATAAGAGGAATGATTTTCTTATAATGATTAATGTAATTTGAATTTTGCCAAAATCCATTGAAAAATGGTTATAAATTATAATAATGGTGTCCTGGATAGTTTCCACTGAAAGGAATTGCTTTCAACACTAAAATTTCTTCCCCCCCCCAGTATTGATTGAGAAAGTTAAATATAAATAACTAAGATGGTGTTTACTTTCAGATCTAAATGGTTTTGTTGCCTGACTTCACATTACTCAACAGTAATTTTATACAACTCAGAAGCAGATGAGTTTCTGTTGAGGAGGAATTAAAGGATTCCTGCATATTCTTATTAGGGTATTTTGAGAGCACTTGACAAAGGGTAATGTATAGATGTTGGATGCTATTATGCTATTTACCATACCTTGCATTTTGTGTCACCATTGGGGTTAAACCAGTAAACATTAGCAAATTCAGGTAGAAAATAATTATCTTCTTGAGTTTTACTGAGTATAACTAATTCACCTAAATAAAAAGCTTGTTTGCTTGTTAGTCTGATAGAAACTAACCCCTGACAGATTAAAAGCTCAGTTCACAACTGATATGAAATGGATGGTTCTGATTTGGATCCTTAATGGAGGATAAGAGGTTTCTTTCTGTTGTATTTTATTAGTCAAGCTGAAGCTTGTTTTTCGTACTTATTTGAAAAACAATTTACTGTCTTTTCCAGATTGTCCAGTTTTATCATTACCAATGCCATCATTATGTAAAACTTTACAAATATGACTTGCATCTGGGACTTTAGAGTGTCAGAGGATTTTGTTTCTATCATCTTATCCTGATTTCAGGAAAAGTTGATGGAACTTTCAGAGTCATGCTCAAGGACTTCTGGGAACAAAAAAATAGAAGATACTGCCCAGTTAGCAGTTAAGCCAGCTGCTAAAACTTAAGAGCCCTAGTCATGATCTGGGATGCAGGTTTTGTAGGGATTGTGCCTGCAGTACCATCCTGCAGTGTGCTGTGTGCTGGGCAATGTGAATTGTCAAACTACTCTTAAACCTCTTGAAGCTTATTGTCAGTGAGAACTGAGGAGATTTCCATTCTCCCAGAGGATGCTTCATAGCAGGATTCCCCTTCTCACAGAATCAGTATCTGAGGCTGTAAGTGGAACACTGTAGTCTGTGATGACTGTAAAACCTAGCAGTGGCACTGAATTATACAAAGTTATACTTCTAAAAAGGAAAAAGACTGATTGCTGTTGTGATTATTGGTTAAGTTTTCCAGTAACCAGTCATGCAGTATTTTGATTGATTATTTTTCCCTCTATTGTATAGCAAATGAGACAGATTCTGGATTTTGCCTTTTCTTTAAAGCCATAGGTTATAAAAGAGATGGGGATAATACATACCTGCTATTTAGGGACATGCAATCAGACCACACTACAGATATCTTTCTCATCACAAGTCCTGTGCCTAGTACTTCAAATGAAAATAGATATTCCCAGTTTTTAATCTACTGGACTAATTGGGTAGTGCTTTGTGAGGTTTGCCAGCTTGAAGTTCTTTGTTGATCATCTTCAGTCCTAAAGTGTAAGATTTGATTATCATTTTCATTTCCCAAGCTGGCTTTGTTTAAATTATTTTAAATATTTTTCAATTAGCTAATTATCTTTCTGCAGCTGACCCACAGCACTTACATGTTTTCTTTCTGAGTTTCATGGAGTAAGTACACCAAATAAAAAACCATTTTCTTCCCTCTTTCTGTGGATGCTTTCTCTCCCCTTTCCCTGTTGCTATTTTGTAGGAGATAGAGGATGAATCTGCTCATATGAGCCTTGAAATTTCAAAGCTGAGCAAAATGAGAGATGTTCTCCAGAATAAGCTGCGTACCGCAGAGGAACAAAAAGTTGATGCAGAACATGAAAAAAACATGCTAAAAAATCAAATAATCAGACTGGAGAAAGGTAGGTGCCTAAGAGATAGGTGAATCTGTTTTCTGAGTTCTTTTAAGTTATTCTAGGTACTCAAAAAAGCATTAGCATCAGCTAATATGTAGGATTGTAAAACCTGTTCAAAACTACTTGAACTGGGTATGTAATGTCAGGGCTTTAAAAAAAGTCCTCTGAATTGTGGACTTCTGCATTTTTAACAGCTGTATAATTTGAACAGAGAAGTCACTGTCTTTTCACTTTTTCTCTAGAGTTGGAGACAGGCAAAAAGCAGGCAGAGACTGACAAGAGAGCCATAGATGGGCTTGTGAGGGAAAGGGATATGCTAAACCAGGTGAGTTTGCATTGTTCATATTGATAAGCCTCACAGCTTGAGAATGAAATGCCTGTAGCTTAAACATTCACAGCAGCACAGAAATGTAGAATTCATAATGTTAAGTTAAAGCCTTCAGATTTCCTTAAGCAGCTGTACAAACTACTTTTCTGTGCACTGAAACAATGTTAGCATCCATAAAAACACAGAAGATTTCCAAGTTTTAATGTATAAACCATCAGGGAGTTCAAACTGCAAACCTGTTATTTGGTATCCAAGAGTTTGCTATGTCTGTGTTTTTACACAGATCTTTTCCTCTGTATCTTATGAAGTTTGGTAGCAATCTAGGCAAGGTAAGTGTTTGCTGAGAGAAGACAACCGGAGTGTTGATAGACTGTGTAGCAGCTTGGCAGGTTGTTTGAGTAGTAATCCTTGCTTTTAGATCTGTTTCTCATACTGTTTCCCATCAGCCCAAGGTTCTTGTACTGCAGTATAGCATCTCAGGTTTATGGGCAGACCTCAAATGTTATCTACTAAATTCAATGCTAAAAGATGATTTCTAACGTGCTTTATTTGGTGTAGATTTACTGTCCTGTGTCTTGAATCTAGCAGAGGCTCTGATTTGACAGGTAAAATATTTGTTTTGTGTAGGGAGGGAAATTTTAAAGTGGGACCAGGAGGCTGATTTTGTAAAGATGATATGTTGATGTTTTCTGTTTAATCTTTATGCAAAATTTTAAAGTAAGCTTGGTTAATTTCAAGCTTGAACTTTCTATTGAAGACATGAGCAAGAAGTGTATTTGGCTTTATTCTTAATGTTACTGGCTACTGGCATGCTTTACAATCAAAATGCCTCAAAGCTGGTAAGGATTTTCCAGTCATTAGTTATATCCACTTGTAAACAATCCTATCAATTTTATTTTTTGTAATGCAGACACTAGTGTTTTAATGAAATCAGAAAAAGCTCTATTTAGCAGCTGTGCTAGAGATTTTTTTTTTAAATCAGATTTAGGGTTCAAGTATTTCAACTGAACAAATTAGATAAGGAATAATAGCATTGAAAAGTCCATAACCTGCTTTGACAATGGCATGCTTTTGTCATGGTGGTAACAGTGTTGCATTTTCAGCTCAAGACTCATTCATTTTTGTTCCCTTTAGAACTTGATCAAGGCTGCAAATGCTACTCAGAAACAGATCGATTTGGTGAAGTTCCATGAGCAGTCAAAACAGAACTTGGAGACAGAAATCCAACATTATAAAATAGAAGCTCAGAAACAAAGGAAGATTATTTACCAATTGGAGAAGGAGAGAGAGAGTTTCATCAAGGAATTGAGTGAGCTCAAAGAGAAGGTAGGAACAGCTCTTTGTGCAAGGAGTTCTTTCCCGTCTTACTCTCAGAACTGTGAAGATGATACATTAATTTTCCTAACATGCCAGTGGGAGAAAGCTTGGATTTGTGGTCTTCATACAATGTACAAATATTTCTTGCTGTCAGTGCATGTTGCCTGCTACTGCTTGAGCTCTCTCTCAGGAAACCTTAGCAATAGGAGAGAGACTTGGTAATTCTGTGAGAGACTTGGAGTCCAGCCATGTACTGCCATTACTGGAGTTCAAACCAAGGCCTCTTGACTTCTTATACATGAGTCCCACAACTGAAACTCTCATATGCACTTGGAAGTTACACTTTGACTGTTCTGTCTTATCTGCAAAGGACCTTATCTTGCAAATGACCACTGTCCTAAAATTGAGGCCAGTGAGACCCTACAGTTCTCAACATCTTTGTAAGGTACTTAACATTTTGAAGGCTTACTTCAGTATGTGAAAACAGCTCAGCATGTTCAAAATAGATTGGAAAACAAGTTTTCCAGTAGCAGCTGCAGAGGCATAAAATTTGAGTTGCCTGCTGCCCATTATTATGTATAACTTTATTCCTGATGAAGTAAAATCAGGATCATGTTTTTAACATGTTCCATTAATTGCTGAGTATCACATTGGAGAGCCCTCCAAGAAGCTCATTGATTTACTGGGATTAGCTTCCAAGCAGTTTCAACTCAAAAGTTATTTGCTATCTTTTCACAGTGAAATTATCCTTCCAACTTCATTTGACCAGGGGCTTTTAAATCATTTTAGAATAGTCTATGCTCCATTGCCTGGAATACCTCTTGTCATTTCTTTGTAAATAATATTCCACAAAAGTGAGATTTGTCTTTGTTGTAAAGTCATATTTTGCTTCTTTCTCTCATAGTGCATTTCTAACTGTAGATATGAGTTAAGAACATTGTAAACTAGGGCCTGAGTGTAATTCATAACACTCAAAACTACAAGGCTCTTTCTTTTAATTCTATTTGGGGCTGCCCATAGTATTTTGAGGGTGAGAATGATGAATGTTTGTTTGCTTACTTTTTCTTTTCTTCCCCTGCCACTTTGGGTGTAAATTTTCTATCATTTCTTATAAGGCAGAGGCTCAGTAAATGGCTTATGACACTTGAGCTGTTTGTATAATTATGCCTGCAGTGACTGCAGCTTTCCAAAGGACTGGCAGGCTTCCTTGGATCACCAAAGGGGCAGTTCCTGATTCTGCTTATAGATGAAGAGCAGCAAGAACAGTTTTGAGCATGGGGGTATGTGACAGCAGTCTTGTCCTTCAAGTCCAAATGCAGGGTAGGACAACATAGGATCAGGATTGTTATGTAAATAGGTAATATTTAGGTTCACTGTTTGACCTATTCAGACTTGAGAAGCTGTGTCAAAACTACAGAAGTCGTTTCACAGCTGGTGGGGAATGAGCTACTGATGGTAGTAAGGCTGTGGCCAGTCAGTGCTCTTCTCTCACCTTTTGCTACCAACCTGGTTTTGCAGGAAGTTGCACCCCACCTTTGGAATTGTATAAGAGCTGAAAAAGAGCCAAATCCATCCAAACCCAGAGATGTAGCTATTCTGGCTCTGAAAGCTGCCTGGCTATTTATAGCAGCACATACTCTACAGATCTGCAGAATTCATCTTTCAAAATCATCATTTACCACATCACACAGTTTGTGGTGATTGGGAGTGGGGCTGTGGCAGAGCCTCATCCCCAGTGGGCACAGCTGTGAGCAGCAGGTAAGCAGCACTGACAGCAACGAGCCACAGAGTGCCCAGGGGCACTGACCAACCACCAAAGGGAGCAGAGGGCACACAGGTGCAGTGCATCAACAGGAGGGTATAAAAGATTTGGCTGAAGAACAAAAGGAGCAGCCTTCTGAAGTGATATGATGTTACTCTGTATGGGTTGATGCCTGAAGCTTCTGGTGTGATATGGTGTTACTCTGTTAGGGCAAATGCTTAAAGCTTTCTGAAATTGTATGGTAATACTCCGTATATTATGACAACAATCATTTACTACTAACTGATAAGCAGAGTTAACAAAATTATATACACAACAGTAAAATGTCTTTAGGGTGAGAGTTCGTGCATGATTTCCTCTTCTAGCTCTTGCCTTGACTGACTGCTTATTTTCAAGTCACTGCTACTTGTTGAAAAGTCTTGCTTCTAGATTAGCCAGCACAAGTAAGTAACAACATCTGTTTCTTGCTCTTTGTTATGTAGCCTGTATTACTGGGTACAACTTTTAGCATATTTTTTTTTCCTTTTTGAATTGAAATTCTTAAATTATAAAATACTGGTTTCTCTGTGTAAGGTTTAGGCTGATGAAAAGGAGGTAGTGAAATTTTCACTGATACCTTTCAGTTCCATCTGAACTGTTCCTTGGCTGTGTTTTCTGGAGTCCCAAAACCAGTCTTTAATATGTTGGCTTTTTTCAAATAAACCCTTCTAAAATGCTGAGCGTGCAGTTAACAACCTATCCAGCAAAATGAAAAGATAAATTTCCTTTTTTAAATTCACATAATCTTTTGGAAAACCTGTTCTTCAATAGACATATCACTAAGGCAACACTTCCTGGAGTGGTTAAAAATGGATAAGCAAG
Source organism: Molothrus ater (assembly GCF_012460135.2). NCBI lineage: Eukaryota > Metazoa > Chordata > Aves > Passeriformes > Icteridae > Molothrus > Molothrus ater. Next base: position 24,287,493 of record NC_050485.2, read on the forward strand.
TAAGGACAGCACTACTACTGACATATTGAGTAGGTTTATAGAACTAAACAGGTAACCAGTAGTAGATGATAGTGAAGTGTACAAATAATAAAGCTATGAGGATAGAGGAAAAATGATTAATCCCAAATGCTTTTTGCTTAGCTTTGTGCCCTCATTGCCAAATCTGAGAGGTGTAGTGTGCCTATTGACTAAACAGGAATTGAGCATGCTCAGCCTCCCATGGGGCTGTGTTGTGAAACACTGTATGTATCTTTTCTGTATTTATAAGAAAGAATTATTTGAGTTTAATCATTCCTGAAAAAGCAAAATCAGCATCTAGCCTGTAAGCACAACTCAGAAAACTTTGTCCACAATCTTACTGCACTTATATTGTATCAGAAACAAGTAAAATGCTTATAAATGCAGTGACCTACTTTCAAAACTTGCTCCAGCCTATTATCACCATAGTGCAGATAGAAAACATACCTTATTGATTTCTTTTCTGTGCTATTACTATTGGCAGATTGTTTAAACAGCAAAGGAAAAGGCAGGAGTGGGTTATAAAGTGGGATTGTGTTTTTGTATTGCATTGTAAGCAGTTCCTGGGATCACCTGAAGTCAGCTACGATGTGCTGGAATTGTATTCCTACTTTGGTAATAAAATTTTTGATATTTAGCTCTACCCCATCTTTAAAGTTGGTTGGAGGTACCTGGTGGAATATTTAATTATTTAAGCTCCTGTCCTGTAGTTAGGCCTCCCCAAGACTTTACTGCCGAGGAAGGGACAATGCTGTAAACTGCAAACTTTGCAGTTAATGACTAATTGATGTAAACATTTGTTTTCTTCTTCTGCTTTGACATGTAAGCATGTATTTTAGCCCAAAGCTCTACTTTCAAAAGTGGAGTCAGGAGAACAGGATATGAACTGCATCTGGACACTGACTCCTCTCCTGGATTTTGTCTGTGTGATTCCTTAGCTTTTTTTTAATGCCTAATTTTTTTTCCTAGCTTTAAGAATGGCATTGTTTTCTCCTCCTGGGTAGTGAACCTGGTAAACCGTGTTTTTGATGTGTGTGCTCCTTAGTATTGTTTTTATTTCTTTTTTTTTTGTAATGCTGAATTCTATATGAATGCTGCTTCCTTGAGTGCTGCAGTTTTCAGCTTTGTATAGGAGGAGAAAAATAAAAAATTATTAAAAATATTTTTAAATTAAAAAAATTTAGAACCTCCTCATAATGATTAGCAACTATTTGCATTTTTGCCCCTGTAACATAGCAATTATTATGTGTTATGATAGTAACTGCTTAATAAAGGTGTCTGTAAAATTTTGTGGTTTTGTTTATTGATACTGCACGTGATCATCTTGTTTCTATAGTCTACAATACTCCATTCTCCTTAGCTAATCTTCACATAGTTATTTCTAATCTTTCATAGAAGGAACTAATGGTGATTACCTACTTATTTAGACTGAGTGTAAGCTAGACCTTACCTACCTTACCTACTTATTTAGACCAAGTGTACATTAACTGACTTTCTTATTATAGTAGTTATATTTGAACGGTTTGTAATCATCAACTCCGTGGTCACATGTTCATCAAAAAAATTGGGTTGTTAGAATGTAGGAGCACATGCAGGGCTTCTGGAAAAACATGTGTGTTAATTTATCTTATCATACAGGTGACATCCAAAACAACATCCAAAATCCAGATTTACTTCCTAAATAAACTGAGTATATTCTTGATGGAAATTGTTTATGTTGATTGTGTTGCAACCAATCTATGGCAATATTTTCTTTCAGTAGCTTGTTGTTAAATATGTGCTCGTCTATAAGTTTGAGTCTTGAGTGGAACCTAGGTATCAGATTAAAATACAGTTTTGTCCCACATAAGTAAGTCGGAAAGGTTAAACTTGTATTTTGACTGGAGCAATTCTCAGCTGTAGTTAAAACTGCTTATCACAGGGATTTGAACTCGGCATTTTCAAATCACAAACTAATCTTGTGATGATGGTTTAATCATGTTAATTTCTTTCCTTTCCTTTTGCTCCAGATCCTCAATCACATGAAAGATCTTGAAATGCATCAAATTCAGATCTGCAACTATGAGAAGGAAATAGAAGGGCAAGGGGTTAAATTAAAACAGCAACAAGCTCTTTGTGAAAGTCTGAGAGCAGAGAGGACCCTGTACAGTAAAAATCTGATTGAAGCTAAGGTAGAAGGATACATTTTTCCTTGTGCTTCTCTCTCTGCTGTTGTTTTTTTTTCCTGATTTAATTTTCATTTGTTAAAGGGAAGCTCAGTGGCTCAATGGCAGAAGTGGTTTCTTCATTCCTGTGGGTTTTGGGGAAATGAATGTTTTAGGTCCCTGAAGTTTTATCTACACCATTTGTATTTGGGCTGGAAATAGGAGTCCTCAGTCATCATGTGGAAATATCCTTGCTGCAAACCATGCGTAAAATCATGGTACACTGGAGCCACAGACTCATAAAGCCATCCTGCCTCCAGTCTGTTTTATCCCTTTAGGAGTTGTATGCATGTATGTGAAATAGGGTATGAGGGGAATAAGATTGCCTCCTTAGCCCTGAATGAGTATGCACATTACTGTGAATAATGATTTAGGAAGCAGAGAAACGCTTTCCCAGCTGAAGTGGGATTTTCTGATGAGAACCAAATGCTTCCACCTTGCTTGTTTCTTTCAGAGAGTGTCATTTTCCTCAGGAGATGATTCTTTCCATTCATGTCTCCTCCTTGGGGATCTCACTAACAATACTAGAAGAAGAGAACAGAGCACTTAAGGATATATTCTGTTATTCTGATGTAAAGATGTAAAATACTGCACAAATCCTATTGTAATGGGCAGATATTGGGACCCTGGATAGCTGTCATTTTAAGCCTTGGGTTATTTCCAAATAAGTATTTATGACATAAAATGTATAGTAAATTACAAATTTATACTTAGGTTTGGAAAGGTAGGTGTTTTGCTTGAGAAGCACATGGGAATGAGCTGTCAAAGTTCCTGGTAAGCTGTGTGCTGAATTTTATGAGGAATTCACCATTTTGCCTTTTATGTGGGATGTTTTACTTGACCTTAGTCAGCCTCTCATCTGGTGGATTCAGTGTTGGGATTCATGCTGCTCCCAAACAATCTGTCAGGAGAAATAAGGTTGAAAAATCACAATGTTGATTTTTTCCTAGTTATTTTTATTTTAAAAGACACTAAAAAATTTGCTTATTTATAAAGAACAAGCATCTATTTGCTAAGTTAGAAAATGGAGCAGCCTTTTGGTTGTTGGGTTTTGAATGTTACATGGTGATAACACTATGCTGTTCACAGTTCCAGTTGTTAGAGGCCAATATTTAGACTTTAATAGCTTGCTTGTCATACTACCAAACTCTTTTAGCAAGTCCTGTGTGAGAAAATAGCAAAATGTTTAGCAATGAGAAAAATAGCTATTCGAAGTTCAGTAATGGGTCATCCAGTCATGGAAGAAAAAAAAAACAAACATAAAAGATGGTTGTTTTAAGCATTATGGCAAATTCTTTCTCATTTTGGGAAGTAAAATTTGCACAAGCCTGTTTAGATAAAGCTGGATGCAAATATTTTTGGACTGCTTAATGTGAGATGATCTTATGCCCACCTTGCCAGTGGTCTCCAGAGTACCATAATATTCAAGTCATTAAAATGGAAAAGGCATCCTGGCAGGATGTTATTATGATATAAATAGCTGATGCTTTCATCCTGGGGCTTTCTTTTGGTGTTAGGAGTTCACTTATTTAGGCAAGCTGATTAGGAGACCAGTTTGCCAAATTGTGTGTTCTTACTGTTCTGCATTAAATAAAGAATTAAGAATGTATTTGGGTGTGTTTGGGCTCTATATGCTAAATCTCTGTCATCTTTTACAACACCAAAGAGATTTATAGGCTGTGTACCAAAGACAGCTTTTAATAACTTTTGTTGTCATGGAAGTGGCTGAATGTGCAAACAGCTGGGCCTAGTGACATATCACTACTAATCAGTCCTCTCTCTGTGCTGCTTGGGTGAAGATTGCCATGACTCAACATCTTGCTTAGCTGCATTAAGCACTTCATGCAGGTAAAAATCCCTCATTTATTGAGTAAATCCACACCTATGGTGGGTAGTGCTGAAGGAGCTTTAAGCTACCCTAGTTTGGCACTGGAAGAGGGTGTATTCACATGAGAGAGAGATTGTCTTCTCTGTGAGGTGATAGGCTCTGGCAGAGGAGCAGTAGCCTCTAAAGCTGCTTTCATTGCATCCTGAAGAACATACCTGTCTAATCATTGACTCTGTTAGCTTCTGTTTCATGGCATAACGTGTGCTGTCACTGTGCTGAGCTGAAATGCTGATTTTGTACAGGCAGGCACCTTTGCGCTGTGAGTAGAAGTATTCCTACTGACCTGAATCTCTCTTCAGTGCTACCAACATTTTTGCTCTGTGTTTGAGCTTAAAGTATGTGCTAAATATTTTTACAGAGCCTTCTCAAAGACTGAGCCCTCTTTTGAACTTTGCACCTCTGTGCAAACTAGCATGTATTGGTATCTTACTGAGGCTATGTTTGTTTGCACAAAATGAGCTTCTCTTGAAAGATTTGTGCTCAACTATGCATGACCTTATTGGAAAAACATGTTATTAGAAGCATGAAAACAGATGGATATGATCAGAATCTTAGTGATTTGGATTTACTGCTGGTTCTTATAGTGTGTCCAGCACTTTAAATTAAATGTCTTATTAAACTCATGATTGATAGTCATTATTTTTGTCAGTGTATCTTTAAAAGGTTTTTTTTTATTGCAAAGTCATGCTGGCTTAAACAAAAAACTGTTGTTTAATGAAACTGTTTTGTTCTGTTGGATTAAAAAGTGATGTCTTATAGTGGGTACAAAAGATCTAGTTTCATGCACCATGGCTACATTTTCTAACATCTAAATGGCTTGAACTCCACATCACAAACAACCTCTTGCTTTAACCCTCTCTGTGATCACACTTCCTATCCTATTAGGATGAGATGGCAGAAATGATGATGAAACTGAAAAATTCCACACGCCAGGTGGATCAGCTGAAAGAGGAGATCAAAGAAAAGGATATAGCCCTTGAGAAAGTACAAGTGGAATTCCAGCAGTCAGAGGATGAGAGAGAGTCGATGAAAGTAAGCCCCTTGACACAGATACTTTCTTTCAAAGGGTGGACTCCATGATTTCCCAGACTGCGCTGTGTTCTGACCTGTGGTAGTTGTTTTGCTGTATTTTAATAAACTATTCTCTACTTGAAGCACAAGATCTCAGTATTCTTTAGAGATAATAGTTGCAGATATCTGTCTATCTGACAACTTTAATCTCTGCCTATAATTATAATAAGAGTCCGGAATTGTCTGTTGGAAGCGTTAAATCTCTTGGTGACTGAACACTTTTTACTAAAAAGTTCCATTTTGCTTGCAGAGGTGTTGATTTCATGGATAAACTGATTCTAGCAAACTTTTTAATGTAGACCCTTACAACTCAACTTTTTATTTTTAAGAACTTTATTCTTTCTATTGTTTTTAAGTGCAAATCCCATTATATTGCACAATGTTGTATTTCTGTGTAACTAGAAAGCATTGGTCTTTTGGGAGTTAGGCAATGCCTTTTAGTAGGTCCCTCTGCAGAGAAAGTTATTTTAATATTGTGGTATAAAGCAGCAAGATTCTGTCTTAAATCAAAGGAAATCTAAGCTTGATATTTGGGTTCTTCTTCTCAGTGCTGCTGCAGCCCATCCTTAGATAAGCTATTAGATTTGTGGTGGTATCTCAACCCAATTTGCTGCATTCTGAAAAGATTTATGGAGTTGTGTTCACAGGAGTTTATTTTTAATCTTCACTAAGCACTAGGAAAAAAAAACAAACAGGAAAAAATGCAAACAATACCCCAAAAAAACAAAAGTTCCCTGTCACTTTTCACAATGTTTTCTTCTTTCAGTTTATTGCTTTGCTGCTATGACTCCTTGAATTTTCAGCCTCTCTCAGCACATAGAGTTATGACAAGATGTCAATAGGGCTTTGTAAAAGGGTTATGAATTTGTATTCTTGTCCCTGATCTGTCTCAGAGATGTTCTATCAGTGATGGAGAAGTCAAACAGGATCTCATTCCCTGTGTGCAGCTTTCAGCCTTAACTAGTCCCCAATTCTGTCTCATTGCCTCAGAACTGTCTGCCATTTATTTGACAAACATATGATTGCTGCATGGTTTACCCACTCAATTATTCACCAGCAGGTTTGTCCATACACTGATGTGACATTACTGACTTGCTTCAGGGCATTGTGGTCTTCTACCTGAATGTCACTGCTGAGTACTAAACCAGAAGAGAATTCAGAGGCAGCTGATTGTCACAGGCACAAAAGAACCCAATTATTTGTGTTGTAAGCCTGCATCAATTTGTCCTGTTTGCACCGATGTGAAGGAAGTAAGAAAGCTGTTCCTGGGAAATAAGTTTAAAGAATGTGCTAAATCATGGAGAACTGGGATTCATAGGAATGAGGTTATACAGACATGCTCACCTCAGATGGCATAAAGGCCTTAAAAATGTGTAATCATGGTAAATCCAAGATCTATTAAAGCCAGTAAAATGCCATCTTTTGGCTTCAGTTGACCTTCATGCAGGGCTGCAGCTTAGAGTTGTTACACAAAGGATCTGAATATTGGAAAAAAAAAAATCTGTGGCCTTCGAGATTGGAGCTGCTGGCAAGTCAAGTGATTTGTATAATTTTGTAGGTGTTTATGCATGTTTTTTCTGGAAATCTGAATATAAAATCTGACTTGTTATTTCAGTATTCTGTGTTCAGTCCCAGTTATAACTTTTGTAAAACTCCTGCTTTCCTCCTACCTCTAGTAGAGCATACCAATAAAAGTATCACTTGCACTAATATTTCAGAATCTAAACAAGAATTTAGTTTGAGTTTGGTTTGAGATATTGGTGTAGGTCCCATATATGTTATTTTTTCTTGCTGACTGTTCTTCAGTTCTTCCAAATTCTCTGAACTGACTTCAGGTGAGCTGTGCTGATTTACAGCAGTTTCAGACATGACCATTTTTCTGCTTGCAGGGTTGACTGTGTTTATTAATTTCCTTTTACCTGATGTACAGAGACCCTCGTACTGTGGTTCTGGGTATATTTAATCTAACTGAAAATCCTTGTGTGGCTTTAAGAATTTATGTTCCTTACTATTCAAGGCAGCTCAGATTTATTTAAACTGAGTGCGTTTCAGTGAGATTTGTTTATAGGAGTGTTTGCTGACCACATCTAATGCCACTTCTTGTTTGCAATTCATATTTTTCTGACATAAGGAGACCATAGAATTGTGATCTATTAAAAAAATATTATCAGCAATGCCAAACACGAGCAGTTTTACATTTGTGAGCAGCTTTTGTACAGTGTTTATTGAATTTCAGCATGAAGCGACTTGCATTTTTATTCAGCTGATGAATACCTGACACTGACTAAGAGAGCTATGTCTTACACATATAGGAAAATGAGGATTTTATTAAAGAAAATAAGAATGGAACGAGCTATTTTATTACTATGATGGAACTGTTTGTCTTAATTCAATGTTTTTGCGGGTGCACCCTTCATCACAGGCTCAATCTTTCAGCATTGGATGATGCTTATTTTGAACATCATTCTTTGTAAGGGTCAGAGTTGTGGTGAAGTCGTTGAGTTGAGGCTTGAAAGTTTTCAAAACTATGAAAATGAACTGTGGTCAGCTAGTTCCACCTCGGCTCTAATTGCCTAATAGTGATAAAAACTTCTAATAATCCAGGAAGACCCTATTATTTTTATCTACATACATGCCTTAAATTGCAGATTTTGTGACAGTGGGATAGAATGACTGGGAGATTCCAGTGTTAGTTTGTGTTGGTGCTGGGCAGTCGCTGTAGCAGTGCATTGCTCCTCCTTGCTTTGGAACAGCCCCTCTTTTCACAGTCCTCCTCATTTACACATCCACTAAACAAAGTGCTGTGGCTCTTAAATCTTGCTGTTCCTTTCCTGATTGCCACCAATCCTTTTACTCCAGTCTGAAGCCTTTCTTGAGTTGATGCTGTTTTGTACTATACAGTAGAGATTGTTGCCCTTTTCAGCAAGGTGAACTGTTCTTGCTCACCTCCCAGATTGACTATGAATAACAACTCCATTGAAAAGCTTTCTAAATATGTGCAGTATAATTAAAAAAAAAAAAGAGGTATTCCTGAATTACAACTTGAACGATTGTCATAGATAAAAATGCTTTCAAATTTCTATTGTGTATAAGACAATTACATTAAAATAGTATTTATAGTATTTCTTTATGGGTCTTCATGCTTGCTTATCTTGGTGATTAGTTCTCAAAAACTAACAAAATTTGTACCTCTCAGGAAGGTAAAATAATGTATGAAATATTTGTAAGTAACTCTTAATTGGAGGTTTCTGTAATGGGAAGTTATTATTCAACAGTTGCTCACCTATATTCTTTATCTCCATCAGGCTGAACTGCTTAAGATGACAAAACAGGCTCAGGAAGCCAAAGCCTATATTGAAAATCAGGAGGCAGAAGAGAAAAGACTCCTAAAAATCATTGCTGAAGCTGATGCAGAGAGACTGAAGCAGAAGAAGGAATTTGATAAGGTTGGAATCCCTAACTTGAGTTTTCAAATATCCTGCATTCTGTTCCCTCATTTGTCCAGTGTATTTTTAAGACAAAGATTCTTAGCCACTGTGAATGTGGGAGTAATAAAGCTTTATAATGCCATTAAAACCAAAATGCTAAGATACTGAAGTGAACAAAATCTGCAGTATGTAGTCTTCAGGTGATTGAACCCTTATAGGAGAAATTATTAGATTCTTGCCGTATTTCTTTAATTAATAACAATGAAACCTCTTAATGTCCATGATTTTGACTGATCCAAGCATAGTCACAATACTCTGGGATTGTGTGAAGGAAGTGTGAGTTGATGGCTTTGCCCTGTGTCCACAGGTGCTTGGTGAGAGACACGCCCTGGGGACGCAGCTTATTCGCCGCAATGACGAGGTGGCGCTGCTCTATGAGAAGATCAAAATCCAGCAGTCCATCCTAAACCGGGGTGAGAGCGAGTACCGGCAGCGGGTGGAGGACATGAGGATTCTCAAGCTGGAGATCAAAAAACTTCGGCGTGAGAAGGGAATACTTGGCAAGAGTGTGGCTAACGTGCAGGAGCTCAGGTAGGAAACCCAGTGGAATACATTTCCATAGTGACTGCAGCCATGGTTTTGTGTTTGAGACACAAAATATGGTTTATATGTAGTAAACACTTGTATCAACCTTGGAGAAAGGTTTTTTTTTTTTCTGGTTTGACCTCAAACCCAGACTGGATTAAATTAATGAAATAATTTACCAGCAATCAGGAAAATTGAAATATCATAATAAGGAAAGAAGAGATCTTGGCTAAAGTTGAAATAGTTTTCATATTTCCTCTTGTACTGTGAGTTACTGCCTACAGAATAAACCTGACAGCAGCAGAAAAGGTGTTCACAGTCCAGTGAGCTCCTAAGTGGTACACTGGTACAAGGCCTGGATTAGTGGAACTCCTTTTGGTTAAGCAATCCACAGCGTATGGGAGACACTTGACATATTCAGAACAAAATTCTCTTTTCAGAGCTCTCTCCTTCTAGATTTAGATGCAAATCTTATGATCTTTGACAGAGTTTTAGTTAAATTTTCATTGAAAGATTTGTTTCTTTAAAAGAGCAATGTAATAGCCCAAATCTGATTTATCTCCTCCTTCTCCAACTTAATGCTTCCTTTCTTGTTTGCCCCTCATTGTATTTCCTGATGGGAAACTCTGGATATTTTCTAAGATGATTTGCAAGGAGAGGCAGTTATGTTTTAGCAGATAACCATTGTACCAATTCGGTGTAGCTATCACAGTTTTGGGTGAGATCTTTACTTTATCAGTGTGGTTCTGTGGCTTTCAGCAGAACAAATTAACTTCAGTCCATGGTCAGTCCCATTGACTCCAGTGGAATTATGCCAGTTTGATTTGGTGAAACAGAAAGGAGAACTGGGCACACAGCATTAGCAATTGCAGTTTTCATCGACTGACTGCAGATAGGAATGGAATTTGAACTTGCTGCCCAAATGCATTCAGCTGAAAGTCTGTTACTGTATTGAAACTCAGTGATAGTATTGAAGTCTAGTGTGCTGCACGCCATGATGGGTGGATCAATTCTTGCTAACTGCAGCAGCAATCTCATACTTTAATGAAGTCCAAAACCGTAATGAAAACTGCCTGTCAAAAAGATTCCATTTATCACTTGTGCTGCTAATTAGCTTTCCCAATTTGCCAATTGGAAATGTGAGGTTTTTTTCCCCTCTTCCGTAACCTTGTCCAACCTCACAGTTAAAAAAAGACTTTTTTCTCTCTAGTGAGCTAAATGCAATTCTGAGTTTAGTAGGAAAAGATTCAGTGGTGGAGGAGGCACATCACAATCTTTCACCCCCTTTTGAGATTGGAGAATTTAGAGGATCCCATCTAAGTGATAAGGGTCAGATAATTACAAAATATGCCTTTTTTTCCCCTGCCCTTAAACCCCCTATCACCACCATAAAAGCCTAGTTGTTGAAGAATCTTGGTAGTGCTCAGTTAATTTTTAATTCAGCAAGTCACCTCTGAAATTCCTTGAGGAGATGTAATAAAAGAAATCAAAGTTATGTTCTCTTAGGAACAGTGCCCATCATACTTAGGTCCTGGAGTGTGTTTTATTTGATAGATTGTGTGAGCCATGTAGCTTTAAAACCTTTCAAACACAAGCTGTTAGATTCAACACAGGAGTAACTGGATATGACCCATGACTGATTTGTAGGTTTATAAACTAACTGTCCTTCTGGCCTTAATGTACATGGGAAGATGTGAAGAGTGACTTCCAGTGGTCTGTGGAGTAGATTCCCTGGGAGCCTCTTTACTGAGCCATTCTTAATGAAGCAAGTGAAGAGGTCCAAGTGTGTTATGGTCCCACCTGTCTAGTGTTGATACATTTTGCCACCACAGTATTGCTGCGGTGGCAAAGTGCTTCTTTGTTCTTTCCATGTAGTGCTTCCTGTGCACCATAGTGCATGGGAGAATGATTTGTTAATGTCCACATTAGTGCCTTGGTCATGTTGAAGTATTTTTGGTGTGTTTTTTCTTTTCATTTTATGCCGGTCTTCAGATGGGAGTTTAATCACATGCAGAAGGAACTGTTAAGGGAACAGACTCGGTGCAAAATTTTGGAAGAAGAAGTGCAGAAGCCCTTGCAAGTTCACAGATGGAGAAAATTGGAGGTGATGTGTGAGGATTTTGTGTTTCCAAAGCCCCTGCTACCACATCAGTGACCCAGCAAAAGCGTATTTCATTTTCTGTTATTCAAATGATGTGGAAGGACTGGGCGGACTGAAATTTCCATTGCACCAATAGAATCCTTACCTGCTGAATGCTTTCCTTGCACAATGCAATCAGTGCTATTTTTGTGGCACTTTCTCAATGAAAAATTGCAGGGGGATTTGTAAAGAGACAGTGAAGTGCTAAAGGGAATAAGAATGCATTAGGTGAATTTAGAAGGGGGTGATTCCTTAACATGGATGGTGAGAAATAAGATGATAGGGGAAAGATACAATCCTACCCTCACTGAGCAGGGAGATGTATATGGGAATGTGTATATGGGAAGAAAACCAGTAATTGAAGGGCTAATAGAATAGGTAGATTGGAGAATGAACAGATATGAAGTCAGAAGGTAAATTACATCTGAGAAAAAACAGAGAGTCCTCCTCATAAACAGTGGTGGACTCACAAAGATAGTAATCCAGGTAATGTGAGTTCAACTGCTTTACATAAACAGCAAATCTAAGTTTTCATATGATTTGAACCTGCCAAGTGAAGGGGAAAAATAAAAAATCCATCAACCATAGATGAAATATATGAACATCAGTTGGCATCACTGGATATTTTTGATGTCAGTCAGTGCCATCTGAGATTCCTCCGTTGCATGGATCTCTGATCTGATGCCAGCCTGGGTTGCTTAGCTTCTCTAATATTGAGTGATAATGTGCTCTGTCCCTGCAGAAGCAGAGCTGAATATTTTGACTGTGCTTGCTAGCATGATAGTGAATTTCTGATCTTTCCATGCTGAGCTTAAAGGTGGATGGTGTGATTAGCTTTTCTCGTGGAAGGGAGATATAATGCAGTATGCTGAAGTATGTTAAACACATCTAGGTACAAACTCTAGCAGCACCTTGTAACAAAGAAAAATCAGGCCAGTCAAAACATCCAGTGATGGGAAAATGAATGTATGAAGAGACTGGTAATGGGAAATCATGTCTTTCCATTCTAGATAACTGGTTTGTATTTGGAACACAGAAAGGCCAGCAGATGGCAAGATCCATATGAAATAATCCTGATGGGGTTTTGGTTCAATTCCTAATGAACAAATACTCTCATATCACTACAGTAGTCACAAATTGGCACCATGCTTGGGCAGTGCTATAAAAAAATCAATGACTGAGTGGATCATGAGGACTGGTCTACTTTTTAGCCTGGTTTCTCAGGAGATGATGTTGTGTTGTAAGCACTGCATGTGTATCTGTGTCAGTGTCCTAGTTATGCTTGAATTGATTAGTCAATTTAGATAAAATCAGACAAAAGATTAAGAACAATGAGATACCGAGTTCCTTATAAGCTCAAGTGAGTATAAGAGAGCAGGACTATATTGGAGTCTTTACTGCAGTGTGAGTTTAATCCTTGTGAGGCACCCCATGAGAGGGAAAAAACCAGATGGGAGAGAGCTGATATGAGACCCTGAGTGAGGAAAAGTTGCAGGCAGAGTTTGCCCTTCACTGAAAGATCCAACAAGAAGACACAAAGTACTGGGAAAGTAAGCTGTACTGGCTCCTCCTCAGAAGGAGGAGGAATTATTTCTTTGCTCCTTAGAGCTTTCTCCAGATTCAATCTATGCCAAAAGAATGAAAAGGAAGGGATGGAGAGACAGATACCTACCATCTCCTGTTCTTATGGGCTGTGTAGGTAGAAGGCAACAGTACAGTGCAAACATTCTGTCACCATTTTAAGCATTTAACTCCACTGAAGAATGGGATCTCACATGTATGGACACTTTCGAACCCCATAATAATTCATCAGAGTACCCGCCAATTCCTCTTAAATTCTCCACCTGCTTCAAGACTAAATTGCAGTTAGTACTTTGTTCAATAGAAAAATCTTCTCCTTAAAAACTAAGTTGGCACTGTTTGAAGTTCTTGAACAGCAGGAGATACTTGCACTGCTCTTAATTTGTCAGTGGACGGTTCCAGTTGCTGCTAAAATAGATATATTAAGTTCCAGGACTGCTTGTGTACGTGCAATTTTTTAAAAAATAGCTGAATGCATCTTCCCCTAGCCCCCCTTTTACACTTGTTACTTTTGAACACTGAGATATTATGGTTTTCATGTGCAAAAAAGAAACAATAAGTTATCATGTATAATTTTTGAGACTCCTTTGCTCTTTCCTAGGCCAGTGACCCCTCTACCTATGAGCTGATTCTGAAAGTTCAGAGACTACAGAAGCGACTTATCACCAAGACAAGTGAAGTGATAGAGAAAGAATTTCTCCTTCAGGTACTGCAGCATCATTATTTTGTTGCATCTCATTAATATACTTGACTTAGTCTGTCTACTGACATGTGCTTCCTGAATGTTACTTAGATGCAGACTTTGGATTTCTTTTGCATGCCCTTTAGGTAGCTTTAGATGGCAGCACTGACTCACTGGAAGAGAACAAACAGCATCAGATTAGTTGATTTTTATATTCTGGTTACTGATACCTGGTCAGCTCTGGAAAATACAATTAAATGTTGGCTTTAGTTTATTCATGTCAGAGATTAGTCTTGAAGTCAGACTTAGACTATTTGAAAAGTTTTTCTGTGTTGTTTTAAACAAAACATGAAGGAAAATTCCTGATTCATTCCATTTGTGCTTAGCTTGGCTTTTGGCAGGAGGAATCCTAAAGAGTTTGTGTGATTTAGATATACTGCTGGCTGGGGCATGTTTGATTTCGAGGTTTTTTGTGCTGAACTTTGCAAAAAAAAAAAATTTTCTGATAGCTTGTCTTTTTTTGAACTCTATCAGATGTCCCTTAACCCCAGTGATAACAGTAAGATTGATGCTGTAGAATGAAGGAAAGACTGTATTTCTATAGTGCAAACATTTTTATCAAATACAACAGAGGAGGACTTCAGAGAGTCCTGGCTTTAACCAGAGGTGTTAATCTGGTCTCTCTGGTGACTGTAGGGCTAGCTATAGATTACCAGCTCTAGGTGTGATTTTAACAACTTAAATACCCTAATAGTCTTGTATATCTGTGTTGGGTATCACTCACTGGAGAGTAAAATGTGACCTGAATCTCCCTCTCTCTTGAGAAGAAGCTCAGCAGATCTTATCAAAACAGAGTTTCTCTCTATTTATTGTTTCATGGGAAAACATTGATCTGAAATATCATTTGAATGTAATTTATGGTGTATTATTCCTCTGCTTGGAAAAATGCGATCTTTGTTGCATAGCACTAAAACGCTGTCAGTGAAATAGTTAGCTTAAAATGTAGCAAAAATAGCTCCAAATTTACTGTGCTTTACCCATGCACAAAACAAATTCTGTTAGATTTCAGATCGTCTCTATTGCATATCTGGCCTTATCCTTAGTATGCTCCCATTTCGCTATTATTTTCAGCTGAAGAACTGAAATATAGAGGTATTAAGTTGCCTGCACAAGAAAATCTTTGAAATAGTAGGTATTTGAGCTTACATTACTGTACTAGCCATTGGTATAATCTTTCTGTCTCTGCAATGGTCCTTCTATGGCAACTCTATGATGTTTTTATTATTCTTCTAGATTTAAGACAGGGTTTGGCTATATAAAATCTAATTATTATAGCTAGAATTGCTAATGAGTTCCTTTGTGTTCTTAATTCAGGCACCAATTTCCTGTGTAACAATGCTGAAATGAAGGTTTTCCTTGGAGAAATAATACTGAAGGCCAAAAATACTATGCTCCACATTCTGTTCAGGGATTTAACATCAAGATTTCTGAGCTCTTTTCTATTTTTCCAGGGTTTTGAGTTCTCCACCATGACTGAAATAGGGCTCTTTCATAGCAGGGTGTGGGTATGAGGAGGTAACCAGAGATGGAGGACAACCCCCAGCTCATTCCCTTGAGGGGCTCTAAGTGCTACTGATTAGCTCGCTGGCACAATTATCACAAATTAAGGGTACTAGCAGAGCTGCTTATGCTGAGTGTCTGGATAACCTGGTACAAGGCATTTCATTATTCTTTGGACTGGATGTCCTTGGTATGATGGTAGCATCTCTTCTGTAAAATCATACCCTGATACTCACCAATAAAAAACCCTTGCTAATAACTTACTAAACTGATGTTACCAAATTCCAAACTGCTGTGGTGAAGGAGCGAGCCAAAGGAACTTCAAGCTGAAGGAAATAAACAGAACAATAACATCAGCTTTCTGGAGAGAGCTGAGTTTCACACACCAGAAGGGTGGCTTCACAAGACCACCTTCTGGGCAGTTTGAAATATTTGAAGTGTATTTGAAGTGAAGTATTTGAAAGGTAGTGTAGGATTTGATCCTGACTGAACTTTAGAATTATGGGAAATAGCAGTAATTTAGCTCCAATTTTACAATTTTAGGAATTTTTAATTTTGTTCCCTCAATATAATTTTTATGTTGAGAGAGTTCTTCTCTCTTTTTTCCTTTTTTTTTTTTTTTTTAAATCCTGGTAAACCCTTCATGCTTAAAGGCATTCAGCATCTTTTTAATATGGGTCTCTCCTGAAGTCAGCTCAGCTCAGTCCAGTCACTGCTCGTTGGCAGGGGTGGGGGAATTGCTGATGACTGGCCTGTGCCTACTTGGCAGAACATCCCCCATACTCAGAGCTGGAGCCTGCAGACTGAGGGATACAAACTTATTAGGTCAGAGAACCACTGCTATCCCTGTGTTACGTTTGCTTGCATAAGTCACACTTCCTCACTCCCAGTCATCTTCATTCACATCTTGCCCTGTAACAAGGGCATAGCCACTGGGTGTATCAGCTTTAAAATTGTCTTAATCTCTTGCTTGCCATACGTAATCTTGTTTCGTGTGTGTGGCCATCATGCTAGCAAATAGGATATTTGTTAAGGTGAAGCTTGTATCTGTGTCTAATGTGCATATTGTATAGCATAAATTCCCTCACATCAAAGTGTGTTAATAAAATAGAGTACAAAAAACCTTGTATGTTGAGTACTGAGTATTAAAAACACCTTTGGAGTTTAGAAATAACCCATGTGAGGAAATGGTTGAGCCCAGTCTCAGCAACCTGCAGTTTGATTTGTAAGGTATTCACCCTGCTGCATACTCATACAAAGCTGTAATGTTTTTATAAGGGAAAAATAATTCCATTTGTATTGTATGCGCTGTAGCTCTGTCTTCTTTTTTTACTTATTGGTAAATGGTCTTTTAAATAAAAGTGCAGGGAACAAGGTTTCAGCTGGATATATAAATGGAAATTTTCACTAAGTAAGGATCACAGTATGCAGATTCATGTAGAAAAGCATCTGCTTACTTTACCTGCTTCTGATGTGCATTTGATCATATCCTTTTTATTAGCTTTTTCATTGTTTCTAACCTGTCATTTCTTTAAAACTGAGGCAGATGTCGAAGCAAGCTACAATCCATGCTATGTGATTAAAGAGTGATTTGCTGTGTTTCAGTCAGAAAATTTAGATTGCTGATAATACGGGAAAAACCCAGCTTGACTCTAAAATCTCATGCAAAAATTCATCTTAATATCGCTTAACCGGTCATCAGGGCACATTTTTTGGATCAGACAGATACTGAGAGATAGAGAATCTGCAGCATGCTGAATTTTGGGTTTTACTAGAACAGCTTTTCAGAGTTGAACATTTTAATAAAGGTGTAAAAAGATTTCCTCTGTTACAGAAATGACTGAAGTCTTTCCTTGTTTCTGATTTTTCTGTGCCCTGTCACCACGGCATCCTTGGTTATAAGGTATCAGTTCTTATAAACCAAATAAATATGGTCATCCTGGGATGCTACTTTGAAGAGTAGCTGCAAAGCAGGTGGTCATACTGTCTCTTTTAATTCAGGCATTCTCACAGTTGTGAGCTGCTGTGCTGATGAAAAATGCTGTTTTAAAAATCAGATCCAAACCCAAGGTCTTGAATACTTATGGTCAATAAAAATCCAATGGCATTTTTTCCAAACATAGTAGATGTTATTTCAGGGATAGCCAGTTTTCCTTGTCTGAGTTGTTACCTTCCTTCTGAATTTGTGCAATCAAGAGCACTTTTTGGTTCTTCTCTAAAGTGTTGAGTAATATTGCAGGGCTTTGTGGAGCAATACCTTGTGTGTTGTCCAGGAGATCTCACGGATTGGTGAAGGTCTTTGTGAACACATGTGGGATGAATGATGTGTTGTAAGGCCACAAGGAATAATTTTTAATAAACAGGAGTACTCTGCACTGCAAAATACAGTTGCTCACTTTGCATGTGGGGCAAATCCCTCATGTGACTGAAGCTCTGCTCTGCTGTGTACTGAGCAGTGATGTGGTAAACTCGCAGTGGTACATATTACCTTGTTAGGATTATGATTAGTGTGGTTTTAGAAACTTATCCCATTAAAAGTGAATTATGCACTGCTTTATTTGTTTCAAATTTAGTTCTTTCTCTTCAGAGCAAACTCCTCTAATTTGATTTTATGTCTGACTGAGCAGAATTTTATTCAGCTGCGTGTCTTGGAATGGATAACAGCATAAAGATTCACATTATATGTCAGTTACCTCTTTTGTCAGTCATCTCAGAAGATTGTTCATAAATGTAAAATGTAAATGTAAAAGAATGTGCAATCTAGATTATTTGTTCAGGGAGGCAAAAGCAAATATCTTAGTTATGTCCTAATACGTGCATGTAGTAGTGAAAGCATTGTTTTTCTGTACATATGTGTTGTTTGAAGTTGTCAGCAAGGAAAGCCCAGGATTGGGCAGTCAGGATGTGATACTGTGCTGGCTGTTGTTGAGCTCACAGTTCAAAGAGTGCAAGGGCAAAAGGCATGATTAGCTCATATATCTGACTCAGAGATTACAGCCAGATAGCACCCACATGTCCTTGCATGAGCCAAGTTTTGAGCTAAGTTTCAGTCCCTCCAGAGAACTGACTGTCCCAGTGACAGAGAGTAGGAGGAATTGAAGGGATGCTGCTGTCTCCAGCCCTGTTCCATTTCAGGTATTGTGAGATACAGGGAGGGGAGAGCGAGAGACTTTCTCTGTGACCTTGGCAGGCTACTTAGCTTTTGCATGCCTCACATCAAGTAAAAAGGGAATAAAATAATTTCCATTCTTTTTCTGGTGTGTGAATGAATATATTAGAGACATGACTCAATTCAGTAGCGAAACACTCAAAATAGGCAGATGTTTTGTTTTATTTGTGCTAAGTTGGTAGTAGAGCTGTTCTATCCAGTTTGAGGTGCTCGTTGCTATAGTGTCTGAACATATACATAATCATCTTTATTTCTCAGAGCTGGTACTATAGTTTCATAAAGAAATCTGCTTTAGAACAGTGTGTTACCGTGTGGGTTTATGCAGGTTGGCAGCTATTGAAAACAAAGTTTTCTCTCAAGAAATGAAGGAGCTTGGGGATTTGCTTCCCTGTATTTGTTATGCATTTCCCCCCATTCATTATATAATTTTCTAATGTTTTTTTTTTTAAATCTCATGAGGTTTTCTTCAGCCCACTTTATGGGAGCCTAGTCCTTCTGAAAATCACCTCTTTCCCTAGCTTGGGAGTTTCATGAGGTATGCTGCTGCTAAGTTTTTCACTCCTCTCAGTGCTCAAGTAGCTTCCATATAAGAGAAATGTGTGCTCAAATGCTGAGTAACAGATTTCCTCATCAGACAACCTGCTAGGAAAAGTGAGAGAATACTCTCCTATCCCCTACCTTTATTTTGGTATTATTAAGGCCCAGAGGAGTTTTATCTTAGATGTTAACTTTGCATCTTCATTTGTTTTACCCTCTCAAATTTGGCATTTTTTTTTTTTAGTGCCGAGTGTAGATTCTACTTGGATTTGAGAGTATAAACTCTTTGCATGTTACAGGTAGGGTACAGAGTTGGAGCTGAGGATTTTTTGGCAGAATTGTCTATTTTCATAAAAAATAAATGCAATTCACTTCAGGGAACTAATGACTGTAGAATCCCTAAAAGTCTCTTTTGACTTGCCCATTATTGTTCCTCTGTCATCTTGTCTTTAGAGAGATTTCAGCAGAGGTAGCTTGGGATAGTGCTTTGTGTGCACTGAAACTTACAGGTGAACTGCAGTATCCACTGCCAAAATGCAATCCTTTCTTTACTGCTCCTTTTTCATTTATATATGAAGTCAGCCTTTTGAAGGGATTTTCCATCCAAAATGAAAAGGGAAATTTTCTTTTTAGCTTTTTATAGTGTAGTAAGACTTGGTGCTTTTCTATCTGTTTCCTGGAGGATTTGAGTTCCTCTGGAAGCACTGGATTAATACCCTATCTTGCAGCTCAAGCTAGCAGTTCTCTCAGCTCTCAATTAAAAGGGTAAGTATATTGAGCTCTAGGCCTTTTTATGCTTAAAAGCCCCATTTCTACCAGCAAAAAAGTCACTTTTCTGATTTAGCTTATATAGCTTTTGAATGGCAGAAGAATTTCCTGCCAGTAAAATTGCATCTAATTGCATAGGCAGTAGCTGGCATAAACAGTTCAGCACAAAGGAATTGCACCACTAACTGAACTGAAATTGGCCAGACTTGTCAAAAACCACAAAAAACGGTTCTTCAGGTATGTAAACAACAAGCAGAAACAGACAGAAATATTGGCCCACTGTTAGGAGAAGTGAAATAGCAACAATGCTTTAAAAGAGTGAAGTTCAGTAAGGACAAGTGTAAGGTCTTACAGCTGGGAAATTCAATGCAGGAGTGCAGGACAGGCTGGGATCTACCTGGCTGGGGAGCAGCTCTCTGGAAAGAGACCCAGGCATCCTGGTGGACAGCAAGCTGAATATGGGTGAACATTCTGGTGCTGCAGCAAAGAAAGGCCACAGGGTGCTGGGTTATGTCAACAAGGGCGTCACTAGCAGAGGTTATTCCACTCTATTCAGCACTTGTCAGGCCACACATAGAATACTGTGCTCAGTTTTGGTCCCTGGTATATAGAAAAAGATGGACAGGCTGGAGTGGGTCCAAAAGAGGGCTACAAAGATAATGAAAGGATTGGGAAGCTTTCCATAGGAGGAAAGACTGAAACTACTGGATTTGTTTGGCTTTGAGAAAACAAGGCTGAGGGGAAACCTTATAACCATGTTCCAGTATTTAAAGGGTGGTTAAATAGAAGGTGGAGATTTTCTTTTTACAGGGAATCACATGGCAAAGATGGGGTAATAGGTGCAGGTTACTCCTGTGGAATTCTGATCAGACACAAGAGGAAAGTTGTTAACAATGAGAACATTTGGAAGGCATGGCAATAATACCCCTGAGATCACTGGCCAGGGTATTGGGCCATTTTACAAGGTGGTGCTTTTGCTGAGAAAGGCTGGACCAGATGATCCTTGAGGTCCCCTGACAACCTTCTATTCTAAGATTCAGAGATTTAAAAGGTGTCAATTTAAGATCTAATTCCAAAGCCCTTGTATGAGTGGTCCCATTAAAGGGACAGCAAATTTACTGTTTGCTCTCATAGATGGTCACCAATATAAGCAAATGGGAATGAAAGAAAGATTGGACCATATGAAACTTGAGGTTTACTTTCAACATGGTATTCTATGATTCTGACTGAGAAACCTAAGCTGCCAAAACTTTATCTATTGACCAAATGATTCTGGGAGGGTGGGGGGGAGGAGAAAGATAGAAAAATACTTTCCTGACCTTATAAAAAACTTTAGGGTTGCTATGTACCTTAAGGAAACCAGAGAGAGAAAACAGTACTGGGAGGAGTGTGAGGTTTGAGGTTATGACTCCAGTTCTAAGTTGGTGGCTGGAATTTCAAGGGATTTGCATTGAAATATAGAAATGGGAAATACAGTGAGGACTCAGGCCTAACATTTACTTTTTGGCTTTCAACTGGATATGAATCATAAAGAAAAAGTTTACTTCCCCAGTGTCATGCAGAATTAGGCGGATGTGTCAAAGGCACACAGCAAGAATAGCCTTGATTTAGACTCCAAAGACAAGCTCTGTTCTTTTTTCAAATGAAAAAACGTGTGCCCATGAACTCTGGCTGCAACCCAGTTCTAACTTGTGATGGATAAAAAATATCTCATTACCAGCTCAATATTATGATGCATAACAGTCTACTGAGTTAGTGCCATCAAAATAATTTCAGTCCAATACCTTGAAACTTATTTGAACTGGAATCTCCAATGCAGTATGAAGTGACATATGGAGGTACCTAATGCATCAAGTCACCCTTTAGGACTACTCTTAGATTTTTTTCCTTCTTGTGCTATTCTTTTGTTTTCCTTTTGTTGTGTTTGAAAGGTTCATTGCTAAACTAGGACTTTAAGTGAGGATTTTAGCTTTGACTCCAAGTGGAGATGTTTTGTATTTAATATTGGTTTTAAATGGAAGGATTAATGTCTTTCAGTGGTTCTATATCTGGCATGATGATTTTTCCATGCAATTAGAATGTCTCTAGTGTCTTTTGTTCTAACACTGATAATTTCTTCCCAATTAGTTTAATTATTTAATTTTTAAAAAATTGGTTGTGTAGCCAGCAGGGTTCTGTGGGTAGGGCAAAACCAATCACACTAAGCCAATTGTAGGATAATTGTGTTAAATCTTGGTGCAATTTACCAGGGCTCATATGCAATCCTGTGATGATGTAGTAAGGAATCATATCTCAAAAACACGAAAGTTATGAGTCACCTATGTGAAGGTCTCTTGAGGGTCTACATATCTACCTGAAAGTTTTGTGTGAGCTTTAATAATTCAATAAAAATCTGAGGAATGTTCAGTTCTTGCCCTAGCTCTCTTCAGAAAGGAGTTGATTTTGTATTTCTGCATATTTCCAATACACTTCTTGGTGCATTAGTTTATTTTAGACCTTCTAATCTCAGTCCATCTAGAATTAGAAGATGTTCTACGCTATAGAAATTTACAGCATGATAAACTGCTCTTAAAAACACACTGACATTTAGATTCTTTCCCTCCTCCCACATATGTTGCAATTCAAGTGGAAAAGAATAAAGTCTTCCCAGAAAAATACCCTTTTTTTTGGTATGTTTGTTTAAACAGGGTTTTGAAAAAAATGGGTAGGAAGTATGCTGATCACTTTAATGTCATCAGGTGGAGATAATTGGCTGCTCTTTAGGGTGAGAAAATAATTTTCCAATAAAAATAGTGCAAATATTTCTGGCATTGAGAAATGGGAAGCAAAGCAGATTACCTAATGAACAAACAAAATACTTCTGGTGAACAGTTTTCTTAGTGGACGAGATAATTTTTACTGACTCTTTGTGAAACTACCCCACCCTCATAAACCAAATATATTTCCCACGATAAATGGTTCTGGACAGAAGCAGGGTGTAAGTTTATTTGAGAAAATAACTTCTGGAGATCTGCACCATTTTTAGCTCATCTAATGATGTTTTGGTCAGAAATATTAAGAGGTTATTTACAAAGCTGAGGAAGTTGCAGGCAGAGTAAAATCCCTTAGGGTTTATAGGTGGCATGTACACATGAATGCTGAATCTGTCTTACAAGTTTTTTAAATAATTGATCTATTTACTTGAGTTTGAGCTTGAAAGAGAACTCTAGTGGGTCATCAGATGTCACCCCTCCTCATCATGCAAGATTGTTTTAATTACATAAATACTGTTCTTCATAGATGAGTATCAAGCATAGTTTTGTGTCCTGCATTCCAATACATCTACTCCCAAGTCCACCAAGTTTAGCATGTCTGAAGAGGTTGTTGCCTACAAGTACACTGTGGCTTATTGTGAGTTTTATTCCACATTTATAACCTCCTGCTGTAGTACAGGCCTGCTCTTTCTGAAAAGCAAGGAGCAGGAGTATTGACACAGCCACCAGCATGGTGGTCCTGGGGGACCGGGAGACTGAGTTTCATTCCTGTGTCTTCAAGGAGTTTTAGTGAACTTTGGCAATTCATGTAATAACTCTTTGTGTCCAGAACTCTTGTAGAATCAGTAGAGGATCACTGCCCTGGCTGGAAGCAGTTCTTCAGCATGTGTACAATAAAGATTTAATACCATTCAGATACAAGGATGCCATGTAAGAACCTAAGACACAGCACTGTCATCTGTAATCTGCATTAGCAAAACAGAAACAGTGATTACCAAAGTGTTTTATTCAAATACATTTAATTTGGTCTGAACTCAGAATCCTGAGCATGGATACCTTGTATCATTGGACTAAAAATATTTTGTAAAATGACCCAATCCTAAAGTTCTTAGTCAGAATTGCCCTTAACTTCAACATTAGTTTGCTAGCAAAAATCTTGGATAAAAAGTTCAGGAATTGTTCCAGCAAATAACAACTGAAAACAACCTTGTTTACTCCTCATTCCTGTGTTCAGCATGTATCTGAGAAGGAAATAAATCTGCTGTGCACCCCAGGGTAAAGTATATTAATCAACCAGTTATCTTGTTAAGGGAAAATAAATGACTTGCTGTGCTGACTGAATACATTGCAGCGCACAGACTTTGCAGTGCTGTGGCAATCCGATACTGACTGTCAGCCATCCAGAATCTGCTAGAGAAGCTGAATTATTGCAGGAGTGCAGCAGCAGTGTAGCAAAACATTCACAAGCCTATATTCTATAGGGTGGCCCAGAGCTAAAGGTACATCTTTAGTATTCACCCTTTGGCAGGTGTTCTTGTGTTAAGATAAGGGGTGTTCTGCTCTTCCCTCAGCAGCAAGATATGGACAATCTACAGCATCCCAGTCAGTGATGGATTATTATCTTGTATGACAGTTGTAACGGAAGCAAAACCCCACAAAAAAAAGTAATTCCACAGGGACAGACTAATTTTGTTCTATTCCAGTTCTCTTATTTTCATTCTTACTGTGAATGTTGCTGTTGTTGAGGGAACACAGGCAGAAAGATGCTGCAGCTAAGGCTGTTTTGCAGCTGTTAGAGGAAGGCAGGCAGAGTCACTGTGGCTGGTTGGGTTTTTTCAGAAGGGTTGCTTAAAATGGGACATAGGAAGACACAATCAGGTGTACAAAGAGCCCCATTTCTCCACTCTTCTCTTGAGACATCCAGTAATGTGCTGCTGAGTGCACAGGAGCCATGAACCTCAGTAGTGAGAGTCTCTGCCAAGTGGGGTGCATCAGTCAGCCAAGTGCTGCACCTCTTGGAGGCTCAGAGCTCAAGGCTTCCCATGCCTGTCTGAGTAGATACAGCTTAGAGGGGATACAAACAGGGGATAGGAAACTTGAGCACAGCAGTTGTCTTTACATGGACATTAGGATTCACTGTCTTTCCCCTTCCTTTAGTCCTGGTTCTTTTTCTTTGAATTTTAAGAAGCAGGCAAGGGGAGCTGAAACAGAACTCCTTGAAGAATAGCAGAGGCTCAGCTCTAATTACAGTGAGCCTGAAGGAAGCCATGCATTAAAACATTCATGATTTCAGAATTGCTGTGTGTATTTCTTAGATGTACTGTTATTTCTTAATAGGTTCCAAACTGTAACCGGAGACTAGTCTTTCTTCCCTGAGGTACTTGATATATGCAGGGGAACTCTGCTGTCCTGTCAAAAAGATGTATGTAGGCTTTACTGCCTTGTTAGACAGGTATTGTAGATTTAAGTGGTGGCTTGACTTTGAGACAGCTGTTTAGAGGTAGCAGTGCCAGAACACCAAAGGACTTGAAGCAAAGTGCTCTCATCTTTCAGGGAAATCTAAAGATCTAAGTCAAGCAGGTGACTAAAGAGACATAGGTGCCTAACTTAAAAATAGATATTTCTAGAAGGATCTCCTCAATCTCTTTGACCCTTCAAGGTCATCTGCCAGATCAATCTGAAGTGAGAACAGAAGCTGGTTCTACTGGGAATCCTCATTCCCAAGCTGTCACCTGCAAGAACAGCCAATCATTATCAACAGAGCTGTGATAATTCTTTGAGTCATCTAAAATTTTAAAAATCTAAATGGCTATTGAATAGCTGAAATACATGCTGTTACACTGACAATAAAATACAGAAGTTTTTAAATCAAATAGTCTAGATCTGAAAAAGAGACTTAATTTGTTTTTTTTTCTTAGAACCCTGCATAAAGTAATTATTATAGAGTAAAAGGTTCCCCATCATTCGCTTTGTAGACTTATTCACTTAGAATATTTAGAAACCTTGTTGATAAGATTTGTATCAACCTCTGATCTCCTCCAGGTCACTTCAAGACAACCTGCTACTAGAATACAAAACAAAGGTTTGCTTAGAGCTCTCTTCAACCCAGCTGTCAAGCTGCAGGCACTGTGAAAATAGTTGGAATATTTACATCAATCCATGTTATGTCAGGGGTAATTCTCACTTTCAAGGAACAGCTCACTTTCATGTGTGTGTATTTCTGCTCACAGATATAGGAGATAATTAATTGATAATCTTCTGCAATGCAAAGTAGAAACACTGATTAAATGAGCTGATTAATGTCATCTGATTAATGATTTTATAAACTCTTGTGTAATGTCAATAGTTAAAAGGGTACTGTAGCTGTTATTTCAGCAAGACACATCCATGCCATTTTCTTTGGATAGATTCTTAACCTCGTGTCTCAGAGTTCAGAAGTTGAAAGGAGTATATGTATTTATTTGTTCATTGGAAAAAATACTGTTTTCCTACACCCTTATTAGGGAAGATCTAATAGTAACAGTTCCTAGCAATAATAATAATAATAATAAGTTGCAGCTGCACTCCAGGTGGAAATGTTCATACTTTGTTGTTCCTGGAAGATGATGATACTGCAGCATTCAGCTCTTGCTGTTGCAAAAAGCAGCCAAGGGTGGAGACCTTACAAGGTGTTTTCCTTGTTTCGAGGTCTCTTTCCTCTCTCATTAAGCTGTTTTGAAAATGCCAGTCAATTTGGTGCAGTTTGCTTTGTGTCAAAGGAAACAGAATTGCTCTTGAGAAGCTGGAGAAGTAAGTTACAAGACAAGTTTGGGTAGTGCAGATTTCACCAAAGGTGAGACTATCCCAGCCTTTCCTTCAAGCTGATGGTTTTCACAGGAAAACCTGAAACATCTAACACAGTGTTAGTGTTGCCTCACTGTGAAAGGGCCTCAGTGTCCTCTTTCAAACTTAATTAATGTATCCAACAAAAAAACCTCACAGTGGTGAGATTAAGAAGTGTCCAAGTGATAATGAAAACAGGAGCTGTTCTAGGGAAGTGCATCCTTGCAAAGCTGTTTGCTGATGTATGTGGAATAGACAGGAAAGAGCATGAGCTTTTGGAAAGTGTTTACAGAGAAAGTTTATACTGCACATTTCTCATAGTGCTGGAGGCAACTTTCTTCTGTTATTATAAAATTTCTGAAGGTCACCATATGCTAATTTTTTTCTTTACCTCATAAAACTTTTAAAGATACATGTACTGAGCCAACAGCTACTGCTAGGTGTAGACAACAACAAATAAACGTTGGGCTTATACAGCAAAAATTACTATGACTAGATATATATGTCTGTGTATGTATTTAATCCAGATTTCTGTGTCCTGTTTAACACTTATGAGGAGGAATCACTGCCCCTAAGGATGCTCTGCTGCTGCATGACATCATAAACAAAATGCCTCTGGAGTTCAGCACAGCACTGACATTTTGGTTATAGTGCCAATAAACAAGAAACCCCCCGTGGGCACGTTGACTGACTTGTTATCCCCACCAAAGCCATGAGGAACTATAGAGTGCTTGCATGGTTATTATATTGTTTTCTCCACCTTACTAATTAAAATAAGAATTTTTATTTAGGGTGAATGTTTTAGGGACTGCTGCCATACACTACATCACACACTTTTGCACTACATCTTTATCTTGTTTTTTCTTTAGATCAGTTGCGTGAGTAAGGAACTGGCATAAATTAAATTTACTCTGATGCAAAGTCTTTTGAACTTTTTTGTGGGGGTTTTTTTGACTTTTTTTGGGTTTGTTTTTTCTATTTGTTTTAGTAATTTATGTGATAGAAGCTTTTGGTGTATAATAGGATTTTTGTGGGTGTGGTGGAGAAGGCTCTTGTGGTACTGTTTTGCCAGGTAAATTTGTTGAATTATCTATTTGGAAAGAACTGATAAAATGAGGAAGCTGGGACTGCAGGGCCTATTTCTGCTGTGAAATCATCATTAAATGTATGATCATCCATCATCTCTGGTTCAGAAGAAAACCCTGGGCTAACTAACAAGATGTGCCAGTTCCTGGTGTCATGGTGGGGGACAGGATGACACCAAATGGGGACACATCTTTAGAGCTCTATTCCAGCCTGGGACTGGTGAATACTTCCCATTCCCTGTCAATGGCTGTGAATGCCTTGCTGCCACTTTGGGAATGTGTCTGATGGTTCTGATGGTCCTTCTCACATGGAAAAGCAAATGGTGCTGTGCTGGTCAGCAGCAACAGCTTCTTTTGAAGTAGGGTTTTGCTGGCAAAAGTGATTCTTCTTGCTGAAGATGGAGGCAACTCAGCACCACCTAATTCTGGACAATCAACTGAAGTTTGCCAAATTTTAGCCAGTCTTCCACAGAAGAAAAGAATTTTGTCTCAATTTGCTGTAGAGCAAGCAGGTCAGGAGAACTACAGAATTTGGCTGAGACAGCACCTAGTTAAATTTAGGGGAAAGCACCACTTACTTCCCCACCCTCCCTCTCCAAATTAATGGGTGAGAAATTTAGGGATGAAGAAAATTACTGTAATGGCTGGGCCTACAGACAGATCTGTGAGCTCCTCAGAGGTTCCCCTGGTAAACAAAACTAAGACAGAAAGGGCTATTCTAAAAATAATAGGCATTTTTATTTGCAGAATTTTTACAGCAGGTGTTCACAGAGGTCCTGAAATTCTCTTTGAAATGCCTGGAATTTAACTGTAATCCTCAGCCTGAGTGTCCCAGCATGTCCTACATACACAAAATGAATGTGCCACCATCTCTCTACCGTCATCTTGGCTTAGTTTGTGGCATAGACCAGTAAAGCTTGTTGATGTTATGGGCTCAGTCCTACAGTCAAGCATCTGCTGAATTCCATGGGACTTTTGTGGTGGAAGGATCCCATAAAAAGCTTTGTTACTGGCCTACACCTGATCTGAACACAGGTGCATTACTCTTACCAGTGGAGGCTTAAAGCATGGGTTTGCAGAGATTTGATCTTCCCTCACCCCAAGAAGAAGAGTTGTGCCTCGCAGTGTGTTTGTGACTCTAAGTTCCTTGATCTCAAAACCTCAGAACTGTGCTAAGATGTGTGTAGTGATGGCAGCCTGGTGTGAGGATGGAGGGAAATGTGAGGGGAGGCAGTTTGGGATGAGCCAAAGAAACCCAGTCATAATGGATTTACTTAATCTATTACAGAAAACAAATTTTTTCTTTATGAATTTGTGCTGATATTTTTTTCTTGGTCATTTCTGATTTCTTATGTTTAGAGATGGAAGTACCTGCAAATGGACTTTGTGACTCATAGATTTACTCTTGTGGTTGGTGTTTTTAAATTAATTGATATTAATTTATTTATTTTTAATTTATTTTTTGGATCCTGGGGTAAAATTTCAGAAATTAAAGAAATGTCAACCTGTGAATACAAGCTTCTGCTGAGGAGGAAAGAAGTATCCAGGGTTTTCTTTTAATGTTTTGCTGACATATGGTGTTTCTAACTCAGTGACAAATTAATTGACTAGATGTAAAAGAGATGGACAGTGCTCAGCAAGGAAGGACAAGATATGCATTATAAGACATCTGGTTCTGCCTCTGTTGGATTATGGATACAATATACATTGGACACCTAACGAGTCTCTGCTGCATAAAATAGATTCTCCTTACAATAGAATGGCATACTTTGTCTCTAAATGAGGTTATTATACACACCATTGCACAGTTTGAAGAGCTTGGTTGGCCATTGTAGAGGGTAAGGAGAGAAAAAAATTGGAAAACAATTGCACTTAAGACCTTCAATCTATCAATTGCCTCATATTTATCAAAGTTGCCATTACACTATTACAAAATACAAATATATGATACATTCAGGGTTGAAATGTTAATAATGACTGGCCAGATTTTGACAAGGTGGATTTTTCTTTTGCAGTTGTTTTTACGTTGCAGTAAAATCTTACTTCCTCAGAAGTAAGAAAAGCTGGTAGTGGAAATACCACTATGATGTGGCATACTTAACTTTTTACTCAGAATTTTCAATTTAGTATTTGCTGCTATGCAAACCTCAGTCTGAGTCTCAGGAAGTTTTGATTTTTCCAGAGATAAACTGTGAACAATTTCATTTATAGGGAACTCTTCCTCAGTAATCTGCAGAGTTTAAGGACAATGCTTGCAAAAGTAAGGCATGATTTGAAGTGATTCCATTTTGGTGTCCCAACTTGTGACCATTGTAGTTCATAGTTTTCAGAAAATGATGAGGTCTAAAAGCTCTACACTCCTTATGTTCTTGAAGCTGGACACCTAAAATTTTACATCTTCAAAATAGCAAACCACTTCTGAAAACCCTGGCTCAACTACTGAGAAAAACCAAATGTAGCAATTTTAGATGGTGTGATGGCAGCATTTCCCACATCAACAGACAAATTCTGTGGTAAGAGTTGTAGAGAGACCTTATAAAAAAGGCAGTTAAAAGGGGCTTTGCCAAATCCAGTGTAAATAATCACCTATCCTGGCTTCTTCTTGGCATTTTTGTCTTCCTCAGTTTAATGTTTTGTCTGCTACTCTCCTTTTTATTTCCAGTTTCCATTGTACCAGAAAAGGATGTGATCTTACTAAATTATATTATTTAAGGATCTTAGTTTTCCAGGGTAGATAGTAAAACTATTGTAATGTGCAAAACTATGAAGGTGGCTTTTTTCAGAGCTTTATTCCTCAGACTAAAAACAACTACACTCTCAAAACACAGTTGAAAGCAGCATTTCAGTACAGAAAGCTGTAAGTGGGTCCATGGTGTGGTTTCTTTTCAGGCATGGCAATATCCAACTCCCACAAGTATTACTGTTCCAACATAAAGGACGAGGAGACACATGACAAAAATTACTTGGTAATTGTGCTAGTCATAATTGTTGCTGTTTATAATTCCTTTCCCAGAGCCCCTGCAGTTAAACTGAAAGGTTATATATATATAAATATCTGTGTGTGTGTATATGTGCTCTGCAGGACTTTCTTTGGAAGAAGTAACTCTTTCGTACAGTCCTTTGCTGACATTTCTATAGCCAGCTCACATCCTGTTGGGTGAAGCTGTGATCCTTAATGTAAGGCAATGTGATCATAAGAAGAAAGATTACAATAAGCACAGTTTCTAGTGATTAATTTCCCAGCCCTGGATACTCTTCCAGTAAGTGCTGAGGTAGAGAGTGCTTGCTGGTGATGGTGTTTAAGAGCATTTCATTCATGGTTTGAATTAGCTGGATGTTTATCTTAATGAGCTCTCCCACTGCTAACACAACAACTTTAAATACCTTATGGCTAGTGAGGAAAGCCTGACACACAGGCAGATTTGTTTCTCCAAATACCTTCCTGACTGAGTTGCAATTTTCAGTGAGCTTGATTTCCTCTCGGGCTGTGCTGCTGCTGTAGTAGTTTAGTGAGACTCCTCCTCTTGTCCCTTCCTTAGGAAAAGGAGAAGCTGTACGTGGAGCTGAGGCACGTGCTGGCCCGGCAGCCTGGGCCCGAGGCCGCGGAGCAGCTGCAGCAGTACCGGAACATCCTCCGCGAGAAGGTGAAGCAGATCAAGGTAACAGGTGCCCACTGTCCCTGGGGAGGGGCTGCAGGGAGATCCTCAGTCAAATGTGTGCCTGCCCTAGTGCACTAGACCAGGACAGCAGGGTTTTATCACTGCATCTCCTCGAGGGACAACACAGAGCAGCAAACAAACTTTTTTTTTGCACGTTGTTCTACTTAGTTTAATTAAAATAGAGGAGAAATCTTGTTACAATATGAGTTAGCAGCACAGTGCTGTAAATATGTATTTTGCAGGGGAATTCTGGGATACTGCCAGCTTTTCATTCAGCTTATTTTCCTTCCCTTTATCTTAAACTGTTAATATCTTTAAGAAGCAAATCAAAGCCATTTTGTTTTCTTTTTAACAAACCAGTGAGACTATACTGAGAATCCAGTCTTAAGTTACTGTTTTTTCTCTTGCCATGTGTACATGTATATTTAGATTTGCAGATTTTGTGGAGATGACAGGAGGAACCTGTTCTAACCCCTTGTCAGTTGGAGGGAGGAGTTCCTGCTTCCAAAAGAATCTTGTAGAACATTTAAAAAGCATAATATTAAAAAGTGATTCTTTGATAGAATTCAATGATATTCTATGAATAAGCTGATCTTCTCCTATTCTTGCCTGCATGAGAGATCATCTCCCCAGGAGTTCATCTACTTCTGCAGCTCCTCTCTCTGTCGAAGTCATCATCTCCTGTTCACTGCATCATAATCACGTCTATACTAACCATGAGGAAAAAAATGCTGGAGCAGATGGGCCCTTAGGAAACAAAGAGGCTGTTATGCAAATCTTAGCTTTCCATGGAGAAGAAAAACAATGTAGAAAATGTAAAATAGAAGCCAGGGTTTAGCTAAACTGAACGTGATTTGAAGTTCTCCATACGGTCCTTCTTTGTCCTTAATGCAGTCAATTGCTGCTTTGCATTTCAGACACAGCATGCTGTAGTATGATGGCATGCATGCATTTTGGGGTGCCAGGTCAAGCTATTACTCTTTTGAAAGAAAGAAGGTGCACTATGCGTGTTCCTCCTTTTTCAGAATTTTACTGATTCACATATAAGTGGCTTTGTATTCATATTTGCAGTGCCTGGTACTACTTTGTCTGGATTGAATTACTCCACTTAGCAGTGCATCCCTGTGAATAAACCCCATTATTATAAAATAATTCCCTGATTTATTAAGACCTTAACTTTGGATTTTTGCCCAGCTTTATGTCCCAGAAATTAAGAGCTAATGTAGCTATTAATGGCATTCCCGTAAAGCTTGGAGCATATTTTACATGTTGTATTATGGTTAAATGGCATAACCTTTATTTTGTAAGATGTTTTTAGGTGAAAGGAGGTGAGATCAAATGAAACATCAAGTGGGAAAAAGAATTGTGGTAGAAAATGATCATGTCTTACATCATCAAATATAAAAAGAGGAAGTGCTTGTAAAAGTATTTATGTGTAAGTGAAGCAACATCTCCTGTTTCTGCTGTTTGTGTTTTGTTTATTAGGTTTTATCCTCAGAACTGACTATGTGTGAAACACAGAGCAAAGAATACAAACATGAAATTGAAAGACTTAACAATGAGCTTCTGGAAGTGAAAAAGAAATATCTGTCTCAGAAACGCAAGGAGCAACAGAAGAAGTATGGGAAAACACTTTTGTCTACACAACTTTCTGCCTAAGCTAGATTTTTGTTTTAGACCCTTTGGATCAGAATGTGGCCAAATTTGACTGAGGTGATACAGTTTTGTTGCCTGATTTTCCTGAATGTTATCCTTCATGTTCCTTCAGTCTGTTCTGGATTTACCATAATCTATGGCCAGGACAAGAACATCCATCAGAGATGTTGCTGAACATGTTCTGCAGTCCAGTTAAATTATTCATACTAGTGAGATGGTGCCCAGAGAACACAGATTAGTGTCTTGTCTCTGACATCAAAGCATAGAATTATAGAATGGTTTGGGTTGGAAGGGACATTTAAAAGCCATCTAGTCCAATCCCCCTGCAATGAGCAGGGACATCTCCATCCAGATGAGGTGCTCAGAGCCCCAGCCTGACCTTGAATATTTCTGGGATGGGGCATCTACCACCTCTCTGGGCAACTTGGGCCAGTCTTTCACCAGCCTCATAACAGAAAATTTCCTTCTTATATATAGTCTAAATCTACCCTCCTTTAGTTAAAAACCCTTATCCCTTGTCCTGTTGCAGCAGGATTTCTGGGCTGTGAGTGCACATGGCTGGCTCATGTCCAGCCTCCCACCCACAGCACCCCCAAGTCCTTCTGGGCAGGGCTGCTCTCCATCTGCTCATGCCCCAGCCTGGATTGATGCAGGGCTTGCCCTGACTCAGGTGCAGCACCCCACCTGAGATTCCCATGGGCTCACTTCTTGAGCTTATCCAGGTCCCTCTGGATGGCATCCCATCCCTCAGGTGAATCAACTGCCCCATTCAGCTCATCATCTGAAAACTTGCTGAGGGTGCTAAGGGTGGGCTTTAATGAGAGATTTCTTAGATTTCTGCAGTCAGATGATGTGATCTGTTACCAAGTTTTTCAGTATGCACAGAAAGCCTTTTGTCTTTTCATTCATTTCCATCCTCACCTGGTGCCTTCCTCACACACTAAAGCCAGTGGTTCTATACCATTGCTGAATATAATTCAAAGCTGCCTTTATTAATTCTTCCCTAATTTCAGACAACAAATGATTTGATGACTAAATTAGCAAAATAATCAGTGATAAACAGTGACTTTTGTCCATCTGCAAATTGCATAATGTTAATCTTAATGTTTGGAATTAGCAGCAATTGTGCAGTGCTAATGGCCTTTTTGGAGCTTTAGGATCAATATGTGAGGCTACCATAATGCCTGATAATCCATTTCCAGCAGCTAAATGTCTCCTTCACAGTAGATTTGGCGTTTCCATTTCAGACTCTGGCATCATGTCTTGTTCTGTTCATAAAATGAGGAGAAGTTCACCCACATTTTTTTGTTATATCTCACCTAGAATTAATTCCTATCATAAAAACTCCACTTGTTAAGGACATAATTGCTTTAAAATAAAAAATACTGTGTGAGTTGATGGTAGCTGAGCAGGGCAATGTTATACAGCGAAAGAAATTTCATATTGAAAGTAATTTAGTGCTGGATACACTGTTTATAGGGTCAGGATAAATACCTACTACTGGGGCAGCTTGTCAAGTTGTTCTTTTGGGCAATCATGCCTGTAGTCTGATGAGCATTGGTGTCTCTGTGACATCTGTGTTTTGGAAGTACATTCAGGTACTGTTAGTGGAGCTTCTGCAGGCTGGCATCATCTTGAGGTCCCCAGCAGAGCCTCAGAAGGCACCAGTACTGTGCTGCCAGCCCTGGCTTGCACCTCTGCAGTCTTGTGGCAGCTGAGGGGTGGTGCTGGGCTTTGCTCTCCTCTGCCCCTCATTGCTTTGGTACCCCAGTCAAGCCTGTTGGACTGCATCCTGCTTTGAAGAGCCCAGAGGCATAACTGGGCATGCTGGTCCTGGGCAACTGCAACTTCTGCTGTCTCTAGGCTGTGCTTTGTGTTGGCAAGGGAAAACAACATTGTGCAGCCCTTTCTCCAGCCTCCCAGGTGTCCCAGCAGGACACATTGCTGGCTTTCTGCAGCAGAGAGAACCTGTTGTGCAGTCAGGTTCTTCCCCAAGGAGTCCTCTTCCCTGCCATCCAGCCATCCCACACCCCTGCTGCCTCGGGCAGGGCTGTGCCTGCTGTGTGGATGCTGGCCAAAGAGCCAGGGCCATTTGATTCATACAATCTCAGATAACTCTAAATCCCAGCTGACAGAAAACCACTGACTTGATTCTCTGTCTTGCTGGCTAATGTTAACATCATGTCTGAAATAAATGTAGCTGGTTTTGCTAATAAAAAGAGGATCCTGTCAGGACTATAGCATTAACAACATTATTGACTACCCTGGTATGAAAGAGAATTAATACTCTTGGATAACCTTACACAAAGTTATCATCTAAAGCTTTTATTGATTTGCACAAGATAGCTTTGAGTTGTGGTTTAACATCGTGGTACTGAATAAATGCAGCTTTGCATGTGGTGCTGAAGGAATATAGTAACAGTGGGAATTTAGCTTTGTTTTGTGTTAAAAATGAAAATTCAGTGTTTAAGATTTTGGTTGTGAAATTGAAATCCTCTTTTTCAGCTCTCTGATTCTGAATGTTGCTTTTCCCGGTTGTCTTAGCTGTTCTTGTTCTATCTCTTCCTGTTTTTAACTTCAGCTCCTTGAACCCTTTCTGCATCACTATTTTCCTGGTTGCTTCTAGAACCTGGATCCCATTTTGATCTTGATAAGGATTTATGAGAAAATATGAAGCTTAAATCTACACCAGAGACCTAATCCACCAGTCCTATATATGTAAATAACTGCACTGAGGGATGTCAGTAGTAACTGGGAGCTTTTGCACGTGGCTGGTTGCACATTACTTCTGCATAATATATTATAGTATTCAGTTGCATAGAATTTTCCATACTGATGAGCACATCTGTTTGTTGTCTCCATGGGAGTACGAGGAAAAAATGAGCATGGATTCTGGATCATTTTCTCTCCCCAGACTTGGAAGCCCAATAGTGAGATGGAATAAGCCATCTAAATACAGAATGTTAGTTTCTAGTCCTGTCAGCAGGCATATCCATTAGAGCTACATTGATACAATTAAAACCAGTTATAAATGGTTTTTGTTGTTAAGTTTATGCCATCTTTTTGCTATTCTCCTACATCTCTATGGGTCAAGTTTGGAAAAGGATGCATAACTAGACATCTGACACACTTTCTCTGAACTTCTTCATATCCTGACAGTTATTTAGGGGCAAATAGAAAAGTAATAATTACAGAAGTGTTTTCTTTTCCCTTAGTGGGGACTGAGAAAAGATATTCATGTGAGAAGGCTAGATTTTGTACAAGTGTGGTCGCACTCACATTTGTTTTTCAATCTCAGTGACTGTGAAATAATGTGCTGACCTTCTTTGTAAAGCCTTGAGACTTCTGCTGTTAAGATAAACTAGAAGTTCATAAAGCTTCACTTGGTTAATTTTAAGTATCTCAGGACCTCTCTCTGAAGCATCCAGGTATATTGCAGTAAGGTTGGAATTTTGCCTTTTGTCCTTGTAGTGCTCTGCTTACCTCCCCAACTTTGGGAGAGTGGAACCAGCTAACCCTCATTCCCTCCTCTTGAGGACATCAAAGTCAAGACCTGGATTCTCAGATGGAGCAGCTCCCTGGGGCTGTCAGTGCACCCACAGCACACTGCTAGCTTTCTGCAAATGTCACAGGCAGGGCAATTATCACTGGAAATTTGTTAAAATGTGAAGACAGATAGCACTATATATTCATTAAAATTCAACAAAGGAAAAAACCCTCCCCATTGTGCCTTTGATGAATGTAGCTGTTTGTTTGAAAACAGGCATATTCCAGCTAGAAAAGGATGGTGATTAGAAATCTAAAGTCATGGAGCTCATGTACATACTTGCTCTAATGAGGTGCTCTGACCATTTTGGGGAATAGCACAAAGAAAGCTCATTTATTTCTAATTTTTAATAATTTCAAACTCCATCAGTGGTTTTGTAATTAGATCCAAACAGACACCTAGTCTTGGAGATTTAGCCTAACAGGCTTTAATCAACACTTTTTAAATGATCTCTTGATACATGGTTGCATCAAAGAAACTGGAGGACACAGATTTCCTTAGTTTGTAAACATCTCTGCACTGCAGAATGAAATATGAATTTTCTGTTTCTTTGTTTCTATTTAAAGGGAGAAGGAGCATTCCAGCATTGATATGAGGACAAAATTACCACCCCTCAAGACTCATGTACCTCACTTCAACTTAGGGGGCTTTCCTTCAAGCAAACCCATTCCCAAAATTGCAGTCTAGGAATGCACTCATCTAGTTGCATTCCTGCTCCCAATTTCTTGTTTGAGAAACTGTAATTTTAAAAGAGATTCAGAATCTGCTGAAATCACTGTATCACCTTCCGGAAAAAATGGTATATTGCATGTAATCAAAAACATTTTTACACTGGAATTACATTTTATATTGCATTTATATATTTTACATTTTATATTAGAATTAACATAGTTCTTTTTACAATCTGTGTACCAAATCTGCCCATTTGATGCCAGCAGACGCCTGCACGGATGTAAATGGACAGTGGAGATATTTCTTCTTCAATATTGTGTCTCTGTTTAGCACTGTAATGCCACAAAATGCCTTAATATGTAGTTATTTCTCTTTTATCTACCTCAGTTGTAAGCACTCTCTCCATTTATCTTCTGACTCAAAGCACCTGAAGAAATGAGAATCCAGAAAAGAAGAAAAATTAATAGGCTGATGTTTCAAGCCCTGCTGAGCAAATGCAAAATTAACAAGTCTTTACTTAGATGTACATATGTAGCAGTTCTCTGTGTAGGTAGTGTATAATAGGGTTTATGCAGTGTTAGCTACAGTTGTTAGGAAGATCAAGGAAGTTTGTGGCCACAATGTACATTATTAAGAGCACGATTGTGTTTACTCTGGTAGATACAAAGTGACATAATTATGTCTGTTCAGTCTGGGGGGACTGTGCACACTCACTGGGACGAGCTGTTCTCCCACAAATCCTTCCGAGCGATTAAAACTTGGACTCAAAACATGGCAAACTTTATGCTTTAATTTCTAGACACTTGGGCATTTTTGTAACTTTCAGAAATTGTTTTTGTAATACAGCAGGAGCCCTCCAACCTTTTCAGCCAAAAGAGATTTAATTACCATTCATTAACAAGTGAAATAACAAAGTCACGGCATGAGGTGCTGAAGTATAGAAAACTTTCAAGCTGTAAAATAAAATGTTTTGAAACCGATTTGAACGTGGAAGTTTTTTTCCCTGCCTGGGGGATAAAAATACTTGTCCAAAGAGATATGCTGATAAATATTTCACATCCAGAAAAAAAAAAAGCCCAAAAAAACCCTTTGCAAAGATTTTGTTCTTTTCTTTGGTGGAATACATAATTAAATATTAAAGCTACTGTGGGAAACTTTAATGGTAGTGTTTAATTCAAAAGAATCAAGTTAAATACGACAGGGATCTACTTTGCTTTTACATTGGGGACCAGAACACTTAGTCATCAGATCCATTGTATTTTTCTTTTGTCCTCAAAATAGCTATTATTGCTTTTCTCATTGTCAAGTGCATTATGCTAAACTTATCATTTTGGGACAGGCATGCTGTCAGAATAGTGTCTTTTGTGTATCTGACATGTCCTTATAGATGCAATAATTGACAATAAGTGACATGGGCACTTGAGCCTGATGGAATCCCAAGTAGGTTTTGCTGAAGCTTTTAGAAGTTGGTATTTTCTAAGGTCCTAAGTATCCTGCCTGGAGCTGGATTCTGCTGTGCTTACACTGGCAAGTAATTTGTATTGAAATAAATCATCAAAGACACATTTATTAATTCACATGGACTGGAGGCACTGTTGGACTCCAAGAACTCTGTCACTCTGTAGAGAAGCCGCTGATGTATTACACTCCAAAACGTACAGTGTGCCCCCTAACTCATCCAGAGATAATCTGAGTCTCTGTACATCTCCCACAGAATCACAGAATCATTCAGGTTGGAAAAAATCATCCAGTCCCACCTTTGGCTGAACACCAGCATGTCAACTAAACCAGGGAACTAAGTGTAATGCCCAGTGATTTCTTGAGCAACTCTTGTGCAGATGTGGCTCCACCACCTCCCTGGGCAGCCTGTTCCAATGCTCAACCACCCTTCCCGTGAAGAAATTCTTCCTGGTGTCCAGCCTGAGCCTCCCATGGCACAGCTTGAGGCCATGTCCTCTTGTCCTGTCACTTGTTACCTGGGAGAAGAGGCTGAACCCCAGCTTCTGTCCTTTAAGGTAGTTGTAGAATGATAAAGTCACTCCTGAGCCTTCTTTTCTCCAGGCGGAGTCCCCCAGCTCCTTCAGCAGCTCATTATAGGACTCTCTAGACCTTCCCCAGCTCCATTACCTTTCTCTGAACATATTCCAGCCCCTCAATGTCTTTCTTGGGGTGAAGGACACAGCACTCGAGGAATGACCTCACCAGTGTGGTCTCAATTTTTCTCTGGTTGTTACCAGGGTTTAGGAGACAAATTGTCTCAGTGGTCAGGGGAAAGGAGAGGAAGCCAAGCAGATGGAATTTGTTCCCTACTTTCATATATTTTTATGAGTGCAGTAGTAAAATGGATACTTTTCTATCTTTAGTTGTACTTAATAATAGCTTTGTACAGCACAAGTAAAAAGCTTTTCTGTAAATTATTCTTGACGTAAGTTTTTCCTGTCTTTAAAATGGTTGGGATGGTATTTGTCTAAAGACTTGCAAAGGTAAATTCACTTACATTGAAAAGGTGGCTAGTCTTCTAGATTAAAAGAAAATGTAGGGGATGGCAAAATAATGTGATTTTCTTGTACAACATGTTCTTCCAGCCTAAAGAGCTGAGAATTGAATACAGTAAATTTCACCTACAACGTAAAGAAGCTGTTACTTGTTCATCCACAATTTCGGGCATCAAGATGTGAATGTGCTGGCTACTATCTTCAGTTTTATTGCATTATTTACTTACTACCACAGAAACTAAATTCAGAGGTTAATTTGGAAAAAAAAGAAAAAAAAAGACAAGAAAATATAGTCATCAAATTATTGCCAGTAACTTTCAGCATAATCAGGAATAAAATAACTGCAGCCAGTTTAATTTATAGTGCTAGAGAGTGAAAACCATTTCTGAGTTCATATAATAGAACGGATTAAAGCACACCAAATCCCTTCCCCCTGGTCTATAAAAGTCAGGGAGCTTGAAAAATTGCTCTGGATGTCTGTGAGCCCAGCTGATGCTGAGGTGCTTTTAGTGTTCAAGGATTTGGCTTGCACAGCAGGGAAAGGCAGAGCGCTAATGAGAATATCATTTGTTCACTTGCTTCTGCATTGTGAGCAGCAGCTCTGAAGTGCTTCTCTAAGTTTTGTTGCAGAAAAATGTTAATTGAATTCCAGTCTGTGCAAGATGTAGCAAGTATATCTTTAACTTCTTGTTCCTGTAAAGATGTGTGAAAAGATGGAGGTGAAGGGCTATGATCCATGGCACTTAAGTTAGAGAAAATCTTTCTTCACTTTAATTGCTTTGGATTGGAGTTTGCACATTAAACCTGTCCTGGAGCCTTTCTTAGTGAGCAAAGTATGTAATATTGTTCAATTTCAGAGATCTTACAGTATGTAGATAATATTTTAAGTAATTTCACATCAAAATTAAGCTCTGTCTGATCTTGTTTGGCAGGTCTGTGCTCAGTATATTGCATGAGCAGGACACAAAAAAGACAATGTACACTGAGCTATCAAGTTCAAATGTGGGCCCATGACCCTTCTGGGATCGCCTGTCAGCTATGAAAGACAGAGCACAAGAATCCAGCCCTTAATTTACCCTTGCTTTGTGAATCTGGAGCAGCAGATTCACACACCCAGTAACATGTCCTGATGCTGTAAAGCTGGGAACCCTTTGAGTCAACAGCAGTGAAAACCAGGGCACAGCTCAGACCCTGTTTTGCTGAGATCTACAAACCCAGGATGGGCTGGGGAGGCAGGAGAGGGGCTGAGAACTTGGCACGTGCAGACTTTCACCAGCAGCACAGAGCAGAGGCTTTGCTGTGAGGGGAGCAGCAGGTGCTGGTCCCTGGGACACTGATGGGTCTGGAGGGCTCTGCTCAGCTCCCCCTGGGCACATTGAACAAGCTCAGCCCTGCAGCTGAGCTCCTTGTGCTGTGCTGTCCTTCAGGGA
Source organism: Molothrus ater (assembly GCF_012460135.2). NCBI lineage: Eukaryota > Metazoa > Chordata > Aves > Passeriformes > Icteridae > Molothrus > Molothrus ater. The sequence continues at coordinate 24,328,243 of NC_050485.2, forward strand.
GCCACTGGTGCCCTGACAGGAACAACTGCAGTGCTGTCTCCTGTGTGCTGACCAAGGCCAAGCTGCCCACAGGATGAAGAGGGATGGATTGCACTGCCAGAAAAGGGATCTGTGGGTGTAGAAAGCTCAGGTGAAGAAGGTGAAAGGTTTTTCTCCCAGAGCTTTCAAACAAGGAGCTGCTCCAGAGGCGTCCAGCAGCATGGCCCAGAGCACTGCTTGCAGGTGGGTTGTCACTTACTGTGAGAGTTCACAGTCCCTGCTCTCAGGTTGCTGCTTTGTACCTTTGTTGAGTGTGACACTGCTGTGTCCTAAAAAAGTTGCAAGATAGAGCAAAGAAAGAGATCCCTTGCCTTATTCCCTGTTGCCCATGGGAGGTTAACAGAGGGCAGAGGTACCAGGGGAGTCAAAAAGAGAAGCTGGGCAGCAAAAGCAGTGCCTGCCATCTCTGAAATGTTAATGACTCTTCCTGAAAATTGGCCCATCCCAACTATCTTTACCCAAATTAGAGTCTCTAAATCCTGTATATTTGTATTTAGGCACTTTAGCAATTGAGTATTATTTTCCTAGCTGGTGGTTTAGCTGTTGTGCCATCTCCTCTAGCAGAATGTATTTTTAGTGTGTTTAGTGCATTTCTAAAAGCAGACACTTGATTTTGATGCTCTTTCTCTTCCCTACTTGGGTGCTTTGTAAGCAGCCTCACACAGATCAGTAACTTGTGCTGTTCAGAATACAGAAAGATGTCAGGATCTCATCCCCTGGGCTTGTCTGAGAGCCCTGTTCTCCAGAGGGGAGCTGAATCCGAGTCTGTAGCAACTGAGGGTGTGAGGGAGCAGGGCAGGACCTGTAGGACACACTGCAAGTGGCTGAGGTCAAAGCAGCTGCCTGCCCCTCTAAGCCTGACCCTTCAGCTTCCTTTCTCCCTGAAATGTGAGAGCAGCTGTGAAGGTTTACTGAAACTTTCAGTCCCTTTGCAGACCTCAGTAGGTTTAAAAACCTATAAACCTCATCACAGGTGTATCGAGTCTGTTAGATAAGTTGGCTTCTTCGTGGTGGTGGTGTTTTTGTTGTTGTTTTTCTATTGTGGGGGTTTTGTTGTTAGTTGTGGGTTGGGTTGTTTTGTTTTGTTTGGGGTTTTTTTGTTGTTGTTTTTGGGGTTTTTTTTGGTGGTGAGATCTTCAGCTTACCCAAGACCCAGGAAGAAAAAAAAAGTGCAGAAGTTGTTTTGAAGGATGTTATATTTGCAAAATGGATCTTGACAGATCTGAGTTTCCTTCTATGGTGCCCAGGAGCCTCCCTTTCTGGTGGTGGGCACTTTAATATGCCCAGGTGTGAAGTGGATATAAAAAACTACGATTTCAGCCAGTCTAAACTGATTTAAACTTCACAGTGCTTCACAGCAAGAGCCATTTCTCAGGGCTCTTTCTTGGCAGAAGACTAAGCAGTAATTTAAAGCCATTTTAATCTGAAATGAGAATCTCTACATGGGGTTTGAATGCACTTCAAGTGCAGTATGTATTTGCAACTTTTGTTGATCCCTCTTAATTTTCCAAGTGTCCCTGTAGAAACAAAGCATGTTTGTGTAGTGGCAAAATGCAGTGATAGCTCAGACTTATTGAGAGCCATACGATGATAAAAGCAAAAGTACTAAGGGAGTGGTATATTTGGCATCACCCTGGGATGCTGCTGATTAACCATTCTTTCCTACAAAAAATATAGACACTGATCAACGTGACCGCCTATCTTCCCTCTCCATGAACAGCCTGAAATTCTATCCTAAGAACAGAGTGTTTCTGGAGGAAAGATGTGTATTTTGTTGAAAGAATAAATAAGAAATTTTAGAATTCTGTGCCCAGCTTCTGCCAAAAGCAGTTTTCTAGGATTGCTTTGACATTCATGTGATCACGCCAAAAGCTATTCTGTGGCAGCTGAGCTGCAGGAACTGACCACAGGTACTGAGCTGTCCCCAATTGCAGAGTAAAATGTGTTTGCTTAAACCATCTTGCTCACTTCAAATGAAAAGGTGCCCAAGCAGCAGTTTAAATAAGCTTGTTTTACTTTGCAGTCAGGGCAGGCTATGAGCAAAAACCCAAAGGGTGGTAACTCACAAATTTGGTAAAATCTTTGTAAGGGTTTGGTTTTTCTCTGTAAAAGCTATGCCTCTCCGCAGCCCCCTTTGATGAAGGAAGTTCAGAACCTCATGATGTTGTTGAATGACAGGGCAAACTCTGGGAGTTACCTGGGAAATAAATATTCTTGCTTCTGAGCCCCCAGTTGAGCTACCTCCTCCCGTGCAATTTCTGTGCTTTTGTTCAGAGGTATTCCCTCTTGGCCAGTTAGGAGAACTCATCACTGGAGTGTTATTTTAACTGAGTGTACACAAGTCTTCAGAAATTGCCAAGTCCCTTGCTGATTCAGGTGCTGTAGAGGAAAAAGATAAGCAGACCTGAAATGTCTTGGACCAGACTTTTTTAACAGCCCTGCATTGATTTATTTGCTCAGTGGTGAGCTGTTTGCTAACTCCTGATGCTTCCAGCACTCCTGAATTTGCAGCAGCTTTGCTAGTCAGCTTCTCTTGCCAAAGTTACCTTCAAAATTCCTTAGAGCAACTCTGTTGTGGCTTGGTTTCAGAGTGGATTCTGTTGGCCTTGTTGCAGAAAAGCTGTTTCTATTGGTATGCAGCACAGAAGAGGAGTGATGTGCATTAACTGGAAGAAGTGAGCAATTAAGTGAACTTTGGTTACAGAACTCAACAGATTTCTGCCTGGGTACATGAGTGAGGGTTTAGGGTATTCCATTTGCATCTAAACATCCAATTTCTATTTTGCTTTTAAAATGGTGTGGGCTTAGTGAATCCAAGTCTCCTTCTATTTTGTTTGTTTTCTGAATTTCACCATTGATATTGAATATTGATGGCATGCAAACCATTCCTAGGCCAGAGAGACCCTGACAAATCAGAGAGATGGGCAATCATGAACTGTACGATTTTTAACAAGGGCAAGTGCCAGATTCTGCACTTGGGATGGGGCTGTGTGTGTAGATTGGGGAATGAAACTTTGAGGAGCAGCACTGTGGAAAGGGACCTGGGGGTCCTGATTCATGGCAAGCTGAACACGAGTCAGCAGTGCCCTGGCAGCCAGGAGGCCAGGTGTGTCCTGGGGGGCATCAGGGACAGCATGGCCAGCTGGGCAAGGGAGGAGATTGTCCTGCTCTGCTCTGGGGCAGCTTCACCTCCAGTGCTGGGGGCAGTTGGGTGCCACAATACAGAAAATACATTAAATTGTTAGAGAACATCTGAAGGAGGCCACAAGGACGGGGAAGGGTTTGGAGGGGAAGCCTTGTGGGGAGTGGCTGAGGTCACCTGGACTGTTCAGCCTGGAGAAGAGGAGACTGAGGAGATCTCACTGCAGTTACAGGTTCCTTGTGAGGGGAAGAGCAGGGGCAGACACTGATCTCTTCTTTCTCATGACCAGTGAGAGGGATCAAGGAAATGGCACGAAGCTGAGCCAGGGAATGTTTAGAAAAATGTTCTTCACCCAGAGGATGGAACAGGCTCCCCAGGGAAGTGGTCACAGCACCAGGCCTGACAGGGTTTGAGAAGTGTTTGGACAATTCTCTCAAGGCATGTGGTGTGACTCTTGAGGTGTCCTGTGCAGGGCCCAGAGCTGGAGTCTATGATCCTGATGGGTCCCTTCAAACTCAATGAATTCTACGAAATGCTGTCCCATGGTCAGTAACTCAGGATAAGCAGCCTGGATGGATACACTGAGGGTCATCCTCAGCAGTGAAGTGTTTCTGTCTTACAAGACTCTGGGGTCTCTGGTGGTGTTTCTGGTCGGTTTTGCTGTTGGTAGACCCCATGGTTGATCCTGCTGTGGGGAGGTGTGAAGGGAGAATGAATGTCCAAAAGACTACTTTGTACTGGTCTGGTGTTAGAATATGCTCTCCCCTCTACTTCTGCAGCTCTGACCCAGCTCTCATGGGTAGGTGGATATCTCACGTGGATAGGTGTAGGGGGATAGAACATCAGTAAATAAAGGTAGTCTAGAAAGTAATCTTACCCCCTAAAGAGTTGCAGCTGGGTTAATTATTAAAGATTGGGAGCAGGCCTGACTTTAACAGGCCACAGCTAGCCAATAAGAAGAGTGTAATAAAAGAGTGGGTTGGTTGGTTGAGGGGGAACTGGAGTCAGTTGGTTGCTGTGAGAAGAAGGAAGAGTCAATGCCTGGAGGAGCTGCCCATGAGAAACATCAAGGAGGTACGAAACTCTTGCACTAAGGAGACACCAATATGAAACCTTTGCAGTATAATGACAACAGGTAGGTGTCAGAAGAATGGGATCCACAACCCTGGGAGATCTTATCCTTTCCATGGCTAATTTGAAATTTTGTGTAACACGAGTCAAATGCTCGTGTTCACGAGGCCCCATGTGCCCAGCCCTGGTGGGGAGCACGAGGGCTGCATGGAGCAAGGGATGAGCTCTGTCCTCCTTCCCCAGATGTGCTGCCTGTCCCTGCAGCTCCAGCAGCAGCAGGCTGCCATGGGGATGCTGGTGCCCAGGGCTGTGTGCTCTGCTCCTGCACAGGAACAGATGCCTGCAGCTTCCAGAGCTGTCAGTCATGCACCCTTCACAAGCACTAAAATTCAAATCAGCTGATATCAAGGGGAATTACATGCCAGCATTGCTTGTCTGATCAAGAGCTTCACCTTGTGCTCTTGAGGGACCTGTCTTGTAATTTACTTCAGGCTGAAGGATAACTGATTTTTTTTTCTTTCCTATCTTCTTTAGTGCAAGCTGGCAGCCAACTCCAGAGCCCTCTGTCCCCCACTGCCTCTCCCCTGCCTGTTCCCTACACTGGCAGCCTGCAGATTTCTGCTGGGCTTTGATCAAGTTTTGCAGCTGGGACCTTCCTTTCTTCACTTTCTTTTATTCCATGTGCTGCCAGTTCTGGTTTCCTCAGCACCATCCTTTGTCCCTGGGCTGCACCCACTTTGCCCCTGGCTGCCTCTGGTTCCTGAGCTGATGCATCCAAACAGCCCCAGGTCTGCCTGGGGAAAGAATGATGGAATTCAATGTGTAGCCCAGGACTGGCCTCTGTCTTTATCCAGGCATCTGCCCCGACTGCATTGGAGATGCATTTTAGAGAAGAAGCAAAGCATGATGCAGTTACCATCTTTGGTGCTCTGTGAGCACCATGGGCAAGACAGGTCACTGAGATTTTTTCTGGAGTTGAGGTAACTTGAGATTTTTGTGTCATATATTCACCTGATTATAGGGCAAAGGAGCATTGGGGTCTGTGATACAATCTTGCCTCCTGATATCAGATAAATCAGCTTTCTCCTGTAACCTGCCCAGTTCCCTGCTGTCACCTCTGCCCCCAGCCTGGAACATTCATGGACAAATTCCCCCAGGTGAACAGGCCAGGGTTGCTGGGCCACTTTGCAGAGTGCCCCTCTCCTGCCCTCTTCCCCAGCTCCCCAGAACAGGCCAGCTGTGCTGAGAAGCCAGTGGAGCAGCTTTTTTGGAAAAAAAAGAAAAAAAAGTTATTGCTGCACAATGCTTCCATGAGGCAATGCCTACATTTCAAGCACAGCCCATACAGTGATGTGCTGCAGGCAGAATGTTGCTCAGAGAACAGACAAGCTTTGGGGGCAGAGATCCTCAGGGTGGATGAGAGGCTGAAGTGTTGTCTCCAACCTGACTGTGTAGTACCTTCATCCCTCTTCTCTCTCAGCACCTGCAAGGAAGAGAAAGGCAACAAAGCTTTCACACCATGGCTCACATCTTCCTTGTTTTTGTGTTGGACTCAAGCTGAGGGAGAAGGGAATTTGGAATAAAGGTTTTGTGTTAATTGCCTGCTGGGAGAAAGGTGAAATACTGTTACAGACCTCACTATGTCTGATCCTAGGTAAGAGCCTTTCTCCAGCACAGTCCAGATGAAGACTGCAAGGAGAGGGGCCAACACCAACCACATCAAAACAACTCTGCTCAGACACTGCATCACATCTTGGACAGGCAGCTGGAAGCACAAGGTATTTCTTCCCTATGGCAGAGCCCCTCGGAGAAGTGTTTCAGGTGTGCAGGATCCTGCACAATTATCTCCCAGCTTTTGGCCAGCAGTGATGAGGACAGGCCCCCAGCCCTGCTGCATAGACAGGGCAGTGGAGGGGAGCTGGGAGATGCTTTGCAGGCAGAACCTAAGCCAGGTTCCCATACCAAGCATCCTGGCTCTGGGCAATTTTTCTCTTTGTATGTCAAGAAAAGAACCCAGTTTCAATGCCAAGCCTTGGGCAATCTCTTGCTGGTTCAGAATATTTCAAGCATAGCTGCAAATTTACCAAGAATTTTTTCAAGTTCCTTCTTTCCCTCTAGAATCAGCCCAGTAAAAGCCATGTCTAGGTGAGATGCTTCATCCCTTTTTTGAATTCTTTTATCTAATACCCTTGTCAAATACTTGCAGGCAGCTGCAGCTCAAATCATCCCTTGCTTTTCTTATGATTGCTTTGCCTGATATCATGGTGAGCATTCATATCAAGTGAATGCATGATAGATGGTTAGATTTATGCTTTATGTTGTGATCTGGGAGTATAAATGTATTTAAGTGACTTATTCAGCTTTAAACCCAGCACAGTTTGCTGCTCTCTCATCAGCATTACAGGCAGAGAGAGATAAAATAGCAGTGGTAATTGTGGCAATGGAGTGTCACTGACAAACAATATGAGCACAAACCCCACTTTTAGAGACAGATGGAGTAGAACTCCTCTGTAATTTCTCTAGAATTATTTTTAGAGTGGGACAGACTGAAAGCCCCTTGGGGAGAAGGGCATCATGGAAGCTGAGAAGGGATAAGAAAATATCAGGGCTTTGATAAGTTTATTGCTTATTTAAAGGAAAAAAAAAAGGTGAGAGAGAAAGAGAGAAGAAACTAAAAAGTAAAGACCTGGCACTCCTAGAAACATGAGCCATTTTCCAGGGAAACTGCTCCCAGAACTAGAGCAGAGTTTAGTGGGTGCAGTGGTGATAAATGGAGCTGTCTGCATCCTGGGATTGTAACCACAGCTCAGGGCTGTGCATCAATCACTGTGGGGCATTTATGGCCCTTTTATGCCACCCCCCTCCTTTAAACCTAATTTACTGTGCAGATCAGTTGCCAAAGCCCCTTTGGTCCCACCTTGCCAGGTTTCCTGCTTTGCTTGCAGAGTTCAGGGGTGGCAGAAGCTGCCTCTACTCTGCAAGGACCTCCAGGCTGGTGTGGCTGCCAGAGGGGTCTGGGCTGTCTCAGGGCTGCCTTGAGCAGCTCTGCTGCTCCTTCCTCATGGCTGGTGCTTCCTCCAGGGCCGAGTGAGCTCTGCTGCTGGGAGTTCTGGGGAAGGGTGTCTTTGCTGCAAAGGGTGTGAGGCTGCCCTGCTCCCCTGTGATGGAAGATCCCTGGGGAGGGTGGGTGCACGTTGCTCATGTCTTGCTCCACAGAAGCACTGAAAACACAACCCATGGGCTTGTGCTGACCCAGACCTCTGTACTGAAGGGTTTGAATTATTTCTTGGTGAGTTTGGGTTGTTGTTCTCCAAGCCAAGCCTGTTTCCTTGGATGGTGAGCACCATGTGGGAGAAGTTTCTAGGTTTTGGTGGGGAGTTTTTCTCAAGGCCCACTTTGCTTCCAGGTGCTGAGAGGTGGAGGGAATGCATGGAGCCAGGCTGTGCAGAAGCAACAATGCCCCATCCAAATGGTGTCAGTTGGGGAAATTAAAATAAGGAATGAGAAGGAAAGGGGCAGTGAGACTTTCTGGCACAGAGACTGAGCATGAGGGAGCAAACATTTTTGCAGTGTATATGTGCTAGCTTTTGACAACTGGATGACATTTTGGCTTGCTTGGTGAGCAGGGGATAGAGAGAGACTAATGAAGAACTGGAATAATTTGGGATGCAAAGCTAGAGACTCCTGGGAGACACAAGAGGAACATATGCATAATCTTAACATCTTTTTGTCCCAGATCCCCAAGTCTCCTTTCTGGGAACTTCACAAACTCTTCCTCTGAATGCTGCTGTAACAACACCCTCCTCTCCCCTCTTTGTGCTTCCCTAGTGCAGCAGCTTTGGGTTTTTTGAGGAGCTCTGCTCCTCTGCTTCCTTGCTGCTTGTCCAGGTCTGCTGGAGAGGAGGCAGGACTGTGCCTGTGACACAGCCTGGTGCTGTTTCTATCCAGCTGTGTGTGTGTGAGCTGTGTGGAGCCAGGGTCAGCTCTGCCTTGGTCTGTGGGGTCTGCTGGGGTGCTCTTGGCTGCTCCTGCTCCTTTCTGGAGCCCCTCTTGGTGGTGCTGGAAGGTCCCTGTGAGGGATGCCCTGGTCACCATTCCACCAGGCCCTGAGCAGCTCAGCTGGAGCCACGAGGGCTGACCTTGGCTGCTGGAGGCTACTGCCATTGCTGGGTGAGCATCTGGTACAGTATGATTGCTCCTGATTTATCCCTGAGCTTATGTAAAGCTGTGCTTGGTAAAGCCAGCCTTAGGCACAGAGAGCTCTGTGCCTGTACCTTTGCAAGAGCTGGATTTGATGGCAGTGCTGGCAGCAGCATGTTCTGGGGCCAGGTGGTGGCAGGTGGAGCACTGGAATGCTCACATGTCTTGGGCTGGTGCCTGCAGCCCTGCTCAGGCACTGCCAGAGTCTGCCCATCTCTGCTCAGCCCAGTTTGGTTTCCAGTACAGAACTGTTCCTTATTTACAGTGCAATGTGAGAGTGCAGTGATTGCATTCCACATGGGAAAATTAAGCAGGGATCTTTGCTGGGGGAGAAGGGGTAACGAGGTGCACAGCAGGTTTAGTGCAGTGTGGAGCATTGGAGCATCTTTTTTTTTTGTGCTGGGGCTGCAGTCTTATCTCATGTGTGAGATGCTGTCCCAGTGTTCAGCTAAGAGCAGCCTGACCTGCAAGGACCTCATAGTCTCAAGGATTTAAAATGATGTTCAGGAGAGCATGCACTATGGAGAGTGAGCGAAGGATCATGGGCAGTGGCTGAGCCATCAGGCCAGACTTTTCCCTGGGCTCAAGCAACTCTGAAGTGCCCAGATGAGCTCTACAGACTCTGCTTTTAGAGTTGGGTGAGAAGAGGATCATTGCCCTTCCCTGTGAGAGCACCAGGGGCTGGTCAGGGCTCTGGCTTGCAGGATTTCTGTGGACAGCACCTCCATCCACATGGCCTCTGTGCCAGGAGGCTCCTCTGCTCCTGTAAAGGAGCTGTGTGGGTGATGGGACTTTGGATACTGGAGCATCCTCCTGGATCTGCTCTGTCATCCTGGGGCAGATTCACTGCAGGTAGGATTGAGTTTGCTTTTTTTGCACCACTTGTCTTTATTCCTGTTACACAAATGCTGTGGTCCTCTCCTATCCCTCATTCAAAGTGGCACTACATGTGCCAGATATTATGGAATGGGGAAATGGCAGAGGAGTTGATTCCTGAAGTGAGCAGCATCGCTTGTTTATCATTAGGGAAAGGACATCAGTGAGTCCCAAACTCTCACATGAGAGCTGCCAGGGCAGGCTCTCCCCTGGTTCTGGAGTGCCTCTTTCCCTGATTCTTGCCTGGGCATCAGTGATGACAACAGGAGGCTTCAAGGCACCCAGGGCCACATTACCCTTGGGTGAGAAATGACTGCACCATGTTGCTGCTGACAGGATTTCTCCTCCCTGATTGCTCAGGCAGGGGCACAACACGCTTTTATTCTGAATGTCACTTCTCTTAATTTAACCAAAAGTGTATTAAGAACCCAAGGAAAACAGCACAGCTATTCCAACATGCTGTTCCTCAGCACTGCTGTGTGTTTAGGATTGGAAAGCTCTGATCTACAGAGCTGAAGATACATTTTCCCATCCTGCCTAATTTAAAAATTTTTTTTTGTATTTTTGAAATTATCCCCTCTGGGGATATTATTTTTCTTTAATATGTAAATCATTTTTAAAGTCAAAGTCATCACTGTTTTGGAAATATGACTAGTTTTTATTTTTATTATTTTATTTAATACAGCAGTCATAAGCAATTTTAAAGCACTGCTTTTCTGTATAAAATGATCTTCCCTTATGGTTTGATGCTGATGCTGCAGTCTGATTTATTGAGGAGGGCTGTAGCAAATGACATAAATACTTAGAAGATGATTGTGTTGGTGATGAACCCATGCACAGCACACATTTAAAAGGCAGGATGCCTCACACTGTGTGCTGCCAAGATTCCCTGGAGTATCCAGCACACAGGGGTGACTGCATCAGCCTTGGGCTTGTGACCTTCCAGCCTGGATCTGGGTGCTTGGCACAAGCTCAGCCTGGCACCAGTTGTAAAGCAGATGGCAAAAGTATTTGGATCCTCTTTACTGAGACAGATCCCAGTGGGCTGTGTGGGCTCTGTAAGGGTGGCTCAGGCCCAGATGTGGAGGGTTTAGTGAAAGAGAGGGGAAGGGCAGAGCTGTGGGAGCCTGGAGGAGCAGAGTGCCAGGGTCTGCAGCAGGAGCAGCTCTGCATGTACAGAGGGGCCTTGGGCCTTTGGTGGGCTGAGCTGCTGCATTGTCATTAACATCTGATTTGTGGGGAGATCAATGGGGCTGGTAGCAGTGATCATCTGTGCTGAAAGTAAACACAGATTTTTAGCCAATAATGTAATTTTTGTACTGCCATGCAGTGTAAGTAGTTGTGGAAGCCCTGCTGCCAGTGACTGCATGCACCCCTCTGCTCTCACTGTAAGGGTAGGGAGGCTGGCTTTATTTCTTCTTTTTGGAGCAGGACTCACACCCTTGTTTTCTGGTTCTTTTATCCTTAATATACACCAAAATATATTGTGTGGAAGCTGCAGGTTTGAGGGGAAGAGAGAAAACGAGATGGTGTGAGGTGGGGAAGGAGAGGGCAGGGGGTAAGAGCAGCAGGGAAGAAGAGATGTGATGAAGAGGTGTTTAAGCAGTAGGAAGGTGGCTTTGTGCCTTTGTGGTGTGACTCTAGTTTGGCTGCAGAGTGCTGCTGCAAGGGGCTGAATTTCACTGGCCCCTGCAAGGTAGGGCTGTCTCAGCCCTGTGGCTGGGGGCTGGCTGTGCACCAGCTCTTCAGGATTTCCTTGTGTCAGGTGGCCCTGGCCAGGGGTGGGCTTGGAGGTCCATCCCTACTGGAGTTGTTTCTTGGGAGGTTTCTGGAAGCCTCTCTCAAGCTGAAAGTTATTTTATTAATTTTTTTTTTCCTACTGGTGGATGAAATCCAGATTGGTGGTGGATGTGACAGTGATGGGTTTGTTTGAAGTTTGCATTAAACCTCTTTGGTCTGGAATACAAAACTGCAGGCTCCTCTCTGGCCTCTCCCCTTCCAAACTCAACAGCTCAGAGCAGGGCAAACTGCACTGAGGTAAATTAGAAAAGTTTGAGTGGTTGCACTCAGTTTAGCGTCTCCAGTCTCAGATTCCTGCTGCTCCAGCATCCCCAGAGAGCCCCAGGGCAGGGAAGGAGCTGACCTCTTCCAAGAACTGCAGTCCTGCAGCTTTGCTGGCTCTCCCCTCTCATAACCAAGATGGACACCCAGGCACTGCACTGAATATCCTTGGAGCTTTGTCTGTCTCAGCCCTGTCTCCTTCAGCTTCTCTGGTGTGATGAATTTAGCAGAGTTAACATCCCCTGCCTCTGCCCCAACCCTGTACATTCCTTGAATGGAATATCTGTGCAAGGAATTGGACATGCTGCTGACATAACCCTGGGAAAAATCTGTTTTCTAGAGAAAGGTCACATAAAAAAAAAATTGAGGGCTTCTCCACTGGAAAATGAATTTGCATAGGGCAGTAATGGACCCTTTTACTGTCTTTGTAGAGGATTTTTGTTGTAATTTTTCAGACTCCTACACTGTGATGAGGGGCAGCACTGTTAAGACACAAGGATGAATCCTTGGCTGGCTCCCTGTGAGGTACTTCAGGTTCAGTACAAACTGTCTAAGTAATGGGATACCTCACACAGCTGCTTCATTTTCCTGACTCCCAATGAGTTGAGACAGCAAATACCTCACCAGCCGTGGAGGCTGTGGCAGTCTCATGCAACACACCTAAGGGTGATTAATCCTGAGAAAAAGCTTGGCCATTTATCTAGCTCAGCTTCCACTTGCTGTATTGGGTTGTCTGGGCTGTGCAAGGTGTAGAGCAAAGGAACTGCAGGCAGGGAAGGATGCTGGTGCTGGTGTCAGCTCCTCTCTGCAGACTGGCACTGGTGTGACCTCCAGAGCAGAAGGTGCAGGCCAAGGAGCAGGGAATGAGGGTGTTGCAGTGTAAGGGGTGGACATCCTGCCCAGTGTCCTGCCTGAGACAGAAAATGTCCAGGAGCTGGGCTGAATGGTGGGGAGCAGCCTTGTACCACCCATGGGGGAGCTCTTCTCCATCCATCCTCTAACACACAGTGCCAAGGTGTGCCAGCACATCACTGTTCAGCTCCTCCAAATTGTCTGATTCAGCTCAAGGGGATTATTTAGCCCTATCAGACTGAAGTAAAACCTGTAGTGCTCTGTTCTGTTTTCTTCTTCTCCTTCTCTTGGTTTGGTGCAGCTGGGCTGTCCTTTCTCATGTCCTGCCCATGGAAGCAGGATTTGGATAGAGGTGATGGACAGTGCTTTCTAAACAAAGCCCCCTGAGCCCAGGAAGATCATGAGCTTTATCCTGAGGCTGCTGTGCACAGGTTGTGTGCACTGGTCACTGCAGCTGTGGCAGGATCCTTCTTTGCCCAGCATGATAAAAAGGTTGCAACACAGGAGATGCTCAGTCCCTTGCTGAGGCTGCTGTGGAGGTGGCACATCCTGGAGAATGGCTCATGGAAGGTTGCAGGAGCACCCTGAAACCCAGGGCTGCAGCAGGACTGAGAGACACTCAGGCATAACTTGTGCTGTCCCCAGATGCTCTAGGCTTTTCTCCCCTCTGGTTACACCGTGCACAAGTAGAGGGTGCTGGACTGATGCCATGGCAGATCTGCCTTTCCCCAGGCTCAGGGCAGGTGCTGATCCCTCTGCTCCAGCAGGATCAGGGCCTGTGCTGCTCCTTTTGGTGTTCAAGGAGCTCATCCTGGGAAGTGCTGCAGTCATGGCAGGCTGAGGCAGGGAGGGAAAATCGCTGCCTCCTGGGCAGCTGCTGCTCTGCCCTCAAGGTCTGGGTCAGCAGCTGCTCCCTGTGTGGTGCCAGGGATGTGCCCTCAGTCCTGCCCTGTGCACAGAGGCTGTGACTCTGAGTGCCCTGCTGGGAGGAGAGCTCTGAGAGGGACCCAGCTCTCCTGGCTTTATTCTCCAATGCACCTTGGAAGGAGCTGTTGGTGGATTAAGACTGAGTTGCTAAAGCAAATACTTCTCCAGGACCTTGCCCTTTACTTTGATTTGCTCTACCTGAAAAGTCTGTCTGGGTAGAGGCTACTCAGGCTCCTGTTTTGATCTATTGTGCCAATTCCTCTGCTGATAATTGCTGTTTCTGTGTTTGAGTACACAGAGAAAGCAGAAGCACTCCTCTGCTTTCTGCAACCAACTGGAAGCAGTAAAATGCCTCCATTTAATTGTCAGAGATTAGTTTATTCTGGGTGCTTGTGGGAGGCTTGTAAGCTTCTAAAGAGCCCCACACACGTTTGTGTGCTCTTAGAGACCAGGAAAGCTTAAAGGGGAATAAGAGTCAGGGAAAACAAGGCATGAAACAGAACAACCTCAGAGGGGGGAAAATTCTGGAGACAAGGCTCGGCCACTGGTTATGTGCTGGACTATGAAGAAGGACAAAGCTACTTTCTCCACAGACTGACACTGTTGCTCCATCACTGCTTTAGCTTGAAGATCCCACAGAAATAATTTGGGTGTTGACAGGAACTAATTGTGCTCTTTTCCTCACCAGTCCATCTAATCTTTTCCATTGATGTTTCTGCAGCCTTTCCCCTTCCCTTTTAAAATTAAGGCTATTCTTTTTCCTGCTGGGGAGCTGCTGCTAAAGGAAGCAATGTTGGAGGCATATAAACTTTTCTCAGTCACTTTCTAACTTAAATACTGACAGTCTTTATGAATGAAAAAGAAAATTCAAAGAAATTTTGAATGCTATCACAGCTGGTTGGGAGTTTTCTAACTAAATGCATTTTGGCAGAATGTGTCAGCTTCTTGAAGCTGAAACTCCTCGAGTGCTTATTTTAACAAAACTTGCAACAGTGAGGTGCTCTCAGCTCCATGACAAAATTTCTGGCTAGAAGTGGGGGGAAGGAATAGGAGCAGCCAATGCCTTGGTGCTGGAGTGTTTGCTTCTGATGGGGGAGGTCCTGGCCAGACCAAGCTTTGGGACACTGGGTGTCCTGAGGAGCTGGCTTGGTGGTGGGAAGGGAATGTCCCCTTCAGCTGCCACTGAGCCTCACTGCTGTCTCATCCCTTGTCCTTCCCCACAGTGGCTGCAGCTTTGACTGTGATGTAATGCTGCAGTGGGGTGCACAAGCTCCTGGAGGCCCCATGGATCTTGTGGGGGCAGCAATCTGTGGGTCACATGAAGCTGTTTCACAACATGCCAGATCTGTGAAAGAAAGACTTTTTAAATTTTTATATTTTTTTAAGGCCAAACTACTTTCCCTCATGAAAGAGAAATGAAAAGGAGGCAGGGGGCAGCTACAGAGAGAATGCACTGGAAAGGCTGTTCTTTCATTTGGGGTTAAAAGCAGATTTCTGTGCATTTCAGACTATAAGCCCTGGTAAGTGAAGCTCTGGGCACTCTGGAGCTCTGTGACAAGCACTAATTTTGAGAGATTGTTCCTTGCTGATGGACAATTACACACCAATCACAGCAGGAATCTGAGCATGGCTAATGTAAATGGCCTGGCATTTTGCTATTTGGGAAGTAATGCTTTTTGATTTGTTAATGTTATATAGCTTTTACCCAGTACAATAAAAGTTCAAATGTTCTCCACATGTTTCATTATTTCTCAGATTTACTCAGTAAAGGCAGGAATGAAATACATAGGCACTGACATTGTTTACAGTTTTACTGCAGGTTGCCACTCCTGTGCATGCCACCTGTAGGACTTGGAAGAAGGTTGGCTCTTGTCTGGGGATTGTTCTGGTGGGCCTTGAATTGTTAAATCCTTGTGCTACTGAGTCCCACAAACCAGCAGGACCTGCTGGTGCCTCACAGCCCAAGGGACCTGCACCTCAAACAGGAAGCTCTTTGTGAGCATGGTGTCCTTGGGCCTGTGAATGTGTCATCATCAGATGGAAGCTGTAGGGTAGGTGGTAGAAAGACAAAATAATATGTCTGAAACACATTTTTTTCCCCCCTGCTAATGTACTGTAGCAATGAGAGGTTCTGGACGGAGGTCAAACTGAGCTGTTTGGTGTCTGTCAGAGCTGAGAGCAGTTTTGACATTCAGATGTTGCTCTGAGTGTGCATAGTGCCACTTCTCTCTCAGCAGCACTGCCCAAAGGTCAGTGCCCTCTGCCACAAGTGCACAGCCTCACACAGCTGATGATGCCATGGCTCGGTGCTGTGAATTCCACTAAAAAGGTCTCATTGATACTTGGGAGCTATTTAACTTGGAAATCTGCCTGGAAATTGGCCCCCCCTTCTCTCCCTCTCTCAGGGATTTTGTATTTGGATCAAATATCTGAAAGTTTGGTGTGAGTGCTCCAGGAAATGATGATAGTCAGAGGTGTCTCACTGCAGAGTTGTGTCTCAGACTCCCCTGATGACGAGTGCAGCAGAAATGCTGAGGGTTCCTGGGGGTGGCTGCTGTTGCACTGTGCAATGAACTGGATCCAGCATCACCATGCATGATTAAATGGGCTGGCCAATAAATCTTTGGCTAGTATGAAGCATTGAACTTCAAGGGAATTTCACTTCCTGTGCCAAAGAATCCACTCATGAGCATCCAAATTCATCTGAGAGCAGCTTGTTAGTAGCACCTAGATACTACAGTAATTGGTGAGCTATAAATAACAAAGGCAGACATAATATTAAACAGGCTGTGTCATCAATTAGCTAATGACAGAAGCATAGAAATATTGGATAAAAATAACCTGTAACAGCACAATACTTTCTTCTTACCCCCCTCCTACTCTCCCTCCTCCAGAAATGAGCAGCTCTGGGACACCTCATTTTTTAATATTAATAATTTAGGAGCTGTAAGGTTCTGCAACGAGCAGTGTCTGATCTGCAAAACATTCACTTTTTCAGATTGATTTACACTTCCAATCACTTGCAAGAAATAAAGATGGTAAAAGCAGTGGGATTTGATGCATGGGGATTGTTTCAGGTCATGTAGTGGAGCCTGTGGCACAGCTTCTGAAAGAAATTTGTTTGTTTAGTTCAGTGGCACTTATGTGATGGCAGCAGCTGCCCATTGTTTCTCAGTGTGACACAACAAAGAGCACACACAGACACAAGACATGGAGGGGGACCCCAAAAACTTCACTTTTGGGCTTGGATTTGCAGCTGTCAATCAGCTGTCAACCAATGCATCTCAGCTCAATAAAGCCTGCACTTACCCTGGCAATGGTGTCAGAGTCTGTCTCGTGCTGTCATTGCACAGCAGAGCCCTGATCCTGCCTGGTGCTGCGAGTGGGTAAATGCTGTCGTGGATGGGGATTTCTGGCTCCCTGTGGAGCCCTGGCAGTAGCTCCTGTGTTTCTCCTTGTTCTCCCCTGGGCAGAGGACAAGGCTGTGTTCCCACATCAGCCTTGAGCAGCCTCATGGCATTTTCCTGACCCATAGGAATGCAGAGGGATTGAGAGGACTGACCTGCCCATCCCTAAGGAGCAAAGCCCCTTTCCCTCTGCATGTGTCTGTTGTAGATGAGCAGAAGCTTTGTGAGGCAGGGATCTCTGCAGCCACAGCTGCATGGCTCTGGTGAGGGCAGAGAGCAGATTTCCTTCAGCACTTCTTTCAAAAGTACCAAGTTTAAGAAGTTGTGGAGGAGGATGCAAACAAAGTGGGGTGCAGACAGACTGGCCCACAGTGTGAGCTTGTAGACCCTGTCCTTCAAGTTTATCAGCCCAAGAGAACCCCTTAGCAAATTTCCAGGAAATAAAAGAGAAGCACAGAAAGCTCTCCTGAGTCCCTGTCCCAGCTATTAACACCCTTATCAAGCTTTTTCCTTTTGGCAAGGAGATGTTCTGGATGTGTGAGGCTGTTCTGAGAGCTGGAGTCTGGGAGCCTTTACCTCCCTACTAAGTTTGTCTCCACGATTTAATAATTGCTCAAGATCATTTTTATAAAGCAGCAAGACAAGTGATCCATGACTTTGTGTGGATTTTTAGGTGGGTGCAGAGCTGACTGGAAGGCTGTGGGATCACTCTGGAAGCCTCAGTGCTGTTGCATGTCTGGGTCATGGCTGAGCTTGTCCTTGAGCTTCAGATGGAGCCCTGGGCTCAGCCTGGTCCCCAGGCAGGGGACACAGGGGGCTTTCAGGGCTGAATTTTGATGATGTTTTATCTGGGATGGTGTGTAGCACAAGAAAAAGTGGTTCCTGCCACTCTGCTCTGTCCCAGCTATTTTTGTTCTTTTTGCTTGATAGGGCTTGCAGTGACAGTTTTAAGATTTGGGCTGTGTGGGTTAAGTCCTGAAGCAAACCTTGTGAGACACTGGGGATGAGGAGTCACAGAGGAAAACTTGCTGCTAATCTTTCCAGTTGCTTTTGTAGTCAGAGAGCAGCCATCTCCTCTGCTGCAGGGTGATTCAGAGAGGCTAAATTCAGCTCTTCCTGGGAATCAGCCTCTGGGGCAGCTCACCCTGCAGTTGCCATCTCCAGAGCAGTCCCAGGCACTGCAGCAGGGTCAGGGCCAGAGTCTGCAGCACCCCTGGGAGCAGCAGGGGCTCCTGGTGCTCCAGCCCCATGGAGCTGGGCCAGGGCCATGGTTAGTGCTGGTATTGTGACAGCAGACCCCCTGAGTGGGGAATGGTGTGCGCTGACTCCATGCTTGCAGAAGGATGAACAAATCCTTTATTAAGCTATACTGTACTACACTATACTGCTCTACTCTACTACTACACTAGATTACTAAGGAAAAACCCATCACCCTTGCCAGGCAGTCCAATACACACACACGTGGATCCAACTGGTCAATGAATCAAAGCACCATCACCAGAGTCCAATTAAGAAATCCCCTTTGGTAAACAATCTCCGTAACACATTCCACACGTGCACAACAACAGGCACAGCAAATACAGATAAGAATTGTTTCTCATTCCCTTCTCTGAGCTTTCTCACAGCCTTCCCCAGGAAAATGCCTGGGAAAGTTGTGCCTGCTGCTCTCTGTGAAGAGAGCTGTGGCCATGTGCTGGTGGTTTGGAGAGCCTGGGATTCCCCAGGAGAACTGTGATTTGGGGAACTTCCTGACAATCCTGCTTCATATGGGGGACTCAAGTCAGGAGAGCTGTGCACAGCCAGCTGCTCTGCCTGCATGGCCCTGAGCTGGGAGACTCAAGAGCCAAGGGTGGCAAGAAGGACAAATGCTGAACCTGAGCAGAGGAGAGAAACAGCCATGATGCAGCTTTTGTCTCCACTGAAATTTCCTGCTGTTTTTTAACAAAGTTAAATCTAATTTGTTTCTATCTAAAAAAAAAAAAACATTGGAAAAGTTGAAATTCAAACATTTTGACTTTTACAGCTTTTTCAGGTTCATTTCCTGTCTTTTTCATCACCTCATTTTCTCTCTTGCGAGTTGTGGAGATTAGGGTAGGGTTTAATGAGGATATCTTGAAATAACTCAGTGTTTGAAAATGGAAAGAAAATCGGTTTATTTTTGTTTGCTGGCTTCTTTGGGAACTTCTTTAGGAAAAAGACCAAGCAGCCAACTCCAAAAAACTTTCAAATATTGAACACAAAATGCTCTGTTTCTTCTTTTCCCTTGGCTAAAGCACCTATCTGTGTGCAAGAAGCAATGCCCCTGTCTCATTGTGGGCAGCTTGAGCCTCATTGATGTGCAGGCTGGAAAAGCTTTTAAAGGAAGGCTCTGGCTACCTTGTGCTGCTGGAATAGCCAGGCCTACAGCAAATCAAACCAGGACAGGGGAAACCACAGTGCACAGGTGTGAGAAAAGAGCAGTGGTGGGCACAGAGAGTGAGGGTGAAGGGATGGAGCTGGGAAGGGAGGGAGGGTGCCAGGTCCTGCCAGGACTGCTCAGAGCAGTGGGAGCTGCAGTTCCCAGGAGAGCAGCCGGGCACTCCTCTCCCTGCTCCTTCTTCCTTCCCACTTCTGGCTTTTGTGGAGCTGCAGAAATTGCGAGCGGGGGTGATTGTTTAGCACGTCACTGCTGAACACGGGAGGCTTTCTGGTAATTAGCTTACTGCTAATTAAGAATATCTTTGGGTATTTCTTTGCAGGAAAGCACTGATCCATTTATAACAAGTCATCACTTGTGAAGCAATTATCTGAAATACGTTTTCCCCTTTTTATATAAAGAATTATCTTCCTTTTTTTTCTTTAATTTTTATATCAAAACATGTTGAATATCCCTGTCAAGGAGGATAGGTATTTGTAATTTAAATGTTGCGAATGTATCTTGTGAAATGTCTCAATAAGTAATTTTATTAGTTAAAAAAAAACCCGAAACCCCAAACCCAGAAAAAACCCTCAAAATAAAAGCAAGCATGACGATCTCCTCAGAGCAGAAAAGTCACATTTATTTTTCTAAAACTGTGAGAAACTTTGGAAATTCAAAGACCTCTGTGTGCACACATTTCCATGTAAAATTCCACAAGACCTGTGGTGTTTTGCCTTGTGCTTTCTCACCATTGACTTCCACAGCTGGCTGTGTGTACAGGTGATGGAGATGACACTGGTCTCTTCCTTGCTCTGTATGAGGAGTTGCTCCCCTCACAGGACAGAAACCTGTGACCTTTAGGTCCCCAGCTTGTTTCATGCTATGAATGTTGTGCTGTTAAACTGCAGATGTTTTATGTGTAGCCTAAAGATGGAAATTGAACTGGTCTCAAAGCTATTTCACATAGGAGTGAGTAAAAATCACTTAAGTGAACTCTTACAGGGAAGCAAAAAGCAATGGTTGAACCAGAACAGATTTTAAGCAAAAGATTCATGGTAGTGCAGAAAACTGATCTGAGATGTGTGAACAGTGCCTGAGTGTTATTTATTCCCAGATAGTTTAGTTACAGGGCTGATGTCCAGCTCAGAGGTCTCTGCTCTGCCTGGCAGCGTGGTGTGCAGGCACTGCTGCCTCCTTTCCTGCTGTGCTTCTCCAGCCCCACTGCTTGTTCCAGCAGTTCCTCTTTCTCTGTTTGCCTGTGGCTGCAGAGCACAGCTCCCACCCTCCCCTGTGTGAGCAGGAGGGACTGGGGTTTGCTGGGCTCACTGGGCTCACTGGGGAGCCTCACCTGCTTCCAGCTCTGCACTGGAAGCTGCTCACCATGACTTGAGAGGAGGAAGCTAAATGCCATCTTGCTCTCCAAACCTTTATAACAGTGGGGATGGAAAGTTTGGCTGAATAAATTAAAAGATGTAAGAGCTCAAAGGGGAGGAAACATTGTGTTTATTTTGAAAAATACATACCACTTGTTACAATGTTTTCATGTCTCATTAGGTTCTCTTAAATTTCCTTCCTAGAAACTGTATGAT
This sequence comes from Molothrus ater, assembly GCF_012460135.2. Lineage (NCBI taxonomy): Eukaryota > Metazoa > Chordata > Aves > Passeriformes > Icteridae > Molothrus > Molothrus ater. Next base: position 24,348,805 of record NC_050485.2, read on the forward strand.
GTGCTACTCACTGCTCAAACTCAAAATGGGATTTTCATCATTGGTGCTATCTGTTTAAAACATGTTTGTCAGTAAATTCCTCTTATTTCTCCTTCTCTACCCACCCCTGGTTTTAAATAGCTCATAAACAACAATGAAATCAACAAAAATTGTTTTGTTATTCAAATGAGACTTCTTTTTTCCACTGCAAATTCCTTTCTCCCCCAAACTGTGTTTTTTAACAGTAAGAACTGCCTAAAGCTCTCTGATTTTTCTTCATAGGCAATTGTTCTGGTCAAAACCAAACAAAATAGGGAGCCTATTAAGCTAGAGCCTCTTTTGCATACACCTGCAATAATTATTTAGTTGTGCATATCAAAATGAATAAGCTGTTGCACAACATAATTGGTTAATTTTAATTAGGCAGGAGCTCATCTTGCTGCTTTGATACAAGAAGCTCTTGCTTGTAGGCTGGGCAGTGATTAGAAATGGACAGGGTACTTCACAAATACAGGACAGGTGCCTGTGAGGCTGGGGAGGCTTTGCCATCTGTCCACTGATAACTTTTGGTACTTTCCCACTTGCTAACCTTGTGCCTGTTGCTAGAGATCCTGAGATGTACTCAGTCAAGGGCTGGCAGTCATGCAGCACACAGTTTGCCTAAGCGTGTGCATATAACAAATATCTAGAAATCTTCATGTACATTAAAATAATTAACTAAGCCTTACTGTGACTTAGTGAGATATTATCAACATCATTTGACAGATCATTGAAGGAGACATGGAAAGTTCAAGTGATTTGACCAACATTGACTTGCTCTAGCACCAGACTTGGTACAACCTTGGTCCAGCTGTGAGAGGGGGGATCCCTGCAGGCAGCACTGGGGGAGCAGGCAGAAGGACTGGCTGCTCTGCAATGAGCTGGTGTTCCCAAAGGGAAGACCCTACTGATGCTCTGTAACCTGCTTGGGCCCATGGTTGTCATCAGAAGCTGGGGTGTGGCACCAGGTGGCATGAGAGGGGTCCTCAGGTGGTAATTGCTGGTGGAGGAGGTGAGGAATGCACAACCTCCATGGGGAGGCTTTGTGCCACAGTCACAGCCAGGGGAGAGAGAATGGGTTTCAGGGCAGCCAGTAATGCAAGCAGGGCATGAGTCACTATTTTGCAAAAGTTCTGAGAGTTTAAAGTGCTCTGTGGATGAGGAAATGCTTTCCCTTTCCTTTACTATGTGGCTGACAGATGCTCCTCACGGGAGGGCTCCCCTGACCTCTCTCTGACCTGCTGTGCAATAAATACAACAATCTGCCACATGGAAAGCCCACCAGTCTGAGAAAATGCAGCCACAAAATGGGCTCCAAACTCCTCAGGCTGGATTTCTATGAATTGGACTAAGAGAAAATATAAAGAATCTTCCTTTGGGACTATGGCACAGGCAGGAGAGCTAGCAAGTGGAAACACAACCATGGGATGGGAACCTTTTTAATCAGCGTGTCTGCCCGCATCTTTCTCCTCAGTATCTCCTGCAACCACTCTAATTGATTTCTTGGCAGTGGAAATCCTTTTGAACTCAAATTCTTAACAAGCCAAAGAAGAGCACAGAATCAGTTTAGTGCTCTTAATTAACCAAGCTCTTGTTGGGGTTGCTCTATCCAGCAATGCTCAGATCTGGCCATAAAAGCTGCACTATTACCAGGTGTGGGGTGAGCCCAACCCCAGACAGAGCTGAGGCAGCTGCTGAAAAAGGCAACAATACTAAAATAGACAGTGAAATTGGTGCCTCTGGCTCCCTGTGTTTGGCAGTGAATAGTTCCCCCTCACAGGCTTGCTTTCCTGGGACAGAGCTGGGTGATGCTCTTAGCTGCTGGCTGGTCCAAGTGTGTCGTGCTGGGGCCGATCTTTGGGCAAGATTTTGGCTGCTGATGGACAGAGGAACAGGTGACCCCTTTGTACCTGTGTGGGAGGGTTTGAGGCTTGGATTGAACAGATGCTGAGCAGGGAGAGATGTGGTAAGTGGTTCACTTTTCCATGCATTTAAACCCTTTTCTCTTCCCTTGTTCTGTTGGGGCTATTTTTGTTGCTCTTTTGTTTGTTAGTTCCAGAAGAGGGCTTTCCTTTGCTCTGTGGACAAATGACACAAATCCAGGGGCTTTTAGGTGTCCTTTGCCAAGGCCTTGCAGAACTGTGTGATGTGGGGACAGGCACATTCCAACAAAACACTGATTTCACCAGTATAGGGACATTACTTCTGTCTTTCTATCCCCAGCCCCAATGCATGTTATGAACTGGGACACATGGAAATCCTTTCCCCTGGACCCAAAGAGCATATTGTAGTAGAAAGAATGTGATGGCATTGCTGAAAGGATAGAGAGAGGGAAATCTTTCCCAGACTTGCCATATGTTTTGTCTCAGCTGTGGGAAACAGGAGGCAGCTCTTTCAGTTTGGGTTACTGACTAAGGAGAAAGCCATGCTCTGGTTGGCAGTGGTGTGAAGGAGGGGCCTGGTTAAAGAGAGAGGAGGATTTTTGATGATAACTCTGGAGGCAATGGCCAATTTGTGTCATCTTTTGTGTACTGGGTATTAAAGGCACAGGCAGGAGTGAGGCAGGTTGTGAGGAGGGTGAACAAAGTTCCAATCAGGTGTTGTTGCATCAGCTGCTCTTGAATGTGCACTGCAGAGTTTGGGAAGCAAGAACTGGGAGAGGGAACTGAAATTCCTGGTGTGCATGCTGACCTCAGAGCAGAAGTGTCTGCACACAGTGCTTTGAGATTTCTCCACTGATGTTTAGCACAGGCCTGGGCCTTGTTATCACTCTCTTTGAGCTATTCTATAAAAAGTACCTTGATCTATTTAAGAGATAGGTATTAGCATGATGTGGGTGTTTTTTTATGTCCTCTAATCTTCTGATTCTGAAGTGGAAGATTTGAAGTGTAATATGAGAATTGGTGCTGCAGGAGTTACTCTCATCCTGTATGAATTTACAGAAGTGAGTATATCTGGATAGCTGAGCCCTGTGGGTTTCTCCAAGGGGAATTTTTAGGCTACCTGAGGTTTTTCCACTGCTCCTTTGTTGTAACTCCATGTTCGCCACATGGATAATGTAGTAAAAGTTAATGAAGTGAAACTTCTATCGTAATTTTGATTGTTGTGCTTACCTATAAGGTTTGGCCTTTTTTTTTTGGTTTTTTTTTTTTTTTTGGTGGGGCTGGGGTGGGGTGTTTAAGACTCCAAAAATCTGTTGTAAAGGAGTGTGACAGGAGACAGGCTCTGTCCTGGGAAAGCAGAGCTGGCTGTGAGGCATGAGGGATCACAAACAAATGATCCTTGGGCTTTGCTCCTGGGGGTTAGATGGGTTTTGCAGTTTGCCATGGAGATATGGTTGTTTTCACTCTACCTCAGCTGGTCCTACCACTGCTGCTGTTCCAGGAGCTGTCCTTATGTTTTCTTGCAGGGCTGGCTGGTCTCCCTAATTGTCACAGAAGGGAAATGTCACAGCCCATGACTGCTGAAAGAAAAGGCCTCAGCTTGGGCAGTGGAGCTGCATGGCCTGGGAAATGGAACTCCTCATCTTTATCCCTGCCAGCTGGCATCTTTTCCACTGCTCCTTTTCTCTGTAGTGCCACAAATCCATAAAGCACACAGGCCTGCCCATTGTCCCACAGGCTCTACTGCTTGGCAGGAGCCCTCAAGTTGTAACCATGGCCTAGAGGGGCTGGAGGGTGTGAAACCATCTGGGCACTGAGGGGCTTTGATGGAGCTCTGAGTTCCAATGCCAAATTCTTGTCCACTGCTTGGTGGCCCTCTAGACTGATCATGGCATTCAAGGAAGGGGTGGTGAAAGGACAAACAAGCCCAGTGTTTACTCCAGAGCTGCACAGAAGAGGGCTGGAAGGGACCATAGGGACCATCTAACTTTCTTGTGCTCTAGGTTTGGCCTAAAGAAGCAGATATATTTGATCAGAAACCGAGTCATGTTTGCATAGAAAGAAGCTTGATGAGAGCCAGAATTTCATTGTTTGAAAGTAGGCAGAGACCCAGATCTACTTTGCTGAAAAAGACAAACTATTTTAAAAGATGTTTTTGGAAATCTAGGCAGTCTTCTCAGTGCTGTGTAATGTCTCAGTGTAAATTCAAAAATCAATTACTTTCTTTTACACTAAACAATGATTAAGCTGTTTAAACCACTTGGCAAACAAACAGCTGCAGCATCTACAGAATGAGAACTTCTGGAAAGGACACCATAGTGATTGCTTGGATACTTGTTTTTGATTAAATTAGAATACACATATATTTTCCCCTCCTTTCTTCCAGTGCTGAGATGAGTGATGCAGGAAGCTCTGAACTTGTATTTTACATTCTTATGCATACCTCTGAACCCATCAAATATAAATATTTGAAAGTTTGACTTCAACTGCTCCCAGTGGTTTCTACATTCCCAGATGAAATGCTGAATTGCCTAAAAGAGTCTGAAGATGAAACAAACTCATCAGTAGCAAAGCAGACCTGAAGATTACCTATTTTGGTAATTGATAAAAGCACCACCTTTTCAGACCCTTCATAAAAGAAAGAATCTGTGTATTAAAGCCCCAGATTATCTGGCCAGACTCTGTAGCCATAGAAATCAAAGGCAAACTGTCAGTCCTCCTTCTGTTTTCCTTTCCTCTCCAGGTGGCAAACTTCTCTTCAAAAAGTAAGGTTTTTTTTCCCCTATGGGAACCTAGAAGGAAATCCTGGAAAACAAATAGAGGTTGATATTCTTGATTGGCAACAGAAAAAGCAGGGGCAAAAATCAAGGTATTTAGCTCATGTAAGGCTGAGTAATCTGCAGGCAGTGAGGTGATGGTTTGTCAAGACATTGGGAAAGTAGCTCTTAATTCCTCACTGTTTGGCTTGTGCCTCTTTTCCTTGTGCAAGAACCCTGCATCCCTGCATGAATCAACTCCATCCTCTTTGTAGTGGATTGTTTTTGTGAGTGCCATAGTTATATTCATTTTTACCATGCAGTATGTTCTCATATTCAGCCTCCAGGCTGAATCCATGCTAAGAGGCAGGGTCTGCTTTAGTTCAGGGTACTTTGAAAGCCCTGTTACTGCACATGATCTCCCTACAGAAGTGTTTGGAAGGACTTTCCTGTTGTTTCTGTGACCCCCCTGACCTGTGGCTGCATGGGATGTCCTGCAGTGGGCACAAATTGCTCTGCATCCAAAGGGGGGCATCCCTGTGGGATTGGCTGCTTGGGACAGCCAGGTACTCACACTGCACACACAACATGCCTCACTCACAGATCTTGCTCATGAGAATTTTCAGGATATCTTTGTGCCCTCTCTGCTCTGGGGCTGGCTGGAGAGCTGCCTGTCCTTCTGTGCAGTTCAGAGCAACCTTTCCAGCTGAACACAGTCACTGAGCCACTGTGGGAGACAGCTCAGCCAGCAGTGCCTGATGCCTGCAAAAGGCAAATATTGTCTGCTTGTGTGTATGGCCCCCAAAAGCTTATTCTTTTTGTCAGCTCTTTTTTCCCTTCTGGATTTTAACTTTCTACTGCTACTTAACTTTGTAAAATAATGTATGACAAAAAATATGTTCTTAGAAATTCATGCCTGAGGCTGGGGCTTTTTCTAAGTAGTTTTGGCTCTTCAGAGGGAAGCTACTACTAAGCAAAAATTACCATAATTAACTATAGTAAACTGCCTGCCATTTGATGTCTGAGACTTAAAAGCTTCTGTTGGGATCCAGACGGTTTCTAAAAACAAGGCCTCAGTGGCCTAATTAAAAAAAGAAAGTGGAGAGAGAGAGAGAGGGGAGTAGGAAGGGCTGGTGATAAATCTAAATAAATCACAATGGGCTGACAAGAGGAAAGGTAAGTTCAACCTGACTTCTGGTCCAAAAATGCAGCCTGGGAAGCCTTGCCCCATCATGCTTTTCCTCTAAAGCAAATAGTTCTCTGTTGCTCTGGAACCACTTCAGTGGAAAGAAATTTTGGATCAGTGTTTCTCAGAGCATTAAAATAGAGACATCCCCTTTAAGACTTCCAGTCTTGGGAAAACACATCAGATTTTGAGTAAGTTCACCCAGAGGCAGCAGCAGACCTTATGATGAATGTGGGCAGCACAAATATTTGTACAGCAATTAACTGCTCAGTGCAGTGATAATAATGCAAATATGTTTTTAGTGATAGTGCTTGTAGCAGCTTAAATTGGGGCTGTAAATACACTGATTTCCTGGGGAATGGGTATTCACACCAGCAGAAGTCTCCTTCTGAGCTTCTAAGTTATTATGCTGCTACTGCCTCAGTGGGGTCAAGCAGGTTTCAAAGCACCACAGGATATGACAGAAGGTGCAGTGCTGGTCACACTGTGCTGGTCAGGCACATTGCACCAGGGAAGGCTCTCCCCTTGCTCTTCTGCATGCTCAGACTGCTTCTCTGCCCAGTGAAATGGCAGGAGTGAGCCTGCTTCTTATTATCTTGTGCTGGAAGAAGCCTGAAAAAGGAGTTCATGTGGTCGTGTTCATGGACAGTGACCTCTAGAAGTGACAGTGGTGGGCTCCTGTTACTTTCTAGATGCTTTCCAAGGGCTCTGAGTGATGAAACCAGTTTGTGTTGAGGTGTTGGAGGGTGTTTTCCAGTAAATACAGAAGCCAGGTCATATCCTGGCTTACAGCACCACAGGGCAAATACCAGCCCCAGCCTGGTGCTGTCTGTGCCTGGTGGGAAGGATCTCTTGAGGTGTGCAATGTCACTTGTAATGTCACTTGTAAGAGGTCATCCAGCATGTCACACTGTTCATGAAGCAGCATTTTTCACTGTCCCTGAGGCTGTGGCCAGCTTTCCAGCACAGTGCCATTGGACCAGCTGTGCTGCTGAGTGTTTGGTGCTGAGATTTGGCAGTGCTGTACAGCTGCACTATGGATGCATGGCCAAGTGAATCACAGTGGGAATTGCTACCAAAAGCAAGGGTGTTCCATGACTGAGGACCTGGTGGTACCTGCTCATGCTGCAAGTAAGAGGGAGGGAGCACAGGTACAGGCTCTGGCCTCAGGATGTGCTCAGGGTGTGTCTGGGCTGAGGGTGGTGACCTCTCATGGGTGAATGGAGCTCTTAAGGGGGATAGCACGACCCAAAGGGGCAGTCAGGACACAGCTGACTCAGCTTCTGCACTTGCAGGGTTTGTGGGACTCTGTCCTGTCCCCCTTGTGAGGGGGAAGCTGACACAGGTGAGATGTGCCTTCCAGGCTGAGCTCTACACTGAACTCCTCTCACAGCCTCCATCAGTGCTGCTGGAAGCAGAGATTTAGAACCTCACAACATTTAGAACCTCACAACTTCTGGCTGAAACAAAATAAGGAGCAAAGAGAATTGCTTGAAGGAATTTGCACTTCTGAAAGAATAATTAAACTTCTCCCTTGAGGAGAAAGGGCACTGAGTTGCAGTGATGAAGGTTAGTTATTTCCCTATGCCTTTTAATGAAAGGGATTGAGCTCAAATTTCTCAAAGCCCTGATGCAATGATGTTTTTCCTAACTGTCCCTTTTGGCATTTTGGGTGGTGGGAGAAGCAATTTATTTTCCTTCTGATGCTGACTCATCCCCAGTTGTATCTCTCTGATGTCCAAGCAAGCTTCTGAGTTTGGCTCCATGGATCCTGCTGTTCTCCCTAAGTCCACAAACAAGGCTGTAACCATGGCAATTCTGTGCTGCTCAGACAAACCAGCAGTGTTGGGAACTCTTGGCCTAACATCCCTAAAGGGAAAAGCAAAGCTTTCCTTGCTCTGAGAGCTCAAAGCAGAGAAGGAGGGAGGAGCCAAGAAGGGCTCCTGGCCTCTGTAGGGTTGTGTCTGCAGGGTCTAGGCCAGAGCTGGTGGCAGCCCTGGTGGGTCAGAGCAGAGATCTGTGACAAGCCTGTGCTGCCACAGCACAAGCACCTGTACAGGAGCAGGATGAGCAAAGAGTGATCCACTGTCTTCACTGCCATGCTGTGCTTCTGGTGATCTCAGAGGCTTCCAGAACCAGACATTGTGTCTCCTCCATTTTTCTATGTGCTAAAAGTCCTGGGTCATGTTATGGCTTCTTCAAGGCTGCATAAGTGCAGTGTGATTCCATTTGATAAAACAGATGTCATAGCTGCATCCTGCCAAACTTCCTCAAGGCAAACTCCAAGCACAAATGAGAAAAAGTTACTCTTTTGGCCAGTAGAGCCAAGATATCCAGAAACTAGAATAAACTAGACCAGTGAAAATGTGATTTCTTATATCCTGTGGACTTCAGGAGAGAAACCACCTATTTGTCTAATACAAAGAAGTGCAAAATGAGATGTGCCATGTTTAATGGAGGGTGTGGTTCAGTAGTGCAGCTGAGCTGATCTACTGTCTTCATGATCCTGAATTTTTTCACTTTCCATTTATGTATCTTTACTGGTAGAGCTATTGTCAGCTTTGATTCTGGTAGTCAGCTCCTGCTGAGACAATTTAACTCACTGAGTTGGCACAAAAAACAAACTTGGCCAAAAGTTTTCCCCCAGGATAGAATAAAGGAAGCATATTCTGTCAGATTAATGAGCTGAACTGGCTCTGTGGAGGGTCTGACATAAGGACATGGGAGGACAAGGACAGGAGGCCAATAATCAGGTTGGGGGAAGAAAGGAGGAGGGGTAGGAAGACCAGGACTAACTTTTTTGGTGTGGAAAAACCTTTTTTAAGTAGTCTTGTATGCAGCTGAAAGGTGCCATTAGCTGTGATACCTGGCATTGTGGGAGGATAATCCTGTCCACAGATCTTCAGCCACAGTGGCTGGGACACACAGACTGTGTTAGACCCAGTGCCAAAGCCCAGCATGAGGACAGTGTGGCTTCTTCTGAGAAAGGAATGGGCTTGGAATTAGGAATTGTTTTGTCCTTCTCCCAGAAAGCCTCTACAAGATTGCTTACATGATTCTGCCTTGAATCTAATTATTCAGCAGAAGCTCCACATGGAGCTGCAGTGTATCCTAGCAGAAGCTGAGGCACTGCTGGGTAGACCTATTTTACCTCCCTAAACAGCATTAGACGTGGCAAAGAAAGCAGCTGTCTAAGCTACAGTTGTTACAAGCTGTTTTCCCACCTCCTACCTACCCTTTGAGATGATAATGTCTGCAAAACGCAGCGGTGTATGTACAGTATTTATGTGCTATAAATTATAGCACTTACTGTGCAGTGCACTGTGGAGATGGAGCTCCCTTTTCTTGTTCTCTGTCTATCTGGGACATGTATTGCCTTTCTTGGTGGAAAGGCAGGGCAGCAGCTTACACCTGCAGCAGCAATTTCCCCCAGGAAGTCAGACCCAGGACTAGATCCAGTTGCAAGTGGCTTGGTAGCTGGACAAAGTACTTTGGGGTAGTGGTGGCAACTGCTGGAGGTTTCTGGATCTCTCCCTTGAGATCCAGGGAGGTGTAGAGGCAGAGGAGATTCATTGTACCTGTTGGTAATCCTGGGGTGATTTGGGCGTTTTCCCCTCATGACCTCGTTGTTGGGGGAATTGGATATGGGGAAGGCCATGGTTCTTGCTTTCTCCTACCACCTGCTGGGGACTGAATCAATTTCTGTGGCTTTAAGTCCTGCAAGTCTCAGGCTGCCCAGCACGTAAGGGGCAGTGTCATGAGCCCTGGCAGATGTCTGTGAGTGATCTTGCAGGTGAGACCTTCTGTGGGCCTGTCCATCAGACCCAAAGAGTGCACCCAGAGGTGGAAATGTGGTTACCACAGGCACATGCACAGGCAGTGGTGGGAAAGGGTCACCTTTACCTTCAGCACTTCCAGACTTGGCATCTGGACCTGAATAGCTCTCATGTGGCTGTTCAGCAGTGTCAGGAGTCCCTGCCCATGCAGTGCTTGCCCTGTGCCTTGCTGTTGTGTCCTGCCCATGTGCCTTGCCTTGGAAGAAGATCTGCCTTCTGCTTCATGCCAGAAATGCCCAATTGCACCACTAACACAGCATAAACTGCAGGTAATTGATGTCAGCTGGCTAAAATTTCACCAAATTTGAAAGCCAAGTGCAGGACTGCTTTCTCCCCAGCACTCTGCCAAAGCACCTGCTTCTGAACACCATTCCTTCCCTTCCTGAGCATCTCATGCCAGAGGCCATGCTGTCTGCAGCTCCTGCAGCAGCTCCCTCAGGCACACACTGTGTGTGGATATGTCCTGACATCTCCTCTTCCTCCTCTTCCAGATATATGCAAGTCCCTTCTCTCATCTTTTCTCACACTTTGTCCTTTCAGCAGCTGAAACAGCAGAGTGAGAGGTTTTTGAACTCTGGCTGAACTGATGGGATATTTTCATAATACTCCACATTTCCGCAATTAGTTGTGAGAGTTTTTTAAATCTAATTCTATTTATTTTTAACAGGCACTGCTCCTAGATTTACTGAGCTGAATGCAATTACTTAGCTTCATTATTCTGTTGCAATAGGTCTGCTGGCAATTTTATTAAGAATAAGGGATGAAAGGCAGCAAGTTTCTAGGTGGTTATAGTGTGTGTTTGTAGTGTGTATAAGGCACAAGGTCAAAGACTCATATCTTTAATCACTGGAGGAAAACACCCTGGAGAGACACGATCTTTATTGCTATAATGACATAGAAGTGAGTCAAGAAAAAGGAACTACTGTCCAAACTACCCATTTCTCTTTGCCTGGAGAAGCTGATGCTCAGGAGAGATCATTTGTAGAATTGCTCTAATGTTACATCTATGGTCATCTTCCCCTCAGGTTATGGGCCAGGTGTGAACTTGAAATGGGAATCCCCCAAGCCAGCTCCTTTCTCTATCTGGTAGCTGGAGAGAGCTCCAGTTTTGTTGATGAAATTTGTGCTGAGGGGCTTCCTCTCCCTGCAGAAACCTTGGAGCTTTCTGTGTGTGCAGGGGACAGGTCAGATCTTGTGGAATCTGGCACACTTCTGGTGGTGGCCCTGCCGGTGTGGCTGTGGCTTCACCCTGTGCTGCTGCTCTTCTCCCCTGCCAAGATCCCACTGATGTCCTCCATGACTGTAAAGAAGCATCATCATCCTTGGGCCTGGCTGTAGCTGCAGCCATACATTGTGCATGGGGACTCCTCTTTCCCTAAGCAAGCAGGCCACGGAATGCTGTCTCTCATTCTTTCTTATCCATACGTGCTGATGGGAAAGGAAACTTTCAGGTTTTTGCTCCTGTGTCTGCTTTGTCACTGTAGATGGTGATGATCATCCCTACTATGATGTTTGGCAAGTCATGCCACTGGTACCAGTTTCCCATCCTTACACACCCTCTATATCTGGGCTAACAGTACATCAGAACATAATCCAGGAATTCCAGGGTGAATTAACAAATTTTGGAGGATTAGCGAGTTATCCTTTAGAAATGCCAAGTGATAATGTTGTCTCCTTGTGGAGGCTGTTAGGAATTGTAACATGACTGGGGGAGAGCTACCATTGTAGCAACACACAGAAGCCAGATGGGCAAGAGATCCACACACAGCTTATGTCAAGAAAACAGGAAGCATCTGTCTCTGTGGGTAATGGAAGAAATAATTAATGGATCCATGTACAGGCTGGGAGATTGATAGCTGTAATTTAGCAGTGGCTGTTCAGCACTTCTATCAGCAGTGACAAAGTGGCTTGCAGTGTTACCTGTTTCTTAATCAATCTCTTGATCACAGTATGGAAGGGTGCTGGGGTTACCCTCTGGAGAGAGAGATCTTATAAAACCAAGCTGCAGTGAAATACAACCATATGGGACACCATATGTGAGGACAACATCTGCAGAGGGCTTCATCTTTTCTTTCTCATATTTTTCCACTTATCATCTTATTGAATTGTAAAGGGTTATTTTGTTAATATGTAGATCACCTTCACAGCCATAGCTGAAAAGCCTGCTACTGTGAATCAAACTCCTGTGGCAGGGAAACCTGAGCAGCAGAGTCCCATGGTGATGGCAGAGAAGCAGAGGATTGCTGATTTAATGCTCCAGTGTGCAAAGTCTGGCCCTGTTGCGGGGGATGGAGGCTGGTGGGGAGCTGTGCATTATGTGGCTCAGTGTTGTGGGGCCACCAAGGTTGGTGTAAATTTCTGACATTACAGGGCACTGTAAAGTCAAAGTGCTCACCCTCATTTTGTAATCCTCCATCAGCTGACTGAAATAGTCTGAGCCTTTTGTAGGTGGAGTGATGTGACAAGGGTTAAAGTGCTCAAAAGCTTGTCTGTTACCCCAACCCCACATCCCAGAAATTTAGTATGAGAGAGCACCTCTGACTGCTGGACAACACCCTGCAGTGCACCAAGCCACCTGCAGCATGCTGCTTGCTCAGAAAACAGAGCTCTCAGGAGTTTTCTCCACCTGGGCTGTGGGAGGAAACAGGATATGGCAGGGCTGGGCATCAAAAATAAGGATCTGCAGGTCTGTTCTTGATCCAGTTCCCTATGGCAGAGACCTGAGGGAGTTTCCAGTGATTCAATGAAAAGAGGAAGAGCAGGAAGATGAGAGAGCATCTCCAGAGGAGAAGAACCCAATGTCATGAGCACCAGTCCCTGGTCCTCAGCTGAGGATATTTTATGCATTGGTCAAAGTGCAGGGTAGTCCTGAAGGCTGACTGGTTCAGACACAGCTTGAAAGCCTTGCTGAGGAGTAGCTGTAGTGGAAGCAAGCATGGAGCTCAGGCTGCAAAATCCAACACCTGTGCTGCAATCCACAGAGCTGGCTTTGCATCTGGAGAAAATATTTAAACAGTGTTCTCAGGTGACTGAGGGGCAGCTGGGCCTGTCCATCTACGAGCTCTGCTTCCTGATGTGGCAAGTGAGCTATACCTGCCAGGTGCCATCGGGTTATGTGCTTTTTTGTGTGTATAATTCAGCAAGTGGAGGGCCTTGCCTTTCACCTGAAATGGCCCCAGTTTTAAAATCTGGTGTTGGAGAGAGACTTATTTTAAGGACAGAAAATTGTGGTTTACTGTTTTATAAGTCTTATTCTGTTTATAGCCCTTTTCTTGTTCTGTTCAACTTAGTGAAACAGATTTTCATCCGGAGTAAATAATGTAACTGTTCCCTCCAGTGGAACTGTGATGATTCACACCAGCTTGAGTTTGGTTCCACTAACCTTAACTCCTCAATGCAATCAACTCTAACATAACTGCACTCTCATACCTACGTTTCACATCTTTGAGACTACTGCAGCAATTTTATATAACCTGGGATAAGTTCAAACCTGATAAAACTTCTTAAGGCCACCCAGCTTCTGCTGGGGTTGGAGATGATTGGAATTTGATAAATCTGGTTTCCATATGATTCAAACTTCCTAAATGTGTGGGGTTTTTGGTAGCATGGTGGGTATCTGGTGGCTCTTTGTTTGGGAGCCCTGGTGGCACTGGTGGCTTAGTGGGGTGCCCAGGTGTTGGCACCACTCCTCCAGTGAGGAGCTCATTGGGAGGGCTGTGGTGTGGCTCTGGCTGAGCTGCACTGGAGACAGCTGAGTGGAAAGAAGGCAGTTTGGAAACAGCCCAGCACCTGCATCTTTTCCTTTGGTGTGATGCTTTGGTGCTGTGGTTAAATTGCAAGGATTTCTGCACAGGCGTTGTGCAGAACGATGGAAATTCACCCTGTGCTGAGCAGAGTAAGACAGCTGGAGCTGATGGGGGTGATGGGGAACCACAGTGGTTCCTGGGCATGGGTTGGACTGCATTGATCAGTTCCTTGTCACTGAAAGCCCTGAGTCATTAGACGAGAAGGGATATGAAAGAAGGAGGGAGTGAATTGACATTAAGGCAGTGGATATTTCCTTGCCTTATCACCTGGTTGCTTCATCAACCTCAAGGTCCAGTTGTTCATCACACAGCCCTTTAACTCAGTGCTCTCTCCTGACACATTCTTTCCGTGATGGCTTTGTTGTACAGTGAGGATGTACAATGAATCTTCCCGTGGCTGCTGCAGTGACTCTGGCCAGGAACCCACGCCATGGCCCTCTCACCTCCAGGAGGGATTAGAGTGAGCAAGAAAGAGGCAATGAGCCACAGCAAATTGAGACTGTGATGTACTACAGAGCTCTCTTCCCCAAATGTCTTCCCTTCGCTGAGGAAGGCAAAGTGGTTTGGTGATGGATTTCATGGAAAGGGACACCTGAGAGCAACAGCTATTTGAGAAGAGAGGTGTGCTTTATGGAGAGATTGTGTTTTTGTTTAAGCTTGCTTGGATGTCAAGATGACAGCTGTGTAGAGATTGTGTGGACAAATGAAGGGAGAGCTAATGCTTGGCTAGAGCAGTGCAAGCTTCCCAGGGGGTATGGGTTTGCAGAACTACATGAAATCAGATTTCAGAGATCAGCCATGCTGAAAAGGTATTGACTGAAGATAAAACACAAGTGCTTACCTGCTTGTTTTCTGCAGTGCTTTATTGCTCACTTTTGTTTGGTTTTGCACTAAGTAAAGGGATCTTTGTATTCTCTCTCAGTCAGGTCTCTCCTTTGCAGGCCTACAGAGGTCATCACTCTTTCCTTATAAAGGCTGAATTACACAGGAGAAGGCAAGGCTTCATATTCTGAGTGTGCCAACAAACAACATGTTTCATGATTTGGCCATATCTGCTGTGGACTGATGTGACTCCCTTCATCCCTTGAAGGATTTTTTCCCTCATTTTCCATTATGGGGTGAGAGAAGAATTGAGGCCAAAGAAATGATGTGACCAAGTATTACCTGCTTTTACTGTCCCTGGCAGTGTAGGGGAATCAACTGGTTCCTCATCCACATTTCTGACCATGGGCAGATGCTGGAAAGGGAGCTTTTTCTGTGGGGGGCAGACTCTTCTGTGCCATGGAAGTTCTGAAGGTTTAAGTTGATTTAAATGAAAATCCAAAGGTTAGGAATTTTCCAGAGGACCCCAGGAAAATGAGGAACCTTTCCTGTGTTGTGAATGACTATAAGCATGTGGAGACTGTGGCTGCTAGCCATGGACCACTAAGCTGGCAGAGGCTTAGAATGTGAGATCTGCTGGTATCAATCCCATCTGGGAGAAGGCAAAGTGGTGGCTTGGAGTGGTATCAGCAAAATCCTGCCCTTGGTGGCAAAGCTAGGGGGTGGCTAGAGGTCTTTTTACACTCTTCACTATGCTACTTGGCTCTCCTTTCCCTGGATCAACAAAGTGTTTATGAGGACTGCACCCCAGGTCAGAGTCTTGCTTTGTGTGTGGAGGGAGGGATGGGGAAGTCTCTATGGCATCTTGGACCATGAGACTTCTTACATCAGGGTGGCCTCACAGTGAGAGCTACAGGGTGTTATGGGTATCCTATTAGACTGCTAATCCTTGACATGCTCACCTGGGAAGTGCAATATCCAGTGTTTCTGGATACCCTCTGAATCCCCTCAGAGCTGAGAAGAAGAGGGTCATGACTCCATTTCCCTTGAAGTCAAAGGAAAGCTCCTGCTGACCCCAATAATTACAGATCAGGTACTTCTTCGTTCTCCCTGCAATCAGACCTTCCATCTGTTTCTCTATAAAAAGCATCAACTACCTCAGAAAATCCCATCCCCTCTCTTGGCAGCTGGGGTCATGCAGGACTCATTGAAGAAAGTAAATATAGGATGTGGGCATGCCTGGCAGTGACAGCTTTCTTGTGGTGCCAGCAGGCCCTCTGCCAGGTAATGCTGAGCTCCTGGTGAGAGCTTCTCAGAGCACCTTTGGGATGTGTACAGAAGAGTTCTGTGGCGAGATGAAATATTTAAAACCACTTTGGGTTGAAGTGAGGTGGGAGAGCAGCAGCCTCTTTAATCTGTGCACAGCTTCAAGACTGCATGTGAATCATTGATGAGGAGGGAAGAGTGTTTCTAAAGCTCTGGCAGGTCATTAAACCTGGTGATGGACTCATTAAACAGGGAGCTGCTTGGAAAGCCCTGGACAAAAGTACCGGAGTATTTCACATCTATTGCCCTGTGGAGTGCCAGCACTTTTTACCTGTGACTTTCAAGGTGTCGTTTCGAGGTATTTTATTAATAAAGGCAAATGTCTCAGGCCAGTGGATCATGTTACATAACAGAAAATGTGCAAAAAGCTTTTTGATCTGTCAGGCAAAAACATAAGAAGACTCAATAGTTGGAATTCAGGACTCGTGGTGTTTCTAAACATCTGATTGCACTGCATAGGGGGGTTGGGTAGATCACCACTGCCAAATCTTTTATCTGGGACTTAATTGGGCTAGGGAAGGTGGGGGAGTGTTGCAGTGTTAGTGTTCCCATGGCTTCAGTGGAAGAGAAGTAGAAAATGACACTTTGCCAAGCGGTGTCCTCAAATCCATGTGTGTTGACAATTTCTGCTGGCCCCAGTGCCCACACCACAGGGCTGCCTGCCCTCTGCTGTACCTGCTGGTCTGTGCCCCAGGCTTTCACTGACCCACTGCAAAGGCTGCACATGCTGTTTGATGGGTTGGATAATTTTCTGGCCATGGCAATGACAAATGCAGTGTCACATGATCTCTTCAAATGGTTTGAATTTTGTTCTCTTTGGAGAGAATTTTGCTTTTCAGCAAAACTGTGGTGAAGTGTTGGCCATAGATCTGGGTAAACCTGGACTTGCTTACAGGCCCAGTACTTCATTTCTGATTGCTAATAACACAGATCTAGATACTTGAATGCATTGCCCTCTTGGCTCTGGATGGGTTTGCAGGATTTGAACAACATCCCTGATTGCTGTACATTTACATAGCTGTGTTCCATAGCACTGTGCAAATGCCACACAGAGGAGATGATATCTCCCTTCCTCAGGGGGATGGACACTGTCCCCCACCTGGCAAGCAATCAGCAAGTGACCTTTTCTGCAGAAAGCTGCAGCTGTCTGCCCTTGCTTGTGTGGCCCTCAGGAGAGAGTGGGAACAGCTGCAGAGGAAAAGAACCTTCAAATTTGCAATGGAGAGGAGGAGCAAGAGGTTAGCACTGTGGAGGATGCTTCTGGATTGAGAACTCTGAGTTCCTCTTCCCTCTCTCTCTTGGTCTGGAGGAGAATGAGGGGAGCTGGAGGCAACTTAGAGGAAGGACTTGTGGCAGAGGTGTGGGGATTTCGCACTCAGATGAGGCCTTCAGGCTCAGGTAAGTCCATGGATTGCTTGAAGCCATAGGTGGTGGCAGGGTGGTGAAAGAGCTCCATTGCCCTTGCTGGGTGTAGTAGCTGCATCTTGGTGTTTATAGCTTCTTCTTCAAGTTGTGTTGGGACATCTTACTTCTAAATGCAATTGCTTCTGGCAGTGTGGAGAGCTGATGCTACTTAATATTGCTTAGGAATTCAGAAGAGGAAGTGGAAATAATTAAATATGAAGTTCTGCTGCTGCTGCACATAAAGTTATCAAAGCTGCTCTGGTTTTATCCTCACCTAAAGAGTAATTGAGTTGTTCCTTTTGCTTTTTCTTTTTTGTTCATTGCTTGAAACAAATAAGCTCTCCCTTAAATGAGCTATTTCCAGTAAATCCTGTAAGCAGTGTGCTCATTGGAGGTGGGAAGAGGGGTGTGTGTGAGGGTTTGGGAATGCACAATTGGGTATAAGGAGTGCAGTGGGAAAGAACAAATGAATTCTGTCACTGTAAGTGAAGATTAAGCAGTGAAGAGAGTGCAGCTTCAGCTGGCACTCATTGCATGAACAGCTTGGATATTTCAATAATCAGTTTAAAGTTGAGTTTATCAGGCTCTTCAAGGTGTGTGGTTGTAGCTCAAAGCCACTGAAAGTCAAGAGAGATTATGATGGTGTGGAGTAAAAATGCATTAATGAGATCTCCTCCACTCGTGTGAGGAGGAGACAGAGCTGGGGTTGTCAGGAGCAGTTTCCTCTTGCTTATGATCCTCAACTCCTGTTCTGAACTAGAGAATGTTGTTTATCTCTTGAAAGCTCAGACACTCCCTGAAGCTGAACCACCTCTGGACTCTCCTAGCAGTCTGTGGCTCTCCAGTCCCATGAAAGCATCTGTTTTCTTTCCCTTCCAGTTGAACAAAGTGGCCTGCAATGGACAGGCATGGACAAGAGCTTATCCTTGCCCAGGTGTGCTCTGGCTGGGGCTGCAGAGAATTGCCCACGTGGCTGTGCTCTCCTGGCCATCAGAGAGAAATCTGCCCAAGCTTCTTCTCTCAGTGGGGCTGGACTACTGTGTAGTGTGTTTTGCAATATTTCTGCTTGGGCAAGTCCATAGGCAATTACCTTGAGAAGAACTGTCTCCCCTGGGAATCTCTGCCTGGGGATACCCAGAGGCTGTGCTGGCTGTGGCATCCTCTGCCTGTAATTACAGGCGGCAACTCCGTTCGATGCTGCACTAAGAAATTAATCTTTATTTCCTGCTTAATCAAAACCATCTTGTTAGAACAGTTTGTTCCATTTTGGAGCTCTGTGGTGTGTGACCCCTCTGATTTCCAGCCCTCAGACTGGAAGGGTTTCTGTCCCTCCCAGTGTGTAGCCAGTCTTCAGCTGAGATTTTTTGGCATCTAGCAAAAGGCAGCCTTGACCTTGACTACAGTCAGCTGTCCCACAAGCAATTAGTGCAGCTGCTCTCCTTTTCAGCTCATGGGGAGGTTGAGACTTGACCTAGAGGGAGGAGTGGTGCTTTGAGATCCAAATCTCTGCCATGGCAGGATGTAATGGTGTCAGTAGGGAATGTGCTTGCTGGGAGTGCTTTTTGTGTTCATGCTTGCCTTTTTACTCTGTACCAGAGGCTGGCCTGATCCTTCTGCTAGGCAGGTAAATCTGCATTTGAATAACACCTCTTATGAGGAATGAAGAGCCAGCCAGTCTTCCATCCCATTGTCTCATGAAAGAAGAATATTATCTGTGTTATATTTCCCCTCTGGAATGACTTGGGTGCCCTTGATATTAGTCCATAATCATCTGTGTCTTTTTGTCTTACTACTTTTAGCAGATAAATGTAGATTTTTTTTTTTCTTTTTTCTGAATCTAAAGGGCTGGAAGAAAATGCATTTGAAAAGGATGAAATTACTCAATAGAGTTTATGTGGCTAGAGGATAAGAAGGAATGCATGTGCAATTGCTGAATGTGTGCTGGAGAATGGCCTACAAAAGGTTGCTGAGAGCAGCAACATAAAATTAAGAAAAAGGGAAACTATAAGCTGGAAAGAATAGAAATTGTCCTGATGAGAGATATTTAAAAAGCTGTGGGTGATTTCCTTGAGAGAATGGATAAACTCTCCATTGCTGGGGCTTTTTAAAAGTAAAGTGGATGAAAAAGTAAGAAATATACTCTAGGAACTAATTTTCTGTCAATTTGATGGATTAATGACCTAATTGGTCCTTTGGTTTCTTTCCATCTCTCATGCCTACTGTTCCATGAGCAGCAGCTTCTAGTCATTAGGAATAAACTAGGTGAGAGGAATATGTTACTGGAAATACTCATTCACTTTTAATGATTTGGTCCTTTTCCAGACCTCTTGGTCTTGATAAAGCTTTGGTGCTGTTGGAGATAGAATGGGTCTGGGGCTCAGGGCTTGCCAAACCAAAACTTGCTTTTTGCTTTTCCTATAGGGCCATGAATTGTTTCTGTCTCTTGGATAGGATATTTTTTAAAGACCTGGCTATTCTTTCAAAGCTGTGGCAGTTCATTGTCTCTTCTACATCTGTAGGCTGGTCTCTGCCACCTTGCCCTCTTTGCAGGCTCCTTGGGGTTTCTCCAGAGCACAAATAGGCTGACAGATGGTTTTTGCACCACATTTCATGGGTCTGGGCTATCTACTGAGGCAAATCAGATAGCAAGTTTTGAAATCATCCTTTTCCCTTCTTCATGTGTTTTCCACCTTCCAAGTTTCCTGTGCTGCCTAACTTCCCAAATGTCCCACACAGAAATCACATACATGATCAGGGAAAGAGGGGAGGGCATTATGGCTGTATTTTGGTATTGTTGGTTCCTGGAAATTACTTCCTGTGCATTGGAGGAAACTTCAGGATGAAGAGAGACCAGAACCTGCTGGTCCATTGAGAACAACAAGGTGGTTCTGGGTAGGTACAGCAAGACACACAGCTGTGACTTCCACCTAACCCATTTCATCCCAGTGACAATGAAGTTTTTTTTTTTCCTTCCCATTCTCCTTGACTTTTCACTCTTTCCTTTCATTTTCTGTACCATTTAGGGCATGTGGACCATGGCTATGTCTACTGTACTGCTACACTCAGGATTTCAAGTACTGAGAAAACTGTCTTGTTTCTGGCCTCCTTGTCATCTCTTTCCCTTTGTACATCTGCTGGTAAAACAACCTGGCAATAGATGAAACTTTAAATACATTAGGCATTCATTTACATTTGAAGAGGGAAATAAAATATGCATGACTCACCATAATTCAGATTCATAGACTGTTTCCAGATTACATTTCTGCAATCAAAATTTGACTTTTTAAAACAGTTTTAATGACTGTAGGTGGTTGTAATTTTTTCTTTTTTTAAGGTTTAAATGGTGGAGTTCTCAGGGCATTCAATGAACACTTCCTCATTTGATAGGGGTGATCTCTGGATTTCATGATTTCTTTTCAGAGTCTTCAGGTTTGGTAAATTGTGAGCGTCATCAGTCCCTCTAACCTTGTGTGAGGTTGCACAGACTGAGCCTTGGTTGGAATTGGTCCCAGTGTTTTTTTATGTTCCTGAACTCAGCTCAGTCATAGCCTTTCTCTTACCTCAATTTCAATGGCTGCTTTTCTCAAACTGCTTACAGGTGTCTGTTCCCTTGGAATGCAAAGTGCATTTACTGATTTTAAATTGGCCAAAACAACCTTGGCAAATACCACTTGAAGCTGCAGCTCCTATAACCCCCTTATGTTTTATCTTTCATTATTTTGGTGTTCACATTATTTAGCGCTGTTCCATATTCCCCAATTGTAAATTACCAGAAAGGAATGGCAGTGGAGTGGAACTACTGATCCTCTGTCTATAGTTCAGACCAATCTCAAAATCATTGGTATGAAGAGCACAAACTTCATGCTGAAAGGGGATTTCTGACTATAGGAACTGTTTCTATATTTTTTTGAAGGCTGGTCTCCATGGAAAATGGCAGAGCAAAGCTGGAATTACCCAATTGCACTGAACTGGTGACTGTGGGGCCCTTTTCACACTTCTCAGATGAACAGATTCAAGGAAATGGATAAAAAACAGTCTTCATAATGCTGAAATTTGTGTGGGTGCTGCCTCTTGAAAATGCTCCTGGGACATGGCCAGCTTTGGCTGTGGAGGTTTGTGGTGCAGGGGCAATGGTACATGATGTACAAGCAAATGGTGTGAGCACCATATGGATAATGGCTATTTCTTAATATTCTCTATTCTCTGGATGACATTTGGCAAACTCAACAGCTGGACTGCTCTATAAAGAAAATCAAATGACTTCTTGGAATGGAGACATTCACTTATTCTGTGAAGATTTTGTAGAAGACACATGACCTGCAAGGGTATGCTGTTTTCCACAGATTCTGATCTCTTGGAGTTTTATTTCTGTTGTGGATTCATGTGAGGCTTAGGAAAGCCACGTGTAACCCAGCAGGTTGTTGTCAACTTTATCATGCTGGCAAGGCGTGGCAGCAGGATGAAAGTCAAGAATTATCTTCCCTATTGATTTAATGTAACCTCTATTCAGCAGAGAGCACAGTTGAATGCAGATACACAGCTCTTCCTGGCTGTGTGGTCCTTCTATTCCCTAACATGGGTGATGGTGAATAGGAATGTAAATCCTAACTGCCAGGGTGCCTCCTCTTTTGAACCTGTGCCATTGTGTCATGTTCTCAAAAGTTCCTTTGTGTCTCAGTTAGAAATTCCAGCTGTGGGAGTTCAGTTCACCTGTAAATGAAGAGATTGCAGGAGAGGGGAATAGCTACAAAATGTCCTTTTTTTTTTGTCCTGAGATGTTTTCTGCTGTGCTCACTCACCAGCCAGGGTTAAGTGGTAGACTTGCTCCCAGCTGAGCTGAATGTGACAGTGCTCCACAGAGCTTTTTAATCAGACAGATGATCTTGGTATCAGTGTTGGGATGTTATGTTTTGAAGCTCCTCAGTTTTATTTCCTAATGCCCTTATGATGTCTGTCCTTGCAAAAGCTCTGTGGTGTGTTTGGAAGTGGCACTGAGCTTTTCCTGATCTTAAGCCTGCCTATTAAAACAAAAAAAAGGCCATATTGAAAATCCATTTTCTCCTTGCAGGTCTTGAGCAATTTTGTAAGATATAATAAGATGAGCAATCTGGTTCTGGCAGTGAAAAGAACAGATGCCAAGCTATAATTTCCCTTACCAGAAAATGCTGTGGAGTCACTTTGTGTTGTAGAAAGAAGAATCTGTGTTATTAATAGAGGACAGTTAAAACTTGGAGTCCTGAGAGCACACACTTCATCTGGTCTGTGCCATATGGAGGATGGTAGGCAGGGAGACATCCTGGCCAGCCAGGAGAGATTCCAACATGGAGTGTAAGAGGTTGTCTGTACCTTGACTTAGCAGCAGAAACTGCTGGGTAACACATCTGATAGCACCAAGGAGTTGTGTTTCTGACTATAGGAACTGTTTCTATATCTTTTTGAAGGCTGGCCTCCATGGAAAATGGCAGAGCAAAGCTGGAATTACCCAATTGCACTGAACTGGTAACTGGTAACTTTTCACACTTCTCAGATGAACAGATTCAAGGAATTGGTTAAAAAAATCGTCTTCAGACTGCTGAAATTTGCCTTTGAGGAAAATGTACTTTTTTTATCTCCAGAAATATTCTGGGTGCTTCATTATCCCCACCTCCTTGCCAAGGTCAGACACCAATAGCTTCTGGAACAATACATCTGCCCACTTATTCTGTGGATACAGATGTGCAGCACTAGTGGCTGGTGCTCAGGGGTAAATTCACACCTGAATTTACTATGTTTTAATATCCCTGGGCTAGCAAGCCCTAACTCGTTTAAGCAGTTTGCAACTTGTTCCCTATTCTGTCCACTTCTCTTATTATGATTGTGTTAAGTGTTGGGTCACAAGTAACCTGTTTTTCTGCAGGCTGTTGCAGAGATAACATTGCACTCTCAGCATCATCAGATTTTTTCATCTCCATTAACTGATGGGCTTATGCTTTTCTTTCCTCTCGTCTTTTAATGTATTTATAGAGCCTCCTTTGTTGCCTTTATGTCCTTGTTAGTTGTAATTCAACTTGTGCCTTAGCCTTTCTGATTTATCCCTGCTTGCTTATGCTAGTCCTTTATACTTTGAGATGCTTGTCCTTGTTCCCACTTTCTATTCAGTTGCTTTTTGATTGTTCAGCCTTTAAAGTGCTCCTAATGTAACCATATTGGTTTCAAGCTATGTTCACTAGCTTTGCTCTGTACCAGGATAGGCTGCTATTGTGCTTTTTGTACAGTCCCTTTCAGCACTACCAGATCCTCTGCGTTCCTCCCTACCTTAGATTATCTTCCCAAGAGACCATCCTTCACAGTTCTGAGTGTGTTCAAGACTGCTGCTTTTTTTTTTTTAAGTCCACTGTCCTCATTCTCCTGGACTCTGTCCCTTCCTCTGCTGTCTTATGATCACTTTGATCTCATTGCTTTCTACCTTTAAGTCCTTAACACTTTCTCCTTATTGCAATCAAGTCTAAATTCCCACTACTTACCTCAACTTTTAAAACAAAGACTCATCACCATCAGAAAGAACCTAGACTCTGTTTCATGCTGCACTGTTTTCAGTAACCAATATCCTCAGAGAAGGTGACACTTCTGCTATTTACCCAGAAAAGACTCATCCACTTGCTTCTCTCTGGATAATTCTCTTCTTCCCATTTTTTCTTGGGCAAGAGATCTGGAACAGGACCTGACATTTCTGTTTCTGAGCTTCAAGCAAGCACTGCTGCCATGAAGTGAAGCACCCCTTCTCTTTTTCTATTGTTATTCCCCCAAATATGTGTGTTTATAGCTTCCCTTTTCTTCTGTGTTCTTATTTCTTATAACATCTTTTGAAGTAGGGAAAAATTCCAATGTTAACACCAAGTAAGTAAAATCAGAATAGGAGCCTTTATAATCTCAACCAGAAATTGATTTTTCCTGCACGGTGGGCTTTGAGCTACAGTGAAACATCTCTGCTCATTATTGGGATCCAATACCAAAGCTGATGAACTAAAGCTGGTGTATTACAGCTTTGCTTTAAATGTTCTCTGCCCCTCTCCTTAATAGGCTGCATCAGAGAATGTATTTCCTGTGTCATTTGAGGCTTCTCCTCTGATACTACTTATAAATGACAGGATGAGAAGAAGCAACCTGTGCATTGCACAGGTGAAGTCTAGATTGGATATTAGGAAAAGTTTCTTCACAGAAAGGGTATGGAACACTGGAAAAGGTTGCCCAGGAAAGTGGTTCAGCAGCTTTGACATATTTGGAAGATGAGGTTTGGTGGTGGTCTGGACTGTGTTAGTTTTACAGCTGGATTTGATCATAAAGGTCTTTCCAACCTAAATGATTCTGTTTCTTCAGAGCAGAGTTCCCTGGCCAGCTAGCTCTGGGAATCAAGAGACCACATTAAATCTGTCTGACCACATTTGTTTGTCCCTCACAGGATCTCCAGTCTGGCCTCTCATGGCTTTCTGTTAAAATAGTCATTCCCTTTCCCAAAGAGGTGTATTTGTAAGCTTGGCTGGTCTCAGGTGACATGGATGCCACTGATTTAATAGCAGGAACAGGTAAATGTGCATGTGAAAGGGGACAAGCATTTTCAGTAGAACTGATGCATGCTTAAATGAACAAACAGTACAGATGCAGAATAACAGTTTTTATTGGACTTACAACCCTCTGCACTATTTGATATATCCATGAGTACAGTCCGCCATCACTGGACCCATTACTTGTGAAAGCCACTTTTTTTCTTTTTCTTTGTTTTTTTTTTTTTTTTTCCCCTCTGAATTCTTAGGCTGGAAGTATTAACTTATTATATCAGATGCTGCTTCAGTCTTTCTGACTTAGGATGGTTTCCAAGACGTCGTTTACCTAAGGTGAGAAAGAGAAATTATTCTATTGTAAGAAGCTTAAGAGATCATTTGCCTTTCATGTGAGTTGATTGATTCAGCTAGTGCAGATCACAGATGGGCAAATGATTTGACTACCAGCTGAGCTGGGATAGGAGTGGTAGGTTCAAGTTTCTACTCTGCTCTAGAGTTAATCCATTGCCAAAATCAGAGGTGTTCAGAAGCCTAACTCTGAAGAGGGGGTTAGAGATGCAAGTGTTTGATTTGGATATCACAATCTCTGAAGTCCCCTCTTGTTTGAAGGCATATGTAAATACCTTTCTATTGTGTCTGGAGCTTGGAAACTTTAAAGGTTCTTAGTAATAAATGGCTGGGACATTTGTCTAGAGAACAAAACTCATGCAAGGTACAGGTTATCAACTATTGGAATAAATTAGCCTCCAAACTCATGTGAATGCCCTCCTTCAGACATAAAGTGGCCTTATGTTAGAGGAATGAGTGGCAGGGCTTTAAAACTTCCAGGACAATGATATCCATTTGGGAATGTAAGGAACCCTTCATGTGTGCTGCCTCCCTGCCACTAGCTAATCTCCCTCATTTTTCTGAGCATTCTCATGATGAAATGACCCACAGTTAAGTCTCCTAGGCAATTACCTGAGCATAATCCTCACAAACACTGATGGCAACAAATGCAAAACCCTTTCTCCACAACTGTAACTGCTGTCAATATTTCCTATCTCTGGCAGCAATCCTACCTGAAGTCTCATTCCCTCCAGCTGTGCTATTCAACCATCTGTGCCAAGTTTCAAAGAATCCTTTGCATCCTGCTATATCTGTTTGTCTTTTCTACACAGATCTATTTTGAGGCTCAGGCCCTGTCTCACATGGGCATTCCAGTGGTGTTGCATACCAAGGCAGACAACTGCAGCAGTGGGTTGTGTAGATGTTGAGCTGAAGAGCAAGGCCTGTGTATTGGACTGTTCCAAGGGAAAAATTAGCAGTGAATTGGTCTTCATGTTATCTTTTGCACCTCAGTAATTTTTCACCTACACGTGAACAGACAGATCAACACTGAGCTCTGAAGGAAAGAATTTGTTGCATTAACACATAATTATTGGGGAACCCTGTATCATCACATAAATATAAACCTCCTTCTCTGTGCAACAGGATAGCCATCTGTCCTGGGGTATTTAACCTCTAGACCTAACAGCACAAGGACAAAACCAGAAAAACCTTTCTATTAGAGCACAGGGATCAGAGGAGCCATGTGTAATTACTAGCCATTAAATAAAGTATGCCCCTAAGTCTTCAAATGCCAAGGCACATGTGTAATTAGCTGATAAATAGCAAATGAATAATTAGCCAGCAGCAAAATGCAGAGGAGCAGAGGGATGCTGTTCACCTTCCCTTTCTTCTTGCAGGGAAGAGCACTATGCACATTGCTTACTTTAATGAAAAGTTGGTTATTGGGTTAAAGGCAGAGGACTATCAGAACTGGGACACTGCACTTCACAGGATTTACTGTCTTATGAACCACTGGTGATATTTATATAGTTTGGAGATGAATGGTGGTCATGCCCTCTGTTATTTCATGTGGGTTGTGTCTGTTCCACATCCCACTCTGAGGGATGTGGAACAGAAGCTGCTGCTTCCCACCCATGGAAATTATCAGCCTTGGGATGTTTGTAGGACTGGGTTTTTGGGTCCAGCTCTGTAGGATTGAGGCTAGATTTCCAGCTGTCTGGTGCTGGTACAATGCTGATGATACAAGGATTGCTCCATCATCCTGACTTACAACCCTTGTGATGATGGCAAGGAATGGACCCTTATTCCAGTCACTGTGCTGAGCTACAGCACATCAGCTGAGTTGCTGTGGACTGTCCTTGACTGCTGGGTTAAAAAACAAGCAAACAACATAAGTCAATTCATTTTAATCTCTTTTCTTTGCAGTCTAAACTGTGCTAGATAATCTCACCCATTTTATGATGAGTTTCCATGGATGTTTACAGTACTTCAGAAATGTAATCAATCAGATGCCTCTATGAGCTTCTTATATTTTAATAATTACTAAATCTTTAAAAAATAGCTTCCCTTAAGACGCATGAATATTTCTAGATTTGACAAAAGTTGGAGTGAAACAAAAAGAATCAGACTTAAGAGGTGGCATCAGATTTCTTTCAACTAACTCCCCAGATTGGGAAATTTCATATGAAAGGGTGTATTGAAAGGTGTATTGATTGTTCTGAGTGCCTGAAAATCCCACCATGTTTAGGAATGGAACTCTGGTCTAACAATCTGAAGCAGACTCACTGCACCGTGTCCAAGAAATGGGTTGTTGAATGGAATTACTTGTTTGCTTGCACTGTGTTACTCAGCCTTTAGATGTCTCCTGCTGCTGAAATCAGCTTGGAAAGGGCACTCCGTGGTTATTAAGGAAAAGGGAATCTAAGTTTTGCTGAAGCCTCTTTCTGTTACCTTTAATGGATGACTTTTTATGTGGCATTCTTTTTGAGAAAATATCTAATTCCATACACCATGGATGATAACAAGGGTGGGTAGTAGTGCTTCTAGCTCCCAAATCAGTTGAAGCATTTCTTCCCAAAGCAGCTTTTTGGAACTCTGAAGCTTATGATTATGTCTAAATATAACATTTTCAGCAAAGTATAAATGTATTTCTAAAGTTTGAGCACATAGAAATTAATTCCTGATCATGGAACAGCAGATTTTTTAAACATTAGATTAATATAAGAAGAAATAGAATTGGCATGCTGGAAGTGACTTTAGAATGACTCTTTTATAAGTACATACATAAAAATTATTTCATATGCATAAGCTTTTCCTCTCAAATAATCCTGCAGCATTTTGCAGATGGATGTACTAACTATAGCCAATGAAAAACTGAACATTAAAATGCAACCTGAGAAGTGCTAAGATTCAGAGAAATTTGCAGATTTTGAGAAAATTGAAGGCTTGCTTGCTCCAGAAATTGTTTTTGAATGCTGAGTTTTATTTTCCTCTCTCTGGTTGGTGTAAAATTGTCCCCACTAAAGATGCAATTTTTTTTCCTACAAAAATTTTTTGAGGATCTTTTGTGTTTTGCATGATTTTTCCTTTCCCCTCCCCCAAAATACACTCAGCATGAGCTGATGTCAATCTGATAGTGTTGAGTACAGCAGTGACTCCACCACACAGCTTTAACTTTTGGAGTCAAGGGTATGAAATAGCAAATCAGAATCAGGAAATTTATGTGAGCTGTGGTTCAGAGGGTTTAAATCTGTTTGGGAGAAGAAGGCTTATACCCTGCTTCTTTCAATTAGTGCACTGCTGTTTTGATTATCAGGATTAATGATCTTGACTTTTGGCTCTCAATCAAAGAACTGTGTCTCCAGTGCAATTCATTTCTCTTGCTGAATAGCTGGTTTAGAAGCCATTAAATAACCTCCAGAATCTCCAGTGTTGCTAGAAGCAGCTAAGACTGAAGCTGCAGACATTTTCTGGTTGGATTTGATTAGGTAGTTTCTTTATCCCACTGCACATCTGGAAAATTCCAAAGCTTTCTGTGTAGAGAACTCTCTGGATATATTTGTGTTGGAATGACCTGTGGAAGGAGATGTGTGAAATAGGCAGAAATCATCATTGCAAAGTGTTTGACCAGAGCCTGTAAGGCTGAAGGAAACTTGTTTTAAGATGTCAGCCTTCACCAAAAATATAAAAAGTTGGACATCTTACAGAAGGAGCAGTTCTTTAAAGAACTGACCTAACTTTTCACTCCAAAAGCTTTGGAAGCAGATGTGTTTTTAAACAATTTGGAAGACATGATTTATATCACCCTTAAGAAAAACTAAGGTCTATTGGGATTGGTTTAGATCGAAGTGGTCATTCCTGAGGGTATAGAAATAGATCAGACAAGGTCATTTGCTAACTGTATCTTCTGCAATTCTTTGATTATATCTCATTTCGTACTCTATCCTGGGATGTGAAAGCGTTGGAATATTTGGAACTTCTCCTCAATGATGTTTTGCTCACTTGTATGATGGGAAGGTCTCACCATGTAATGTTGGGGTGTTAATGAGCTGACCTCTATAGAAGACACAAAATGTGGTACATTGCACTGTTGAACTCATGCCTAGTTTTTAATTTGTATGAGTTATTAGGGCTTAATTTTAGACTGCTCTGAAGATGCTAAATCTAAGTGCTAATTTTTAATTGCAGAGGCAGAGATGAAAATGCTTACATATTTAGAGTAGCTGAGTTAACTCATCATACTTCTCAAGGCAGTTTGATCATTTCTGTCAGCTAATATTGTCCTCCTAGTAGTTTTGACTATGCTAGAAAACTATTATTGTTTCATTTCCTGAGAAGAATTTTGCACAATATGTGTGGACAGAGGGAAGAATTCATGCTTAAAAAACCTTTGCTTGAAAAAATGAGTTTGATTTACTCTTAAGGATTTCCAGGCCAGCATTCTCATCCCAAGGCTCCTGTGATCATGGAGTATATGAGATTTTCTGATACTCATACTCATGAAGATTCAGGGAGTTAAAAGTGAAGTTGGGACTGCGTTATTCTCTGAAATCAGAAAAATGAAAAGCACAAGGGGTATTTTATGATTTCACTCTGAAATCGTGACACCAAATGGTTGCATAAATTAAGTGACAGAACAACCAGCTGCTTGATGGATACCATGAGCTCCATCAGGCCAACAGGATTGTTCTTCTTTGGTGCCATGCAGGAGTGAGAATGAGTGTAAATGGTTTTTCCTCTGATTTTCTTGACCAATCCCTTAAGCTTTCTTTCTGTAGTCTCCTAGCATGTTGAGAACTGAAATCATTCTTTGGGTCTCAGATATTTGGATAGAAACTAGAGGTTTGGGCTTGGATCTTGACTATAGCCATAAATATTCTATACTGCTTCCTTGGAGCAAACCAGTAGTGAAGGCAGGGCTCAGCTCTAAACATCCTCCTAAAGACCCCACATCTGAAGCCTAGGAGGAAGATTTCATCTTGTTCTTACCTTGCTCCAGTTTTGTGCCACAGCTGGTGGCACAAATGGTTTCCATAATGTATCTTGATTTGCTTATACACCATTTCACAGGCTTCAGGTTTCTTATCTCATTTTCTGACTGGCAGTAAATCACATACTATCTGTCTAGCTGTAGGGATAGACAGACATGCCTTAATTGAGCTCAGTCTATGGTTGCATAAGACAAGTTATGTCTACTTTCCCTTTCCATCCAGGCTTGAGGATCTCAGAGATGGCAGTAAACAAAAGATAAGGATGAAATTCCTTGGAGGACTGAAAAGGCTTCTTGTCAGTCCACACTAGATTGCCTTTAAGAGTTAGATTTCATGAGGAAAGCAGGCTGAGGCCTCCAAAGTATTAATCTAAGCCAGTGCCATGTGTAGGGAGTATGAATCTCTGCAAATGGTTCTACTGGGGGATGAGAAACCAGATGCAGATCCCACAGTGCATCACAGATTCTCTCTGCTGTTTGCCACCACAGCAGTTCACAGGGACAGCCCTTCATGGCCTGACCTCCAGGGAGGCACAAGCAGGGCAGAGAAGCACTGCACCAAGAGCTACTAGACAGAACCCAGCAGCCAGAAAGGGGAGGTTCCTCATCTTTGCATTGCAGTGAATCTCTCTGCAGAGATTCGCATTACGAGAAAATCTCTGGGAAAGGGTAAATCTCAGTGGCTTCAAAAGCCAGGCTTCCATGGAGTTCCTTAGAGTGCTTTCAAAGCAAGCTGTCTTAGCCTATTTCATGGGTGCTCATCAGCCCAGAAGAAGCTTCTGGAGAAAGATTTCTGCTGAAATTGCTGTCTTTGTTAGACTCTTGGCTGTAGAAGTTTTGTAAGGATGTCCTTTGAAGGCCTTTCTGGAGACAAGGACTTAAAATACCCAAGAAAATGTAGATATTTATAAATGAAAAAATTACCAAAGACTTTAGATAGCTCATGTGATTGGACCCTACAAATATACTTTATATCCAGCCCCTGTTATGGCAACAGTCCACCACACATTTCCTTTCATGGATTTCTGAGGCTGTTCTGGAGCTTGGTGGGAGACCCTCTGGTGTTTGGATCGCCTCCTAGAGACTGCAGTGACTTGTTTTGTGTTCACAGACTTCTGACTGTCACTAATGGCCAAACAGCAGGGAGCTAAGAGCAGAATGGTGAGGAGGGTGCAGAGGAAAGGTCTTTCACCCCATGTTCCTGAGGTTGCCTTAATTAAGGCATAAAGGGCAAGCAGGGTTTTTCCTCTTATGCACATTGAAAACAACTGCTTGTATGTGTCAAAAACATTTCATTCCCTTTGTGGCCTTCTCTGTGTATTGATTTGTTCAATTAGTAGTGCATGGCATGTTTTTCTTTTTAACAAAGCGGTGTGGACTTTTGACATTCAAAGGATTGGACAATGCACAGGAAGCACACAAGCTGTTGGAAATAGTCTTTGGTACAGAAATCCCTGGGTCTCTTTTCACCCAATACTTACAGTTTCTACAAAGCACAGAGTACTCCACTTTTTCTGTCTTTGCAAAGTATTTATGGCAATAGAGACATACTTTGTTACCTGTAATTGTTGAGACCATCATAATGCCGCTAACTGCAAGACAAAGAAATGAATTCTATAAAGAAAGAAACCAAATTCAAACAACTTTAGTTGTTTTGTTTCTGAAGTGTTGACATCAAATACCAGACATCAAATGGAGTGAAACAAAGTCCCTAATGTCTTGTTTTTTTGAAAAGATGTAATGATCTCTCCCTCTCTGACAGACAATTTATTTTTGGTGACATTCAAAGCTCTGTTTCCTTTGCTCCTGGTAATGGGAGGATGTGCCCCTGAAATGTGTCTGTATGGAACAAGGTTGGAGTTTGAACTGAATGTTTTAAGAAGGATAATCAAACATTTGTGCTGCTGTGTTCTTCCCACTCTGCCAGATGTGAGGCAGAGACACTGCTTGATCAGAGCACAGAGGCCGAGGTCTGGCCCCCTCGGTGACTGACTGACGGCACAGCCGTTCCGACCCTCCTGCACTACCTCTGCCTTCCTCTCTTTCATCTTGCAGTGTTGGACTGTAACTGGACAGTTCTTCAGCCAGATTCCAGAGGAGCTTTCTGGGCTCCTCTGTTTCATTTTCACTGTTCAGAGCTTGAGGTTTTATAGAATTAATATGACTTCTAACTGGAATGGGCAAAGCATTTAAAGAAGCAATAAAAATGTTGGTAACTAATTTTCCCTCTTTACTACATTTTCCTGCTGTATAGATTGCTCAGACGGGAACTCATGTTGGTGGAGGAATGGAACCTGGATATTTCTGCTCAGAACTGGAGGGGTCTCTGTCAGACTAAAGCAAACCTGAAAGGAGCCCTTGGCAATATGTGAGGGTTGGGATACTGCTGGCTTTAGGAAGCTGTGCTGACACTTGTCAGCTTGGCATAACTCAATAAGGCTGGCCGTGTGCAGTTAAAAGTCTTTGTAACTCACTAAGCAAATTTTGCCTCAAGGTTAAAGTGCCAAATTCCAGTAGAATTTAAATATATCTTCATTAGCATCTTAGAAAATCCCATCATCAGTGACCTGCTGGGTAGCCTCCTTTTACTGTATGTTGTTTTAACTGCCCTTTTGTTTTAATTTTTTGAAATGAACTGGGCTGATGCTCATCAGGAATTAAATGTCTCATTTCTTGGTAGAGACATGGAGATCAGTAATTTAAACATTTTCTCTGAAAGAGGTAGGGGAAATTCCATTTTAAAATTTCATGAAACCAAAATTACTTGTGCTACAGGGGTTTAGCTAGGCCAACTTGAGTCCTGTAAGTCTCATAAGATGCTTATTTCAGGTTGGTCTGTATGTGGATTGCTAGTTCCTGATTTTAGGGAACACTGACTAGTCAGTATCTGAGGCCTTAAGAACTATTTAGGTTAGGTGAAAACATAGGTGGTGCAACTAAACTTTCCTGATATAATTGCATTCATCCAGTGAATGTAGGCCAGCCTTTCTTTCAGTTAGATTGCCCCAAAAGTCCCTTTCTTTTGAAATACATGCTCACTTGAAGAACCTCCCATGCATAACTAAACAGTCAGTCTAATTTGAGAGTCATGATTTCCTTATCTTTCACTAAAAGGGAAGTTTCATTTTTCCCTCCTTCTACCCAAAAGGAAGAAGGCTGAAAACCATTCCCCTGGAAAGTGGTATGAGCACTTACAAATCAGAACAAGGTAGCAGTGAGACAGAGGATCTCAATATAGCCCTATTTGGACTTTGGGAAGTAGAAAATGAATTTATTTCTAAGGCTTTTTGTTTAGGTGACATGTAACCAACATTTTTTATCTTCACACTCGAAATACTCTGTCTCATCCATTTTTTTTTCTTGTACTCTTGCTTTTTTTTCTCAGTGTGCTGAATACTGTGGTCTCCAGAAGAATGTGGGACAGACATCCATTGTCATATGAGCTGTGAAGGACCCTAGAGATAAAATTATACAGTTAGAGCTGTTGCTGACAGCTCATTGAATTCTGACAGCTTTGCTCAGGAGAGGAATAAATTTATTGAGATGTATTAAACTCTTCATCCCTATCTTGGAAAGGGAGTCCTCTCATGGCTGCAGAAGGACAGTGCTGAAAAGGATTTAAAATACCCAAGAAAATGTAGATATTTGTGAATGAAAAAATTACCAAAGACTGTAGATGGCTGTACAGTGTCTTAGAGAGATTGGGCCTCAGCTGCCCATCTGACAGTAGCAGAGTTGCCTGGCTGGGTTCCCCTTGTTCTGCTCAAGGGGGTTCCCTTGTGGAATTGAGTGCCAGCAGCCATCAGATTGAGGAAGGGCTGAAATCCTCTACCTGCTCCTGCTGGGGTGCTCATAGCAGGACCCAGGTCTGTGTGCAGGATTAGGGTGGCCTTGGGCAGCTTACAAGGGGCAAATCCCAAACAGCTGTAACTCCTTGAGAGCCTCTGGGTCCATCTGATGTGTGACATGAGGACACAGCTCACTCATCTGAGGGCATTTCTGGCCTGATGAATATTCCAAACATGGTCATTTCATACAGAACCCTGTGAACCTCTTCACCAGAGCAATTTCTGCTCTGAAAACAAAACTGTCCCCTCTTTAATGGGCAGATCTGATATAACACAATGACCTTGGTGCTCTTGGGAAGCTTCACTCAATCTTCTGCTGAAGGCGACTGTTCATTCACTCTGCAGCATAATTGCCCTATTTCAAGGCTAGAGCCACCTTCCCTTGGGACAGGTTTCACCTTTGCTCAGCTGAGCATGTGTAGGAGTGATCCACAGGAGCACATGGAAAGCAATTTAAAGCAGCAAATTCCCTGCTGCTTTCAGAAGCTGTTAAATCAGGCAGCTCTGGAGTGAAGAGGTGGTACAATGCAAGAAATTCTCCTATTCTGAATAGTTTTTTCTGTTGTGAGCTGACATGGCTGTTTTCCTCCAATGCTAAATTCTTCCAGTATAAATTTTTCAACAAGGATTTTCTTTTTTCTTAACAGCAGTGGAAGGAAAAAAAAAAAAAAAAAACAAAAACAAGATAAAGGTGGGAATTTTGATGAATATGCTATGTATTTGTAGTCTGGCATTTCCTCTAACTCAATAGATCTATAATAATAAAAAAGATGTTTGGATACAGACAAGCAATATTTTTACCACTTCTTTGGCATGGATTGATGGAAAGACTATGTCTGGCTGTTCTGTCTTGAATGACAGAAATAGGTCATGAGGCTGAGTGAAGTTAATAAATGATAAAGGGTACTGGTCCAGATTCTGCCTGCCTCCTACACAGCAAGGGTTTTAATTCAGGCATAAACATCTCCCTGTGATTTGCAGTGGGCTGTGCTGATGTGTGACCCACAGGATGAGGCAGCTCATGCTATAGAAATGAAGATCTTTGTTCTGGTGGAATGTCCAGTGGATGTGGTCCTTAGACACTGCTATGGTGCACTCTTCCCATCACTTCCAAGTGATCAAAAGTTTGTTAGTTGAAGCCTTCAGCGTCTGTTGGTTGTGGATGGTTTGGTTGAGATTCTGCTTGCCCTTAATCCCTCCTGATGCCAAGTTAACCAGACCTGGCTAAACACCTTCACTTTGAGCACTTGGCTTCCTCAGCCTTGTTTTGCTACTTACCACACGTACAGTGAAACCACAGAGCTGATTTTATGCATGAACTGGTGGATTTGATTGGTTTGATTTTTCTGGGGACCTTGAAATACTTTCACCAACATGAGTTAGCTCCTTCTGATATGCATAAACATTTCAGTTCTGTTTAGGAGAAATACCCCAAATAGATTGAGAACAGCTGTGCATGGAGGACCAGTTTGGACTGGTTTTTATTGTTAATTTGTGATTAATGGATAGACACAGTCTGCAAATGAGTACACCCTGTGCTACTTCTAGAAGTCTGTAGAAATAATCTGCTGGATTTCTTGTTTGACCTATTTTACATAAAATTCCTGGGCAGTGTAACAGGTATTAAATCAATAAAGATATGTGCAAATAGAATACCATAAACTTCTCCCAACTCTAATGAAAAAGAGAATACTCTTTCAGATTTTTAATTTTGTGTTTTGCTAGCTGATAGCACTCATTACAGAGGTCTCTCTGCTCTAAAATTGGATAGAAAGATTTCAATTGAGTAATGCTTAAAGTTTCCATTTGTAAACAGCTCATTAACAATTTCTTTTAACTAAATGGTTATTAAAATATTATCTTTCTCTCCATCAGATCAATAGGCCCTTCTCCAGAGGTGTGTGTAGCCGACTGTAACAAACAGTGTTCATGTTTTTACTGGGCCTGTGCTATTCATGGCTTGTCTATGGTTTGCTAGTGGTTAATGTCCATAGCAAAGATATCAAATAAAATGTGATTTATCTCTTGTGCCTGACCAGTCTGTTGGTGTACTGTTATGGGGACTCCACTGAACAACCCACTATATCCAAGGGTGGCCTGACTTTATCAGGGGCATGTACCAACAGTGTAAGAGAGTTGAATCCTTTATTATAATTTAGGAAGAGACCCCCACCCCCTCCCCTCCTGGATATCTCTGCTTTCAGGTGATCATGCTGCTGGTAGCTGCATTTAAGCTGATTTTAAAGCAATACACAGCCAAGCTCAAACCACCAATGAAATTTGCTCAAATAGTCATTCAGTGTGCACCAAATGCAATTCTTACCCAACAGGAGTCCCTGTGGGCAGAGAACAGTTCCAGCCCACTGACTGATCCCAGAAGTTACAGTGGAGTCTTCCCTAACTTGTCTCCATCCTTAATTCACCATTATACTATTTCTTTCCTTTTAGGTAGAGCCTGAGTGACTCCAGTCATATGTACCTTTGTTTCTGATTGGTAAAAGCCTCTTGCTCTGCTCTGAAAAATATAGTCAGTGCAGTAGAGAGCACATGCTGAGCGAGGAGTGCTTGTACCTTGGAGGCAGGTAGCTTTGGGGTGGAGGTGTGGGTGCACCAAGCTCATCTGCAGAGAGCTGTTTTGCCACAGATGCTGGTTCAGCAGCAAGGCATCTCCTGTCTCCTTTGGTTGACAGCTGCTGTGTGATTTATCAGCTGTGTGGTACCATTGGCTTCCCATCCCTGCAATGGTTACAGCAGAGCCTGGCTGCCATGTCTCCAGCTGCTCCCACCTTTGTCTCATCCCTCTTAGTCTGTACACAGGGTTGCAGGCTGCTTGTGTTGTGTGGGGAATCATTGTGGAGTACATTTTGCACATGCCAATTGCATTCCATCCTATAAATTCTGTGCTAACTTCTGCTGGAATGTGAATAATATAACTTCCCAGTTTTCTCTAATTTTGCCCACAGTCATCATCCCACACAATTGTGCTAATTGCCCTTTTTAATATAAAGGAAACAGTAGTTGAGAACTAAGGTTTGTTATAATAAATTTCCTGGAACATTAAGTAATTTGTTTCTCACAGAGCTGTTTCTCTCTGTACTCCTGGTTTCAATCACTATATACTCAAGTCCATCAGTATCTTGCAATATAGCAGAGGGATTAGCTTGAAAACTCCTAACTACCTGTCAGTGGAAAGACAGGGACAATATTTAATTTAAGCCCTTCAGTAGCTCATCATTCATCATTGTTTTGATTTTAGATGCCACACTACAACTCTAAGATTGTTTCTCAGTGCTGGAGGGAGTACTGTGAACCTGGCCCATGTGACTTGTTTACAGGAAGCCAATGTTACAGCAAGGAGGAGAAATTTGATCTCTCAAGTCCTTGACTGGGCTAATAACTGGGACCCTGCCCCCATTTGTGTCAGCAAACAGCTTTGGTTCCTGTTTTCTGTCTTATGGATAAGAAAGAAATTCACTAAGAAGTGAAACCCCCAAACTCTTGAGAGATCAATGGCAGAGCTGGCACCAGCTGTAAGCCACAGAGAGCTTTTGATGCAAGATGTTGCCTTGCTGTTTTTAAACATGTTCAATTAAAACTGTTTGAGTTTTGTGCACCTTACTTTTTTGTCTAAATTATATGCAGCTTTCCTGTTATCTGCTGCATAAATTGCCAATCTGGCACCCTCCAAAAGCTGCTTTCTCTGGAGGATGAAGCTTTTAAAACAAAACAACCCACCATCACCACACCATCTACAACAAACCAGCACCCTAACCCCAAGAGCAAAACAAGCCAAAACCCCAAACTGTAAATTCATGTCTGCAATGCCCTTGGAAGCAAAATTGTAATGACAGCTGCCCACTTGCCCTCTAGACTCACAAACCAAGTAGGTTTCTTTGAGAAGCCTAAGTGTGTTTTTGTGTGTCCTCATTCTGTAACCAAACCTTGGGCTGAAGTTGCACCTTTGAGGTCACTATCTCAGAATTTGTCTTAACTTTCAAGAAGTTGCACCAGGAACATCAAAATGTGTGAAGACTGCTTTCTTGCATGGTTGTTGTGTCTTTTTGTCTCCCGTCTGTAGGACTGAGAGGGAGAGGAAGAGCTGAATTTTCTGATGTCTAACAGAAGAACATTTTCCTGGAAGAGGTGAATTTGGGAGTATCTTTTCTATCCAACTACTTGTACTGAAACTCTTTGAGGAGGTTCATGTCTCTGAAACCTCCCCTGGTTCATGAAACTGGTTTGAAAATAACTAGTTAATAAAAAAAAAAAAAGAAAATAGGATGAGTGGAAGGGGTAGGAACTCCCGAAAGGATTTCCAAATTGTAATGAACATGTCAGAGGGCATATAGATCTGTGAATTAATACCATTAAACTGTACTGCCTGGAGTAAGATTTGCTGCAGAGATTACTTTCAGAAATAGGAAGTTTTCTTCTCCAGATATATAGATATTGGGCTGTGCACTGAGAGTGGAGATACCAAGGTTTACTGTAGCTGCCTTTGCTCCATGTTTGGGTTGCTGCAATGCATTTTCTGCAGAGGTGTTAGAATAAATTAAACTGAATTCCTCAGGGGTTGTGCTTGCTGGGATGACATGAAAGTCAACCCTGGCTGTTGTCCCAGGAGACGTATGTGGGAGCAGATTTGTCTGTGTGATTTTACTGGTTTACTTTGAATTAAGCACTCAAACTCAGTTCACTTTGCTAAAAGCAAAATATGTTGCAGCACTGCTATAACTTGAGAGTTAAAAAAAAAGGTGAGCTCTCCATACTGACTGATTGGGAGTTTCCTTCTCTGCCAGAGGGGTTTAACTGGAGTGTTGGACTGACCTTCTACCCTTGTAGTAGTGCAGCAGACAGCATGGACTTTGCTTTTGAAATCAGTATTGCTTGAAATGGTGGAAAGCTTGGAGATGGAACTAATGGAAATGTGTTACTCTCATTACTCACATGATTGCTTCCTTCCCTTACAGACATGGCTTTGTTATGGTCTAAGCAGTTTGTTAAGTCAACTGAGACACTGGGTACATGACAAGAGCCCTGGTGTTGGTGTAATTATAGACTGCTCCCAATGTTTGGTGGATCTAATGAAAGTGTGGGCCAGCATCTTCCAAAAATTTGGTCCTGATAGTCTTTTAAGAGGTGCTTGTGCTTCAGCACCAGATGTCATTATGAGAATTTAATGAATACCTATATGGTTACTTTACAGCTGACACCCAAGATGGAATAGCTGTGCACATAATCAACTCATGGGTTTTGAACAGTTGTTGAAAAAAAAGTCCATGTTTGCTTCTTAGGGTTCTTATAGGGGAATAAAGACACTTCACATTTGTCTTATTCTGAGAACTTTTTCTCCAAATTCTCAATGTTTTTCCGTTCCCTGCTCACCCGGTTGGGAAATGATTTAAGCTTGTGTTAACTACTCATCATTTTGAAAGTTCTTTTTCTCCCCATCTGTGTTATTTTATAATAAGGAGACTTTCAATTGTTTCATCTTTGCTTAGTAGTGATACAACTGTTAATCAGGTGTTAACCAGGGGAACTAGCTCATTGCTTTCCTCACGTATCTTTATCTTGCAGGATAAGCAGCCAGATTTTTGCTCTCTGATTGCTCCAAATTTCCTATCACAAACTTCTCCTCCAGCCATTTTTTTTTCTGATTTTACCTATGTGACTGCTTTTTTTCTTTATTAAATGTTGTGTTTAATGGGAGTTGTTTTATTAGCAGCACTGAGAATTGGGCTGCTTTACCCTAGGGTTAGGGAAAGAATTCATTAAAAAAAAAATTTAAAAAATCATCCAAGCAGAAGAAAAGCAACATGTTCACACTCAAAGAGGAGAGACAGTTGGCTAACTGGTTTTGCTTGGCACATGGAGTTCTTCTGCCTGCCACCAGTCTGTACTCTGCCTAGAAATAACATTCTCACTCATGTTGCACCCTGATTTGGCTCTGTGGCTTTATTTGGTAAAGAAACTGCTGGAATATCTGATACCACTCTTCAGCCTGGGACATAACACTCCTGTGTGAATTGGCTCTTATTCCTAACTCTTGCTGGGCCTGGGCTTTGCTGCCAGGCTACATGCTTGTATTGCAACTTGCCACTAACAGCTGGTAATAAATATAGAGCTTTCTGCTTATTGTCCTTGATATCTAATTATATTCTGAGCTGTTTTTCTTCAATGCACCTCATAATGTCATTCTGTAAAAGATGAGGAAGACAAGTTTTAATGATTCCCTGCTTAAAAGTAAAAGATGACAGTCACAGTGGTGAACAATCCTGTTATGTTGCTCCTATTACACTTCCTGGTGTGTACTCAGTGGATAATAAGGACCACTGCTCGATGGCCAAAGATGAAATTTTTATGATCATGCCCTAGAACTTTGATAGTTTTCAGTTTCCCATTAAGGATGATGTGGTTTTAGTGTGCTAAGCACATGTAGCCCCTGATGCTTTCAGAACAGGGGGTTTAATGGGGTATCTCAGCAGCTCTGTCCAGCCAGAGGAAGCAGGAGTCACTATAGCAGTGGGTTTTGATGGAGTTGGGCATAACATATGGAGGGCAATGGTGCTTCAGATAAAGAACGGAAACTTGGGATGGAAAAGCATCCTGCAGACTGGCCAGCAATGAGGTGAGTGTACACCTGTAACCACTGCAGCATGGATGGATCTGCCAGGAAGGTCATTAAAGAAATCAATGTGACCTTGACAAGCACGTGGCCTGGTCAGACAGTATTGATTCACTG
Source organism: Molothrus ater (assembly GCF_012460135.2). NCBI lineage: Eukaryota > Metazoa > Chordata > Aves > Passeriformes > Icteridae > Molothrus > Molothrus ater. Next base: position 24,389,290 of record NC_050485.2, read on the forward strand.
ATGACATGCTGTTGCATAATCCTCTCCTATTTGGGTCTGATGGTTTCTAGACATGATTGATTTTAATGTTTGCCAGGAAGCACATAAGAAACAAAGAACATAAATTATTCTGTGAAAGTTGGTTCTTGAAAGTAAAAATGTTTTGGACAGCAGACGAGAATTCTGTAGCAGATTGACAGATTTGTGTATCCTTTTCTTTTTGTTCATCGTATTTTGAATCTTAATGCTAACGTCTCATAGAGTCACAGAAATTTTTGGGTTAGAGAGGACCTTAAAGCCTTCTCTTCTGCAGGATGAACAGTTGCAGCTCTGTGTATTCACAAGGGAGGTGCTCCGGCCCTCTGATAATTTTTGTGGTCCTTCTCTAGACTTGCTCCATGTCTGTGCTGAGTGCTCCAGAGCTGGACACAGTGCTCCAGGAGGGGTCTCAGAGACCAGAAATAAAGCACAATAAATCTTGTGGTCCTCAAGGATGACAAAAGATCCACTCTTCCTTCCCACCACACATCCACAAAGAGTCCAGTTCATTGCCCTAGACTTCTGGTACCAAATACCCAATCTATTTGTATGGCAAAGTACTAGCGAACACAGAAGACCTCAAGGTCTTTCCTAAAATTCTGTATCCATGCAAAAATTTAATGTGCTCAAAGAGCTTCAGAATGAGGACAACATCTTCTTTAGAGAGGATTCTTTCTGGCAAGGAGCTGAGGAAACAGTAGAAATGTAAGAGTCGAAGACTCTAAACCTCAAAGACTTCCTTTTTGTCTACTTCAGCAATCTCTAAGAAGTTTCTACCTGGGTTATTTCAAACATTGTGTGGAGCTTGACCTGACTTAGCAGTTCTACTCCTGCTTTATTGCCTAGTACATTTTGAGGAACTTCAACTCGATCCATTTTCTAGGGTATATTTTTCATTCTATAACTACCTGTCAATTTGTTAGTTTTGGATTGTGTTTTCAAGGAAACTCCTAATTCAGACTTGTGCAGCCATTCATCAGGTAAAGGACATGGATGAGAAATCTATATAGAAAATAGTTTAATGTCTTCTAGCTGGCTCCTTCCTTTCAGGCACCCCATGAAGGCTCCAGTTCTCATTCAGATATGCTTTGCACCACTGAATTGCTCAGGTTTGTCTCAGGATATTCTGAGAATTTTGGGAAGCTAGAAAGCAACTAGTAAGGGAATATGGAATATATAATGATAATGGAAGCATTTTTATAATTTAGTGTCTTGAGTGTAACCAGAAGTTGAAAAGTCATCCCATGCATTCAATGCAGAATCAGTCTGTACCTGTAAAAACTGAAGAGCCATTGGTTTCTTGGTCTGAGTCCCAGCTGGGCATTCTTTAACTGTATGAAACTCCTCAAATCAAATAGGAATAGAAATGTTACATCTTGGCTTAAAAAATTCATTCAAAATGTTTTTCTATTTGTAAAATATTTAAACATTTGCCTGCAGTCTTAGAAATACAAGCAAAATTGTGCTACTACATGAAAATCTTATGAACTAGCTCAGAAATGGAAGTCTAAATGCAACTGTAGTTTAGTAGATGACTTGTGTACATAACTGTAAATTATTCTGCAGAAGAATTACTTACTGAGAAATGTTTTATTTCATGACAATTCCATAATGGGCATGTAGGAAAGAAATACATATCTCCAAACACACATATATATAATGTTATCATATGAAATATTCTACAGCAGATATTTGAACCTGCCAAAAGCAGTCCCAGGCTCTGCTTTCACTCAACCTCTGTGCCTTTCCATCCTCCTGGGTGTCTCTTCATCCTTCCTTCCATCTCTGCTCCTTTGACCAGGACTGTAGTTTGCTACAGACCGTGCTTTTGCAATGCATAAAACTGAGTGTCTCTGTGCTGTCAGCCAGTGAAGACAGTTTGTGTTCAGGAAATTCTCTAAGTACTGCCTGCCTGAACCCCTTTGCAAAAGTTTTTTACTTGACTGGGTTTTTCCAGCTTCTTGCTTGTTTGCTACCTAAATATGAACACATGGGAACACCAGAGGGATTTTTTTTGTTGGTTTTTTTTGTTTGTTTTGTTTTGTTTTTTTTTTTATGTTCTGTTTTGTTTGCTTTTCTTAGAAAAAAGAAATCAGTGAGTGGGTTTGTTCAGGTATGATCTGGATGGGACCTGTGGCTGAAATGGACAGCTAAAGTCTATTCCTCATTTTTCCTCATGGCCACTCCTCTTCAGAGGACCTGGGCTTTTAGTTCCCCACCCAGCTGTCACCACCTCCAGCTGTCACCACGTCCCATGGTGGCCCCACGTGGTTTAGTGGTGGCCCAGGGCACATCAGGGGAGTTGTGAGGCTCTTGTGCTGGTGCCTGTGCACAGCTGCAGATGTGGGGGCAGAGCAGGAGCCGTTCCCACAGAGGTGTGTGCTCACCTTTGCAGCCGAGAGCAGAGGCTGCTGTGGAGCTCTGCAGGGCTCAGAGCAGAGTGCATTAACATATTTATGTTGTTCTACAGCCCAAAGAAGCAAAACTATGATGTGTTAAAGCTACTTATCTATTGCTCATGACTGCTGCACTGCTTCTGTGTAATCAGCCAGAAAACTATCTTAGGAAGCCCTATTTTGCTTCTTTTGATGTCAAGAAGAAAAATCCCATTTCCAGCAGTGGTACAGAAACAGGAAGGAGCAGATGCTGGAAAAAAATTAATTTGAAAATAATCTTGAGGAGGGAGAGAATGTGTAGAAGGGACTATAGAATAAATTTACCACATTTGATTAGGTATGTGACACAAAAAGACCAGAAAATGAAGAAGCCTTTTAAAAGGGATTGTTATAGGGCTGTAAATATTGAAGACTAATTTCTGAGGGCTGGGGGTGACATCAGGCAGAAATTTGAAATGTAAAGAATCTTTGTCCTCTAGCAGGTGCTGCTGGGACTCTGGTGACTTCAGTAATTCTTGTCCACATGAAGGCACCACAGGGCTTAACATCATCTTCCCCCAACACGAGCAGGAGTCCTGTGTGTAAGTGGCCAACAGCTCCACCAAGCATCATGGCAGGGTTTGAATCTTCATCTGCTGCAGCCTTGGACAGAGGGTTTTGGGAGAGAGGCAGCACAGTGCACAGCTCCTGGGGGTGAGCATGCAGCTGTTTTCTATTTGTCTCATAGTAAACTTAGAGGCTTGAGTTGGGTGCTCTGGTTTGGCTGGGACAGGGCAAGGCTGGGAATCCACTGTGTCCCTCTCCTGCCATGCAATCTCTCATGCAGGCTGCCACCCCCAGCCAACTGCCCCCAGCTCTATTGTTCAGCACGTTGTCATATGAGCTGGAATATCCCTCTGTCCAGCTGGGTCAGCTGTCTTGGTTGTGCCCCCTCCCAGCTTCTTGTGAACCCCCAGCCTTCTCGCTGGCCAGGCAGCAAAGAATCTGAAAAGCGTAAGTGCTGCTCAGCAACAGCTAAAACATCAGCATGTTATCAACATTATTCTCATCCTAAATCCAAAACACAGCACCGTAGCAGCTAATAGGAAGAAAGTTAACTCTATCCCAACTGAAAAAAGGATAAGCAGTGCCAAAGGCACTGATAAGTGCAGAATAAAGTGACTACTCTTAGCCAGTTTAGGGCATCTTGCACAGCATGCTGGGTTCACAGTAACACTCTGGCCTCCTGCAAGCTTGAGAGAGGCATTAACTTTGCAGATCTCTTTTTGCTGTGTGAGTGTTGTGCTCTTTCCTTGTCTGCCTGCTCCTGGGAGCAAGGGGTAGCCCAACTGCATTTCTTTCCCTGTCTATATTCACTTACAGTTAACATTTCTCAAAGCTTTTTAAATAAAAGTAAAAAAAACTCCTGGCCCCTTTGGGAATACATCTGATTTTTCAGGTTTTATCTTTATCATTGATCCCTTTCCAGTTACTTCAGCCAAAGGTGAGGAAGTGATGTGTGAATGATGGATCATCTCTTTTTGTAACTAGGCTGTATGTAAGGGTCAGCTGTTAAGCTGAGATTCTTACAGAAGCCCCAGAAATAGGTACTTTCTACTTTTGTGCAGCCAAGACAATTACACCAGGGAGAACACTCTACAATGCACTGAATTCTCATTTTTGCTCTTACACTTTTTTCTATTTCCCTCTTGCCCCCCAGAGAGTAAACTGGACAAAGACTGCATCAGGGATGTATCCTGTGAGGTCAAACCCATTGCAGACATTTAGTGTGGCCTCCACAGGAAGAATTGCTCAACTCCAGTTGCAAGAAAGTGTTGATAAAGGATTCCTGTGCAGAGTTTACTTTTAAAAGCATTTGAAATTGGTCCTGAGCTGACTTGAAGTAGAGCATAGAAGAGGAGAATAACTGACCTGCAGTTCCATCTGATAGGGGTCTTCAGGTCATCATGAAGTAGCAAGTGGGCCTATATTTAAGTGGAGAACACTAAGAGAACAGAGAAAGCATCCTGTCCTTAGTTGTCAGTCATGCTCTAGCATTGCTTGTATTTATTCTGTTTCTCTATTAGTTGTAAATTAGTCTGATAAAAGGTCCAGTATTTTGGTGGACCAGTTGGTGGGAGAAAATGCATCTTTCATGGTGCAGGCCAAAAAGGAAATTAAAGTTTTTCCAGAAGTTTGCAGCAAATATTTCCAGGACATTATAATGCCACCTGGCATAATGCACTTCCCATAATGCACAAATAAATGTGCAAGAGGGTTATGGTTTGGTGGTCAGTTCCAGGTTTGTTTCCTTGGTTAACCAGTTGCCCCGCTAGACAATGTTTTGCACAAAACTATGATTTCAAACCTAGGAAACACAACTGCCAGGCTTCTGAGCATTAGAGAGAGAAGAGGATGTATGTAGCTGATCTGCCATCCTGCTGAGGCCAAATTAATTCCTTGGGGTAAGGATGTAAATAAGCTGTTTTTCTGCATGTTCAGCACTATGAGTTCAGCTTCTCTCTCATACACAAGGGATAGGGCTTTGGCCTTCACGGACTCAAGGCAAAATCATGCACTTGGGATTATGTGATGTCACCTGTTTGGCAGGACTTATCCCACCTACCCATCAAAGACCAACTTAGACTGAACAGTCTGATTTTTCAGTGCTTTTCCATTGCCCTTTTGGCAGTAGTTATTTCTGTGGGTGCTGTATGATCATCTGCCTTGTAAAACATTCTCTGACATGGGTATGAGGGCATAGTCAAGCAGAATAAGGTTTGGGAATTTTAGGTGATCTGTGGTGCTGTCCATTGTCTTAAACAGCAAAGCTGGATGAGGGGATTTCTGGCCCTTTTTCCCCTGACAAAAGGGACATTTTAAATTAGGATAATTTTCTTTTCCAGTTTCCTGGAGAACCTCACAAACAGCCTTACTAGCAGGCCTGAGAGAAGGGTGAACCTCCTCATGAACTGGAGGATGCGGAATTGGTGGGAGAAAGAGAGAAACATTTTAAGCTGGCATCAAAGCCAAAGATGTAATGCTACATCCCAGTATCTCCACAAAGTCTGTGGAGAGACATAGATGCTTCAAGAGATGCTTTATTTCAGAGCCTTCAGTAGATATCAGCCAAATGTCAACCCAAAGGAGTCTCTGACTCATTCTGGTCTTTCAGGCTGTGCCTGGTTCTCTATGTGCTCTTTAGCTTGACTGTGCTTGAAGATGTAATTTGATTGCCAGGGCCACCTCCAATCCCTCCTTTCTCCTTTGTGTGTGAGAAGTTCTTCCACCCTGATTTGTTCCTCCCACCCAGCCTTTGTATAGAGCAACCTCCAACACAAAGTGCCCAAAAAAGGATTGTGCAGTTGTGTCACCATTACACCTCGTCACAGCAGGGAGGTGACTCAGCTGCCACCCTACTGCATGGCTGGGATGTGTCACCAAGTGAATGATGACATTTTCAAATGCAGCAAAGTTTGGAAGTGGAGTAGAGGAAAGAGGAGGAATTAGGTTATAAAAGGACATTGGGGAACATCAATGTTTCCAATAATCTGAAGCTTCTAGTTTAAGAAATATGCAGTTTAGAGAAGCATGATATTGTCATCTGAGCACATTGTGATCTCTTCTATTCTTTTTTTTTTTTAATGGTAAAGGGAAGACTGGTCTACTGCTTAGAAGTTTTGCATATGAACTGAGTAATTTCAATTCAATGCCCTGTTCTGCAGCAAATTTCTTTGAGTTCTTTTACCCCAGCTCTAAAACAGAGTTGAAAATAGCACTCCACTTGTGAGACCATGGGGAGATTTCAGTCACAGTCCATATACATTGTTGTCATGGAGTAGATCTGTTTGATGGACCCCCCTGGTGCATGAGTTTGCGCAGCATAGGGAGCTCGTTTGATGGATAAAACCTTGGAAGTGCAAAACTTTATTTTAGCTGTTGTGGGGGACAAAATGGATTCAGTACTTCTGGTGGCAGAGCTTGGACTAAAAATAAATCTACTGTTTTTAAATGGTACATAGACAAATGAGTGTCAAGGCTGTCATGAAGTTAACATATGGAGGCAGCTTTTCCTGAAAGGACAGGGTACCTGCATCCTTCAGATACTAGAAATGATGCAATTGGAGTTGTTGAAACCCAAGAAATTAGTCTGGGGTTTTGATGAGAGACACATTACAAGCATGGGAGTTTTTCCCCTTACGTAAATAAACCTCATATTTATTCTTTGTAGCAATGGATGGCTTCAAGAACACCTAAAGGAAGAACAACTGGGGTATAAACTGGAGTTCAATCCACCACAGACTTCTTTTGCTACTATGTAGAAATTACTTAGGTACAATGAGCCTTGGTTTACCATTTGTAAATTGGGAAAAATATCCTTATCCTGCCTCACCAGTGGTCCTTGGTCATAATGCTAATTTATCAGTTTTCTTATAGACCTACTTTTGTGCCATCCTGATGTCTGCAACTCAAGAGCCTCATTTGGATATACCCTAAAACAAACTTCCCTGTTGCTTCCGAGATACTGTGGGACCATTTGGAGGTGTTAGACATGAAGTCCTGGCCAGAGTCCAAGTTTAGTGTAGTTCCAGCCTGTTTCCCAGAGAATCTGCTCTGTGTGTTCAGGAGGACATGCTCTCGTCTGCTCTGTGTGTCTGTTGTGGGCTGTTAAAGCAGCTGACACGTATCACCCCAGAGGAGCTGCATGCTAAAATTGGTAAATCTCTGTGTACCAGTGCATGGCATTTAAGTGTTTTGAGATCCTTTGGGGAGAGGGAAACTTACATAACAGGATGAAAGAGTGTTCTGTTTAGATGGGAAGAGCCTAGATATGTTCTTTCTTTGGTAGAGCTGTAATTCCATATCCAGTGCTTAATGAACAGGCGACAATGATAAATGTTGGAAGAGTATTGTTGTTGAACAAATGTTTCAACCTAGCAGATGGAAACATGGATTCATTTAGTTCTTTAGGAGTTCAGAAACATGAAAGAAAATTTGTGGAATGAATCTTCTGTGTCAAGAGGTCCAGGTCTGTGCTGTCAAAAACATTAACTGTTCTATTCACAGATTAAACTCACTTTAAAACCAGCTAGGAATCACTCTACCAAAAAGCTGTTTGATAGTCCAACACTTATGATTAGAAATCATTGTATATTCCCCAGCTAAAATGTCACTGCATGTTAATTCTTTCCTTAGTGATAATTACTGAAGGTTTATATGGAGAATGATCACATTTGATTTCGCTTTTTATAATCAAAGTTCCACTTGTGGGATGGCTTTTTTCTCTTCCTGATCATACTGTTAGCCCTGTTTCACACCACTTCTGATCTTTGTAACTCTTGTGACTGTAGGTGACAGAACTGTCTGCTTTATCCCAGCAGAGTTCTTGAATGGTCTAACAGCTCTCTCTTACTGGAAAGAAGGCACCTCATGTATTACTAAGATGTTTTCCCCCCCATTCCTGCATTTTGTTGGTGTCATCTGCTGAACAACTAATACAACATGCTCTGTCTTTTCTTTTGATTAGATCCTGCCTTAAAGACACAATTCTTATTAGTCTTTAACTGCATGCTTTGACTGTGATCCTTCTGTGCACTCACTATGATTTTTTCATTCTTGCCCTTGGCCAATTTCTGTCACTTTTTAAGTTTAATTTTGAAAGTGGAAAGGCAGAGTAAGACTGTGCCTTATGGGAATTTACTAGTAAATTCCCATGGCAATGAGGGTTTTATTTTTCAGTGGGAAAAAATATCAATCTCAGTTGTGGGTGGGGAAAAAAGCTGAAAAAGTTATTCTGGTAATTGTTGAGGAAGATTGACACTGAGATGCAATAATGTGTAGCCCCTGCTACACCTTCTAGAATAAAAAGCTTCTTAAGGTGAGCATGTGTTGTCAAATTGCCTCAACACAAATCCTGAGTTTCTAGTTATGTATGACATAGTAATAAAGATGTGAACAGGGGAGGAACTCGGGTGCTTTTGAGTTAATATGGATCCAAGTCCATGCAGCATCCTGACTGTCAGACTTCAGGGGCTGCTAGTTGAAGTTCTCTGAAGGAAAACTTTTTGCTGAATGGTTATTGACTTCAAATTTGCTTGTGAAATTTTTTAGTTGCTTCTAAAAAGCATAAACACAATGCTGCTTTTCATAAAAGCTTTTTAAGTAAGTCCTTATTATCTTATGAAAAATATGTTCTTTCAAATCCTCTGACAGGGCTGGGAGGAATGAGCAACTTGCATGCTTTTTCAAGTCTCTGCATAAATAGGAGCAGACAGCAAGAAGTGGGGGGAAAAATGGTAGTGTTTAGAAAAGCTTGTAAAATAATTGCCATTATTAAACATGCGTAGTTTAGTTTTGAATCTTCTTCATGAAAAAGTGCCTGCTGATTTTTACAAATTTGAAGGGAAAATATGATTTTATTTAAAATTTTGAAAATACTTTTCCCCCAAACTAGCTCTATTTTTAACCAAAATTTCATACCAAAAGGTGAAAATGTGGCAATCTAGCTTCTGCAAGTAACAGCACAGTGTGAGTTAGCAGGAAGCATGAAGTGCAGGGAGCCCTGAGGAGCAGCTACCAGAGCCTGCAGGGGAAGATGAGAAGCCACAACAGAGCCTGAAATCTGAGTAGTCTCCCAGATGGGGAAAGAAAAATGGTGCTTGTAGAGTCTCCTGCCTTCTGCTGCTGTCCCAGCTCCGTCTGGCTGTGGTTTTGTGGCAGCTGTGATGGAGAGAGATGCTTGCAGCATGGGAATCTTTGGAGCTGGAGAAGGCTGGCTGGCACAGAGGAAATTGTGTGCATTTACCCTTGACTTGATCCACAACCAGTTTTAAGCTATATGACAATTATCAGCAAAATCTAATAGAAGCATTAATTAAAATCATTAATAATTACCTAAATTATTAATTTTCCTCTTTTGGACTTTTCAGCAGACTGTAATGCTGGTCCTTAACCCTGGAAAAGGGAGGGAAGTGACATAAATCCTGGTCCCAGTGTCTCTGCTTTGTTTGTAGATCTACCATCTCTCCAGCCTTTGGTGATGCCTGACAGCAAGCCACGGAGGTGCATGCTTATAGCAGATGCCTGCTAACTTCTGGCAAGGGAAGGCAGCTGGAGGCTTGGAGTTGCCATTTAGTATCAGAGCTGTAGACTGTAATTCTCTGCCTTTGAAGATGTAAGTAGGCTTACTTGGTTCTTGCCATATTCCCTTTCCCTCCTTACTAGGGAGGCTATAACATCCTCCTAAGATGCAGTTTCTGAAAATGCTATTACAGAAATAGTTCTTATGGTGGAAAGCCAGCCCAGCATCCCCATCCTGCTGCTGCTAGAATCTGCCTTCCCTGCTACCACAAGCACTGGGAGCTGCTGACTTAGACCTGACATGGAGATTCAAAGCTAGTCACATACCCTGCCTTTACAATGTGTGCTCCTCATTTTGCCTGATTGCTCTGATTGTGCTCCAGGGATCACTGTCAAGGGGTCAAACTGAGGAGTGTGATCCTCCCACCACAATCCTGACATTACTGAAGTCAGATCAGAAATCAGTCTGTAAGAGCTGAGCATTTAAGACTGGAGTGTTGTGTTTGGCTGGCTGGGAATTCATCTCTCTTTCTGAGGAGAGAGTTTAACTCTTGTTCTGTGTGGTCTGGTATCCGACAGATGGACTAATGGAAAGGAGCATTGCTGACCCTGACCTCAGAGCTGGGCAATGTTATGGAGCAGTGACATCAACCAGCACATATGGGACAGCCAGGGGGTCAGCCCCAGCCAGTGTGGGGTTGGGACACTCAGGTCCTGCTTGATCAACCTGTTCTCCTGTCTCCTGACCTGCCTGGTGGATGATGGAAAGGCTGAAGATGTGTCTGCCTGTGCTTTAGTAAAGCATTTGACCCTGCCTCCCACAGCATTCTCCTGGAGAAACTGTCTGCAGATAGAAGGGGTGGGAATTCACCTCGCTGGGTAAAAACCTGCCTGTGTGGTGGGGGAAGGTGCTGCACCCAGTGGGCAGCCAGGCACGACTGGTGTTCTCCAGGGCTCTGTGCTGGGGCCAGGCCTGTTTCAGATCCTTTTCAATGGTCTGGAGGAGGGGATTGAGGGCAGACTTACCAAGTTTACAGACAACACTGAGTTGGGCAGGAGTGTTGATCTGCTGGGGAATAGGAAGGCCAATGGATCTGGACATGCTGGATTGAAATGCCAGCTGTATGAGGTTCAGTCAGGTGAACTGCCAGGTCCTGCACTTCACAACACCCCCAGATGATTCTGTGAAGACTGTGATGTGTAATGCTTATTCTTAACTTGATGTGCTATGCTGGTATGAGCTCTTTAAGCATGGATGCATGAGACAGGCTCTCAGGTAGCTTGCACTGTGTCTGATACCTGCTGCTCCTTCTGTGCACAATATAAAATCTGCATTTGCTCTCCAGCTCTTTTAAGACAGTGCTGGTTTGATGGCTACAAATTATTAATTTCTCTTCCTACTCTTTATACGGTCTGCTTAGTATGAAAACAGTTCTTGGCAGTGACAGTCTCTGCATCACATCCAGTATCACAGAGTCCCAGGTGTGGTGTGATCTTTAAGTGCATTTTCAGTACCTCTGTAAGGAGTTCTTGCCAGAGTACTAAACCAAATCCTGTTGATGTGGGTGCATTTGTATTACAATGAAGTTTTCCCTCTTCTTCTCTCTCAGTTTGGTTTCCTATTTCCCAAACCCACTGCTGACATCAGGTACATGTATCTCATCACGTGGACAATGGCTCCTTCTCTAAGCTGAACTATTCCTGTCTCAAAAGAATGGAGAATTTTGTGACTTACCCTAGGGCACTGCGGTGTAGCTGGCAGCGATAAAAAAAGCTACAGCAGGGAATGAAGGAAGGTCTTTTCTAGATGATTTTAAGTTCAGGATGTATTCACAATTGAGCTTTTGTTTGCTGTTGTTCTTTTTAAATAACTAAAAATTCAGGGAGTGTATTGGGGGAAGCCACTTCGGTATGTTGGGTGCTCATCTGTCCCGGAGGATGTGGTGTGAACAGGGTGGACAGTTTCCTTCTCTGTGCAGAACAGAGCAAGGATTGTCTGGGTATGAGAAAGGCAAAGCAGTGATCCTTCAGACCACGGCCTTGTTACTCTGTGCTTTTATGTTTGAAATCAGGAGATTCTTTAGCTCAGCAATTTGTACTATGCTGTAAGACAAAATGAATGAAAAGTGCAGTCTAGGGAAAAGACTGAGGCTTTCTTGAGTTTGCACTGAGCTTGCCCTCTTGATTTTTTTTTTTTTTTTTTGTTTGGTTTGTTTGTTTATTTTTTCCTGAGATTTGCCATTTCTGTCAAAATATGTAGGCAGGTCTGGGACTTTGTTTTCAGAACTTGGGAGAGACTGGGATTTGAAGGATTACATGGATCACCCTTACTGTATATATATGCTATGTATAATACAAAGCTGAATTTTTCACCTTTTGGCATCATGTATGGTTTAATTCTTACCACTGTGACATTATTCTTCTACTTCAGAATGATGCACAGTTTTAGAGCTTTGGTGGAGGAGGGAATGTCTTTTCCTATGATGTTGCTGTTATCTTGGGGTAAAATCATGAGTACAAGTCCTGGATAGCTCAATCTCATTTGTCAGATTCCAAACTCCAGAGTGACGCCAATGAAAGGAGACGTGGAATTAAATAACACCCCCAAATTATCTTGTGTATGTGCCTGTTTTCATCAGTCCAGTGGGAAATCTCTCTCCCTCACCTCTGGGGGTTACACTGCATTGCTGCTGTGGGGAGGTCTCACATCTCCAGAAGCTGTCCACCTCTGCAGCATCTCTCCTCAGGTTTGTGTTCCTGAGGTGTGCTCCTGGCTGGTAGCTCTGCCTCAGGCCCTTCTTGTACTCAGCTCAAATGAGACAAGAAAGGACAGTGGAATTATTCCAGCCTCCTCCTGATTCTGCAGGGATTTTTAAAAATGTACTGTTTTAGTTTTTCTTCTAGAAGACTCCATGCATGTTTTTCCTGTTTGCAGGGCTTTGGATTTGGTAAGCCTTGCTGATGGACACACCTTTTCCTGTTTGAAACACAACTGCAGGATACATATTCTATTTGTTTCAGCACCTTTGTAAACCTCATTTCAGGAAGATGAGCTGTGGAGCTGGTGCTGGATGAGGAGTAAATGTGATGAATGGCATTCTTTATCCACATGTTCAGGCAAGCACTCAGGTTTGTTTCATTTGCATGGAAGTAGAAGGGTATGAACAACAACTTGAGTGCTGCTTTCTCTTCATTATTCACCTTGTTAAGTCCCTATTTTGCTGTGTTTGCCTTTCCTATAATCACATATGTTATTCTTACCTACACACGCTTTGGATGTGCCTTGATAGGCTCAGCTCCTGGTGTAAATTTTGAGTAACTGCCTTGAGTTTAGTGGAGCTTTTATTTAGCTACAACTCTCTCACAGGTCATGGAGTTAGGGCAGTGTAAGCCAGAAATGAATCAGGAACAGTGTTCTGGTAGCTCTTAACCTCCCAGGGACAAATGCTGGTCCCAATGCCTTTCCTGTGTTATTGCCTTAAATACCCCCCAGCACAGCCTGACTCTGCTGTCTCTTGCCCAGGGCTGTTCCACAGGAGGGTAAAAGGAGGAAAGAGAGGCATGCCCTGGAAAACCACTGCAAATCTTCCCAGCATTAAACTCTGAGTTTTTACCCACCCTTCTCATGTGACTTTTAGATTGGCCACAGCCAGTTACATTGAAGGTGAGGCCATGCCCTGCACATTACACCTGTGAGTTCAGAAGTGACAGATCTTTCGGGGGAGCTTCCAGCAACAGCAAACACAGAGCAACCACTGGTGAATGAATGGGTGAATGTTTTATTGTTGGGCTGTGTAATGCTATTATTGTGGCATGGGACAGGAGTATTTGATGTTGTGCTGGTCACTAATTCATGTGTGAAGCCTCAAGCATTGATCTGTGTGGATTAAATGCATGCTGGAGACGTTTTCTGTGCTGTGCCACTTCAAATTCTCTCTCATGATTCAACACATTCAGAGCAAATAATTTTCTGTTTCCCATTTGCCAGTGAATGCGTGCCATTTAGTTTGTAATTGGAACACAGTATGCTGTGTGTGTCTCTGCTAAATCATGAAAAGTGGTCTATTTTCTAAATTGCACAAGTATTTGTCACCTTTGTTTTAAAATGAGCGCCATAAATTTTATGGGGCATGTGAATATATGTATTAGTTTTCTTACACAGGTGAATAAGTCACACTGTGATCTGACATGGGCTTTATGATCCTGCTCAGGTTATGTTCTGTGCTAAATTTTGTCTGTTGCTTCTATATTTAGAATTTAGCTTTGATTTTTTTTTTAAGGAAACAAAAATATGGAAAAAGTAGGCATATCAAAAGGGCTCTGCTGTGCTTCTACATGTTTTTCATAAGCCAGGAGATGGAATGAGCTGTGGCAATTTGGCATGCTGGAGGTGCTTGACAGTCCATTGCGTACTAAATATGGTACATTTAAAAACTTTGATTTTACACAACTGCGAATCCACTTGATTAATGTGTTTTCTAGGGAGTTTTTAAATACTTGTATTGGCTGAGCAAAGTCCTCTAATGCTTAATGGGGCATGACAGTGGCCTCAGCATAGCTGTGATGTGGAATGTCAGCTGACAGGACAGACAGAAAGGGTTATATTCCTAATCTTATGGGGGATGAAATGCAAATGAATTAATGGAACAGAATTCCTTCACACTTCTGGAAATACAGTATTTTTTTTCAGGTCAGCAAACATTATGAAAACCTTACTGTCTCTGCCTCTGAAGAAACATGTGCCCTTCAAAAAGTGAGAATGAAACTTCTCTATTTTTTTCCTTTACTGATACTACCATTTTTTCTGGAATATGTGGGATGTTCTTGGGGTTTTTTGGTGAAGAGGCTGAGGGAGGGAAATGGAGGCAATTTGCAAACAACGTGACTTAACATGATAGGAGTTAATCAGAGCTTCAGTGCCAAGCCAGCATTACTCAATAAAAGCACTGCTGCTCTTTCTGAGAGAATAAATATCTTTGTGCTCTTCAGCTGTCTCTGTATTTTGGTGGGGGGAGAAAAAGGGCTCAAAGAAATGGTGTAGGATTTCAGTCTGCCTATTATTTGCAATATACATGTCATTTGTAGTGGAAGAAGATGGCAAAGTGCAGTGCAGTGAAAAGTGCCGATACAAAGTTGGAGTGGGGTTATCTGATATGCCTAAAAGAGCTTTTGGTAAAATTTTGTCACAGTTGCTCAAAGAAATTGAATTTAGGCCACTGCCAAGAACTGTTGAAAACCCCATTTTGGGCTAAGATCCTTTTTCTGACGTTAACTCAACAGGAGCTTTGTGAATTTGTGATGCAGGATTGAAACCAATGGGGAAACAGGAAATAAGAAACCTGGAAATGCTTAGAGCAGTTACTGGGGGCAGTGTGGTTGGGAGAGTGACTGTGGAGGGATGAACCTCTCTTTTTAGTGCATTGGTCTGAGGGCTGCTAAACTGAGGTGTGGGCTGGTTTGCAGGAGCAATGTGAAAGTTGGCTGGGATAAGTACAAGGATTGCAAACAGATTGACCCTGATCTTTAACTTGTGTTCTCAAGGACCAAGCACATGGGTAGTGTGATCTTATCCTCAAGTGGAACTGTTGGTCTGTTTAAAACATGACTCTGTGCTTACTGCTCTGGGTTTCACTGGTCTTACCTCAATATTGTTATTCATCAGTAAGAAACCAACTTGGCTAGAAATATGGATGCAAGATGCACTCTAACACTGACCACCTTTATTGTGGATTTTATCATGTGAAAGCTAGGCTTACTTTATACTTCAAAAAATGTTGTCAGCAATCTTGTTCTGCCACGCATTTTCTAAGACTCAGAGACAATTTCTGTCCTGTTCTATCTCTTCTTGTCATCAAAAGCCAGATTTTCACAAGAGATAGTCACTCAGCAGGTTTTATTTTCACACAGACCAGTTTCCTGTTCATTGCTTAGGGCGTCATAGAGTGATTGTAATTTATGTCCATACTAAGGAGGCTTTGCAGGGGATTTAAGCAGATTTAGTATAGACAGGACCAGACAAAAAAATATTTTGGCTTCCATTTTTGCAATTACACAATATGAGAAGGATTTTCTGAGCCAGGTGGCCAAGGAGTGGTGAAATCTACTCTCCTCCCTTATAAATTGAGGAGTTACCTCAGAGCACAAAAGTCTCATTAGATCTGTAAATTCAATGCCTTGATCTATCATAAATGTCTTAAGATTAATATGGAGGAGGCTGGATTTCTTTTAGTATTTCACAATTTTATTTTAGCTTAGATATTATTTCCCAATGGAGGAAGAGTTGTTTATTTTTGAAATATCACAAGTGGTGGAATATTGAGAATTGAGCAATCATTTTTTGATGCTTACACACAGACATCACCAAGATGCAGGAATACTTACAAAGTGCTATGTTCAGGTAGAGTGACCATGAGAAGTTTTTTGATTGAACCTCAGTAATCAAAGGAAGGTGAGTGCATACCTAGCAGTTACCATGAGTGTATAATGAGGGAGGCATCCTAACTTTTGTCTTTGAAATGTATTGTATGATTCAGAGATGCTGGAGTGTATAAATAATACCACCTTCGTTAACTTAAAAACTATATTTTCTTGATTCAACTCTGTGTTTCCAGTGCTAATTAAAAGCACATCCTTTGACTCCTGGAGAGTTTCTTTGAAGTGGTGCAGCTTAGAACAGGCTGTGGTTCTGAATTTCTTTCATTCTCATTTGCTTATATTGACAACCAGTATAAATCTGAAGGCAAAAAGTAAATTTGTTCTCCCTTTAATAGGACCACTCATGCAAGGGTGCTGGGATTAGATTTTAAATTGGCACTTTTTAAACCTTTGATACAGTTACAGACTCAGTGAGCCATGCTCACCTTTTCTACAGCTAGACCTAGCTGGAAATTAGTTTTCTCCTTTGTCAAAATATTTTCTAATAAACATTTAGCCTTTCTGCTAAAAACAGTGCAAAACACTCAATAACTAATATCGTTTAGCTGAAAATATACAGCTTTATTTCCTCTTCTAGAGAAACAAAACAGACAAAAAATAGCTAGGAAAAAGTAGACATCATCTGGGAATTCTGTTTAAAAGAAAATCTCGGGGAAGGAAAAGAAAAGGAAAGAAGCACCAAATGAGCAGTTTCATGCTTCTGATCTCCAGTACAGACATACCTCCTCTTTGCATCTCCTTCTTCACCTTCCTCAGGTTCCCTTGCATTATCTCTTCCCTATAAGAAAGAAAAGAGTTGAAGTCAGGTGGCAGATATATCCCTGCTGTTGTGGCTGTGAGAGAACTGCTCTTCCCTTGTGGCTCTTGTGACAATCAGGGAGGTCAGGGCAGGTGCCCTGAGCATCCTGCAAGGCAGCAGAGTGCAGCAGTCCCTGCTGGGTTTTTCAGGGGTTTGCGTGTCTGGATGTGCTGTCTCTGGAAGAGAGAAGTGAACTTCTCTCGGTGAACAAGGGTGAGCAGAGGCTGGAGGTGGTTCTGTGTGGCAGGGAACTGTGTGGTCATGAAATGGCTTTATTTACACTGTATCCTGCTTGGTTGAGTCTTCAGTGTCTCCAGGTTAGGACTGGAGTTTGTATTTAAATAGCAGTGCCCAGATATTTTAAAAAGATGTTTCCAGTATGAAACCCTTTTGTTAGTGAGAGTATTTTAACAATCTAGGCTTTAATATTGCTTCTCTTGGGAGATATTGCAAAGGAATTGCTGATTGTACTTACTTTATAATCATTGCTATGCAAACCAGCATAAATGCTACTCCTGCAGGCACCTGTGTCCTTCAGTCTCAGCAAGAACAGATCAATGCACCATGCAAGATGAGGAGGGTTGTGGAAAGCCAATATGCAGGTCTGGGACAGAATGAGACTTCTGAGGCAGTAGAATTGGGAAAGGAAGCATACAAATAAGGAGAAATTCCCCTTAGAGGTGAAATGCAGTCCCTGTCAAAAATAAGTTTCAGACCTCTGCTCAGAGCAGTGAGTGAAATGAATTTAAGGTGCAGAAGACCTGACCAGAAGGCAGAACAGCACCAAGATTTCTGGGTTTTTTAGCTAAGTTTGCCATTGACACTATTATAGTTGCCCAGCTGAGCCTGTTCTAACTTTAAATCCTTTGAGTAATTTGAAAAAAATCAATGTATAACTTGCATTCCCATTCAAGAGTTATGCAGTTTGCAAAGCCCTCTGGGATGTGCTGGAAGAAGGGGACAAGAATGCCATACACACTCTGTTGGCTCCTCTGGGTGTATTCAGAGCAGATGGGGGTTGCCAACTTGCTGGTTCATTGTGGAGGTATTTGCTCAGTAATGAATGAGGCAGAGGAACAGACTGAGAATTCTGCACTCCAGTACCCCACTGAGTGTGCTCAGATGGTAATGTGGAATGTCTGCTCTCTTCAGGGATGTAAAACACCACCATCTCAATGCAGAAAAACAGGCCTTTTAGAAAACTGGGCCTCTAGATACAAGGGAAATGGAGAAATGAAAAATTAAATCAAACCAGTTTTTTTTCTCCCCTCAAATGAAGAATGATCTCTCCTTGCAAATTATGAGAAGGGTGAAAGATAATGCAGCAGCTGGGGATTTCTGTATGGGTCTAACTGGAGAGAGGACAACTAGCAACAGCCAGTGCATCCCAGCAAAAAGTTGCTAATAATCACATCCCTGCATCCATCATGAGCAGCAGAAATTAGGGAAATAAGGAAGAAGAGAAAAGTCAATAAGCTTCCTTACATCTAATGAAGTCCTCTTGGACATTTGATTTCTTCTGGGCTCTTCTAATGCATCCAGGTTCATTCTTGGTGCTGCAGCTGTTACAGATCACTATTGCTTTGGCGTGCAAAGAAAATGCCTAAGTTGGGTTTCATAGTGTGAAGACTGCAAAGAAACACAGTAAATAATCACATCCTCCAAAACCTCTTTTGTAAAAAGTAGAACAAAACTATCTTTTTCTCTAGAATTTATCTGACACTGCTGATGTTAGAGAAAGAAGGAAAACCTAGAATAATAGACCACACTGTCAGTGCCTATTCTATTCTTTATAGAAATATGTGCCAAAATAAAATTATTTTTGGCCATATTCTGGCAAATGAGCAAACATTTAATCTTGGTGTCTGCTCACAGTTGTTTGACTTGGAGATGATTTGATCCAAATCTTCATTTAATTGTGCCAGCTGCCTCCAGGGCTCCCTGACCTCATGTGTGTGATGTGGAAACAGGTGACAGTAGTTGCTGAGGGCTATGGCTGTTGATTCTCCCTTTAGTGAATTAATTTTAGGTGCCTGTAAGAATTTGTTTTGGATTCTCATGCACTGCTTCATTTTTAATGAGGATTGTGAACTTGGGCTAAAGAGGCACTTTTAAATATTTTTATTTTGGTGCTAAAAAACTGGATATAAGATGGTAATGTATGCTTGCAGCCCAGAAAGCCAACCTGCATAAAAGGAACATGGCCAGCAGAGAGAGGTTAATCTGCCCATTTGTTTCGGCACTCTTTGACCCCTCCTGGTGTATGGTGTCCCTCTCTGGAACACCCAGCCTAGGAAAGGCATGGACCTGTTGGAACAAGTCCAGAGAATGGCCACAAAAATGATCAGAGGGCTGGAGCACCTGTCCTGTGAGGAAAGGCTGAAACAGTTGGGTTTGTTCATCCTGGAGAAGGGAAGGCTTCAGGAAGGCTTTCAGTACATAAAGGGGATTTATAGGACAGGAGAGGCTCGTTACCAGGACCTGTCATGACAGGACAAAGGACATCAGTTTTAAACTGAAAGAGGATATTTCATATTGAGCATAAAGAATAATTTTTCTATTATGAAAGTTGGTGAGACACTGGCAAGGTTCCCCAGGGAAGCTCTGGATGCCTCATAATTGGAAGTGTTCCAGGCCAGGTTGGATGGAACTCTGAGCAACCTGGTCTAATGGAAAGTGTCCTTGCCCATGGCAGGCAGGTTGGAATCAGATGACCTTCAAAGGTCTCCTCCCATCCAAACCATTTCATGATTCCATGGAATATTCCTATTAAGGGCAATGGGAAAGGGAGACAAAATAAGGGGGATGAAATCTGTTGTAGAAAGGATTATAAAGGGTAAATGAGCATTACTATCAAGAGATTTGTCTTGGTGGTTGCACAAAAAAAAAAATCTCTGAAGAGAAGGAATTCCTGCTCCCTGTTCCCCAGGAGATGTCTTTTGCTTAGGCAGAATAGGAGGAAGCCAAAGAAGAGAAACTCCTAGGGTTTTCTTTGTGAGGTCTAGCAAGAGGAAAGAAGTAGACAAGCAAGAGCAAACAGAAAAGGCAGCTGAGGGTTCAGCCAGCAGTGCTAAGAGCAGTGTTACATTGCAGGTGTGTGTGCAGCCACATCTGCATCTGCCAAATCTGGGGAGCAAAGATTTCAGCCCTCTGGTCTCAGCTCAGCCAACACTGATACAGATTTTTCTTTTCCTGGTATGCAGGGAGCACATATCAGTTGTTTTGCTATCTAAAAAAAAGGAGACTTCTCTGGCAGGTGTGGAAATCCAAGTCCAAGACCTAAAGAAACCCTGATTTGAGAATTAGAGGTATAAAATCACTTCAGCTGCTGCAGGAAGACACGTAACCTCAGTGTGAATGGGGTTGCTTGAGCTCCCTCCTGTGTCTGCTTGTGTGATAAAGGTGGGCCTCAATGACAGACCTAAGCAGAAAAAACTCTTTAGTTGCCAGCTTAAAGTACTTCTGAATCTCCTATGCTGGTAATGCAGTGATGAAGAGAATATGGAGGAAAGTCTAGCAGGAGGAATAAGAAATATTCTCTTCAGTCTGGGAGGAGAAAAGTTAATTGCAACATAAAAGTGCTATTATGGTGGTAATGAGAAATCCACTTGTGGAAAGCAAAGTGTCAGGCTAAACCTGCTATTTCTAAAATTTACTCAATAATTCAGGATTTCATCTAATAAAAAACCTTGTTTAAAAAATCTTTAAAAAAATTTAAACATTTAAAGAGAATATTACCTCTGTTAAGGTATTTGTGATTTTTTTAATCTCTCTTTTCTGTGATTTTCACTGAGACCGGAAATCTCAGTATTTCAGAATTTCATATCAGTGGTCTTTGAAGATGATATTTTAACCCTGTTTTGCCCCCTTTCCCCTTCATTATATTATAGAATACTGGAATTAATAACTTCCAGGGTTAAACTGCAAAATGCAGAAAGGAGGGAAGAGAAGGGGATTCTTTCCTTCCCTCAAAATAAGAAAACTGAACTTGAGAGGATGTGTGGCCAAATGAAGGCCTTGTGTGCCTTTAAGTTTCTCTTTTTCCTTGAGGTACCTTGTGAGCCCTACGAGAAGGGCTTTCCAACAAACCTTGTTTTCAAGGATCAACTGCTTGTAACTTTGAAATTATTTTTGAAAAGAGGAGGAAAAACCAACCCAAAAAGGCAATGCTGTGAATGGAGAGCATTCACAGAGAAGGATAAATCTGGGTCCAGATGCTCCCCACCTGGTGGTTTTTTTTCATCCACATCTGATTCCATGTTGTTCTGGTACCAGCCAGAGGGCAACTGAGTGGGGTCAATAACAAGGTGTGGTCATCAGTCTCTTAACTGGCTTAAGAGAGAAATCCCTTGGGAATCAAACTTACCTTTCTCAATTGCTTAAAAAGGACACAATAGTTTCAGCACAGCCACTCTGAAGAGCAGGGGAGTGGGCACTTCCTGTGGAACGTATATCTGTATAAAGAGGTAGGAGGCGTGGGATGGCCAAAACCCTGTTCAGAATTTTGCCTTTCATATAGTGAGGCAACTTCAGATCTATTTTACAAATGGAAAACTGGGAAAGAAGTTTCAAATTCCAGGGGAAGGGAAATCAGTGCTGGCTTGAACATTAGAACTGCTACCTTTCTCTCTGTTTGGACTACAGTCAATCTCTTCCAGATTAATAATCATAATAGAGCCTTTGAGCTTTTATCAGACCATCTGATCTGATCTAGCCTGTGGATGTGAAGATGAAAGGTTAATCCCCAGGGCCATCTGCTTTCCTTTACCTTTTCTGTCTGAATGCATTGTTTCTTTGTCTTGCCTGCCCACTTTTGGCATGTCTCTTGCTGTCTTGCAGCTCTAATCCTGGTTTACATCTGACTCTGTGCAGAGGATGCAGCCTCTTTGAGCAGCAGCTGCCTATTCAGAGATGCTTGCAAGTTTCCTTTAGTATTTCCTCTCCTCTCCTGGCAACTCCTCTCAGTATGATTTATGAATTGCAAGCATAGCTGGGGGTGATGCAAAGTATCAACACCTCTGAATTCCAGTGAATAGGAGCTGGGTAATTAATAATAGCAAACCAGGAGCGTTAGCTTTGCATGGAGATCACGTAGCAGAGAAGCGTTGTTCTGTATTCTTTGGGAATGGGGGAAGTGAGTCCTAACCCTTCCCTGTGCTGTTAAATCTGCATGTCATTTTCCTTGGATAATTAAGTAATTGCAGCCTTTCAAGGAGAGAGCCTCCCTCCATTTCCCCTGGTAGCTTGCAGATGTAGAACACGCACCTTGCAGCAAATCAATGCTAACGATATTGCCGCGCGTTATCGCAGCCGTGGAGCACAAGAAGCCCAAAGAAAAACGTTCACCCCTTGCAGATTGTATCATGAGCATCAGGATCTTTTATGTGGCAGACTTATTCATTGCATTTTCATTTGTGTCCCTGAATTTTAACCCTCTTGAGATTGCTCCTCTGCTTGGGAGTGCCTCTGAAATTGCCAAGTGTTGGGCAGATTCAGAAAAGGGAGAAAAGACAAGGGTGGTCTCTGCAATACTGCCCTGGAACCTGGACATCTGCAACAAAGCTAAGGAATAGATTCAAACCATCAACAAAAGAAGGAAGCTGTTAAATCACTTGGTAGAACACAGAATAAATACACTTTGAGTAACAAATGTGGTCAGGTGGTCTTTCAAGGGAAGAGGTTCCCTTGAGCCTTCCCAAACCTTTCAGGTTTTTGGCCTCTCCACCCCTTGCCTGTGACAGATTTTGCATTGCAATAAATCCCTGCGCAGGTTTTCCTCCTCCTTTCCAAGACAAACTCCCTGATTTGCCCCAGTACATTTTTATTTTGTAAAGATCAATCTCCTTAACTATTCTCATTTTCAGTCTGTCTTGAAAACAACACACAAGTTCCCTGCTTTCAAGTAATAACCTAAACTTCAGAAAGGAGATTGTCTCCTTGCTGCATTTTCAGGCCTTTACCTGGAGCCTGACAGGAACTCTAGGCATCGCTAAAGTTTAAATAATTATTAATTTTGTAATTGGCGTTTTTATCATGGAAATACATAGACCTGTGATGCCTGGCCTTTGCCAGCCAGAATTCATTACACTGCGCGCATTATTCTCTTTGTGGGGATGGTGTTATCTTTCCTAATTTCCTTTGGTGGTGTGAAACTTCACTTGGTCCCCTGTGAGTTGAAGCTATTGGCCAAGACAGTCTAGCAAAGGCTGTAAAAGCTGCCACTTAATTCTCTCCTACTTCATGTCTTAGAGGTGCTGGGAGCACACATTTGCCTGAGACTCCCCCCTTCAGAATGTTTCAATCTCTGTTTACATGGTACTTGATTCAACCTGACTCCTTTAGGAGTTAGTTATTGCTGATTCAGTGCACAGGATATCTGGGGACTGCCAGGACTAGCTTGGTAAGAAACACCTGCCTCCAGCCAGCTACCTACTGCTGTAGTTTTGCGTTATTTTTCTTTATTTCCTTCTTGATTTGTTTCTTCTGTGCTAAGTATACAAGCTTCCCTTCATGTTGACTAGTAAAAAGTCTTTCCTCTGTGCTGTAGTTCAATTTCTCTCTTGTTTGGGGTTCTTCTTAAAAGAAGGGAAGGAAATAGCCATAGGTGAGAATCTTGAAAGATGGTGTTTGTTGTGGAGGAGAAAAGAGCACCAAGCTGTTGCAGGTTGAACATCCTCCTGTGAAGTCCCACCATCAAAGCTGGGGTTGCTGCCAGACTTGTTTCTCTCTAGCTTGCTAAGAAAATTCTGCCTTTGTGCACTCGCACACAGAGAAATCACTTTGTCGCTTGAATAGAGGAGAAACAATACCAGCTCCTTCCCCTTCTAAGTCTATCTCAAACTTAGGGGAAGGGAAGAGTGGAAGAAGGAAAGATTTGTCTGGAAGAAGATAAAAAATAGAAAAAGGTAACTGGGGAGGGAACAGAGTCTTAGAGAGAGAGAACTGTTGCTGTGTCACTGACCATGTCAGCCTCATTCTACCAGTGTGTGCTCTGTGGGATGGGAAAAGGCACTTTGTCATTTTTCTGTCTTGTTTCTGCAGGAATGGAACAAGCATAGGGGAGGCTTCATGTTCACAAAGACTGTCTTTGCACAGCAAGGCAGCATTTGTGCTCTCCCTTTTGGTGGCTGTAAAGCCAATCCTAAACCCTCTTAGGCATGAGGCTTCATTAACAACCAGAAATGAAAAGCTGATGACAGGTGCGCAACATTTCTAACAGTAAGGAAGATTCCTTTTCTTCAGGGAACCTGCAAGACTGAGACACACCTTGGGACAGGAAGGAAAATGAGGGTCATTTAGTCTTCCTGAATCAATGATCTAATGAACAGTAGCCATATTTCTGGTTTTAATCAGCTTTTCTGCAAATGGGGTATCAGTACTCATAGAGTATTCTTAGATATTGTAACATCTTAAGCCATTATTCGTCCTCTCTTCATAATATGTGGCATAGTTGGACCCAGCTTTTAGATGAGCTCATTGAATTCAGAAGACAAAGAGGGGATGAAGGTTTAAATGTCCCGATCCAGAGCTCTCTAAGTAATGCTAAGGAGCATATTTTCAAAAACTTGGCAAATGCTTCTGAAAGTCCAGTATTTCACTGTGGTCCTAAATGATTTGAAATCTGGGAGATGGGAGATCCTGTATTTCTGACTAGAATCTCTAAGATAAAAATATATGGAATCTTCAATATACAGTGAATTCAATACCGTGAACTTGTGTGCTGCACAATTTATCTTTGTATATGCTGCAAATCTGTGCACTCATTCCATTCTGATAAGCTCTTTGGCATTCTTGAAGATGCTGATTATCAGCAGAAGGGGATTTTCTTATCTTGGCTTTAAGATGAACAATAAAGCCCAACATTAACTAGAAACATGATTTAAAACCTGCTGAATTTCCCCAGAAAATTGAAAACACCCCTGCCTGCTCTGTGTCTTGCTGAGTCTCTTACCTGCACTGTGCAGGTTGTGCACCTTTTGGGCAGCCTTTCAGTGGATGAAGAGAGTGCAGCTGTTTGAGCATCCCTAAAGGAAAGGGGCTCTTCTGTCTCCCACAGATACGGTGTGCAGATAGATAAAATCAAAAGGAGGGATGCAGTCAAGCTGGTCACCAAACCTGACATGACATCTGCTCATGCTGGGGAGCCCGAGGTAGATTCTCAGAAAGGGTTCTTCACTCTGCTAAGCCTCTACCTGCTGCACTCCCAGTGTGGCCTGTGGCTCCCTCTCCTGCTCTGGGGCACTGTCAGTGGTGTTGATCAAAGAGACTGGTGCTGTGATGCAGTGAGGGGATCCACTTTGTGAGGACCCTGTTCCAAGATCAGCTGAGATCAAGTGTCCTGCCAGTATCCCTTGATCCAGGCTGTGTAAAACACCTCCCTTGGTGTGCTGCTATGTGGTACCTGTGTTTCTGGCTGCTGCACTGGGCTGCTGGACTCCCACTTCATCACTCAGTGCAGAAACCGGACTCTCTCTTGCAGCATCTGCAGAGTTTTCTGCAGCCCCTGTTCAGGAGCTTTGCAGCAGGTCTGTCAGTGCCACGGGCCTGCTGTGCTTCAGTCAGACTGTCTGCTGCACACCCTGGCTGGCTGTGCTCAGAGAAAATCTGTCCTATAATGGGGTAGTACTGCACCAGCAAAAATGGTGGAGGCCCTGCCTGCAGGTGACACTTTGTCTGAGGGTACAGGGATACTTCAGCTTTTAATGATTTTTGTTTAGGTAGATTCAGGCTTTTCCTTGGTAAACAAGGCAGCATTATCACAGAGCTGCTTTGTTTTCCAGTGACTGGTCTCACACATAATAAATAGGTTAAAGTTAACTGGAGAAAGCATTGATTTTTCTTTTAGTATGTGTGGGATTTCCTCCCTTGGGAGGGCTTGAGTAGTGCAGGAGACCTTCAGGGGAGGATGTGAGTGTGTGAAAAGAGTGCAGTATAGCTGGGACATTAATTTCTTCCCCCCCCCTCTCTAAATTTTCCTCTTATGATCTCTTACCTAACCCTTCTTCCTTTCTTTCATGTTCCAGCTCCCACTCAGAAATTTCCTGGAGGGATAGTGACTGGGAGACACACTCTGGGTGTGTGCAATCCTGCTGGAGGAGAGGGACATGGAGCAATGATAGGCAGAGCTGGGCAAAACAGAAGGGTTGGGGTACTGGGCAGCAGGTCTACAATCAACAGCAGAGGCAGTGATGATGAAGTTATTGATATGTGTGATAGAATTTAACATTTCATAATTATTTTTTTCCCACATTAAATTCATATAATAGGAAAGGAGAAAAAAAAACAGACCCAAATAATCAATGCTGCTTTTGAAGGCTTTGGCAATTGCCAGGCTCTATTTGCTTCTTTCTTTAGATAGTGTCATTAGTCTTCTTCCATCCAAATCACCCCCCTCCAAACAAACATAACTCCCCCAATTGCTTTTCTCTCCTTAACTGAACTCAGCTCCCCCTCGGTTATAGGAATGTTCTGCTACTTTGTATTTGTGCCATAATTTGCCTTCCGGAACATTTACTTACTTACTTTGAAATCCTCTGCATTGCCTGGTGTTAGGGCATATGGTTTTCTCTACATCAATTAAAACTCAACATGGTCCGACAGAATATAACACCAACCCCTGCTTCTTTGAATGGATGTTTGCAGCTGGGTGGGGATTAAAGCAGATCATAATGGATTAGATCAGGGATTAAAACAGCCTGTAATGGATACTGCGTTGAACTATTCCATTTCTATTCTTGGATATAGACTGTGCAGATCTGGGGTTGTCAGATGACATCCTCACTGTCACCCTGTCATGCAAGAGGCCAGGTTTTGAAGCAAATCTGTTATTCCTGCAACAGGGATGGTACAAACTGGAAAAGCCCCTTTTTCTGTGTGCTGGCCATGGGCACGCAGTTCGCGAATCGTGCAGGAGATGGGGGTGTTGCTCACATTACCTTTGTTTTCTAGAGAAGGAACGATACTAGAGAGCACGGCTGCTGCTCTCTGGCACTGCTGAAGCAGAGCGGGGAGATTCTAGTACGGAGTCCCACATCATCAGTGGGACTTCCCCAGCTGTGCATCCTGTTATCTAACAGCAATAAGCCAGCACTGATGAAGGCAAATTTTAGAATTTGCTTCAGAAAGACCAGAGCTTGTTGTGGGTGTCTGTCTGAGAAATTAGGGCTTGGGGTGATCTCACTGACATAGGCAGCACTGAATGTCTGGGACTATCCCCGAGTGTGGCAGGTGAGGATGACGCTCACAGAGGTGATTGCAAGGAATAGTTCTTCAGTCTGCAGGGTAGAAACACCTGCTATTGGAATGGTGAGAGTACTGTCCTAAATAAAGTGTTAGGCTGCATGCAAGTGTTCACCATCACATTCTGTGCCATGTCCAGCACAGCTGGGCTCTTGTGGTGACAAAGAGTGATATGATGGACACAAAGAAATGCTTTGTGCTGGCAGGATTTGTGAAATGAGATGAGTCCACAAGTCCTATCTTGGTCTGGGTGAGCTTTGGCCAAGGATGCTGCTGCACAAAGGAGTGACTGATCAGGATCTGGACAAGGACTAGATCCTAAGCAGTGTCCAGCAAGGCTGAGAGATAAAAGGGACTGGGTGGACTGCACTGCAGGGGACTGGCTAAGTAGTGGCAATTGCTAGCACCACAGTAGCTTTTACGATGTGGTGCCTGGGATTCTTGATGTGCAGAGACCTTCAGGAGCAGCAGTGAGCTGCTGCTGGGTCCAGAGGGACTGCAGAAACTTTGATTATAATTTAAGAACAAGTTCTGCCTGTCACAGCTGCCACCTCACTTCTAGAGGATGACATTAGGTGGGCAGTGCCTCTCCTCACAGTGCACAGCAATGGCAAGACATGGGGTGGCATGTGTTCTGCTAATGCCACAAACCTGGGGACTCTGTTCCTGCAGTAGTCTAGTTTGGGGGGCAGTGGGGTCCTTCCTGTTCCCCATACCCTGCTGGTTGCTTACAAGCAACAGCAGTGTGCAGTCTCAAGGCTGGTGTGTCCCTGTGCATGCAGGGTGGTCCCTGCCACGCGTGTGTGCAATTTGTGAAATCCCCTTGCCTGAGGTTCTGTGGAGCAGCTCTGGCTCAAGCCCACGTCACTGCTCCCACACAAATAAAACGTCATCTAAACATTTTGGCAGCACAGTACAAAAGGAGCCGATTCCAAGCCAGGAATACCATCCGTTGCGTTGGGAGTGGGTGATTCGCTTC
This sequence comes from Molothrus ater, assembly GCF_012460135.2. Classification (NCBI taxonomy): domain Eukaryota; kingdom Metazoa; phylum Chordata; class Aves; order Passeriformes; family Icteridae; genus Molothrus; species Molothrus ater. The sequence goes on from NC_050485.2 coordinate 24,417,215, forward strand.
CCCTACCCCCACCTCCCACTTTCCCTCTCTGCGTTGGGAATTGAGGCTAATAAGGGGTCGCGTTTGTGGGTACGGCCCCCGCCGCCTTCCCGAGGCTGTCAGCGCTGTTCTGTGCGCACCGGCTGCCACCCGGCCCCTCTTCCCACTCCTGCAGGACAGCCCTTTAGCGACCGCTTCCCCCGTTTGCAACAGGCAGCGCTGTGTGTAGCCCCTCTTCCCTCCTCCGGCTCCCTCCTCGCTCCCCTGCGGCAGCCGGGCTGCACGGACCCCCCAGCCCGAGCCAGGCGCTCTGCAGCAGGCGCTGACCAGGCGCCGGGCAGCAGCTGGCCAGAAACCTCCCCGCTCCCCAGTGCGGGCAGTGTCAGCTCCGGTCCTGCCTCTGTCCCCCGCTCCCTGCCGGGCTGGGAGACCCGCGATAGGCGGGAGAAAGTGTTGAGCCGCCCCCGCACCGGGCCTGGCGATGGGGAGGGGGGACACCGCGGGGAGAGCCGCGTAGTTGGCGGATCCGTCTTTGGACGGCAAAGAATGGCTGATGCGGGAAGTAGGAGGGTGGGACGATTGAAAAATCTCTAATTATCGACACTTTTCAAAGGGAGGAGGAGAACGGGAGAAGGTCGACCGTGGGTTTGATCCGAAGAGAAAGTGCCTACGTGTTGCTGCAATGAATCGGTCCGGAGGGACGTGGCACTGGCACAGATGGCGATGACAAGGGTGACCCACAGGGACGCCCCGCAGCCGCGAGAGGCGGCAGCAGCCTCCCTCTCCCATTCACAGCCTGCCATTACTCACACCTTGTCCTGGGGCTGAAGCTGCAAAGGCTTCTTGAGCTTTGCCAGCAGAAAACAGGTGTCCTGGCCAGGGGGAATGCATCCGTGCGACGGGAGCGGGAGCGCTGGGCTGCCGTGACCTAAAGAAATACATCCCCCTCGCTCCTTCTCCCGACACAGTCCCGAGATGCTGCTGCAGGGAGCTGCCTGCAGACACTGCCCTTTCTTCGTTATTGGCCCTACACAAATCCTGCCAGTCTCCCTTGCTGGACAGTGGCAAGGTTGCTGGAAATCCCACGCACACGCGCGAGTTCCCGCGGCCGGGAGGCTGCGCTTGGGACGGGCACATCCACACGCACGGAGCCGGCTCTGGAGGGATGCTGCTGGATGGCCGGGTCCGTGGGTGCGCTCTTACACACGGGAGGCACCCAAGAGCCGCTCATCCCAGCTGCGTTCCCTCGTGCCCCGTACCCGTGGCTGGCATCCAGCCTTTGTGCGTACATGTACACGCACACACACAGGGCGAGGAGCACCCACAGCGCTGTAAACACGAGTCTATGTACATATACATCAGGAGAAGCGGGGAATGACGGCTGCTTTCTCTCGGCCAGGAGCACACATACCAAATCAGGAGAGAAGGCTGGGTGATGCTCCAGCTGATTCGGTGCAGCGCGGTGTCCCGCTCCCGCCCCCGGCCCCGCTCCCGGCCCCCGGCGGCGCGGCGCGGCGCGGCGGGTGACTCGGCGGTGTATTTCAGCGGCGGCGGCGGCTTGGCAAGGCTCGGGGCTCCTCCCCCCGTGTGGTGGTACCCTCTCACTTGATCAAATCCTTGAACGTGAACAGTTTCACTGAAAAGCACTTTTGAAAAAAAAAAAAATATCCAGCAACAGTAAGGAACAGAATCCAACTACCGGGGAGAGTTTTTTTTCCTTTTCCCCCCCTTCTTTCCTTTTTTTTTTTTTTTTTTTTTCCTGGTCATCGTCTCAGAGGCTGAGAAAGAGTCAAGAGAAAAGCGAAGAAGAGAAAGAAGAAGAGCCAGAGAAAGAGGCGCCTTTTGCAAATAATAAATATTATAATTAGAATCCGGCCCCTTTCTTCCTAAAAAAAAAAAAAAGCCCTAAACGCAGCGCCTCATCCCCCCTCCCTCTGCAAGCCCCCCGACTCGCTCCGCAAAGGCATGGAGAAGGGGACCAACTGCTTTCCGACCTGCCACACCATTTTTCTCGCCTGGACATGGTTCTTACTTCTCTCTTGGTGTTGCACCGGCGCCGAAATAACTTGCAGATCCTGCTCATCTCCATCGCCCTCCTGGCCGTCCTCCTCGTCTCGCCTTAGGCAGGAGCAGCGACAGCCGCCGCCGCCGCCGCCGCGAGGATTACGGAGCTGGCCGGGCGGCCGAGCGCGGGGCTCGGTCGGGGCGGCGGCCGCCGCGGAGCCGGTGCCGGGCGCGGAGCCGGGGGGCCAAGCGGGGCCGCGGGGAGCGGCGCTCCGCGCGGCGGGGGCGGGAGGCGGCGCGCCCGGGAGCCGGGGCCCGGCGGCGCCGCGGACCCGCCGGAGCACCGAGGGGCGCCGGGCGCTGCCGGCCGGCGGCGTCCGGGGGGTGCCCGCGGCCGAGGGGCAGCGCGGCGGCCGCGCTCAGCCCCGCGGGCCCCCGGAGGATGGGAGAGCGGCGCGGCCGCGAGGGGCCGAGGAGCCGAGGCTGAGCAGCACCACCTTCGCGCTCACCGGGGATGCGGCGCACAACCAAGCCATGGTGCACTGGTCCGGACACAACAGCAGCGTGAGTACCGCCCCGCACACCCGAGCCGACCCGAGCCGACCCACTCCGGTCCGGCGGCGCTTGGCGGGGAGGGAGCCGGGACAGCGGCGGGACGGGGCTGCGGGGAGGAGAGGGGCGCTGGGCGGGCACCGTGCCCTTACGGCCAGAGGGAGTGGGGCACGGAGCGATGGCCGCAGGAGAAAAGTTTTCCTGGGGAAAGGTGAAGGCGAGTGGGAGCACGGTTCTGCCCCCGCCCCCGGAGGCAGAGCCGCGATCCCTGGGCAGCGCCCCGGAGGGCCGGGCTGGCCCCAGCGCTCTGCTCTGCGCTCCAGCGTGTCCCGTGCGCCGCTGCCCTGGGGACCCCCACTCCCAGTCTCTCCGTATGTAATTAACACCGTGGCACGCTTTGCTGCCTCCCTGCCTGGGATGCGTGATGCGCAGGGCTGGTGGAAAAGCCCTCCGGGGCCCCGCTGTGAGTGCTGGAGGCAAGAGAGATCCTATTAATTCACTAAGGGGTGGAAAGCCCCACAGCACGTCAAGGAGCTTTGAGGGGAGGCATGTAGTGCAAGCAGAGTGGAAAGTTTGTAAAAAAATCCGTGGGATCTCACGCCTATTTCCCGAAGTCAATAATATCGAGTCTCTGAGGTGTCCCTGGAAGCCTGTGGGACTGTGTGTAGAGGGCACGTCCCAAAAGCCCGCGCGTTGTGCCATGATAGTGCAGGACCCTCCCTCACACCCACTCTGCAACGCCCGGCAGGTGGCTGTGGACAAAACTTGAAGTTTCTTTTGACTTGGTATCAGAAATACCATTCCTACTCTCATGTAGTCTGGGAACAGATGTAATTTAAAGGACTCTGGGAAACCTTTATGTCTGATGACAATATTCCCATTATTCTGATTATTATAGCTTGTCACTGCCTTGAAAATGCCTCTTTTATTGTTTTGCCACTATTGGAAATGAATATAAAGCAATTAACAGCATAAAGCAGATTGGTTGCATTTTCAAATACATTCTTCATGGAACTTACTAGCCATGAAAAAGCAAAGTGTCTACCTACTTCTCTATCTGTGTCTCTCTCTATCTGTGCATCAGCTATAGGTTCTAATGTGCAATTCAACTATTTTTTTACTTTATTTTTTTTGTCTATTTATTGCTACTTAGGCAATAATTCTGACAGCAATGTAGATGTTACTTTGATTTAACCAATTTTTAAAGGCAGTTGTGTTTGCCAGACATGAATTTCACTCTCATTAAAGATGAAAGCAAACATTGAAGAGAAAACAACTGTATGGTATATTTCAGCACTTCACTTGTCTCTAGGACTATTTATTTTTAACATAACATGCCATGTACTGAAGAAAACAACCTATATGCCCTCTCTTTTGTTTCATTATGACGCTGAATCAAGTGGTGTTGGGTAAAAGAAGCTTAAATGCCTCCCCCATGCCTTCCCAGCACGGATTTCCAATAATTTTGAGTATTTCTGCTTAAAGTAGCAATGAAAACTCATTCTGTAGGTATTTGCAGGGGAAAGAAAGGTTATTTTTTTCTAAAGCATAGCTCAGAAAGTGATTTTCACAAAATTCACTCTCCTCGGTTTCTTTCGCAGAAACATGCTATTTAAATAACTAGATTCCTTCTTCTTTAAGTGACTGAGAAGGGTAAAGAAAGAAAATATCCTGATTGTTCATGGCATGCCATTAGGATTTTGCACCTCAGGATACCATGCATTGAAAGCTTCCAACTCAAAAGCACAAGCTAAAGCAAAAGATTGGTGTTTATTGCCAGGGTGGTGTTTGTAGGAAGGAGAAGCAAGCGTGATAATAAATTTTAATGTTATTTTTTTGTGATTTTCCTAATATGAGGTCTAGCATTCTGAGACTTTTTCTCTCCTGTCTTTTGCAGAAAACACACTGCATTTAGTAATTAATTTGATTTTTTTTTTAACTGTGTAGAGGGAACCTGGGTTCTTTCATTAATTAACAGATAAGGCTGAATCCAATGCCTGGTTTTCTGCTGCAGCTCAGTTTTTACCTAATTCTATTGTTGGTGTGTCCATGGCACAGGAACATGAAGCAATTTGCCCAAGGTCACTCAGGCAAACAGTGTGGCTTCTTTTGCCAGCCACATTGGTGCCCAGCCCCACATCACAAAGCATAAATCTTCTTAGGTCACAGGAGATGTAAAGCAGCAGGAAGGTGTGTTGGAAATGGACAATAGATATTAACTCATGTCATGATTATTTCAGTTGACCTAGTAGAGTAGGTAGGATGTGTATGTTATTGTATTCAGGCTCCCAAAGCAGTAAAGAGGCAAACAGCTTGCTTTTACCAATTCTGTAACTTGAACAGACTTCAAAAGCTCAGCTTTTGTCACTTATGTGTTATTAAAACATGATCAATCAAGTTTTGTGCATTAGTGGTGGGGTGTTCCTAAAAACTGGATGGATTTGCGGAGATCTGCAGACACTCCACAAAAGTGAGGTCTTTGCAGCTGCTGGACGTTTTGTTACCTAGAATGCTAAAACCCTCTGCTCCTTAATTATTGTTATTTTAAAAGCAAGTGTCTGTGAATCTCCTATCCCCCTTTTCTCACACGTCCCTGAAATCACAATTTAACTTACTAAAACATAATCCCTTCCAGGCAACAAACTTTTGTTTCCTGTATTTGCAGCTAGTGAGGTCAGGATTATGATAGAGGCAAAAAGCTGGTGAGATCAGGGAATTTGGGTTCTCTGCTTTGTCCTGCCCAGAGGCTTTTTCTGTGACCTTAGGAAAGACAATTAACCTCTCTGGATTTCCTCTTCCATGTTAAACGAGGATAGTACTACTTAGCTACCACAAAGTGGTGGTGTGGAGCAGAATTCATTTCTGCTTTGTACAATACCTGAGGATCTTGAAGTAAAAATCGTTAGGAAAATACAAAAATGCTAGTCTGTGTAGAAGTGAGGTTTGTGTTCTCTGTGTTCTTATGGAGGGCACTTGGTTTAATTCAGTGGGTCTGATATTGGAAAAAGCAGACTTCTATTTGGGCTTCAAGTATCAATCTGCCCTAATAGAAGCATTTATTGAGCAAGGTCATGAAGCTCTTGAGGGACCTTGGAGAGATCAGATAAAATGTTTTCTTGCCAAGGCTTTTCTAAAGAAAGGAGAATTTTTAGTGAAAAATACTGTTATTCCCAAAAGATCTGCAAACCATTCTTTTTCCAAAAGCATTCATCTCTGAACACATATGCTGTGTACAAATTCAGTGAGCAGTTTTCAGTTCTACACTTGTTTTCCCTCTCTAGATGTTTATGTTAGTGCATGAAATTTTTCCTTGTTCTGCTCATCAGATGCTCTCTCCAACCTTCTTGTGAAGATGATCTGATTCCTCATATGATCTTTTCCTCCTTCCTTTCTCCCTGATTTCTAGGATAAGGAGGTACAAAAAAAGGTAGCAGCACCTTTAATGCTCTTACAGTTTTAAATCTCACAATCTCATTTCTTGATAGTAGGTTTTCTAAGAGATTCCAAGAAGCTACAGGGAATAAAACACACTTATTAGGATTGCTCTCCTGGTATGATCACTGGTGGAATAGGAAATGGGAACTGTTTTTGTTAGGTTTCAGAGTTGTGCCTCTGATGAAAGTAGCTGTTTATAGAAAGTACTTAATTTTGTCCATGCTTTTTCCGTGATGGAATTACCACAAATTCTGTGGCATTGTGACTGGCATTGTTTTTTTTTTTTCCATATGAGAAGAAAATATGCACATTTCTAGCTTTTTCTGGAAGACATTTTTAATCCACTATCTATGGAGATGCTGCAGCTATGATCACTGCATGCTTTAGCTATCCCATGTATATATGCCTTTGCCTTTTTCAGTAACCAGAGGCAAACTCCAAAGAATCATTGAATATTAAGTGTTGGAAGGAATCTTAAAGATGATCTAGTCTCACTCCCCATTGTCATGGGCAGGGACATCTCCCAGATTCTGGCATAAATTCTCCCAAACTTCCAGAATAAAGATGAGAAATGCACTACGATGCCCTAGAAGGAGCAGGAGAGGGCATTTGTCTAAGGCATGTGTATATTACAGGTTGCTGCAGCCAGGCCAAGTTCCTCTATGATCCTAGGGGTTGGATTTTTCATACTACATGAAAAATGTCAGGAATGCAATTTTTTTATCTCATTGTAGTACCACGGTGCAGAAGATAAACCAGTGGAAGTCCGGTGTGCTTCAATGATGCAGCCGCTGCTTGTGCAAACCATGCAATTGCATTGATGCTTACAGCATGATCCAGGCCTGAAAACTGGGGAGGGCAGGATGAGAGCTGGTCAGACACTGGACTGGGGTCTGGTTTTGTCTTGGCAGCTATGCTGCACTGTTTTGTCCAGTTAGCCTGTGTCATTTCTAGAGTTAATGTGGTTTCAAGATTCACCCCAAGACTTGGAATATGAGATGCCTTTGGGACAAGATAATAAAGAGGAGGCTAATAATGCTGCAGTAGCTTATAGACATTGGAAGTAGAGTTAGAAGATGCAGCTTATCTTTTTGGTTGAATAGGAATTAATATGTGTTAACAGCCTCAACATATGTCATACTGGACATTAGGAAAAGTTTCTTCTCGGAGGTACCAAAAATTCTTTGGGGATTTTCAAGACTCATGTAAAGATGATGATCTGATGGGAACCACTCTGTCCTGGATGGGTTTTCTTTACCTCCTTCTACCACTGATCTTTTTTCTTTGCCCTCTCAAGCTTTGGGGGCTGGCAGTGACAAGCAGGTTGTCCAAGTTCTCCCAGTGAAGCCTGTCTCTTCCGGGAATGATTCCTCTGAATACTTTTGGCAGGGTTCTGGTGTGATCTGCTAATGTACTGGTGGTCGGATGCTGAGACATTATTCACTCCCATGGAGCATTACAAGCTGGGGAGGCCAATGGGATCACTCTGTGCCAGGTAGTTTTTCATTAAGATGCCTTGCAATGCGGTGTGTGATGGGCAGTATTTGCAATTCCAAATAGACTGCTATGCTTGGAAGGGAGGAAGGGAAATCTTTAGGCAGGCAAAGCTGCATTTAGTTGTCAGCCATGGGTAACTGCTCCAAAAGTCCAGCTGGATTTCAGTCTAAAATGTTTACTCCTAGAATGCAAAAATGGTGAGAGAGCAACCACATTAATTGCACTGCCTTTGGCAGATATTTTAATTTCTATTCTAGACTGTTTTGTTCTCAAATAGCTTTTGAGTATGCTATGGTCTTGTTGCCATTGAAGGTAGGCCAACTCTGGCAAAATGTCTTTATGCTTTTCCACTTTTCCTCTACCTTTATTAATGTAGCTTGCTACTAAAGTCCTTCTCCAGTACTTTGCCAATCCATTTTTAAATAATGTTTAAATAGAAGATTGGAAGTAAAAATGAAATCAGCGTGGCAACTAGTTTTGTGGTTGTGTTGAGTTAGTAGACCAGGGAGAAGGCATCTGGAAAATATTTTTTGTGTTGTTTCTCTCCAGACTGGTTTCATTGCAAAGTCAATTTGATGTTTGGACCTGGGTACTGTTTGTGGATCCCAGGAAACTGGCAGGTTCCCTGGGCCGTTTCCCTGCCTGGCACAGCAAACTGTTGATGTTCTTGTAGCTCCAAGCTCAGTAACAGAACTGCTCCTGTCTGAGGTGCCTATCAGCAGTTTCTCTTCAGACCTCAGTACTCAGACTTTGCCATGATCAGAGATGATGCCCTAGGACTTGTGGCTAAGCTTTCAAAGTGGATTAAATGCAAATAGAAAAAGCTATGTGATTCTTTAATTATTTTTTTCATAATGGAAAACATTCATCCAATTAGATGATGAAGTCTTTTGAAAAGAGGTTTGAGCAGATGATTTATGTTAAGCAGGAGAGATTTTTCTCAAAAGGGAGGTGAGACGAAACAAATATTTTCTTGAAGGCAAGGCTGGAGGAAGATGAAACTTTCTGAGAGTTTCCAAATTTACAGCTGTGTTTGTAGTAGGTATTTTAGAAAACATAGGAGACCAGTGTTGTCTAATGGGAAAAGCACAGCTTAAGGGCAAAGATCTTTGGTGTTACTTGCACTGAAGAATACTGGAAACCAGTCTTGCAAACAGTCAAGAATTGACTCAAGTCATGCTGTAGTATCATGCTCCTTGAGCTCCCAGGATGACTGTGGGTAGAACAGAGAGCAGTACATGCTTACATCAGTCAGCACTTGCACACAATTCCAGATTCATTCCAGAATTGAGAGCCAGGCCTCATGGCTGGGGCTGCTTTGAGGACATTGCAGGGGACCTGTCACTTGTGGAGTTAATGCTTGGGTTTGGCTGGGCTCTGGTCAAGTTTATCTTCCATTGAGAATCTGTGTTTGAAGGTGTTGAATCCAACCTGCCTCAGTTGAGACAGTAAATTAAATGACATGTTCCTTGTGAAGCACTGAATGCTATAATTGCAGAAATTCCCCAAAGCAGCAAAGTATTTGTTTGGATACTCAGTTTAAATTGATGTAGGATTGATCTAGGCTACTGTACTCTAGTGGAGAATACAACCTGCAGGATCCTAAAGCAGTGGGAAAGTAAGATTGAGAAATGAATACAGTAGTGAGGAAACATGGAACAGTACAACAAGGAGACCTGTGGGCCCTTCATGTTTTCTGAATTACAGCAACAGGACTGTGGGCAGATGGGTTTTTTTCTCTCTTGTGCACAGCCTTTCACTGTCTCTTGTTTGGCTGGGAGAGTTTGTTACTCTGTGGGAGTTTGACCCACACTGTAAGCCATGCTGGACAATGCTCTGGTGACATATTTGGTGGAGCCCAACAGGAATTTTAAGCAGGCATAACCCTTAGCTGGAATATACTTTACTGCAGTCACGCCTTTGCATACAAGCTTCCTGGCTTGCTTAAACTCCGTGTAGGAATCCAAAGTAAACAATTTCCAAAATCCTAACTTGTCCTCATGTTCAGGGAGAGCTGCACCATTGTTGTTAATATTTCCTCCAGGCAAAAAGGAGAGCATGGAAGTGTTTCCTTTCCTGCCTTTATGGGGTATTATGAGACTGAGGCAACTGAAGAAAATTTGCTGCATGTTTGTAGAACGTGGCTGTGTGGGTGTAAACATATTTGATAAATAATCTGCCATGGAAACTTTAGGGTCAATTTCCAGCCTTCATAACCAGTGGAGTCACAGCATGCAATAAAAGTAAGAAAAGATGGATGCTGAGTTATCAAATCTCACTTTTGTTCCTCCCTCTCGGTGCTGAAGGAGACCTGATTGCTCTCCCACTGAAACGAGTGGCACAGCCCTGACACTGAGGCTGTCACGGTGTTTTTTTCCCTTTTTATTCCAACATGCGACACAATCGCTAAGCGGGCAGCTCTGCAGAGCACCACAGGGCCCGCGTGCCCCAAATAGCATCGGTTTTAATTAGCCCGGCGCGCTGCGGATGAGTCCCGGGGCGCAGGCCGAGGGAAGGGCGCGGGCTGCCGGCCTGAGGGAAGCGGCGCCGGGCGCTAGAGGGAGCGTGGGCCTCTGAGAAAGGGAGGGAGCACTGCCGGAGCCCGGACTGCGTGCTGGGAGGGCAGCGGTGCTGAAATGTGGATATGGAAACCCGCTCGGAGTCACAGACTCTGGGAAGCTCCCGCTGCCTGGGGTTCCCTCTGCCAGAGACGACAGGAGTCCTGCCAGCACTCGGCCGTGGTGCAGCGTTCCGCCATCCCGTGCAGTGATGCTGGCTCCCTTTGCGTTGCCAGGCTTTTCCCTGAAGGTGGTTTTCCCTGTGCCGGGATCTCTCATCTGCTCCGTCCCCTCCAGCCTGAGTCGTGCCTGTGAAACCTCCAGCGTGGCCCTGCAGCTGCCGTGGGCGAGGCTGTGTTTGAACAGTGCGGCCGGGAAGCAGGGCGGCCGCCCCTGCCTGCACCTTCCACCTCCTCCGCTACCCTGGCCCGTTGTTGTCCCCCCGCTCGGGGCGCTTCTGACAGAGCCACCTCGCTGCCCATCTGCTCCCTCTCCGCTGGGGAAGGCAGGAGAACCGGGCTCCTTCACTTCTCTCCCTGTGCCCGATCCGCAGAGGACGCACTTGCCCTGACAGGTCCCTGCCACTTGGCACTCTAACTTTTTGACCAAGCTGAAGGGTGTTGCACAAATCTTAGGGTTTGTGTTCATCCTTTCTTTTCTTGTGGATATGGAGGAATAGAAAGAATTGGAATTCTTACCAACCACTGCGTTGTGGACAAAGAAACATTTCCTGAGAAACATGGTTGCACTAGCATGCAACCATACCAATCCCTTTGGGACTAAAATATATGTTTGGGATTAAAAAAAAACCTAGGACTGAGCAGCTGCAAATCACTTAGGTCAGTGATGGGCTGTAGAACTGGGATGCTGGAAGCAGCTGCTTTGACATTGCATCAGTCTGTAACGTGGGTGCTGCTGGTACATCTTCAGTCGTGCTGGTGGTGGTAGGCTCCTGAAATGGGTTGAGCCTCTCCTGGGGATTTGGTAGAGGACCCCAGTGAGGGGTTAATGGAGCAGAAGTCTTGGCACACGGCTCCTTGCTGACTTTCAGGGCAGAGAGAAATGTATGGGTTGAGTTCAGATGTGCATCCTTGGGCACTGGAGGAGAACAGGCTATGCATGCAGGTTGTGTTTATGATTCGTGGTCTTGCCATTGCACCTAAAATATCTTGGATTCTCTATCCACAAGCAGGAGTTAATGCATGTGAAGGGCTCTCACTGAGGCTTGAAATGGATGGACATTTGCAAAAGCTGTTGGGTAGAAGAGAAGAATGTGTAAAACATTATTATGTCGCTCTTGCCAAAATACTTTAGGACCTCATGGGTGCAGGGGAGATGGAGTGGGAGCTTTAATTGGTTGTTAGCCTTTCCCTGCAGTTGGTGCCTGTTTGAAAAACCCCTCTCAGCTGTGATCAATACCATGAGGTGCAGGCAGATTTTGCTGGTCTGTGGCCTTAACTGCCTCTGTTAATAGGCAAGAGAACTGGGAGGTAAATTCTTTCTGCACAAGGCAGTGGGGTGGATGACTGTGTATATGGAGACATTTTTCTGTTCCAGTCTTCCTGTCTTTTACCACCAAATCCTGCCATTTTTGTGCTTGCACGATGGCAGTCATGACTGTACATAAAAATGTCTTTTGCTGCCTCCTTCTGCTGTGTATTCCAAAGGACATCGAAAGGAAGGTCAGTAGTATAACCTTTTTTTTCCCTTTTTTTTGAGGAAACTGAGGCATACAAGAGAGGAGGGATATACTCTGGGCTATGACCAGTATTGATGGGCTACTTAATAACAAAATACTTACCTTACTTCATTGCTACAGCTTAGATGCTGTAGATATATATTTTTCTAAGAGATTCATGAAAGGAAAATAGGTGAGGAGTTAAGAGGGGAAAGAACAGGACTCTCAATAGTAGAAAAGTAGAACATGGTCAGCTAAAATCATTAACAGATGTTAATGTTAAAGCATTGCAAAATTCTGTCTCAAAGGGTTTTAAGATCGTCATTGTCTGCTGTTCCTATCCCTTTACCTGCTTGGCTTGACAGATCAAGCCATCTCAAATTGCAGCTCCTTTTGCGCTGGATGAGAATTAGTGTGATGAGGCCATGGGAGCCATGAATTTGGGCTTTCATTGGAAATGCAGACAGGAGAGGAATCTGTCTGATCAGGGGAGTGGGAGCTGACTCTGAGGTATGTGGATTGTTTGGATGATAGCACGTGTAGGTTTGTGTGCCTGTTTTTGCAATCTTACATGGGATAATGTAGAAGCATGTAAAGTTCAAGGGTCTTGTAAGCTTGTGTGGTCATTAAGGTGGCCTTCTCCTCCATGTTCCACTTCACAGCCAAAGGGGAAAGTCTTTGCCCAACACCAGGTGCAGGTGAAGTACTCCTGAGTGAGACAGGGCAAATAAATTTTCCTTCTGCCCTCTTGGTGGGCCTGGTTGGGTTTCCTCATGGCAGTCTTCTGCCAGGTGAAGGGCTAGACCAGTATGTGATGGATAATGTCCTTGTTCTGTCACCCACAGTGTTTTCCTAGTTTTATTCCCAACCAGCAGAAATGTTGTTAGTTCTTGACTCTGCAGTGGCAGCGTAGATGGGACTGCAGATGGGGGGCTGGGGCCTGGCACCTGTGGACAGATACACCAGCTCTCTGAGCCTGCATAAACCTTGTGTTTGCAGTGGGACAGGGGTTTGCTTCTCTCTGGCCAAAAGCCCCAGTGCAAGACACAAGACTGGTGAGCCTGCATGTGAAGAAGCACTGTCAGCTCGTGCTCACAGCGTGTGGTTGGAGAGGCAGACACGCATACCTGCCTACTGGGCTCTGAAAAACACATTTGTACCTGGCCTGAAAAGAGGTTTGCCTGTGAGACAGTGAGATTGCAAACCCGTGGGATAGCCATGCTACTTGAGACAGCTGGTGTTTCAGAAGAAAGAATCTTTGTTCAGGTGTACTTTGGCAACTATTGGAGCAACACCAGGATAAAGTCCCATCCAGTCACAGTGTCCATACCAGGTGTCACAGAGGTATAATAGAGATTGTTCAGCTGTCTGTGGTCAGACTTTAGGGGCAGCTGAGCCTTTACCTGAAGGGCTTTCAGAAAAGTGTGGATATGGAATAGAGCAGAACAAGATCTGGCCAGGACAGCCCACTAGCTTATGATTTCTGCTGAGTGATTTTAAGGCTCTACCAAGTAGCCATGCTGAACACTTTATCTGGTCTGTAAGAGCTGTCTGCTCTCTGACGGACCAGGAAATGAGCAAAATGCCTGGTCATTTTTGTTAAGCAACAGAAGTTTGCAATCACTTAACTGTGTGCCCTCCCAGGACTCTTCTCTCTCTCAGTGTTTGCTATCATCTCTGTCACCCTCCCTCATTCTGCTGCCTGTTTGGAGGGGTGAAGAGTGGCACAAGGTGTACTTGGCTGAACATTACAGATGTGCTGCAGAGCTCATTGTGATTGATGCATCCGTCAGCTGGAGCCCTGCCAGCTATGAAAGTGTACACTGGGTGCCTTATGGTTCAGGCCAGATATTATTTTGGGGCCTGCTTCTTCACTCTGCTCAACTTAGAGGAATTCTGCACCTCTGTGACCTTTTTTCCCTGTTGAGTTCAGTTCAAATTGGTCCAAAGATTCCAAAGTTATTCCTCCAGTGCTAGGTTACACATTGCATGGTCTGTTGATCCAAAGCAGAAATGGTTTCTTTTTCAAGGCACCTAAACCACAGCTACAGCATCAGCATTGAGGAGTCCTTAATTTTCTTAATTAAGTGTTCATGTTGGTTTTTGCTGTCCTGCCTGGAAACTCCATTCCTTTAATCAAAAGGCACCACTGCTGGTAGTGTAGCATTCTCAGTTTGCTTATACAGCATTTCTTTGTGGACAGGTTCAATGTACCTGCCTTTCCCTTTAATTAATTTCAGATTATCTGCATTACTTGTTCCACCTCACATACTGCAAGGAACAAAGCCTGCCTTTCTCAGTTGCACTGAGGTTTTGTTCTTATGGCTCTCAGCTTTCTATGGCTTTAAAAAAAAATATTTATTTGTGCTTCCTGTAGTGCTCCTGGAAACAGGCAATAAACTGGTTTGGGGAGATGGAGAAACGACTCACAGAAGGGGGAAGTAGGCTGCAGAATGAGATCAAATGTTAGATGATAAAATATTGAATCATTTGAGAATGCTGTGTCCTCTGTAGAAGAGGAGGTTCTCATTTTCTTTCCCAAAGACAAAGTTTAACAGTCATGAAAGTCCCTGACTAGTGGATGCTGTTCTTAGACAGGCTGGAATGAGCCAGAGTTCTGCTCATGTGTTCATCCTGGAGGAGACAGGGGTGAGAGGCCAGAGCTGATCCATCAAACCTGTCAGAACACAGGAGTGAGTCAATACATGTGTGAAAGTGTTCTCTTTCACACCTCATGGGGAAACACGTTGTCTAATGCTGCACATTCTTCCCTGAGAGAGTTGGCTGTAACATTTATTGCCCTTGGTACCTAACAGGTTTAACAAAACTAAGCCTGCTGTTACCTGTGTTTGTCAAAATCAGCTGCATGGGAACACCTCAAAGTAGAATGGGAGGGGACAGAGTGGATCTTCCTGGGCTTTTTTACATCTTTTAAAGTCCCATTTTAATCACTATATTGTTAAAAAAATTTGGTTTTGAAATGTAGGGGTTGCTATGCCTACATTTGTGTGTGTGTAAGGATATGTGACCTGATAACTACAGAAATAGTATATAAGTATATAATTAGAAAAAAACCTACATGCCATGGAGCCAGGGATGATTTGGGGCCACAGTCTGATTTTTCCTGCTTTTCCTCTGTTCCCTCTCTATGCCCCCACTGTAACTTGTGGGCTCTGATGCTATTACATGGTACTGCAGGTCCCTTCCTCCTCTTTCCTTTGCTGTGGCCTTTGCACAGTGGCAGTGGCTTGGACAGGCTTTGGTATGAGTGAGAGTGAAGGTTTTTCTGGGCCTGCCACAGCTAGGTTTGGAGCCCTTAGTTACACACCAGGTTCCTTAGGCTGAGTGTGGTTGTTGGTGTGCTGAATTTGCAGCTCTCCTAAAGCATGTGTCCTCCCTGGGTTCAGCTCTGCTCTGCTCTCATCTGCAGATCTCACTGATCAGGAGATGGGAGGAAATGGTAGCAAGGTGAAGACGAGCTGGCAATTAGTTGGGGTCTGTCCTTTTAATCTTTTCTGTCTTGAGCTGAAAGCATTTTTTTTTCTTTTTGGAAAAAAGTACCTGTGGAGTTTTATGGTTTTAAGAGAGAAGTAGAAAACTGTGTTTAATGATGACCATTTGGAACAGGGGAGGCTTTCTCCCTACCCAGCTGTATGTACACCACCTTGCACAAATTTTGTGTCTTTGAAGGATGATGTACATGATAGAGAAGGCAGAATGTTGCTATTTGTTTTTGCCTGCATATATGGAATTTGAATTCCCTGAAGAAGAGGCAGCATGGGCATTCCCTGCCAGCTTGTTTCAACAGAACACAGATGATCAGTTGTGATGGGGCAGATGTGGCCTTTTGGGTTGTTTCTGACTTTTTGACACCAGCCTCTGCCAGTGCCTGGGGTGGCACACTGGTCAGTTTTGTGCTTGCTTTCTCCCTTCTGAATGTGGGGCCAGAAGGTGTTTTGCTCCTGTGATAGTCCCCTGTGGTGAATTTTTCTTAACAGTGCTGGCTGCAGGGAAGCTGGTAGCTTTTCCAGGTTCATTCTTTATTTAAATTCTCTGCCTCCAGAGGCATGCTTGTGCCTGACTTGTCCTGATGCATTTTCCTTGGGCATCCTTCTGCTATGGCAGTTCCTGCCCAGGGCACAGACAGAAAATGAACCTAAGAGATGGAATTAGCACCAGAGGAAAAAAAAAATCAGTCCCCTGAGCAAAGCATGCACAGCCACTGGGAACTTAAATAGTGTTTGGATGATGTACTGCTTTGTGCCTAAGTCCTGCTGGGGGAGAAGGGAGGAAAGTGATTATTCAAAGTCAGGGGATCTGACTCCCAGGAGTCTGGGACACGGTCAGTTCAGGTTAGACCTGCCATGGCTGAATGATACTTGGAGTGGTCTCAGACAAGAACTGGGCAGAGAAATGCTGTCAGGAGGCTTTTCTCCTTCTTGCTTAGGCTGAATGGGTCATTCTCACCTGCCAGGGTGCATAAATTGCTGTCTTGTGAGCTAAAGCTTTAGACCACTGACTAAATGGTCTGTCCTGCCATTAACTGAAAGGAGAGGAAGGATGTCAGTAAATGCAAATTAGCATTTCAACGGGTACTGTTCAGCCCATGTTAGTGTTCTAAAATCTACTCTGGTTTATGGTGATTTTATGCTGATATTGAATCAAGCTCAGTAGAGCTTGATTAGTGCTAGTGTGGGCAGGACCCTAATGTGAATATTTCTGTGTGCAGCCTTAGCTTTGCCAGTGTGGGTCTTTAAATGTCTTTATGTATCTCCTTTAACTTGTACCCTTGATTCCCCCCCCCCCCCAGTCCCCAGTTGAGTGTAACATGACTAAATCTGTGACTTAAGGAAGGAAGACTCGGGTATTGCTGTAGTGTGGCCAAGTCTCTTTCTTTCTTTCTTGCAAAGATGAGAATCTTGGATGTTCAAGAGCACTAGCATGTGCTTTAGCAATAAAAACAGTAATGTTAATTGCCTACCAGTGATTTGGACACTGGAGGGTGAGAATTGCCAAGCTGGAACTTGCCAAGTCTCTGTTCTTTTGGAATATTTAGAATAAAAGATCTCAGTTTTAAAGTGTATCCTAAATGATGTTGGGCTTGTTCTGGGAGAAGACAGGTAACCCTTCCTAGTGCCCATAGTGTCTCTCAAAGTCTTTTGTGCTGCTGTGGGCTCTCAGTCCACGGTTTAGCTAAATATCTTCACTGGGTAAGTGTTTTGAGAGGTCACCAACACCTGCCCAAATGAAGTCAGAGGGAGGGAACTTTTGTAATAAACTAGCAAACCAGGCTTTTAAACATTGTGCTATGCTGTAGCCATGAGCTGGAGCTGCCAGCCTCTTCTGTGCTTGTTTTAGAAACAGCTGCTGTGAGGAAATTTATTTTTTTTTGGCTGGATAGATAAAGAGTACACAGGCTTGGCCAGACAGACCAAGTGTTGTGAGTAATCTCTTTGCCAGATTGGAAATGGTGTTCTGGATCTCTCACTTCTGCTTGGAGTAACTTGTCACTGGAACCCTTTGGTTTGTCTTTTGTTCTCTCTCTTTAATAAAACTGCTGTGCTTGGTTTAAATTCTTGCTATTGCAATAAAACCTTGGTAAGAACCTTAGCTTGATGAAGCAGGAGTTCCTGTCAGAGCAGCATGTTTTATTTCAAGGGCATATTTTTCATCTTTGTGATGCTGAGTAGGGCAACAGTAATACCTTCAAAGTCAATGCTGATACACTGATGAAATGTCAGTAAGATGAGAATTAGACCCACGTGCCTTCCCCTTCTCTGGCAGCTGGCAGGCTTGGACAGGATGGAATTTGAAAGCCTCTTCCATCTGTAAGACTGTGCTTCTACCTGTGTTTCATAACAGACAGCAACCAGGAGAGCATTAACACAGTGATAAATTACCAAGTGTCAGAAGCCATCAAGCTGCCTGGTGAAGCAGAGGTGTCTCTTGGAGAGGTTGAGCAATCCAGGAATGCAGTCCTTTAGAAGTAGCTTTGAGTGATGATGAGGGCTTCACTTGCAAAGTTCCACCAAGCAGTGTCCAAACAGCACATCAAATAAAAATGAGGCTTCTTTACTGCCTTGGTAGACACCATCCTGGCTTGTGGTGTGGTGTGTTCTCTTGCTACCTTGCTTATTGCCTGAGCTCTGAATCAGTTTCACAAATTCCATTGTTGGCTGTGACGTCTCTAGCTCTGCTGGTCCTTCACTGGTCCTGGGTTTAGGTTCCCCTCTAGCTCAGGTCCTGCTGGCTTGTCTGACTGGGGCAGAAGTGCTTTATAGAGCCTTGATGAAAACTGAGAGAAATATTCTGGGTTTTGGCTCAGGAGTTAAGGCTCCTTAGCACTTGAGGATGAATGACTTCAAGCACAAACAGGCAGTGCAGTAAAGGTGGTGTATTTATTAGAGCAAGTTCCCATTAACTCTTTTCCTTGACAGGTTAAATATCTCTAGCTGTTCTTGTCCACTGTCATATAAGGTCTGACTCAAAGCCAGTGAATTCTTTGCATTTCTATTGACTTTAATGGGTTTGGACATGTGCCCAGGATCATAAGATCAGATGTGCTGGACGAGACCAAAAGTCCATCTATTCCCAATGTCACACTGCTCAGTGGCACAGCTGTATCTGGCAGTGAATTGTATCTGGCACCTCTCTGGAATCAAGAATATGTAGTACAAAGAGCTCTGTAAATAACTGACTGCTTGCATTGGTGTTTTTGAGAGTGTGTGGGCTGGTTGGCAAAAGGGAAATCATTTGGGTTTAATGCCACCCATCACCACTCTGATAGGTCTCCCCAGGTTTTGACTTGTACCAAGCACTGACTTGCATTCTGGTTTAAAAAAGGCAAACAAACACAACCACGACCAACCAACAAAATAAGAACCACATCTCCCTAAATTTTAAGGAATTGTTGAAAGAATTCTTTTTAATGGAAAGGTGATATTTTTATTTTAAAAGGTTAAAACAAAATATTTATTATGTAGTTATGAAAGTAAACTCAGCACAATTTAGAAGATACCAAATATACTTATTAAATTGCTACTTTACTGTAGAAAGTCACACTTGAAGATACTGCTCCTGTGACATTTTGTGCTATGCTGTCTTGGTATAAAGTCAGTGAAAAGAAGGTTGCAGGTTTATGTGCTCTTGTTGGAGGAAAGCAGTGAGCTCCATGGGTAAAAATATAGATTATGGTGTCTGATGCAGGACCTGCTTGTAAGGTCATGTTGTTTTGTGTTAATTACAGGAATTACCTCGCTGACGTCAGCTGGTAAGTCAGCGGGGTGGATACTCTCCCACTGTTCCGGAGGTGGCCAGAAAATGACAGTTTAGAGAGTTTTTTGGTTGTGTTTGTTAGTTTGTTGGGGGTTTTTTGGTTTGTTGTTTTTTTTGAAGATGTTTTTAAATTGAAAATTTCAAACTGAAATACACATATGATTTTTGTTTGTCTATTTGTCTGGCATTTTTTAGTTTTGGTTGTCATTTATTTAATTTGTAATATGGGTTTCTTAACATATTTTTGCTAATGATACCAGTTGATAGAAACTAAAATCAAACTCCCTCTTCTTCATCCTGATTTAGAAACTCACCAATTTATGGCTGGGTAGGTTGGGTGTGTTTGAGAATAGAGGGGGAGTTACACCTCACATCTAAATTACTTGGTCTCATTCCTGAGATACAAGAAAAACTATAGGAGGAAAAAAAGTAGCATTTGCCAGCAGAAAGTTGGAACTGAAAGGGAGTCATGGGTGGCTTAGGGCGCAATGGGGTAGAACTTTCATGTGTAACACTCTTGGAGGATGGACAAATATGTGGGAACTCCACCTTTAGGCTTTACATCAACCACTGACAAGTTGTTTCCCTCTGTGCCTCAGTTTTCCCACCTGTGAGTGGTCAAACCTGACCTTGTTTGCAAAGCCCTGGGTGAGGGACTGGTAGGAAGCCCTGGATAAGCACTGTTATCTATGGCTATTGGCAGCTGAGGTCTGGACCAACGTGCCTTTCTTTCTCCTTCCCCCAGGGAATCAGATCCTGGCCACTGTTCAAGGCAGGCAGTAAATGCAAACAGTTCTACTGTATTTTTTCAGTCTTAATTTACTTGGGTGCCAAAAACAGCATAACAAAGTTGTGAAACCTGTGGCCTGTTTGAATGTGACCCCCGTCTGTCTGCAGTGGGTTGCAGTCCAAGAGCTGCTGCGTAGATGTTCCAGTTGAATTCAATTTGTGGTTTGCTTTTTGAAACATAATTTCATTTCCAAGTGCAGAAAGTGTACAGAGAGATTTGTCCTGGTGCTGGGAGGAGAGTCCTAGTCTGATTATTTAAAATGAATTAGTTCTGATGAAATATTTAGCCTTTAAACAACACATTTAATGCGGTGAATTGCATTTTATTTATTAATGGCTGTTGCAATGAGATTTGGAGAGAAATTCTTCTAAAATGCACTGTTGTGATACTGCCAAATATAGTAATGACTATAATATTTTGTTGAATTATTAATATCCACTGTGCCTACAGAGCTACATAAGCATTAGATTTCAAAATTGCTTTTATCTGAAGACTGATATTTCACCATTGTTTTGCTTTAATTTTGGTGTTTTTTTCAAACAATTTCTAAAAAAATAATTAAAATTATAAAAAGAAAGCAGGAAGGCCCTTCAGGTGTTGCCACTGTTGAACTCTTTTTTCATTATCAAAGCACCCCCAGGAAATGTGTCAAAGATTGTTTCTTTCTGCCAGCGCCAGGTCTGTCTGTGAAGAGAGATTCTCTGCATGGAAAGCCTGCAGTGGAAAGGAAAGGTGTGTGTGGAAGGCAGGCACAGTGCTGAGGGACATCACTGCTGCTTTAGCAAAACAGCCTCGTCCACTGCCACCTCCCTTGCTGCCAGGGCTGGTCTGTACATGTCATCCATCCCTGAGCTTACTGACAAAGAAAGATAGGCAGAGCACTTTTAATCTCTGTGCACCAGATTTTCTGCCTCTAGGACAGACACTAATCTGTCAGAGGTTGGGCTTCCAGCCAGGGACTCTTCTCCAATAAACTTGTGGTGCTGGCCCCAAGAATGATGGCAAATTCTGTCTGTGGGACCCCAGTGCCCACCTCAGGGGGGATGTGCATTACCTGTTTCATTTCACACGGTGTCCAGGATGTTCCTGGATGTTCCCTGCGCCTGGGTGCTTGGCCTGATGTGAGAGTGTGATGGTTTGACCATTGGTGTCCCCCAGCATTGCTATGTCTCATGCCAAGGAACATTTTCAGACAAACTCACACCTGGTTTAGGGGATTGGGTAGTCCAAGAATGTTTGCTTTTGGTGCCTTGTCTTGGAGAGAAAGGAAATTCATCCAGATGGAGGCACACCCTGATGTTTCAAGTGGTCTCTGGACCAATAAATAGGCCTTAACTTGTCTTACTTTCTAATATGGACGTAAAAAACGAAGAGCAAGAGCAACATGAAGGTAAAGGTCTCTCTTGATCTGATCTCTTGTTTTTCCACTGTTTGCTTTGAATTGAATACAAATTGTCAGAAGTCTCCCTGGATTTTATCTGGGGCCTGTAATACCAGTACAGGATGGTGAAGATGTGGGAATACACCAAAGAGTTTACTTATCCACCTAAAGCTATTGCTCTGGAAGCATCCAGTTAGATCACTTGTCCAGTTGCCCCTTGCTGTCTTGTGTGACGTTTTTGGTTGCCAGGGATCTGGTGAAAGCTTGCAACATGTGCTTATTTATTAGCAGCAACCATCAGATAATCAGTTTATTATCAGTGTGTTTTCCTCCTCTTCCCAGTTTATTTAATTTTCCAGTTGAAGATGTGTATCCAAAAGAAGACTTTCTGAATATTTGGGGGTATCCTGAGGTATATTGAAGGGTCTAATTTGTGAGTCTGCAGGCAGAGATGTTGTATTGGGTCTGGCTGGGATGGAGTTAACTTTTCCCAAGGCAGCACTCCTGGTGCTGTGCAGGAGCATCTGTAGTTGGAAAGGTATTGGTAATAACCAATAATAAATAACACAGTTCTGGCTATTGCTGTCACCCCCCACTCCCCAAAAGGATGGGGTAGGTGGCAGTGGTATCCTGTGACTCCTACCATCCACATCTCCTTTTAATGCAGGCTCCTGCTCTGTCCCTGCTGTGCTGTCTATAGCCATGGCTGGGGGAGCTGGTGTGAGGGAAAATTACAGGCTGGGAGCAGGCTGGTGTGAGGGAAAATTGCTGGCTCCTGGGAGCTTCCCCAGGGCTTTCTTGTGTCTGATTAGTGGATCAGCCTCAAATCAGTGTCTAGGGAACAATCAATGAACTCAGCTGGGCTCCCTGGCTGCTGGTGAGAGGATGCCCTGCATCGCTGGGGGATTTGAGTGGGGCTGCTAGAATGCTGCAGGGGTGAGAGGAGGCAAGTTCTTTAGAGGGTTAGCTGATGATTCAGACAGCTTAGAAGAGTCCTAGCTCAAAAGTATGCACAGGGAAGGAAAGCACTGGAGGGCTAGAGGTGGCTTCAGGCTCCTTTGGGTATTTAGCCCCGAAGGGAAGTACAATTTCCTGCCTGTCCTAATGATCTCTGGCAATTATCTGCCACCTTCTGGTGAGACAAGGGGAGATGTAAGGGGAGAAGGGAAGAAGAAGAAGCTGGAGTCTTAGTAGTGGTTGGGTGGTTCGGGGAGATGAAACACTTGGGAACCAAGCTGGGAGATGGGAGTAGGGAGGCCAGATGGCAGTGAGGACTGAGTCAAGCAGTGCTACAGAAAGTAGTGCTCAGATCGGGACTCCCCATGTCAGCAATTTTTGGACCAATGTCTTTCCCAAAGAGTTTTCATGTCTTGGGGAGGAATGTTGTCCTGTGATGTACCTTTGGTCTGCATGGATAAATGTTCCTCCATGGTGAGGCCATGGTCCTCTCAGCTTGCTGGGTCCCATGCTCCCATTAACTGCTTTGGCAGTGAGCCATCAAAATCCACTCCAGAGTACTGAACTTTTCACTACCCATTATCATGGGAGAAATACTGAAAGTCATGCCCTGTTTAACCTCAGAGAAGTTTCTCTGATGGTATCAGACATATGGCACAGTGCCTGCACAGAGGAAGGACACAGATACTTGGATTTGTCTCATTGGCTTTGCAGAGCTTAATAATCTATTGTGAGGAAGAAAACCACTTCAGCTCCAACAGGCAAAACTTTGTAGTAAACAAACTTTCACTTCTGTGCAGGGGGTTGTCAGAGAGAAGTGATGGAAATAAATAGATTAATTAGGTTTCATAGAAACATAGTAATTGTATGTAATCTATCTTGAATATAAATAGAGGGATCCAAGCAGATGATGTGCTGAGTGAACATACCATCCTTGACTCCTATAACTGCTCCAGAGAGCAAAAGCTTCCTTCTTGCTTATTTGCACACTTGTTTCTGGTGTTTCTTGCTTACCTTTTGCCACCAGAAATTGGCAGCCTGCTTCCACATGCTAGAAGACAGATTTTGCTTACTACTGCAAGATACTGTGATGTAATTGTGACCACCCAAGGCTTGGTCTGAAGCCCTGCTGCCTGAAAAAATAAACATGAGCTGACTTATCTTTCTTTAGCTGTCACTTGCGTTGTAGTCTGAGGCTGTGAAATGCATTTATGTGGTGATTGTCTCAGCAAAGATATCATCCATTTTTTCTGAATTTCCAGACAATGTCTTGTTTGTTTTACATATTGATATGCACATTACTGTGAATGTGACTGAAACAAAGTGATTTTTGCTTTCTAGTTTTCCCTGCTTAGGCGGTGAAGAGAAAATGGTCTGCTTGCAGGCATGAATTTCTTGGGAAGAGGGGAAAGCACCAGCCAGTTGTCTGTGTGTATTCAGCTGGGCCTGGTCTGGATCAGGTGCTGGGGGATGGCTCTGTCCCTGTGCAGCTCCCTTTGTGTGTGGTAGAGCTGCAGCTAGCCCTGAATGCAGGGGATGAAGAAATACCAGAGTAGTGGTCACTGCAGTGTGACCTGTGCTGCTGTTCCCCTCTGAGTTAAGCATTCTCTTTCAGTGATGTTAGCCTACTCTTACTTAAATAAATCCTAATGGACTGCAGTCTGTAGAGAATTTGAAGAATACAAACTACTGTCTCTGTTTTGTTCCAAGGAAGAGAGCCCTGGGTGAGCTTGAGCTTCCTTGGTCATGTTCTAATGATTACTGCTGTTGATGCTCATAGGAAGTAAGCTGCAATAAGGAGAGTTAATATTTTGTCAGAAAACTGTGTGTTAAAAATTTATACCAAAGTATATTCCCCAAAATCACTTGTACTCTGTTTGCAGCTGGAAGAAGAAAGAAAATAGAGTAAAGCAGAATGAAAAACTTTCAAAATGCTTTATTACTATATTGTCTAAGGTGACTTTGCTTTCAAAAAATATTTTTCGTGTTTAAGTGATGTCATTGACAAATGTTAGCCCTGCTAAATTTTTAAAAAAATTTTAATATATTGCTGTTTACTAGTTTTATGACAAATTGAGTAAGAACTTTCACTTAAAGATTTCAACTGCATGTACTTCTACTTTTAAAGTAAGAATAAAATCAATATCATGAGTCTGTATAAGACTCATGGGAGAGGAGAGTGATTACAGAATTACTATTGACATGGTTTTCAATCAATTCTCCAAGAAAATTGAAAATTTCTTGAAAAGTTTCAGCTTTAATCAA
Organism: Molothrus ater; assembly: GCF_012460135.2. NCBI lineage: Eukaryota > Metazoa > Chordata > Aves > Passeriformes > Icteridae > Molothrus > Molothrus ater. The sequence goes on from NC_050485.2 coordinate 24,441,586, forward strand.
AGGACTTTATGACAAAGTACTCTATGAAAAATATTAGGAAATTGCTTCGATTGTTTTTTTGTTCAGTGCTAGAAAAAATACTTTAAATATTTTGAGCAACTGTAAAAATTTTTTTATAAATATTTACAAAAACAGGGAAAAGGTTGAAACTTGAAATAGGAGGACAGATACTTTCTAGTCAACTGCAGCCATAGATAAATCTGTCAACATTTATAATCTGAAATAGGAAGTTTAAATATCAAGTATCATGTGCTGAATTCTTATATTGAACTGCCTACAATCAATCCATAGGGTCAACTTTTAAAATGTCAGAGGTTTAAATGTATGTGTTGACAGGAAGCTGAGATTTGCTCAGAACACTCTTGTGCAGCCCAAGATGCCATTTTCCCCAAACATGGTGCTTGTGACCAGTCAGTCTTGCTGGCAACATTTCTGAAGTAATTGGCACTGTCTTTATAGACTCTTAGTGTGGTTGCATTTTGGGGCACTGGAGCTGATTCTCCATTATGTTTCAGCTGGAGCTTTGCCTCTGGTAGTTTTGGCCTTAGTGGATTCTTTTTTTTAATTAAATGCTGCTGCAGGAGAGGAAATGACTTGCTGAATCAGGTGAATTAATGATTATTTCAAAGGAAGATCTATCTGCTCTTGGAAGTCAAGAAAGAATTCAGCATCTACTTTCAGAGCAAGGCTGCACGAATGGATGAGGAGAGACAAAGTATAATCAGGATCTGTGCTGGCACATAAGGTGTCACCACAGAGGGTGTCATCACAGAGGGTGTCACCACAGCCCATGCAGACACACCATCTCTGCGTGCTGGGCTTTGAAAATGGCCCCTCTTAAATAAACAGCCATCTGATAAAGACCTTTAGAGGAGCTGAGAGTGTAACTTACTGATTAGTGAGCTGTCATCTGGCATCAGGATTTGGTGCCATCTCCTTGTTCTTGGGTGTCTTGTTACCATAAATCTCAGGGACTCCTTGGAAGGACTGAGGCGCCCTGGTCTTTTGGGAATTATGTCCACAGGTCAATGCCTACTTTGAGGCTGAGATCAGACATTTTTGGGTCTGGCAATGATAATTCATTGAAAGTGAAAACTGAAACCTTTATGGTGAAACGAGATAAAAAGGAGAGGAGAAAATATTACAGTAAAAGAGTTTGCCCAGCTTTTTGGGTTATTTTCAGTATTACTATTTACTATATCAGTAGTTTAAAACTCTGACTTTGGATCAAGTCCTCTGTACTTGACTTCTTGTGGTGCTAATTATCTCTGCTCAAAGAAACTTCAGTTCGAGCTCAGCATCCTGTGAATGAGAAGAGATCCCCCAGGCCTTGACCACCAGCTCTCCCTAGTGCTCTACAAAACATAAAAGAAGAAAAAAAAAAATTCTTTTCTCCTGGGTGTTGGGAGAAGAGCTGCCACTCAGATATTACTCAGTGTGTTGTGGGCTGTGCACTGGAGGAGTTGAACTGCTCTTCTCAGAGTCTCTCAATGTTTAAGAACACACTGATTAGGAGCAGGTAAAAATAGCAGTGTAGGAGGTTGCTCACTAAAAGACTCCCTTAAGTAGGAGGAGAAAATAGAAACTTTGCTGATTATCTTCATATATGTATATATATACACACACACACACACACACACACACAGACAGCCCCTGCTAGGAAACTCTGCAGGGAGTTGGATGTGCAACAGCTTCTTGTGATCTGGAAGTAGCTGGTTGGATTATCCATGAAATGTGCTTTGTTACTGCAGTCATCAGCTCCAATGTGTTTGTCACTGTCTTCAGGATTTTTGCTTCATTTCCCTAGTCTTCCAGAACTCTTTTCCCATCCCTAAAACATTTACTTCAGGAAATTGTCTTCCAAGAAGTTCTTCCTTGTTTAGTCTGCACAAGAAGCATGTCCTGTGCCAGCCTCATCCCAGTCCTTGCCTATATGTGAGTCTTGTGCACTCACATCAGCAAGTGTGGTGGCTTTTTCAAGCAGTGCTGAATGATGCTATGGGGCAGAAAAAGTCCAAACCTTTAAAGATGTGTGCTCTTGGGGAAGGGATCTGTCTGGGCTTCTTAGGACTTCAGCACACTTCTGACTTTTCAAAACCATGAAAGTATTAAATTTTATGGTGATTTTAAATTTTTTTAACCCTACTTTTTGTCTGGGGTAACTCATTCTCTGCATGGATCTCTAACAGTTACTTTTGCTCCCTGGTGTGTGACAGATCAAAGTATTAAACTACAAAGACAGCAGAGATTGTGTGCTGCAAAGCATGTTCCTCTCTCCTTGTCCAGCTCCCTGGTTTTTAACGTGGGGCAACTACCTCTGCCTTGGTGCATTTTGGTTGTACTTTGAGTCTTCATGGGAACTCTTGGGTATTTAAAAGAATTCTCTTAGAATGTGTATTCATGAATTTGGCAGGCCAGGGAGCTGCTTAGGTAGAGGCAGTTTAAGAGTTAACTGTGCTCTATGCAGTTGTGCTGTTTCCATGTATCTCCTTCAAGCCTTTAACTCCATAGCAACCACATGTGCCTGTCTGCCTCCTCCCTGGCTCTCCTCACAGCCTGATTAATGTGCACCAAAGGCAGGATGTTACTGAGTGATAAATTCTGTAGAGTTGGTTCTTCTCATGTTTTGCTGTGACCCATTTACCCTCCTGGGATTAGAGCTGACCCTCAAATTATGCGACTCTGGTATTTCTGAGGATGTTTCCACCTGCGCCTATCTCATCTTGTAGCCAAGTCTACTGTGGTTGTTTTGTAGTAATTTTCCTCAATAATGTGATTTTTTTTTTCCCCCCAGGTAATTTACTGCAAGCAAGAGAAGTTATAAGTCTATTTTGACATAAAACTAAAGTTATTCATAGGCTCAATTTCTGTGTTTTTGAAAGAAAATGCATAGTTTAAGATATGCTTCTGAATTAATTACCTAGAGGAGGAACAAGTAGCAAGTAAATCTGTTTTTACCCTGTTGCATTTTTTCTCTATGTTTTTACTTAAATAGCAATTTGATTCTGTTTCGAATGAAACTGGGTTTGTTTGTGAAGCGTGATTTGTTTGGTCAGGTGGAGCTGAGTAGCACTGACAATCTCTAAAGGTTTCACCATAGGAATGAACAGGCTACTTGTGGGTACCTTCTTAAAACACAGATAAGAGCTGATGCCCTGAGCTGTGCTAGTTGATTATAGTTGTTCTTTTACTCCCTTACAACAGGTAGCGAAATGTGTTACAACAAAATACAAGTTAAACCAATTTTCTTGGCCATTGGGACTAGGCTGTGGGTTTGCATATGGCCAATTACCTCTGCTCATCTGAGAAACAGTAATTTCTTATGTGTGGTAACTTAATTGTTCATAATTGGCTTGTCTGTACCCCATGATTTCAAAGCACCAGATAGATGGAAAAGCTCAAATGGATCTTTAAACAGATGTGATCCAGACAGCCAGCAGTGCTTTTTGCAGATAGATGGCATGCCAGATCTATGCAGATGTACAATGTTTTCTCATTCTCTGCCTTGGAGGATGGGGACAGAGAACACAGACTCTTGTAAGACTGCAAGGCTCCACTTTACTTGCTGGAGACAATGTCATAAGCCAGCTGTCCTTTAGGGATTGCAAAAGAGCCAAAGAAACCTCATGGCATTTGTGGCCTTGAAAACAAAGCCACTGCAGGGTGAAACTCTGTGATTTTTTCCTCACCTATAGTAAATTATCATGCTGGTCTTTTGTAGACTCAGTCATGAGTAAAAACTCAATCCCTTTAGATGAAAAATTACCACATACTGTGAGAATATTAGGGTTAATGTATACTTACCTTGACCTCATTCTGCTTTAGGTGTTGGAGGTGACCACTCTGGCAAGGCAGAACTGTGGGTTAAATGGACCCTTGCTCTGACTTAGAGTGGCCTTCCCTGTGTTTCTGTGGCATTGTCACTGAAACTGGGAAGAAACTCTTCAACAGCATTTTTATTGTTAAAGAATCGAGGCATTACTTTATTCTGGCCAGGATGTGCAACAGAAATAATTTCATCCACACATTACCCAGGTTGTGCAGAGAAAATCACTCATCACACGTTATTTTTTTCTAGAGTTTTCTGATAATTATACAGTCAAAACCCATAGGAATACATTGGTTCAATGTTCACTGGTCCCAAGTTAGAGATCTCAGTATTTGGTTTCCTATTGGTTATAAATCCCTTCGCCTTCAATGTTAATTAGGTTCTCATTCTCTTATCTCTCTTTTCCCAGACCAGGTGTCAGGGCTGAGGTTTGGAGTTGATGTTCATTGATGGTTGTTATCTTTTGTGCATCTTCTGAGCTACTCCCAGTTTGTTGAGATGTTAACTTCCTCAGGCCTCAAATGGTGAAATAATCCTTGGAGGAGAAACTTCAATTCTCCTTCCTCTGGGCAAAGGTGAAAAAGCCCTTGACTAAACTTACATAAAAATTTTTAAACTTGGAGTAATTTGCAACAGGAGTAGTGAGATAATTTTAGAACAGTTGACATCCACTGAATCAAATTCTTTCCTTTAAGCAGCCATCCTTATGAGAGGCTCATGATCCATCTTCAACCCAGTCTTTTGTCTTAGTGAAATTCTTGCTCTTGGAGAATCTGGACTTTTATATCATAGGATCTGAGCAGGGTAGTGTGCCAAGAGCAAGGCACAGTGGAGAATAGCACCTGCTTGTTGGTGGCTTGCTGGCTGGCCTGGCTGCTGTACATGGTGGGAGAATGCTGGAATGCCAGGGAAGGTCATTCTGGGAACAGGATTTCTTAAAAGAGGATGCAGACAGGTTGGAGAAATCTCATACTGATGGCTGTCATCTTCTGGATATTGGGACAGCATCAAGATCTGACAGTTGGAGCAAAAATTCCCAGTCAACTTTTGGTTCAAAACCAACTTCAGCTAAGAAAGATTGTTGTGTGGAGCAGTGTAGAGCCCTGTATTCAGTGTGCTGTTAGTGCCACTTCAGCCTGTGGCATGACACTGCCTCATCACCCTTGAGAAGCCATAACCAAGTGCAGAGCTCCCCAAAAAATGGCAAACCCGAAGGCTAGCACAGGGGGAGTGAGGAGGTGCCCTAACCCCTGCCAGAACAGGAAGTGTTGAGACCTGGAAAAACAGAAAGTAGAAAAAAAAATAAAGCAAAACTAAAATCTCAGACTTGTCAAATTTTAGGAAGTATTGAACACTCCCTTCTTTCTTTGCTGGTAGCAGGGGGTTTATGACATTAATGCTGTCTCAAATTGGTGCCTGCCTACAATTGTCTTGCACTTCTCTGTGACTGTTTGGATTCTACTGTACCCACAGGGATCAAAGAGCTGCAAGAAGAGAGGATACTTAGCATGAAAGAGTCTCAGAGATGCTAGTTTAAGCAGTTCTGATTTCCTCTGCTCTAGAAGATAGTGGTATCATTATGTTCTTGCTGATTCATTATACTATTTGCTCAGAGGAAGACAATTTCCCCAATCTTTGATTTAGCAAGGGCTTGGTTACTGAACACTGAGACTTCCAAGGTTATAAGATGTGATCTTAAAACGAGACGAGTGATTTAAAGAGTTACTGTTCCTTTAGCAGAGTCAAGGTAAAGGATTTTTGCTGGAGCAACCTTGTCTTAACTCAGCATGGAGTCAAATAGGTTCTTGTGCTGGCTAATTAACACCTGTGTAATATTTAGCCAACTTTCCTTTGTGTTTTCCAAACTGATCTGTCAAACACTGACAGCCTCCAAAGTACAGGAACTGCCTGTAGATTCCTGCTGAACTCATTTAAATGAGTTTATCAGTTTGATGTGGCTGCTTCTTGGTAACTCAGGGTGGTAAAATGAGAATGGTCCTTTGACTTCAAGTTTGGAAAGTGTTTTATTGGATGTGTGGAAAAAATGGTGGGAGTTTTGTTTCCTCTGGAATGTGACACCTGGTGCACTAGTGTCCTGTACTGCCTCTTCCTAGGGACTGCAACCTAAAACATGTTTGCAGAAAAATAAGAGAAGAAGAAATTAGTTTTGCTTGGGGAGTTTGGTGACTGGGAATCCTAAAAGCTAGATTTTATTGTCTACTTTTATTACTGTTAAACTAACTGATGCTTTGAGGGAAGTTAGAAAACCTTAGTGTTTTAGGAAGCATTCTGTTGCCATCATGGGACTGTTTGATATTTCATCTTCTCTTTATTTTTGGCTGTGAAGATGTCTGCATAAGAATGAGGTATCTTACTTATGAGTCTGTCTACTTGCTCCAACTACGGCCAGCCTAATCTCAGATGTAAACAGCCTGAAGACTTGCTTCTGCGGGCTTTGTGAGAATAAACATGATTAATAAAGGGAAGATGAACATGAGATTAAAAAAGCTTTCCAGGGAATGCACTGATATCCTTTATGGCACTGGTAATACTAATTTTGCAAAAGGGTTATTTTTGCATTACTATGTGAAAGTCTGAGCTCTGGGGAAACCCTGCTTTTAAGCTGCATGAGGACTTGCAGTCCCTTCATTTCCCAGGTGGCACAGGGTTAGAGGTTGCACAGAGCTGATGTGACTCTCTCATGGTTTGAACATGCTTGGGTTTTGCAAAGTTCATGGAGATCCTGCCTGGAGAGCTGTGCATGTTGGAAGCCTGAACAGTTCAAGCTCTGAAGACTGAGCTGCATCATGCACTTTGCATTGTGCCATATGACAGTTGATTTCTCCTGGCAGCTGGCCGAGCACCGCGAGCTTACGTTTCAGCAGAAGGCTCACTGAATGAATGTGCTTCTGCAAAACACATTCAGTTGGTGTCTTTTCTGGGGGAAATCTGTCAGAAACTTCTGAGCAGCTGTAGTTGCAGCTTGCACGTGGGGTAGGGATTGCCTGGTGGTGGGAGTGGGTGAAAAAGAGACAATCACATCTTATTTCTTGCGTGTTTCAATAATAGTGCTGGTTGAATCTCTTAAGTATTGAATTCCTCTTTGCCAAACCATTGATATTGACAGGACCCTTGTTAACCTTGACACTTGGTGGAATTAATGATTTGTAGAAGCTTAACAAGATGATTATTTGATGATTATTCAGTCCTGTAGATTGCTTGAGATTGTCGTGATTCTACTGACTGCTATAGCAGCAGGTTCCCACTTGGCTGTTGTGTCCAAGCACAGCATCTGTTCCCCCTTTGCAGAAAAAATGGCAGAAAATGAGATCCCTGCAAGCACAGCTCACTTTGTATTGTTGGTGGGTTCCTTTTTGAGGAGCTTATGACTCCCTACCCTGTCCCATCCTCCCACAGCCCTTCATGCACACTCCTGATTGTACACTTCAATCCTTAGGAAGATGGTAAGGCATGAGGGGAAGTGATTAATTTCCTGCCAGATGGGGAGGTTGTTTCTCCCAGAAAACTTTTTAAAGTCTTGCAACCTCTGACTCTCCGCGTGGTATCCAAAACTTTGAGGGAATGAATGTTTCCATTGGTGTGGATAGCAGTGTATGATGCCTTGTGCTCTGAACCTGGAACAGGAGGAGCCAAGGGACCCAAACTAGTTCATGAATGTTCGTGAGCAATTGTTTCTCTTGCTGTTGTGCTGTTATGCAATCAGGAGCAGGTCTTGCCTCCTACTCAGCTTCCGCCTTTGGAAAAAGAAGAATTGCAAATGGATTTTGTCTCCTTGCTGCTCAGGGAAGTTAAGTGTTTCGGTGATGAGACATCAGCCATGTATGATCTTGGGATTTCTGATTTTTAATCTGTATCATTTCAAAAAAAGAAAGACACCTGTGGGAAACTTTATGGTTTGCAATCCTTCTTACAGTGAAGAGGTTATAACTTTTTTCCTCTTTGTATTGTCCTGCAGTTGATTTTTGAGCCAGGGTAGGGAGAATTTTCTGTGAGTTGTTCTTTTTTACTTCTCATTTTTTTCTTCTCATTGAAAAGAAGCTCTTCTTCTACAAGGCAGGAGGGACTTTAAAAGACTGAATTGGTAAATATACACTGCTTTCACCAACCATTCATTATTCCCATGTGTTTATTTGCTGCTTCTTACATCTTTTTCTTAAATTCTTTGACCAATTATACTAAAATTATTTTGGGGAAGAAAGTATGAAGAAATGAAAGTTTCTTTGAAATGCCATAGCTTTTCTAGTGGGTTTTTTTTGGTGTGATTTCTTTTTCTTTTTGTGTGTGCTTTATTTATGGTTGTTGTCTTAAAAATAATATTTAGAAAAGGTGTTCTTTTGTATTCAGTTGTGGGGAACCACTTCAGTTTTTCAGGTCTGGAATAAGAACAAAATGTTTAGATCAAAAGGGCAGAGAAATGTTTGCTTTTGGTCAAAGGAATATGCTATTATAAAGATGTTTGGAAGAAAAATTACTGACAGAGCTCTAATATTTAGGTACTGGAAAGTTTCTAAGTGCTTCTTGTGCTTTATAACTCCTCCCATTTATTGATAACTTGAACTTTCTCTAACCTTAGCTCTTCCAGCAGCTTGTCTGGCTGTACATTCCATGTTGAATCCCTTTCAGAAATCCTTCACATATAACTTAGGTTTGGGAAAATTACAGCAAAGAACCTGAAAAGCAGAATGAATAGTGCTGTCCCATTTTCACTCTATTATATTTGGCAGTGTCTCCAAGCCACGTATTTACTAAGCTTCAGCAAAACTTGGATTAGTTGATCCAGTGTTCATCTGGGAGTTTTTTTGTCATGGGCTGGGTTTTAGTTCTGTTGGTTACAGGGTGGTAACATGACAGTAATAGCATTTCCATCCTGCAGAAGAGTGCGTTCAGGAATATTACAATCAATTTTGTAGAAGGCTCTGTGACAGGAACATTTCTTAAATGGAGGAGTTAAAAGACTGTAGCCACGCTGTGGTTCCATCTGACGGTGTGTGTGCTGCCAGCTGAGGCTGTTGTGCTCGGCTGTGCTGCAGCCTGTTCCCATGGCCTCCCCTGGGCCAGCACTGCCAAAGAGCTGGTCCATCAGGTGGAGGACTCAAAGACTCCAGCTTGTCTGTGCAGTTTTCAGCTCTCTTTTCCTCCCCCAGAATTCATCACCCATTTCATCAGGGTTGGCACAAGGTTTGCTGTGGGAATGAACAGCTGGAGGTGGTCAAGTGGCATATGACTACTGTTTCTGGCAGCAGCTTGGATCTGTGCTGCATCAGAGTGGTTGCATAACCACCCCTTGGTTTATTTCTGCACTGACCAGCCATTTAGGCTGTCTAGTTATGGTGTAATTATATTTCAAAACTTTTTCTTCCTGTCTGCCTTTATAGATCTATATAGCCTATAGATGCAATGCTTTTTCAACCACAGCATCTCTGGATGAGAGTGCCCTGGTGTTCCCCCCTGACTGGGGACATGCTGTGTCTCAAAAGGTAGCATTCTCCTAGTGCTAGGTAGCCAAGAGCTGATGGGAATGGAGAAATGAGAAAAAGAAAACCACTCCTGGCATTTCAGGTCTCATTGCAGGCTGGAAGGATTGGAGTCTTTTGGGCCAAAATGCTGCTGCATTGTGTTCTGTGTTTACTTGAAGTTTGGAGCACTCATGAAAATTGTTCACAAGTAATTTTGAGGTCATTACTTGAATTTCTGGTCACCATGGGTAGTTTTTTGCATTCCTCAGCCTGCCTGTCATGATCCAGCACAGACTGCAAGGAAAACTAGTAAAACACTCGGGAGTTTGAGGGTAACAATTTAGCAGCTGTGCTGGTCAGAGCTGCTTAAGTGCAGGTCAGCTCTTTAGATTTCACTAAGTGTTGCTCTGGGTTTATACAACTGCTTGGTGGCTGCAGATTTGCTTCTGCTTCTATTTTTTTGACATGTTTGATAGGGTTGATGAGTTTCCTTTTGGGTTTTTTTATGCCTTTTCAGGTATTTTTTGGCTTTCCCAGCCTCCTGAGGATCTGCTTCCCGACCTTTCTTGGGCAGGAGGGTTATATGACGGCTCTTATTTTTGCTGGACTTGGAACCAAGTCCTAGTCCTTCTTAGAGCTGTATGGCTGTCAGGTGGGAAAGCTTGGTCTGAAAAGGTGTAAATACTCTTCCCTCCTGTGTGTCAATAACTATAAAGTCCTTTCCAGACTGACTAAATGTTCTGTATTTCAAGCAGTGCTGTGGAAACAGATCCATTTGGCATTATGCATTAGTTGGGTTATTAACAGACGTGGGCTATTGAATGCTGATTACATTTCCTACCAGTGAATCATGGGGCTTTTAGCTCACTGCTTTGTTACTCATTTGGGATTTAAAGGGTTGGTTATAAATATGGGGTCCAATACTAGATGAATTGGTGAGTCTCCTAGGAGATGGGTGCCAGTGCTGGCATGCAGAGAGGGATTACTTGAGAGGCTTTGTTTTACTTTCTTCCTGCAGGGAGATGTTGCCCTGACTCTGATGTGGCTGCAGGTACTCATAAAACCTAGGTGCTTTTTCCTGAGACAGGTAATATTCTTGGCAGAACTGGGGTCAGTGACTGGAAGCTTTAGGAATTTAGTTAATTAAAACACTTCCTTTACAAACTGTTTCAGAGCAGACTGACTACCAATGAATGAACTGTATAGCACTAAACATGACTAAAAATTAAAGAAAAAAACTGTACCTTCCTGCTCATATATCCATCCTTGTATGTACAGGCTGATAAAAATCATACAAGAAAATAAAGGTCCTAAGGGCACATTTGGAAGTCAGGCTTCATTTTGTTCAGCTGTGTTAACAAAACTGATTGAAATAATCTACTTCATGATTTGGGTTTGTGTTCCTTTTAAGAAGACTTGGGTTTCTTCTAAGAGGACATGGTTTAGGAAGGGTTAGATATAAAAAGGCTCAGAAACATGGAATGGGGAGTATGATATTAAAGTGGTTTGAGTAGCAAAGCTATGTTAGGAGATTCCTGTGCTTTCCGAAATCCCCATCTCTGGATATTGTTCTCCATTGTGGTAATGTCACTGTTTGTGGGACTATAGTTGTCAAGAATTGGTGACAATCAAAAGATCAAAATCAAAACTAAAAAGGAGGGGGAGGGTGAGTGGAACCTAAATCTGAACTTGTCCCCAGGAATGTCTGTGGGGATGGTAAGTTACCTTGAAGAGAGTGGGAGTGAACACAGTGGGAATCTCTTGAGTGGGATTTGCAGCCAGAGAGATTTCAGGGTGTAATTGTGCCCTTATGCATCCCCAAAGCATTAATGCTGCAGAGAAGTTGTGCTTCTGTCAAGGGTCAGTTTTATTGTGTGACCTGGAAATAGGAAGAGAGAAATAGCAAATATTTACTTGTAGAAGTTGCCTGTCTTTGTTGAACCTTCTGAAATACTACTCCATGCTCTGAGGGAGGGGCTTGGGGAAGTTTTGGGTTCAGGTAGGCAGGAGGCTTGCAGGTTTGATAGGAGGGCTGCAGGAGCCTCTGCCTTTTCTGTGCTGCTGGGTCTGTCCTGGTACTTGCCTCTGGTGAGGCAAATGGAGGAATGTGATCTTAAGAAACAGAAATGGTGGTGTCACTTGGTGGCTGAACGAAATGTAAGAACAAACTATTTTCTTAAATGGGCAGGAGGTGAATTGTTTTTTGGTTTTTTTCCTCTGTGGAAAGGTGTTGGGGGTGATCTCCCATAATCATTAGGGATGGACTGGGGATATGGGGTGTTTCAGCAGCTGCAGGAGCAAAGGAAGGACTGGCTGTGTCCTCTGAGCTGACCAAGTCCTTAGGCTTCCCCATCTCCTTTCTTAATTAATAGCAAGTTTGAGGACCCTGGTCAATAGCAATCAGCAATTCTTTTTTACCAATGGTGTGGAGCCCTAGGAGGGATATGGACCAGTGTGAGTTTTCCCTGAGAGGCCTGCAGTGGGGCTGGAACCTAGGAGTGCTTAGGGAAGCATCCTCTGTTGTTGAAGCTAAGGCAGCTTCGTTTTTGTGGCACTGGATTTCTTTCTGGTATTGTCTTTCTGTGTACCTCCAGAGCGTGTTGTTGATATAGATTGCAGTAACTCTCGTTAAAGTCAGAGACACCTTTAATAGAGATTCAAATTGCTCAACTGTGACATATAAACTGCAACAGCAGCCCACAATAGATATGTTTATGTGACTAGAACCATCTGACTAATTCATAGCAATTAACTTATTTTGTAAATTGAACATGTTTTTGTACTTGCATATTGTTCATTGGCAATTTGGGATTTTTTTCAGGTTTACTCATTCTTCAAAATTATCTCCGATGTATCTCCTATGACTCATTCTTTGTCCATGGCTGACTCATGAACTCTTTCATACAAACATTTAGTGTGCCAGTTAATTTGAATTAGCTTCATAGGTCACTTGGCATTGGTTTGGTGCCCAGTTGGAAAAGTCCAAATGTTTGGTTTGACGTCTTGGAGCAGAGGTCAGATCAATGGGACAGAACTGTGCTCCAATATTTGTATAAATTTTCTCATTCTGTGAATCTTTAGACGGAAGTATGCTCATTGAAAGTATTTTAAGAAAGGTTACACCAAAAGATGCTGGAGTAAGACTAGGGCCAGATTGTAGAGCCTTGCTGATGGATGTTTAGAAGGAATTGTGTCCTGTGAAGAGGGAGGTGGCTGATAATGGCTAAACCAACTGTGTTAGTGAAAATGAAATCCTGCCTGCTTGCAAACAGATCTCAAATACTTTGTCAGTGTACTCTGGAATTGTAAGAGTGAGCCCATTTCCAAAATGACAGGCAATGGAGATGGCTTAGCATGAAGAAAAGGCTCATCCTTACCCTGTGTTACAGGCTGAGCTTGCCTGCATCTGCAGGTTGCTGCTGGTGGCTTGCATGTTTTCATTAATCTCATCTGTCATGGATTCCTAATGCTGTGGGGGCAGTCTGGCAGGCAGGGGTTGGTTAAGCTATGTCAGAGTTTTTTATTATTGAGAGCACGTTCAGTCTGTGGATGTTAGTCAGAGGTAAATTAGAATGCAATTGATATATGCATATAACATGCATATTAATTTTAAATGTGTTTATTGCAATTAGTACTATTAAAATGAATGCCAGAGGAAACAGGGAATGATTAACCTCACATAAGCTTTGTTGTAATTTGTTTAAGAAGTTCAAATTTAAAGTGAGACAATCAAAATGTTGCTGGTTGATAAGGGGGGAAGACAGAGGGGGATGTGTTTGAGCACAGCTTCCCAGTGAGTTCATACGGAGCCTTTGCCACTCTCCTCTTGCTTCCCTAGGTGACTCCTCTTCTGCTGTCTCTCTTATTCCTGATTAAGGTTTTAGGTTTGGATCTGAAAGATTGGTGCAGCCACTCTTCTCCTTCTTTGTGATACTTTCTGTCTCTGTCATTTGCTCAGTGTGTTGTCTTTGTTTTAGAGGATCTTTGCGGGGCTGGTGGGAGAAGTGTCAGGGGTGTCTCACCAAGCCAAGCAGGCCTTGTGTTCAGAAGAACCCCAGAGGATGAAGTCCTCCCTGGTCATAGATGAATTTGGGGTCTCTGCAGGCAATAAATGGCTGTGATCTCATGTAGCAGGGCAAGAGGAGGCTGAAATGTTTGAAGCTTAGGCTGTGTCTATTGGAACTGTTGGTTGGAGTATTCTGCTGGAAGTGAGAGTCACTTCTGGTATCCCAGTAATTACATACCCAGACATTGTGCTGATTATGTTAAAAACTTTGTTTTCTCTCATGCAATGGGTGTTCCCCAGTGGGTGCTGTTCCAGGAGAATAGATATGTGAGGCTTCCAGAGACAAGCTGAGCAGAGCTAGGGCTTAGCCAGTGGCTGAATCCTGGAAGAGGAGCAGGAGACACTGGCGTGATTTCTGTCCCTGGGAAGCTGTTTGGACTGTGATGTTAACTATGTCTTCTGTAAGGGCCAAAAGGGGTTGTTTCATCCCTTCTGTAGCCTGTGTGGTCTCACTTAACCCTAGGGTTTAGGCAGAGAAAAGCCAAAGAGCTGATGTAGAGATCTAGCAGAAATTTGCCTCAAGACAAGTGCTGTGGGTGACTCACTGAATCCCTCCTCCTCTCTGCCAGCCTCTGCTGCCTACATAAATTCAGTTCTGCTGATGTATTCTCATCCTGGTAAACTGAACTCATGGTGGAGATTTTTCTAGTCCACCTGGTTAATAATAAATACAATAATAAAGCTCATCATCACTTCAGCATTATTATATAAGTATAAATCTGTAAATAGATCAGGCTTTGTTCCATGAAACAGAGCAGAAATGAAAGATGCTGCATATTAGAGCCTTGGCTGCTATGCAAAAGTAGGGTTGCATTACAGCTGTGGTCCCTACTATTCAAGTGACATAACTTTGATGTTCCCTCCTTCTTTCATCATGAACTTTTGATTTCTAAGAAGACTGGTTCTGTGTTTCTGGGTGTGCATGTCCTGTGCAGAGACCTAGTTATAGGAGAATTGGGAGCTGCTTGTCTATGTTGGTGCTGCTATAGAGAGATCATAGTGGAGTGATACAGAAAAGATTTCTTTTACACAGATACACACATGACCTACTGCAAAGTGCATTTGGTAGATGAGCTTGTGCCTCTGCAAAGTGCTCTGCACATGGGTGGATTGAGCCAGCTGTAGGGCTTTCTCTGCTGAACCCTTTCAGATTATGCAGCCACATCCCAAATATAATGACAAGGCTTGTCCTCTTTCTGCTTCTCACCTCTGTAAAAGGGGTGCCAATCTCTGTGCAACTCTAGAAAGTTGAAGTGATGGGTACTCTAAAAAAGAAATGATGGGTAAGCATGCTCTTGTTTTTTCTGATTAATTCTTCTGTCTGAAGGATGACTGAAAGACAGCTTGGAAGAAGGGTGTATTTTCTTTCATTTGCCTGTTTGTTTTCATAAATAGAGCACAGCCCTTCAAAAACAATGGCAAAGTAAAGAACAAATTGAGAGAAGCCTGAAGAAACCATCCATGGACTGTATCTTGGGTAAAGGCCCTTGGAATCGCTGCACTTTAGTTGATCCAAGATCTTGGTGTTTGATATTAGTTGGAGTTTCAGAAATGCTCTTTGTCTTCTCTACAGCCAGTTGAAAGGAAAAGGCTGATTCATGTTTGGAGAAGAAATGTTTCAACTAGCCTGTCTCTACAGATTTCAAAGGTAGACATGTTCTGCAGCATTTACCAACCTGATATCCCTGTGATAGAGGCCAGAGGTTTACTCTGATTTCTGCCTCTGCTGCAGAATCGTTAAGCTTTATTTGTAGTCTAAAGGAATGACAGCATGTGGCTTCATTAGAGCCTGCTGCTCCTGATTACATGACGGCATGTTCCTGTCCTCTGTTTTGGTCACAAGCTGCGATACCTTTGGTTTTGCTGGGGGCAGCTCATCTGGAATACATTTTGCTTCCCAGACAGTGTAAATAGTTTTGTGGCCAGCACTGTAGTTGTATGAACTTAATGGCTGTCCTAGTTTTAGAAGACATTCATGTATAATGGCCAGCCTTCCAGACATAGCCACTAATAACAAGTCATGTAGGAGAAAACAATGTGTAGGAAATCCATTTGATAATGACTTCATGATGCTGTTGCAAACAGTCCCGTTCCCAAATAACATTTGTCTGCTTCTTATCCATCATTTTCCTTCAGCATCCCAGGAGATTTGCTTTCTTCATCCTGGGCTTCCTTGGCATATTCATTTTCCAGGGGGAAAACGAGGTCATTCAATACAAGACCCCTGAACCAATTTTTCTGAATCTGATGAGGACACTGCCTATGAGTCATGGATAATCAGTTGTAAATCTGCTGTTTTTTTGAGATTTTTGAGGGAGAGGCAGTTGTAGGTGTGTGCTGTTCCTTTGCTGCATTAAGCTGCCTTAGCAGCTGTGGTTGCAGCTGTGGCACTTACATCTGTGTGAATAGATGCATGTGCCCAGTTTTGAGACCTGTGCTCTGGTGTTTGAAGTTTAGGCTCTGAGAGAGGCTCGACTGATTTGACTGGTAAGGTGCAACCTTCTGTGTGCTTCAAAATGGTCCTTGGCTGGGTCAGGGCATGAACTGTTGTCCACAGACTCTGAGTGCTACACAGAAGCCAGGGAAGGATCTGTTGTTTTTTGAACATCAGCCTGTGTCTGGCACTTTGCCAGGGAGATAACTTATTTTTATATTTATAGGTATACTAATCCTTTTTGCTACTTCCTTTTTTTTTTTATTTTTCAAATTTTGTCTGAATTCACATAAGCTGATTTCAGCCATGCTTGACAAAAAGGTAGAGGCCTTGATGTTGAAAAGCCTTTTAAGTTTCAGTTTCTAAGTTGTTCAGAGAAGGCAGAGTCACCTTTGAACTGGGATGGCAGCTCCTGTCATGCTGAGGGGAATCCATGTGGGGACCTCAGTGTCTGGGGAGCCACTCTGCCCTGGGCAGCTGAGAAACAGTGGGCAGTAGGGAGCAGATGTTTGCCCTGCCCTTGGCTTCTTTCTTGGCACCTTGGGGTCAGTTCTTTGCTCTTACAACTGGGTGGTGGGGGCTGGTTATGTTGGGAGCCTGAAGCTTGCAGGTCTCTGCCTCATTCACAGGAGTATTTTACAAATCTGGATAGAAAAGAACCCAAGGCTGCGGGTGGAAAGCAGGCAAAACACAGCTTTGTGCTCAGGGAGTGACTGGCACAGGGCAGAAGGTGGGTGGTGAGAATCCCAGAGAAGGGGTCTTCCAAGGAGCAGGCAGTGATGGCCCTGGCACACCCACTGTATGTCATGGGTTAAGTCTGTGATGGAGGTGTTGGAACTGGGGTGTCTGCAGGGAAAGAATTCCTGCTATTCAGGAGGTAAAGTGCCACAGCAGAGGGTGGAAGTGTTGGCTGCAGCCCCAGGAAGTGTCCATTGCTGGATAGCTTGGAATAGAGGACAAGGTGGTGAAGTAGGAGCTCTCTGTGCTTTGAAGAGCAGCACACGTCAACTTCCAGCCAGCTGTGGGCTTTATCTCACTGATGACTCACTGTGCTGCCAAAGAGGAGTTTTAATCTTGGAAACAGTGACAGTGTGTTGTGTGATTCCTAATGACCAGTGCTGAACCTGGAGGTAAACCCTGAGATCTGCTTTGGCCAGATTCTTCTACTGGCATGGCTTGTAAGTAGCTCAGAAATTACTGTTGGGGTGGCAGGAAAGGGAGAAAGGATAATGATGTGAGATCCAGATTCACAAAGGTTGTCTGTTTTTGTAGCCATCCAGACAGCACAACAATTGTTAATGTTCACTTTGGAGATATAAACCCTGTTTTTTGCGGTTTAAAAGGGATATTGTCAGCTATTTATTTATTGCTTTTAATTTCTTTCTTCCGCTTTGCAATATACCCCAGAGGTTCTTGAATTACATTTCTTTCCCCACCAATTTTTTGTCCTATTCTATTTCACAAAAGACAGCAGGAATTTTTCTTCCTTACTTTTCTATTTTCTTTCTTTTTTTTCTTTTCCCCTTTTTGTCAGCTCTCATGTATAGTTTCTATTGGCAATTTAACCACTTCATTGTGCTACCCCTGAGGTAGCTGCATAGGAAATAAATTTTGACTAACTGAAAGGAACTATAAGAGAATATAATATTTTCCTTTCAAAATGAAAATGTACCGGAAATTTCTGGATCCTTGAAAGTTGCAGAGCATCAAGTCCTGTATATCTTTAATAACCTGGACTATAGGCAAAAGAAAAATACCCTGCAATTTGGTCTGAAATTGTTTATTTAGCAAACAATGCCTTATATGATCTAAATAAGCAAGTGCTATGCAGTGGACTTAAAAATGCAGACTCTCCCTTGCTTTGTGATTTTCATCAGTTATCAAAAGCATCAGTCCACATTGTGAGCTTGCTGCTGGGTTCTTGTAATGAGAGCTGAGTATGAGCTATAGAAATGTAAATGGAGCAATCTGAACCTGCATCTTTGCTTTTCCTACTTCTGCAACTTCTGTAATGGGACTGAAGGGAAATAAATTGGCTTAAAAAACCCCCACCAAACTTCCCATTTCATTGCTTTTCTGAAAGCTTGTATGCTTGGTTTTGGTAAAAGCTAATTTTTCCACCAAATTTTAAACTCTTGGCAAGGATGAAGATGAGGCTTTGCAGTGGGAACAGGAGTAAGGGATCTTTATCTGTGACAGTGCTGATGGATATTATTATCAGTCTAGATGGTGAGTGCTGCCAGGGTGAGCAAATGATACACTGATTTTAATATTTTATCCTGGTAGTCCAAAGAATAATACTTCAGTCAGGAGTGAAAAGAGAGAAGGAGACCCAGATTGAAATGCAAATGTGTTCATTGAAGGAAAGAAAAAATTGTGTTCAGCCCTGAACAGCCCTCTAACCTTTATGGATTTGCTTCTCTAGGCCAGGGCTTGTACATGCAGACAGGGCATGGCAGGAGAAGCTGAGTTTGTTAGAATGGAGCTGCTTGGTGGTGGCTGAACTCCAGGGCTGCCAGTCCTTTAGCTTTTTTGTTAGTCACTGTGTTTCTTTGGAAAAGGGGGAAAGAGATCCATGTGTAACACTGGAGCTTCTTGTTGCAAGCAGGGTACACTGGAGGGCAGGAGGTGGCTGTATCTCCTTCCTCTTTATCTGGGCAAAGATGCAGATTGATACACTGCTCCTCAGCATGCAAAGGTGAGACTGAAGCCAGCCTGGTGAGCACATCTTCTAATTGAATAAGGGTGGCGTGTAACAAACCCTGCTCCTTATTGATAGGAAGAAGGTTTCAGACTCTTTAAACTTCATTAAACTCTCTGTAGTAATTAACCACTGTGCAAAGCAGTGTTCTCTGCAGTGCTGTTAGCACTGCCTGGCCATACCTTATTGATTAATCCAGCCCAAAGTCAGCCTGCTGGAGAGAAATGACTTGGAGAGAACATGCTTCTACTTTCTCTCTTGTTGGGAGGGGACCAGGTAATTTGTTTTTAAGGGAGCAGTGTGTGGTTGTTAGAGTTTCTTCCATGTTTCGCTTCTTGTCCTGCCAGGAGACTGAAGCCAAGGAGTTTTTCCCACTGCCATGAATGTCCAGGGCTGAATGTGACAATGGCTGTTTGGGACCCGCTTAAAGACTATCTAATTTAGCTTTATGGCTGCAGAGGTGATGGACAGGCAAGGGACAAGTGAAAGCAATGGGGCAAATTGGATTCTTCAGTTGGCTTTTGGCCATCCTTGTATTAATTTTTTTTTGTTGGAATCCATTTCTGTTCAAAAGACCTGAACAGTAAAAATGAGCACACTCTAGGGAAGGAAAGGGTAATATGTGCATGGGAAGAGCAGTGATGGGGACAAAGGGTATTTAGCCCAAACATCTTGGTTTCTAGATGCTTATTCCATTGGTTTATGTTAAATTTTGTTTTTCATCTGCCTTTAGCATAGCCTGTTTACAGCCAAACATTGAAGTGAGCACAGCACCCTCTGTTTCTGCAGATCCACTTTTCCAGCTGTGCCCTTGAGCCTCTCCCTTTAGATGTGACAGTGTGCTGCTTGCTCCTGTGAGCTCTGCAGAGCTGATACAGCTGTAGGAGGAAGATGGGTTCTGCTCACCTCATCTATCACCGGCAGCGTTGTCACCCGGTGCGTTTGTGTGGCTGAGCCCCCCTCACTGCACGTGTGGCCGGGAGGAGGCAGCTCTGTATCCTCACCATCCTCATCCTGGTGAGGATACACCGCTGGTGCCCTCTCCTGGAGGCAAAGCCGCGCTCTGCTGATCCCTCTAAGAGCATCCCCTGCCTCCTCTGAGTGATTCACGGCTTGGAAACTGAGGCATCACCATGGGGGACTGTGGTGGGGTATCAGAAGAATGAAGTGTGCAGTCCCATACCTTGTGACAAATACCAGATGCTTCAGAAAAATGCTTGGCATCAGTGTGATAATACGCGCTGCAGGGAAGTTTCTTTTTTACTCTGGGTTGTTTACAGGCCAGGAATATGATGCTTGAGGTCTGTATGTCATGCTGTAACCTACCAGTGGCATTTTAATGCAATGGTAAGGGTTTGTGTGGCTTTCTGGGGCTGTGCTGTGCCAGGAGATGGCCCATGTAGGGTGTGAGCTATGCTCTGTGCTCTACCTTGGAGCCTGTAAAGCTGAAATGTTGTTTGCTTTGTTTTGTTCTCAGTAGCCAGAAAGAAGGTGAGTATTTGGCTGCCAAAAATTCTCAAAGTCAAATGACACCACTGAAAGATGAAACTGAGGGATAGTTTCCCCCCTTAGGAGCATACATCGAGGAAACACAACCCACCTGTGGAAGCTGCTGCCTTAAACCCCAGGTCTGTGTTCTGACTTTTGTGGCTCCCTTTAAAAGGCCCCTTTTGCACTATCTGTGAAGTCTTTACAAAGCAAGGACATTTAGCTTAAGGCAGTACATGCTGCCACACACTGCCTCCTTGGCAGATAAATGCAGTGCATATGTTTGTGAAGAGGGTATGGCAGCGTTTCCAGGTTTCTCCTGGTGCTGTAGGAAAGGCTGTGAGAGAGGCAGGTAAAGTGGGACTGAGTGCTAGGAAAGAACCAGTGGTGCTTTATGGAAAACAAACTAATGGCAGGTTGAGGGAAGCCATCAGCCACCTAGCAAGGCCTATATTCATTTTGTCTATTGGGATGCTGAATTTTTAAAACTTAAAACTCCCCAATGATACTGAGTCTCTGTATTGCCAGCCAGCTGGCTGCAGTTGCTGTGATACTCCCCTTATTTGCAAGAAAACTGGGTTTCCAGGATCTGCTGAACTTTGAAACATCAGCAGAGGCCAAAAAAGTTCTGCTAGAGTGGGATTTGTGGTAGACCTGGGGCAATTTGACTATTGCACTTCAGATTCTTGTCTGGTCCCTTGTCAAATACTTAGTTTTGTTAAGAAATTAGCTCCTTTCCCCCTTTTGTTTTAGTTTCTTTCCTTATAATTATTCCCATAATTATTTTAAACCCTCTTTTATCTCATCTGGAATTAGAACCTTTAATTTTAGCCAAACTTTTGTGTGTATATTTGTAAGGATATATTTTATTATACATCTTGGATATTTTCAGTTTCAGAATAAGTTTTATTCTCATCCTTTTGCTTTCAGGAGTGTCTGGAAAAGGAGAGCAAGTGGGAGGGACAGGGCTTTGAGGCATATCTTATTTTAAATCACTGATTTCTAGAGAGATTTCCCATCTTAAACTATGTTGGTGGAAAGTCATAGCAATCATTTACTCTCTGAGAAATCTGACTCCTGGGACAAATCTCTGGAGTACATGTGAACTTCCTATATATTGAATTTTCCTTGCAGAATATTGATCCCGTTTTCTGGGTTACAAAAGAGAGATTTGGGCTTACATGATACATTTGTCCTTTATTAAATCTTCTTAGTTAGTACTATATTTCATTTGGTCCAGATGGAGTTGAGAAACCTTAATTTGAGTTGTAAAGCCATGACAACACCCAGAGAAACAGGTTTTTCTCTCATTAGGACCAGGTTGTAGGAACCAGAGTGTACAAGGCGGGGAGCAAACATGGTCTGCTCTAGCAATGAGGCAAAGCAGTGCCTGGAAAGGGGCACAGTTGTGCTGGAGCCCAGCATCTCCCAGAGGTCCCTGAGATATCCAGCATGACTCAGCTATGCAGCTGTGGTTGAACCACAGCTGTAATATTCAATTTGGAGGACTTGCTTCCAGAAGAAAGCCTGGGATGTAGGTATGTGGCTTTGTATGAGGTCTGGTCCAGTCTCTTCCTCTTGTCAGGAGAGGCAATCCTGCCTGTGGAGTGAAGATGGTGTCTGATACTATGATGTGTGTATGCATGGGGAAGGAAATAACTTATATTGCCATCACTGCTTTTGATGATTTGATTTCCAATTTAGTGGTCTGTAGCCCGACTAATACAAACCTTTATGGCTTGGCCAATCCTGTGCTGCTGTCAGTGTCTGCTTTCCAGCCTCATTCAAGCATTTCCTGCTGTTATGTAATCCCCAGCAAAGGTAAGGAGGTATCTTCACTACTGTTGAGTGCTTGAGAGCTGGTGTTGAATACTTGAGCAAGTCTGTTCCCTTTTGCAAAACTAACCCCTGTCAATAATTTATAGGCACTAGGAAGATCTCATCTAGAATATTATGTATAATTCTTGTCAGCCATGTTCAAGGCAGAAGAATTGAAAATGAAACAAGACCGGCAGAGATGGGCTAGTAAGATGACTGGGGAAAAGAGATCCCCTCTCATGAGTGGAGACTAAAAGCTTGTAAAACTGGTGGAAATGATGACAGAGATGGGAAGTGCCTGCTCTCTCTAAATGTGTTAAGGTCACAAATAGTAGGCAGGAAGAAGGACTAATGAAAACATAGGGCAGTATTGGTTCAGGAGCAATCAGCTGTTAACTCAGTGAATGAGCTGAAGGTAAAATGGAAAAAAAAGGCTTCTGTGCAGAGGAATGAAGCTGGATAATGGCCTTCTCAGAGGTACCAGGAAGGAAATCAAGCATTTTATTAATAGAGGTAGTTGCTGATGATACTTGGAAGGCTTTGACACACAGGAGTTCTTACCATTTGTGTGTTTCTAGATCAAAGATGTGGGACACTTTCTGGGCACCATATTTTTTTAGGATATATTTACCTGGCAGTAGTCCAGTCCTCCAACAGTTTTCCGCTGATCTTGCTGCTGCTGTGTGTAAACAGCAGCTTCATTTCACTCTAGAACAGGTTGTATTTTAAGCTGTGGAAGGGTGTAAATGGTGCTTTTGGATAATTCTGTATGTCAGCTTTGAAGGTAGTTTTGGGTGAACAGTATTCCTGGAAACTTAAGGAACAGGTGCTTGCTTCAGAAGATGGTGATGAAGATTGCAATAGCACTACTTGTGGCAGAAAACTGTCTCCCCTTCAGAAGAGAATGATAATTGTAAAAACTTTTGTGGACATCCAGAAGGTGATTTGGGATACTTGCCTCTTTACCCCACCTCTCTCTGGAAAAACCATTAATTTGTCTTTCAGTGAATAGGGCACAGTGTTTGCACTGGCTTTGGATGGGAGTGCAGGAGTGCAGGTATTCTTCTCTTCTTTTCTTTGCAAAGAGCAGGTGGAAGATGACAAGTAAATGATGACATTATTATGCTTGCACTTTAATAGTTTCCAAGGAACTTGCGAGTAAGCGAAGCAACACATGAAATATTAACGATTTCTCTTTGCTCTTATATAAAAGGTTGAAAGCTTCCAGAGCTGGAGTTCAGGGTACATGAAGCATATGGAAATAACACCTGCAACTTTGCCTGAAGGGCTAACACTGACCTTTTTTTGAGTGATAAAGAAGGTTGTTTTGTTTTGTTTTGTTTTTTTTCTCTCAACTGGAAAAAAGAGATCTGGTTTCCACACAAAAGATTCAGTCCCTCTGTCTATAGCAGACTTCCTTCTAGATTCCTAACTTCTCTCCTTTATGACTGTGCCCTTGTTTGAGGCAAAATTAGTTTTTGAAGCAAAATATTTCCCTTGTTCATCCTTTCCCCCTGCCCCAGTTTATAGAGGGACGACAAATAAAAGCAGTTTTTTAGAAATGAATGGAAGAAAATAAACATTACAACAACTGTACTTTTACAATTGGTCATTTCCAGAAGGAGACTAGCTTTCAGTATAATGTTGTAGAACTGTAAACAGGAGGAATGCCCACTTTGCTCCACAGATGTTATATACCTGTATTTTATGGACAGCCCCAGAGCTGTCCCAGAGTTGGAGGAGGGTGAGTGAGCTGGCTCCTGTTGTTGTACCTTGATGTCCTGCCTTCCTGACACCCCTTTTTGAATTCTCATGAAAAATCACAGAGGGATTTGCTTCCTGCCCTCCTGCTGTATTGCTGGGTGGTGGATGGAGAGGAGTGACCTGCTCCCTTCATCCCTTGTGCTCTACAGCTTTTACTGTATTTGTGTCACAGGCTGAGGTGGGGCAGTGGCACATCAGTGGATGAGGAAGCTGTCCAGCATCTGAAAGGTGTCTGTGCATCAGGAAGCACAAGGAGTCCTTTCAATGAGCACTGTTGAGTTTTAGGGCTTTTGTAAGCTGAGAATTTATAGTTGCAGGTACAGTTCAATGCCTTGCTGTTCAGAGTTTTTATCACAGGAAGATATTAGGAGAACTGGACTTTAAGATCAGGACAGTCTAGCCTTTCATGATAAGAGGGGCTACTTGCACGGATTTCTGGTACGAGAATAGCTGGTCCTTCCAGGACAAGAAATCTTTTTTGTGTCTAATCCTCCTGGTTGATTCAGCTTGAGTCTGTGTATAAAGGGCCAGCTAGAACCTGCTTGTGGTATTGAGAGTTTTCCCACTTGCTGGTTACTATCTACATTTTCTTACCACTAAAGGCAAGTGCTCCAAGAAAGCCCTGTGACTGCTGTATCTGTGTCTGCTGAGCTAATATGGAAGATCCATCATTCCCTCCTTCCATCCCTTTTGTTTGCATCTAAATATTTTTTCTGGGGGCAGAATGAATTTGTCATTGTTATTAAGCAATGGATATAATCTTAATTCAGACTCATGCCCTGAGGTTTTTCTTTGCATAATTGGAAGTTCTCTGAGCTATGAATGTGTGGCTGTTTCTCTGTGGATATTAGCAGGTTGTGTGTGGTGAAGACTGGAGGGTGGAGGAGGTTGTGCAATGAATGAGTCTGGTTGTCTTGATGGCAGTGAGCAAATAGAATCAGAATGTCTTTATTAAGGTGAGAGCAACCTCACACTGCCATTTTTTGTAGTCTGTCATGCCAGCTGATTTAACCGTAGCATTTTTCTCTCCACCTTTTCAAGCTTCATTTTCTCATATTGTTAGCATGGAAATGAGCAGCACAAGCCCCCATGTGCCCCAGCAGCCTGGTCATGGTGAAGGTGACAGTTCATTCCCCTTGTGAGCACTACACAAATCTAGAAGCTTCTTGATTAGGACCTGTCCATGTGCTGAGGCTGGCCTAGACTGGGGCATGCTTTTGTTTGTAGCCTGGCTGGAATGTGTTACCCAAAGTGTTTTTCTGGATTTGTGGTTGCACAGTCCTGTGGTCATCTCACAGTGGGCTTTCACCCTTCCACTGTACCAGTAGCTCAAGAATGGATATCTCTGTTTTACCAGGAACCAGGTCATGTTTAGTGACTGTTTGGGATCAGACTGAGAATTTGGTCTTGAACTGAAAACTGGTCTCTCAAAAAGAGTGGACTGAGAGTCATTCATTATTTTTCTCATATTCATGTCTAAACTTGCTTGAAAATGCCTTTAAATATCTTTATTTCCCTAGTAGCACTAAAAATATTGTAGCCTGACTTTTGCCTTGAGCCTCCTATCTCTCTGCAGGTGTCCAAAACCAGCTGTTATGTGTCATGGTCACTGGGTTATAGATGAGGAGACTCTGTGACAAAAATATTGTGTCATGCTGGTCTTTGCACAGATCACTGAAAAATCAGAAGTGGGGTGAGCTGCCAGGTTTCCTGATCTTAAAACTGTGGAAAAGAGCATCTAGGGAGCTGAGGTAGGGCAAAATTTCTTGCAACTCCCCCAGGTAAACATCTCTAGCATTCTCTTAGGTTCTCCTAAAGAAGTGTGTTTTGTTGCAGGGAGAATTGTGTCAGTAATGCACCAGCTCTTTGCATGAAGACATCTCCATGATGTCTGACTTAAGGGGGTTGGCACTGACCATTTTTCCTTGGTCGCTGCTTTAAGCTTGAGGAAACAGCAAAGTGTGTCCTTGGGCTTGTCCTCTCAGCTGTGTTGCAACCTGTCCTCTGCTTTTTCTGCAGCTGGAAGCAGACTTTCCCCAACTGCGTATTTGTCACTAATTAACATGATACCAGGATAGCACAGGGTCCCCCCATCGAGGAAAACCAGCTGATTATGTATGACAGCTGTCTAATGTAGCCTGAGCTGATTTTATGCCCATGAAAAAGGTGTTTTTTGAGTTGTTTGACTCCCTTGCTGCAGTGTGAAAGCACTCCACAAATGAACAATCCTTAGGAGCCTTGCAAGGCAGGGCAAGTATTTCAAAGTTTACCAATATCTTGGCAAATTAAACTAGGAAAATTGTGCCAGATTTTATCTCTTTTACAGGTACATGAGAGAGGGATATGTACAGTCTTGGCTGAGCTGTGCTGCAGCTCAAGGCTGGCAATGAGTGAGCACAGAAGGTCCTGAGTGAGGGGCACTGACTGAGCTGTGTCAGGAGCTGACCCAGAGAACAGCAGAGGGCAACACACAACTTCAGGAGGGAGGGGATGTTTCTTCTGCTGTGCCTGTCTTTTGGCTACTGTTATTAGTTTTCCAATGTACTAAATGATTTACTCAACTACTTTTTTTTCCCCCTTTACATTTTTTTTTTAGGAGCAAATTAATTGCTTAATTTCCCTTTGCCTAGCTCTTCTGTTGCATTGGGGCACAGCAGGGAAGCTGGAAATGCCTGTCTATTGGCTATTCCTAGGGAATTAAGGACCTGAACAGCAGCTAATCAGTATTTTAGCTGTAGTTTTCAATATTCTCTCAGTGTTAATGTTGATAATAGATAGTTGGCCCAATTAAAACAAAAAATTATCAAAGTGTGTTTGAAGTGCCCTTAGGTAATTCTGCATATGTTTGTTGGAGAGCAGCTAGGAAAACAAAATTTGACCTTCTGCAGAACAAAATCATGTTGCAGGGAAGGATGGAGACAGTGGGAGAGCAGCAAGTAAAAGTTGATGTTAATAAGTTGTGGCAGAGATTTGGCTGTACTGGATCATTTTACCTGTTAAATGCGCTTTCCTGCTTATGGCACTGAGCAGTAAATGGGTGTTATGTTTGAGTCATATAATCCTCTATGGTAGTTCTTCAGTGATATCCAGAGGCAAAGACGTAGATATCTTTTTGACCCTGAAGACAGTTAACTCTCATTCTGAAGCATGGGATTTGATTACTGTTATCTTAGCTGCTACAGTTATTGACAGTAAAATTAACCAGCTCTTTTTAAAGCTTAGACTTGTTCTGAATATACTGACCATTTAATGGGGTCAGTTTTCACTGATGTGTGAGGTATGTTTGCTGCAGTTACATGCACAGAACTGGCTGATTTCACATTACAGAAGATCATCAGATGAAAACATTTGTTCAAAACCATTTGCTTGTGCACTTGGCATGGTATGTGCTGTGATACTGACTTGCCCATGGGTGGTAAAGTTGCTTTGTAAAATCAAGCTCTCCCAATTTAGCATAGAAGTGTGGATATCAAAGTTGAGAAGTTCTTCCTTTGATTTTGTGTGTTAAACTGGGTTAAGACTAATTATTCTGTAACATGGTGCAGTGGAACTGCTAGATTAAAACAGGAGAAAGTGGTGGCAATTTGGAGAGGGTGACTTCTGTTTTGAAGTCAAGAGTGACTTTGAATGCTGAAAATTTCTTCTTTTGGATCCATTTTCTAGGCTGTGATTTAGAGCATGTGTCTTTGCTGTGGTCTTAACACACAAACATCTACCTGAATCCTGTGTATTATGATGAACCCTGTGCTTACTGTATCTTGTGGCATTTATGTTCCATTTGTTATGCTTTTAAATTCCATGTAAAAGGACTATGTGTTACTTGGCTGGCCTTAATATCATGTCAGCAGACATGAAATCTGCCATGTTTGTTAGCAGAGGGTTCTTGGTACTGGTCAGGTTTCAACAGGGACGATTATTTGTGCCATATCTATCAGGAAAAGGAAGCCTCAGTTGGATGGCATGGTCATCTTTGCTCTATCAAGTTTTTAGATTGCAAAGGTTTGTAGAACTGCATCTTTCCAACTTAAGGAGAAACAGGAGACAGAGAGATTCCCGATCTTAAAGTGGGTGGGTAAGGTTAAATATTGTGTCAAATTGTCTCAGAGTGCATCTGTTTGAGTTTATTGATGTCTGTGAAATTTGCTGAGGACTGTGAAGTCTGTGCTTTTGGGGTGCTTTTGGAGTGTAACACTAGTACCAGGTATCAGAATAACCTGCTTGTCCGCTCAGAATTGTTGTAAATGGTAAGAGCTGCTCAGTCTGTGTGCATTATTTGGAGAGGAACTGCAATACAAGTGATAAAGAGGAGGGATCAAATTTTTATTGGGTTTCAGGACTGGTTTCATTAAGGAGAGATAAAGAAGATTTTCCTCTAAAACCTGGTTTTGACAAGACTTCCTCTGTACCACAGAGCAAGACACTAGACTCACACCTTCAAGGGGAAGATTTAGATGCCTGATGCCAGCTTAATTTCAGTGGCTGCCAAGTGCTTGAATAGGAGTTGGGGTGTGTGAACCTGGTGTCTTGGGCCTCAGGAAAGTTGCTTAGGGTAAAGCAGAGGTGGCTTGCAAAGAAGCTGCAATTATTTGTGAAAACACCTTTGTGAACACAATGATTCTAGAATAAATTTTGTCCTTTGAGGTGCTGCCACACTTATTTAAGATTGAATATCATGCACTGGCTTTCCCTTGCAGAGTCTGGGGTCACTCATAAGCTTAGTTCTCAACTTGTAAAATAGAGATTGTCCATAATTTTTTTCGGGTTGTAGGATCTTCTGGGGGTAGTGTTTGGCAATGATCTTAACAAAAGACCTGACAATCCAGAAGTATTATCTTATCTGGGTCTTGAAGTGCTATTTTTGTGTAATTGCTCACCAAGAGGCAGCTCACAATCCATGCTCTTGTGCTGAGTTGCTTAGCTTTGATCACACAAGGGGGGGCAATTGCTGCAAAGCACTTTCCTCCACTCCCCCTTGCTGTGTTCTGGAGCATCGGGCTGTAAGCTTGGTGTAGGCAAATCCAGCACTCAGAAGAAAGAAATGAAATAGCCTAGATACTGTGAGAGTCTTGAAACTTAATATCCAAAAGGGACTTGAAAGTCAAAGTCTCTGAAAACCCTTTGTAGGTAACTTTCTAGATCTTCTGCTCCTTAACAAAAATGCTGCAGCTTGAACTGCCAAGACCAGCAAGTATTTTTCCTTGCATTAGCTTCTCTGGGGAGAATGGCTTGCTGGACTCTATTAAAGCTGGAGACTCAAGAGCAGCTGAGGTTTGCAAGTCTTGGATTCTGAACTGTCTTCTGTCTTTGGAGGTAGCATTATTTTTTAGGGTATAGAACATTAAAATGCATAGTGAAGAAGTAATGCTGCTGGACAATTCTGAGCTGCAGCTGATGTATTGGCTGTTAGTAGATGCTTACTCTGCTGGCAGAAT
This sequence comes from Molothrus ater, assembly GCF_012460135.2. Classification (NCBI taxonomy): domain Eukaryota; kingdom Metazoa; phylum Chordata; class Aves; order Passeriformes; family Icteridae; genus Molothrus; species Molothrus ater. Next base: position 24,470,595 of record NC_050485.2, read on the forward strand.
GCTTGGGGCCATATTTGTGGCACTGCGACAAAAGTCTCTGAGCATTATTAATGGGGAAAGTTTCTGGGGAGAGGAGTGAACAAATGACTTCTGCAGAGCACTGGGAAGTACTCAGCAGCTACTTGGCAGCTTGCAGAGTTGGGTCCTGGATTCTGAGGATGCTCTGCTCAGAAAATATTCTCCTTGTTAATAAACAAAAAGGACGATTTGACAGTTCATAGCACAGAAATAAATCTTTCACCTTAATCGGGAGGCCTGGACCAGCCTATGCTGGCAGCTGGCACCAGCAAGTGTTGGTTGAATTCACTACAATGGATTTATCTGGGAAGCTGAATGGCTTGATGATTTGAAGATGTGTATTGATGAAGTACTGAGGGATGTGAGGTGAAACCCACTGAGTCCAAAAACCAGGCGACTGTACTGGAGAAGAATTCAGAAGTTATTTTATCCTGTGGGATGCAATAGAAGTGAGTTCAGGTCCTGGCTTGGCTGCTGACCTCCCATGTGGTTTCAGGGCAGGAATTCAAAAGGGAACTTGGCATTTACAGAAGAGTAGCAGGAGGTAATATCAGTCCTCTCAGGCTCTATCTTGTGGCTTTCTGAATGCTTCACCTCTTCACTGTAAACCAGGAATGAACATATTTTTAGGATACAGGGAAAAGTTGAGAGCAAGTGTATTTATATATAGGAGGAATCCAGACACGATGATGAAAAGTCATGAAATGCCCAAATTTTGGACAGATCAGGCATTCTTCCTTCAGTCAGAGTAGGAATAACTGGTGTTTCAGGTATTGGATACCAACTTTGCAGAAGGCAGATGTGAAACAGATGTGCATACACATGTGTAAACAGACCAAGCTTAAGCAGTTACTTATCAGCACAAGTGGGTCTAATTTTGCACTAATAAACTCTAAAGAAGGCAACTTCTCGTTATTCTTCTGGGCTTTAAACATTTGTTACATCATCTGGAAGGGATCAGGTTTGTAGGACACTCTGTTAGCATTTGGTGCTTTTCATGTTGTCATCTCTTTCATCTCAATGGTTTGAAACCACTTAATAATAAAAAACCCCTTGAAAATATTTTCCTTTTTCAACTCCATGCTTTGTCTCACATTTTGCCTACTAGCACCCCACCACCGCCCCTCTGTTGACAAACCTGTGTAGAATCATCTGTGTTGAAACATGGCATGAAGTACTTTATGTGGATGTCTCCATGGCCTGATGACTCTGGGCTGGAAAAGCTCTTTAGGTCAGCTCTTAAAATTATGTTTTAGAGGATTCTAGAAAAACCCCAAACCAGTCCAACCCCCAAACCCACTCCTGCAATATGACCTGTATAATTTATTGGTGGCTCCACATTTGAGGAAGTTGTTGTTCACCTTGGTGATACAGAAATAATGTCCTGATGATCTATTATCCTTGAAGGCTGCATATATTAGAGATTCTTTTGGGAGCTGGTGACTTAGAGAAGATGTGTGCTCCTATCACAACAAACACCAAAAAAAAGACAGATGCTTCTTCTGTTATCTTTCCACTGAACCCAAAGACAAATTTAGTCTGGGATAACAGATTTAGGTCTGCATTTTGTCTGCTTTGTATAATCCCCTCTCCTTGTGCCCAGTGGTGTTTAAAGTATTCCTTTGGCTCATCCCAGATCTGATTATTATAATTTTTAATTATTGATGAAGTACATATTATCATAGTGTAATTTACTTTGTTCTTTTTTGTAGCCCATCTCTTCAAGGTAGCTGAGTTTGTGTTTCTTCTGTGTTGTAAGAAGTAAGAACTTATTCCATCCAGCTGCATAAACAGCTGTATCTGGATTGGAAAAACAGTGAGTGTTATGTACCCCCACCACTGAACAGCCATCCGTAGGGTCTGGAGAGCCCAGAAAATGTTTTATCTGTTTGCATTTTGTTTAGATCTAGTCAAACTTCCTATTTTGAGGATGGGGAACCCTATCTACAGAGTCAAACAGCCTCATCTCTGATCTTTGACTACAGACTTCCTGGGGACTTTGTGACTCAGTTCTCCTCCATTAATAGAAGGGCAAAGGTGTCTGAAGACTGTGCTGAGGCTCTCTTGAGAATAGCTGGTATCTTTTTCTGACAGGATTTATTGTTCCAGTAAATGGGATGAAGCTGATGTTGTAGAACAACAAAAGCATGCTTACTGCAGGCTGTGGCTGTCTGGGATGTTTTGAGAGGGGTCATACAAAGAGTGTAGTTTCCAGAGGTGTTCTGTCTCACCCCTGCTGACCTGCTGCCACATTGAATCAGTGCTGCTGTTCCGTGGGCACAACACTCTGCTTTAATGGTCATCACTGGAAGGCAAAAATGTAAACAATCATAAGCCCTATGCAATCATAATCCATGTATTAAAACCATGCTGAAGACCACTTTATAGTTTTCATCACAGCAGAATCAAGGCCCCTAATTCTCCCTTGGAGCAGAAGTAAACAACTTTAGGCCTCATGAGCACTGAATGTCTTTTGGACAGATGAGCTAATTTTTGTTGTGGCAGAGCAGTGCGTGACCCAGTTTCAAGGGATGTAAATTGTTCATGTCTCTTGACACTAGCAAATAATGCAGAGTTGGGCCTCTTCTTGGGCTGGCTTTCTGATATTAATGAGACCCATTTGTTTTTTCCCGAGTGGAAATGGAATGAGAACACATGGCTTAATTGTGTCTAGGTGTGAAAGATGCTACCTTGTTCTTTTAAGAGCATGAAAGAAGTAAACCCCTTCCACTCTTCTGCTGAAGACACTAAGCAGGATTCAGAATGGAAACTTACTGAGTTTTGGAAGTCAGTTTTGAACAAGTGACTCCTATGGCACAGATCTTCCACAGCAGTCTTTCCTCTGGGACTGGGTGCATGGATGGTTTTACCAGAGATATGTGGGTAGAAAAAATAGCTGTGGCAGTGGCTCCTGCTCATTGTGAAAAAAAGGATCTGGGTCTACAGAAGAGCACCTAATTTAGGATGCTGAAATGTGGTGTAGCACAGTATTGGTAAGAGGAAGCTTGTCCAGAGCTTAGAGCCTTTCTTAGGGCTGGGGTTTTGTTCACTGAGACTTTCAGGGAAAATAAGTCTCTGTTTTGCTTAATATTAGCCCCTCTTCTGGTTGCCAGCAGTAAGGGCTGTGAAGTCAGGAGAGAGCACCCTCCATTCAGGCTGTGCATTTTATACATTTTTATGCATTTTTTAGTAAAGACAAATTGTCTGCTGCCCCAGGCCCTGTTTTTGGGTTGCAGAGAGATGTGTCACTTCCATGGTCACAGTCATCTTGGACTTGCAATTCTGCTGGTAATGTGGGATTACCAATTGCTTGTTCCTTCAGATCAGCAAACTTTACAAGATTGGCTGGCACAGATATTTGGTAACCACCTGTAAGTCTCTTTGGTTTTATTCTGCTGAAGTAACACTGGCTTATATCAATTGACAGGTGGCTGTATATGGGATGACAGGTTTGCTGGAGCAGCTGTTTTGTTTACATGTGTGTGTGAAACTCCAGTATTGCCACCCTTGAGTAATAAAATGGTAGAGGGTCCTAACCTTACCCCCTCATGAGTGGGTCTTGCATTTACAAAGCTCTTCTTGCAGTGAAATATTTACTGGGAAATTCTACATTCTTCTACCTCTTCCCTGGGCACAGACACACCCACGCTTGACCTAGACAAGAGCATGTTCAGGAACAGCAAGTTCCTTCCATGAAAAGGAAAAATGAATAGTGCAATAAGTGAGTCACCTTATTGTTTGGATACTGAATTATTTAACTCCATGCACATCATTAACATATCATTGACCACAGCAGAGTTTGACAGGTAAATTAACTTCATTCTGTTTGCTTGTAAGAGAACAGATGGGGGCTGGTCAGCCTCATGTGGCAGAATAAAAGGCCTCAGAAGCTCAGTAAGATATGAAACATTAAGGAGAATTGGACATTAAGGTAGAGTTCAGGCTGAGTTTTCTTACAAGTAGAAGTAATAAAATATACTTTTATTATTTTAATGACCATGGCATGGTTTGAATTGCAAAGGTCACTCTAGAGGAAGAAAGGAGTATGATCAAGAGAACAACTCTTTTTATCTTCTTTGCCATTATCTACAACCAAGGTTACATTCTTCTTGTCCCAAATGGTTATAGCAGCAGGCAGGTCTGCAGAGTGATTTAGCTGTACTACTTTGTATGTACCTATGATTTTGTTTGTGAGACAGTTAAATGTGTGCTAAAAGATCTGGTTTTCAAGGTGGTGAGTGTCCACAGTCCCAGGTGGCAACAACAGAGGGCATCTTACATATCTGGTATTGACTCTTCCATGCAGAAAGACTTTGTGTGCTCTGGTTCAGGATAGCATCTCTCCTTGCTGTTGTGCAGAAGGATTAGGAGCCAGCAGTCTTTCCATAATGGTTACATCCTATTTGTGGTGTCAGGAACACCTGCAACTAACCATGGTGTCCTCCTGCTTTAGAACTGCTTACAGCTCTTTTCTGACCATTGTATCCTGCTGTTTTGGGTTCCTTGCCACACAGGATGGCATTTCACCTGCCTTTCACAGGTTGAAGTACTAGAAAAAGAAAGGGGGCTGACACCCAGTCCTGCAGGTATATCCAGGTCTCTTTGGGATATTCTAAGGGATCTGAGATACATCTTTATAGTCATCCTTGGCAATGTGGTTGCAGAACAGCTGGAAATTTGACTTTTCTGTTTTTTCACCAGCTCCCATGGCCTTTAGTGTGTTAATAGCTGGAGCAGTCCTCTTTTGGCCTAGAGGATGTGAAATGTTGTCATTAGAGCAGGCTAGGAATTTGGTGGTGAGCTTTGTGTTGAATGCTGTTTCCAGTGCCTGGTCTGTTCATTCCTTCAGGGTTTTCAATCTACCTGTCAGCCCTTTATTCATTATTTGTAGCTTTCTATTCTCCAAATGTTGACCTTTTCTAAAAGAAGAGTGTAGGAAGAGAGCTGGCTTTCTTAAGAAATGAGTTGTAAAAAGAGAAGTAAAAAACAGTAAGGAAGGAAGGGAGGGAAAGAAAGAAAGAAAAAGCGTGTGTATGGGGGGGAAGAGTAGAAATCCATTTTTGATCATGGGAGTGGGAGAAGTCAGGAAGAAGTGCTGCAAGCCTGGATTAAGTGAGAAACCAGCCCGTATTGTGTTTACAGAAGGCAAATACTAAGGTTATTGCATTAGTTAAACTGGCAAGAGAGCTACCCTTGTTATTAATCTAATATTACAGTGGCTGGAATTCAGGTAATTGTGCCTGTGGCAGATACTTCTAAAAGTTCATGCTTGACTAATACTTCTGGGGGACAAAATCTGACAAGAAATGAATTACCTTGGATACAACGTTCACTTCATAGTCAAGGTCCTCTACATCCATCATTTGACACAAAGCTCCTCTTCCTGAGTCTGAGTATGTGCTTGAGCTCTTTCTCATTTTATGTGCATTTTTATTCACTTGCCCATATACACAAATAGACATCTTCCTAGCCTTTGTGATTATACAGAAAATGTCACAATGGGAACTGAAGCATTAGCTGTCTCCCCAGGAGTTCAGGCAGCCAGAATGAATAATTTTCAGAGGTTTGAACAAGCTTGTTCATTAAGTGAGGTGTTAACCCTGAAATTTGCAGATGACCAATTAAGCACCCATAATGACTCACAAGTGACAGTTTTAGCAAAAACACCCAGATAATTTGTTGAGTCATGAACTCATCCTGTTGGAAGCTCTGTGTAGCACAGGATAGAAATATTTGGGTACTTCTTGCTCATCTATACATGTAGCTTTGGTAAAGCAAATGCAGAATAGTTAAGGAAAAATAAAGCCCATGCAGAACATTCTGTGAATACAAATAAAGATGAATGTTCATGGTCTCAATTTGTCTAGTTAGACAGGATATGATTAACTGGATAATATGTGACAGAATCCAGGACTTTTTTTCACAGTGTTGGTCCATCTTGCTCTAGGATGTAAAATAATGTATTGCATGGAAACCTGTGTACTGAATTGTCCATCTGTGAATAGACTTGCCTTGAGTACATGTGTGTGGTTATTTGGGGGTGAATAAGCCTGGTGCCAGTCCCTGTACCCCACCTCTGTTGTAATTAACACTGGACTAGAACAATACATGTCTAACTCAAGCCTGGCTGCACTAGAAGGATTTGCTGTCATATGGTCTGTTGATTGAAGGTTTTGTGGCTTCATACACAAAGAGAAATGTTAGTGGATGAGTACCACCTCATATAGTGGGGGTAAATTGCTGCCTGGTATATGACAACCTTGTAGTACCATCCAAGGCCAATTTGAGATACCCTCCTGATGCCACCCATGCCCACCATAAGGTAAGAGCTGGCAAATTCCACTTTTGTGGGACTGGAAAGTGCAACCAAACACTGAGAATGGAAGAGCCAGTAAGATTGTTTTAACAGCCAGGAAGAAAGTATAGCTCTGAATCTGTAATGAAACTGAAAGTCTGGTGCAGATCATTTGAGTTAGGGAGGGCAGAAACAACCATAAACTTGGGTGGCTGTGAATCAAATTTACTGGTAATCCCCTCCTTATTCTAGACCTGTGTTTAAACAACTGACCCAAGACATCAGGTATCTTGGACACAGCTGATCATTTTAGCCAAGGAAGTAACCCTCCAACTCTGTTAGGATGGCATCTGTTTATCCTTTTGTACAGGGATGGAGAGGATTTACTCTGGTGGAGTGCTGTAAGTAGCAATTTGAAAGAGGAGTTTTCTTTTTCCTCTCTGGAGGCAAAAAGGAATGGCACATTTAAATGAAGGTTGACAACCCATTAGCCAAGAACTGGTAGTTCATGATATCAAAAAGATAGGACAAAGCAGTCCAGGAGAAAATGCTGAATCTAGGCTAAATGTCAAAGCTTTGACCAGAGATAAAAAGTAAAGATCTGGAGCAGAGATCTTTCCAGAAGGCTGGAAAGATCCAGTTTATCTCCTCTATTGCAAGCACATCTGGTTGGGTAAGGGTGGCCAAAGACACTGTCACCTTGCATTCCTGGCCCCTGGTAGTCAGAGGTTTGGCCTGGTTGTCAGTAGGACAGGATGACACCAAGTCTTGATGTGGAGGGCTGAGGAACTTTTTTTCACCCCACAGTAGGTAACTAAGCAATACTCGTTATTAACTGCTGATAGAAACCTGACTGGTGAAGCTGCTGTATTAAATATATCACACACCAGAGTCAGCTTTGGTCAAGGAGGACCTATTTTCTGCTGAAATTAATTAATTACAATCAAGGTAAAATTAAATTATCTGGAAGCAGTCAGAGCAATTAGTTCAGCAACTCATGCTTTCTTTGGCTTGTTGGAAGGCACAGGCTGTGCATGTGTGTGTAAAATGGGTTCATGTAACACCTGACACTGCTGTGGTGCAGGAGATGGACTTTTCCCTTACTCCCTTGCTTACAACAAACTGTGGGTCACACCTGCACCTTCTTTTCAGCTGTAATTGCACAGCCACAGCCACTCACAATGCCAGGGCCTGAGAAGAAATTAGTTAAAGAGCAACAGCCAAGTAAATTTATAAAGCTATGGCCAAGTAAATGGGGGAAAAACAGCTTAGTGTGCCCACAGGGAACCTGCAGGACTTCCCACAGGCTGGCACTGCTGTTGCAAAGTACCTGTTGTCCTGCTGCTTGTTGCCCATCAGCCTATGCTGTTCTGAAATCATGCTCTTGCTCTCAGCAGCTTTTGGGGGAACTCACACAGTTAAATGAGGTATGATTTATCCCTTTCCGTAATATGAACCAAAGAAATGTATAAAGATGCAGGAAGGTTTCAGATGAACTCCCTTTATTATAAGCCATTTCTTAACAGCCAGGACACTAAATAAATGCCACATATACACTGAATTTAATGCACACGTGGAGACACCAACCTCAGGGTTTTGAGCAGCCTGATCTATTAGTAAATCTGTTCTGCATGCTCCATGCAGAGTCAGATGTTAAAAATGACAACTTCAGTAACTGTTTTGTGTCCTCTACTTACTGTGGCCTTTTGCTGCTCAGAGATTGCAATTTCCTTTTGCTTGAAGCTACATACAGTGAAAATTGGAGTTTATCCCCAATGCTTTCAGATGTGATTGCCTTCTTTGTAGGTTAAAATTCAGCCAGCTGGTAAAGCAGGGGCTTTTGCTAAACCATCAGCTATGCTATTACATGCTTTTGGGAAAGTTGCAGCACAGGGCAAAAGAGGAGAGTGCAAGTATCCTTTGGAATTATGCTCTTAAATATGTATTGAGAATCAGTTACAATGATACCATTTTCCAGGTTTGTTACCATTACAGATTTATGTGATGCCATCTTCTAGTTTCATTATATATTTTATCATAAGAAAAAGCCCAACCAATAAACTGAGAACAGGCTTCCTCCCAAAAGACCCATCAAACCAACTCACATGCCAGCAAAACCTGCATTGGACCTTTAACTCCATAAAAACTGGAAAAACATAGCTATGAACTGTTCCTTTGGATTCCTCTGTAGGAGGATTTCCTCTTTTGTCCTTTTTAAGTCTACTAATATGGCTTTTTTGTTTTCTTCTGAACAGCCTAGTTTGGCAGATACATAAAGAAAAACATATTCAAAACAACAATAAATACTGTTAGGCAGTTGTATGTGCCCTAGGATCTTCCACCAGATGGGTGCATATTTGTAAAGCAATCACACAAATATTGTTGTATAATCCAATTCTTTAAAAAGCCCCCAAATGTACATGGAAATCAAAGCATAAGTTAAGAGTTCTTGTCTACCTCTCCTGTGAAAAGATTTCATCTTCTCTCTGTCTGTCTATCTTGTGTGTCCCTCCTGTGTGCCCTGGGTAACTGCAGCCTGGGGTTGAAAGAATGGATCAAGCATCCATGTGGAAAGGAAAAAAAAAAAGCCAAAAACCAAACCAGCTTCAGATGTTTGCTGATGAAAACAAAGTTTCTGTGGAAATGGAAGTAAGGTAGTGTCCCAGATCAGCTGATGTGCATAGTTTGGGTTTCCAGTGGACAGACATCCATGTGGCAGAACCTACACCATACCAGTACAGCTGGTAGAAGCACATGGTGTCAGCAGAGAGGCTGACCCTGGATGGTCATGCAAAATTGATTTGTGCTCTTACTCTTGGAGATGGGTCCCCCTGAGCCAGGGCTGATGCACACTGGCAGGGAGCGATGCATAGGCAACTTGTTCTGTGCTGCATATCTGTTGTGACAGAAAATAAATGACTTGTTCTCTACTCTTGTCAGGCTAATGCTTTCCGTGGGCACCAGAGAGAAGGAGGGGAATAAATAGGAGAACCACAATTAAAAAAATGTGGCCAGATATGTGTCATTTCTGACACTGTCACAATAAGGTTAGTGTCTGAGTAGCTTAAGCTACCTAGAAATGGAAAGTCAGGTACAGAAACTTGGGCTAAATTTATCACCCCGAGTGATGGTAAGAACCAGAACCTGTCTAGGAAGTTACACTGTCTCCTTCCTTTATGGGGATAAATTAACTGCATTATAGGCCACATAAATTGCATTTATACCACACAGATTTGTAAGGGCTGTATATCAGGAAGAACTGTCTTCTCTGCTAATGACAAAGTTGCTTTGGTCTTTTCAGAGCTTGAAATATTGAAGCATAATCCAGCTATTTCTTTGTTCTTTCTCCAGCATTGTCATCTTGTCCTTGATTATTTTGTTTGCCCAGTGACCGTGTTTTCCTCTTGCATCCTTCCTCTTTTCTTGCTTCCTTTCTAAGTGAGGACAGAATGACAGTGAGTCTTGATGTGTGGCATATTTGACAGGGGCCCTTTTAATCCCATTGCTGAAATATCTGTACAACTATGTACCACTGAATTTGTTCACTAAAATATTTCTCGAGGACTGGAAGGGAGTCATGTTGGTTTGGAGGAGGGAGAAAAGGAAGGTAAGACTAGGCTGGGCTCTCATTTGCTTGCATGTGAACCTGTAAACTTCTCTGCTGTGTGCTCTGCATTTTCTTTTGGGCCACTTAGATCAGCAGACTTTATTGTATCATCTTTTACTTCTGAAACAAAGGTCAGACACTAATCCAACCTCACTGTGCTTGAAAGTGGTTTCAGAACCCTATTTAATACCCTGAATGCTGAGAAGTGGGCTTCCTGCTTTGAGGCTTGGGGGTCAGGCCCTTTTGTACTGTGTGTGCAATGTACTTGACTCTGGTTTTCCTTAGGGCACTGTCTTAGGATAGGTAATACTGAAATACTTGTTCCTGCCATGTTCTTAGGGCACAAACCCAGACTGCATTTGATTCTCACTCATGCTATCTGACTGCTCTTGTCTTGCTTCATGCTCTCAGCTTGTACCAAACTGGTTCTATTCTTTGTCCCATCCCAGAGGTGTGTTCATCTTTTCTTCTAAGGGAAGCCATTATTTCCTAAAAGTCACTTTCCTTCTGCACAGCAATCCTGACAACATTACCTTCTCTGGCCTGGCTGAAAATACACAAACATTTACTCCAGCTTTCCCCCTGCCCTAACTTGTTCCCACTCCTGCCAGTCTCTCCTTCAGTAACTCACCTCCACAGTGCACTAAGGATGGGTCTTGCAGAGTGTTTCCAGAAAGAAAATCCTCTGCTGCTTCAATGAGCAGGATTATATGTAGCCTGCAAGATGGACAAAGTAATCCTTGCAGTGCACTCAGTGCAAGTAAGACCTCAGCAGTAGCTTTGTGGCCAGTCTAAGTTCACTTAAAGAAAGATAAAGATCATTTTAAGAGTCTCTCTCAAAGAAAAATGGAGATACTCAAGCACAGGGTAACCTGGCTTACAAGAAAAGCTTGAATGGATGGGAATTGTTCAGCTAAAGAAGAGGAAACTGAAGAGGGATGATAAAATGAATGGAAAACACAGCTGTTTAAGGTAAATAGGTTTGGGGGTTTTTTTTTACTTTTGTCTGTGAAGCATTGGATGAGCAATCATATGTTTAAAATACAGCAAAACAGAGAAAGTTAGTTCATATGAAAAAGCTTATTGTGAGAGTAAAGCGTGATATAGCTCCCTGGGAGTCCTTTCTTGTATCAGAGATCATTAAAAACAGACCAGGCAAACATCTCTTGGGAGTGATTCAGAGGAACTACATCCTGCCTGGGGAATGCAGGTTGGTTAGACAACATCTCCAGAGCTCACTAATTTCATTGTTCTACACTTCCAAACCTTAATGATCCTTCAGGTTTGTCATTTGTTACAGCAGTGGCAACATGTTTTGGTTCTGGTTGCATCTCTCTGTGAGTGTCAATAAAATCTTGATTTGTGAGAATCATTGTGCGGCTTGACCTCTCCTTCAGTCCTGCTAAATAACAAGAACTCTGATACAACTGCATGCAGGCTTTTGAGACAGAAATACCATATAATTCTGTCAGATAAGGCCTGGCATCATTTTCATGGGTTTTCTTTAGGGAAGGGTATGAGTACTTTCTGATTGCTATACATATAGGTACAAGTTTTCAGCCTTTTTGTGGAAAATAGGAAGCACATCAAAACTGGGTCCCTCTAAGCCACTGTATCTAAAGCAAGTAATTGTATTTTTGCACTTTTCCCTGTGAAAAAGTAATTTCTGTGGGATAACGCTGCAGCTGTGGTGATTACATCTTTACTTCAAACTGTGGGAAGAATGATAAGATAAAGTTGGCTGTGCAGGAAAGCTGCAGCGAGGATTGGACCAATCTGTTTGGCAGGGGAGAAATGGAGGCTGCCTTTGTGTAAGAGCAGTGTGTGGGGGGCAGAGGCAAGAGTGAATTTCCAGCTGGGTAGGAGAGCTGAGCTGTGTCAGCACAGAAGGAGGTGGGAGAGCAGTGAGGGAGGTCAACCTGACTGGAGATGGAGTCAGATGGGGCTTTCATTTCTGTCTTCCCAGTGGTGCTTGCTTCTCTGTAACATTGGGTAGTTCCTAGATGCCCACTGGATCTCCTGGTATTTCCACTTTGTTGGGAGAGTAGAATCCTAGTCCAGGCTTGAAGGGCAACTCATCTTGTCACCTTGTAGCTGGGGCAAGTCAAAGGTACTTAACTTGTGTGAGCTGTGACAGCTTGTGGCTGTTGCAGGTGACTCTAAGCTGCTTAACTCAGTTCTGCTCAGGTGTCTGTTGCCAAGGCTTGCTCCTGATGTCCAAATGTAATGAAGCTGGAACAGTGACAGTGCACTGTGAAATTCTCCCTTCTTTGTCAGCTCTGCTTGTTTTTGGCACACTCTGCCATCTCTCCTCCTTCTAAATCTGTAGTTCCACAATGTCCATGTTGTGTTACTGCTCTCTGACGTTCCTGTGAAGTCAGCCAGTCCCTGAAGCCCAAGTGGGCTTTGGTGCAGGATGGCAGTACTAGCTGGCAGCTGACTGGGGCTGCACCTCAGGTGTTCATTTAAAAGATGACTGGAAACAACTGCAAGAAATCAGATATGGGCAAGACAGAGGGGACTTCACATTCCCCTTCTAGTAACAGCTTTTAGAAACTGTGTTCAATTGTCAGTGCACCGTGTTTTCTTTATACTTATGTCTTTATGTGAGGTGTCAGACTGCACCTTTAGGTGCCACATTCCTTAGGGGGAGCCCCAGAAAAATCTTGAATTGTGTGCATCTTGATGACTTTTAAGTGCACAGTGGCAAAGAAAACCTGATCTGACTTTAAAGCAAACTCACCTTTTTCAGTCTGAGCACAGAACTCTCTCCTGACATGGTGCCTACATCAGGCAGTCATTTCTTGGGCTCTGTAAATGCAAGGCACACAGAAAAATCTATGTGTTCTCCAGATTGCAGGACTTCCATAGAGGAGGCAGAGTTGCAATAGAGGGAATGTGAAACCACTTCTATGTTCTAAAGAGGCAGTTTGTTGTATCCAATGTGTTTTGACAGGTAAGTGCTATCTCAGCCAGTCCTGGATGTTGCCAGGAGACACTTCAGGTATAATTAGGGGTGTAGGCTGCAGTTCAAAGCTGCCTATTGTTCATTTGTTCTGCTGCTGTGGCAGATGGGCTTGGAGTCACAAAGACATTGCCAAGGTCTGTACTGTCTGTCCATAGATCTCCCAAAGACTTTGCTTATATGACCATGAAGCTTGCAATGGTTGGGCATCCATCTAGCTACCTCCAAGGCTGGTTCTTGCCACATGATCCATGACTATTGCCCAGTCAATAGAGAAGAATATTATGCCCTTGTAATGAACAAGATGGTTGTATTTAAGAATGCCCTGAAGTGATAGATCTTTTCCACACCTTAATTGAGCAGTAGGTGCTCTTTACTTTCTAGGCATGATGCAAAAACCACTCGTGTAGCAGTAAAAGAATGATGGTCTTGTGGGTGGAAAGATTTTTGATTCACAGTCTGGCTAAGTTTGTTGTCTGGCAGATTGGCTGCCAATAAACTGGTGAAAATGTGGCCTTGAAATAAGTAAGGATGAGCCTTTTGTCTTACACACATCTCTCTGTGAATCATCCCTGTGCACAGATGTCCAGATACTCCTGCTTACTCAACAAATGCACTCTACAAAGCCTCATTTATTACACACCTTTAGCAGACTGAATTCCAGGAACCTTTGAAGTCTGTAGGATTAAATGTGATATGGGCCAGTGGAGAGAGAGAGGCACATACTATATGTGCTAAGAGATAGTGTTTCCAAGGGTTTTTTTTCCCCTGCTTTTTAATAATTTGTTTGTTTACAGGAAAGCAAATTGAGTGATCTGAAATTAAATTTGTGTCTGCTTGATGGAATGAGGAAACTGCTTTATTTATGTTTTCCAGATTAAGTTAAATGAAAGGGTTTTTTTGTTCACTTTGCTTTTATTTTTCAAAGACATGTTCCTGTTTAAATTTGGGTGAATTTTGTTCTGAAATAAGATTCTGAAATAGAAAATTCAAGCTCCATAAGAAACCATTGTGGAGGCCAGATAGCCTTATCAGCTACTCTTTAGCATCGACCTTATCAAACCTTTTGAAGCAGTCTTGCTCTCAGTCTTTCCAATAGGAGAGTTTATTAGGTTGGGCTGAAAAAAGGACCATTTCTGTACTAGGCCTAGGAAGAACATCAGAATCTGGGGGTTTGGGGTACAGGGCAGAATTTCTGCTGCATCTAACTTTGCAGAGGAAATGCTCCCAGCATGACCTTGGCTGCTTTGGGTCATACTGCTGGGATGGTGCTGCTCTGCCCTGTGGGGTTTCCATATGTGGAGAGGATGTGTAGATGTGGCTCCACATGGAGCTCTCTGGATTCTGACAGTTCATTTGCATCTGCCCCAAGCTGTGTTATGACCTATTAGACTCTCTCCAGAAGGGGGTTTCCATAAACAGACTCTACATTTTGATTTACTGTGACTTCTCTTTTTTTTTTTTTCCATTTTATTTGAGGAATAGGGGCAGAAGATTTTTTTTATAGTGATGAACTATCTCAAGCAAGGTAGGAAGGTGTGTTACAGGATGGACACAGGGTCGTCTGGCTTTACTGTTGTGTGTGCTTCTCATGTTGATCAGTGGTGTTCCTATCTGAAGGGAGCAGAACTCAGCTGTAGAGTCATTTAGATTGGGTTTGCGGGGGGAGGCTCTGCAGATCTTTTGGTCCAGCTCTGCTCAGATCAGCTTCAAAGGTTGAAGCAATGATGCTAGATAAAGCTGCTCAGATCCTCATCCAGTCAAGTTCTGAATTCCTCCAAGTACAGCGATATCTCAATCTCCCTGGGCCCTTGATTTAGTGGTGAATCAGCTTAATTGTGAAGGACTTTTTCTTCTCCTTTATACCTTGCTGGAAATTCCTTACTGCCACTGCCTGCCAAGAAGGTTGGTCCTTGTTTGAAAGACTTCATACCATTTTTTGTGATGATGACTCAGAAGTCTGGGGAGATCATAGATAAAGAAAGTAAAATAATGCATTCCTGAGCTATTACTGTTCCTGAACAGGGCCAGAAGCTTTCAGTTTGAAGGCTGCACAGTGAAAGTAAGATTAATTTTCTGCTCATCTCCCTGTTTCATTAAATTCCTGGTCTCAGCAACAGATTCATTTTGGACTATTTTCTGTTCTTGTTGCCATCTTTGTCATTGGAATGGGATATCAGCATGTTAATGCCTCATATAACCTGTGAATGATGGTAGAGCGTGGTCGCTCTTTGACATTTTCAATGCCCTGTAATTTCATTATCTGGTCATTCTTCCCTTCCCCTGCAGTGTAGTGTGTCTGACATGGTGATTGCCACTTCTAATGTCTTTTTCTGGTACTACATCCAAAGATTTTCCTCTGTCATTGTGGGTGCTTTGCCTTTCTTAAAAGCAAGGTAATTCTTCGGGTGAAAAAGAACTTTATCTTGCATCCTCAAACTATATTATTTTTCTTGTGGCAGAAATAATAAATTGCTGCTTCTTTGCAATTTTCATCCTGAAGGATTTTGTGTCAGATACATGAGCATCACTCTTCACTGTAACATGGTCACTTTTCTGAGTGGAATAGGGGAAGTCTGTGTTTAAAAAGTGTCTCCTCATTCAGCTGTGGAGGAGAGAGATGTGGTGTGTCGGACATGCTCTCAGTGTTCCACTTCAGACAATCATCTTGGCATTTCTCAGATCCCTCATTACTGCAAGGCTGGAGGACAGTGGCAGTGCCCTTAACTTTTCTTTTCCTGTCTTCCTATGGTATGTTAAAAGAGGTTTTTTTGGTGGGATATTTCTTTGTTTTGACTTTTGTGGTTAAGGTCTGATGTTTGCTCAGAGGCATTGAGAAGTGTCTTGCATGGGGACTTGCATGATTTGGGGACACATAAGGTGCTGTGGATTGCTGCAGACAAGGTGTCCCTTATAATTCCACCTTCTTATGTAATGAGCTCATGTAGTGAGTGTATGCAGGTGACTGGTTGAAATCCTGCTTGTAAATGTCTCTATAGAGCAAAGATAGTAGAGGTTAGGGCTTGTTTTAGGAAAAAGGCTAGGGCACTCATTAAATGCTTATACTAAGCAGGAAGAATGTGACCACATTAGCAAGGCCTCAGTTAACAGCAGGGAATTTTGTAGTTTGTAAGAGTGGGTCTCAGTCATGGTTATGTTATATTTTACTAGAGGTTTTGGAAGATTGTTAGGAGGCAGTTCAGAAGAAACCTCTCAGGGAAATAAAGTTAGGGATGCAAAACCCAAGAAGTTTGATTTTTGCATTTTCTTTTCCAGTGTCCTTGGCATGAAAAACTTCTCTAAGCCTTTATGGGTCTCATTACCCATTCACTTGTAACTGTTACTTAGAGTTTGCAAAGGCTTTTCTTGGAATGTTTGGGTGTTAAGAGACACCTTCTCCTGAGTTCCAGCTCTGTTTTGTCATGGAGAAAATTTCATCTTCTTCCTGATTCTTTTTAAAAATTGGTTGTTAATAATAATCAGATGACCTAATGTGTGCAGGCTGAAAACTTTTGGTTTCATCACTCGGGATCCATTGATGTTTTAATTAGTGTTAAATGCTGTTGTTTCCATCTTTTCACACAAATTCCTCATGGTGACATTACTGACTCTCCTGGGCTCAGAGCAAGATGCTGTTGTGTTTGGTGCTGCAATGCTTTGCATTTAGTCTGAATTGTGGTAGACTTGCTATGATTCTTATGTCTGCAAATATTGTAATTCTCTACCTCCCAGGTACATCTGAGCTCTTCTGATACACATATTAATTCTCTGTAAATTCTGGACTTTCCATGGCACTGAAGCACTGCATGGAGACTTTCTGAGCAGTGGAAATACAGCCTGGTACTTAGAGCAAGGACTGACACTGCTTGCAACAAGGACATTTACCTAGACCCAGCCTTGTGTCAGAACCCCTGCTCTAGTCCAGAACACAGTGAGGTTCTGCATTTTGCACTGGAACTGCCACATGTCCCTGTTGAGAGCTGACGCAGAGGAGCTGGGTAGAAGGAAAGCTGTTTGTGAAGGGTGTTGGCCAGGGAAGTTCAGTCCCCCAACTCTCCTCTCTCTTTATTGACTAGAAGGGAATTCAAAGGAGACCAGGATCCTTGGAATAGCTTTAAACCTTTTTAAAGAGGAAACATTTAAATTTAATGTCTAGAAGAAGCTTTATGGAACTGACTTTTTGGCCATGCTGAGTAATCTTGCTAAAGAGGCTACCTTGTTTTACAGCTTTAAATCTACTTTGGACTGAATATTAGCAATTATCCCATGGGGAACAATCCTGTTTTTTCTGGATGAGCTAATAGGCTTCTTGCGTCTCTAATTTCTATTGTGCTGTGAAGATGTGGATGATTGTTATTAAAGGCTGTGAGAAGCAACTGGCCAGCTCATTGCCAAACTGCTATAATTCACAGGTGTTGTACATGGGCTGCAGTTTGCTTAACATTGTAATCCGTGTCTTCTAAATTGTTTTCATAGAGCTTGGCCAATAAAATTACAGGTTTATTATGTTCATGCAGATCTCTTGTTTAATCAAGAATGCCACACGTGCTGTGAATGCAAAGCTGTTCTTGAGAAGTTTGTGAAACAAATTGGCTTTATTTTCCTTTATGTTTAAATGTAAATACAGTATTCTTGAATGAAAAGGGCTTATGGCATCTGCAAGTGCTTGCAATAGCTGTTCAGGAGTGCTCTGTGCTATTCTGACTGTGGCATTGCTAATCTGAGGCATCTAAAAAAGCCCGAGATAATTTATTGTCTTCTTTGTTGGTAGGGAGAGGAGGGAAAAGAATGCAGTGGAAATAATTAAAAATCATTATGTATATCTATAAATTATATAATACATACATATATAATGTATGCATGTGTGTAAAAGGAAAAGTAAAAATAAGATAATATGAGATTCTGTTGTTTTGTTTTAAGGCATTGCTGGCCTCCAAGAGCTAGGGCTTGTAGAAAACCAAAATGCAACAGTCCATGATAACTTGAGCTCTGTGATGCAGTGGAGGACACTGGTGCTCTGACAGCTTGGTTTAAAGCTGAGCCCCTGGTGCCTGTTTTAGTGCATCAGTTTTGTAATGAGAGCTGCTCTGGCTGCAGGAGTGTTGTGAGGAGCTTGGAGCTGTTGGAATCAGTCTTGTGCTGGTGCAGTCACTAAAGAGATCTGTATCAATTTCCATTTGAAAGACTGGACTGGGGAGTATCTTCATTCTTCTGTGTTGTACATGTGAATTTACAACAGGTTACACTGTTCCAATAACTAGGTTTACTGACGATTATCTTTGGAGCTCTTGCTGTCAGTCCTGATGTAAAAAGGACCCAGAGAAATATTTCTGTTTAGGGAGGTGTTTTATAAGAAGTAGTTTGTAGATGATCATGTTAGTGAAAGGACAGTCATAAAACATCAGAGGCAAAAATGAACCTTTGGATTTGTTCTTTAGTCTGTCACAGGTACTAAAAGATGTGCTCACCTTTTCCTCTGTGTGCATCCTGCAAGGTAAGACAAAGAACCTGTACAGAGTTGATACACTGATAGATGACACTGACACTATCTACTTGAATCAGCCCTCTGGTCCCCACTGTGCTTCAGCCTCTGGTGATGTTCAGAGCTCTCAGCTTTTGCCAGCTCAACTCTTTCTCATGAAAAGCATATTGCTCCTATGACTTCATGGTGCTGACAAGGACAAGACCTTGTGGTGTGACTGGTGAGGGAGAGGAGAAGGGATTATTCTGATGGTAACCAGGGCTCTTGAGGCAGTAAAGAGAAGAAGAAAGTTTTTACAGACCTTGCAGAGTGGCCATTACAGATCTTGTTTAGTCAATTTGCATTTTTACTTTTAAGAGCCATTCCCTCTTATGTTCCTCAAGGGGCAGAATGATTTTTGGAAGCTTTGAGAAATTTCTGGCACACCACATAAAACATTCCAATGCAGGAATAGTCAGTGGGACTATTGATGCTCTTTAGAGCCCTTCTGCAGTGATGGGTGGTTTTGATATCTCAATGCAAGGTGCAAGATAATCCTATAGCCCATGGATGTGAAATTCCCTGAAGGTCATCTGGAGACCCTGCAGAGCTGCAAAGGATTTTCAGAGAACATGAAAATTCCCCCTTTTCTACCTCCAGATTTTGGGTCCTAGATGTCCTTCTGATGGTGATGCAGGTACTAGAAGAGCAAAGCCACTGAGCCTTCCTTGTCATACATGAGTAAAAAGGCTCTATCTCTTAGAGTTTAGCATCCTAGATCTTGATCTTAAAAGTAGTCCCAGTTTAAATGTCAGCAGTCTCAGTTGTCATAACCATGATTCTTATAGGAGATTCTTACAAGATAGTGGCTTGATATGAAGAATGTGCTTCAATTTCTCTGTCTCCTGGAAGGCATGATTCTTTCAGGTCCATAGAAATAATTTTTTAGATCCCTAAGTAAGGAAAGGAGAGAGATCTCACCGAGTCAAACCTTCTGAAAGTTTTCTGTTGAAGTGAGGGTTGCAGACTGGAGCCAGTAGGTGTCTGACCAACTGTCTCTGGGCCTCAACCAATTGCAAAAGGATTCCAAATGTTGATAGAGCTTTGGATTTCTGCAAAGGTGATTTGCCTCTTTTCTCTTATACAATCCGTGTACATAATGTAGAGCTGAACTTCTGAGTTTCCTACTTTTACAGCTTGAAATTCTCAACCATAATGTTGCATTAAAGGAGATTGGAATTCAAGTTCCTCTATTTTTCTCAGCTTTTTTTTTTTTTTTATAAGTAACAGAACACATAAGTCTGTAAGAAAAATTGCCCTTGACAGCTTCAACTGTGCTGCTCCACATCTCCCCATGCAGGCATTAGCACAAGGTATTTCTAAAGTGGGAAAAACCCATTTTCTTTCTTACTAAGGTCAAAACCAGATGAATGGATTTTTTTCTTAAACACATTCTATCCCCGCTTTGAGCTATTGGACTGACACTAAAAATTGCAATTGTATTGTGGATCCTCAAAGATTCCTTCATTTTCTCCCACCCCACCATGAGCTGGTGCCAGTCTTTCACAGGAAAATTTTGTGAGAGCAGGATGGGGGGGGGAATTTATTAAAAGTTTTAGTGCTGAGACAGAGGAGGTTGTTATATCTGGCTGGCTCAATGTGGTGGATATCCACAGAGGAATCATTCCCAGCTCACATTCTGGAAATACCTAGTGAGAGAGGTTTCATGTAAGTCTGCTTGGTTAGGCCCTCCAAAGGAGATAACATCCTGGCTCCAGGGGTGCTTGGAATGAGCAAGAGCTGCTCTGCACAGGAGCAAAGATAGGAAATTGCCCAGACAGAGTGTGTTTTCACAGCAACATATGAAAATTCACAGATGAAAATAATTTGGTTTACTATTTAATGATACAAGATAATATAGTAAAAGATACAAGAAAATAATAGTAAAAAGCTACTTATACCATAAGTAGTTCAGCCATTGTAATGATGATGAAATGTGTGCACATGAGAAATACAGAATAAAAATAAAAACAATAAAGGTGATTAAAATAATGAGTAAAGATTATTTCAAAGGAATATGAGTAGGAAAAGGGGCTTCTAGGGCAGAGTCTGACCTTACCATAGTTGAGCCACTAAGTTTTAAAGTAGATTTTGTTGCCTGCAGATGAGAACTGCATAAACAGAAGTTCAAGGTCAGGAGAGCGCAGTTAATTGGACAGACCACGTTTTTATTACCTTAATATATAGGATAATCAGATCATTTAATTTTTTTTAATCTATAATAATGTAAAAATATGTTAATTGGCTATTTAGCACTCAAACTCTTGCTTCTGACCTTTTGTCTGTCAAAAGCCCTGACTTGTGCTTGTCTCTTACCTCAGGCACTGTCCTATTCTGTGTGTCCCACTCAGCCTGACTGACCCAAGTTGACTGTGATACTTACTCATATAATCTAAATGATCACTTTTTTCTTGTTCTTCCTGTGATGATTCTTATATTTCACCTTCCCTGTTTAATTATAAGTACTCTATGTATGCATATTTAAGATGTTGTGATTACATAGTGAATTCGTACAGGTGTTCAAAGTGGGTTCTCATGTGTGGTGGAAAATCTGATTACTGGATGTTGATAGTTGCAGAACCATAACTCGAACAAGTTGTGCATTTTGCCCTTTTTCCGTCTGTGCTACACTTGACATTTGGCAAACTGCAACAATCCTTCTTTCCCTGGGCTGCTGTGAGGAAGGAAACGAGCCCAAGTCTGAGGTGCTTGGATTTGCAGGAGTGGAAGGTCTTTTAACTGGCCACTAAAAACAGATGGAAGGATTTATCTCCCAACAGGTACTTTGTTTTCTTCCATGGTAACATCTGTAAAACTCCAACTCTTGGACTGGTTCTCCTGTGCTAGCAGTGAGGCTTTTTCACATGAAGTAAGCCTATGTAGGCATGAGGCTAGAGTGGAGACTTTAACAGGATATCTACTCCATCTTCTGTCCCTGGGGAGAGGGAGAATCTCTTGCCCATGCACTGATCCATAACAACTGTTTGAGATGCTAATTGGAATCTGAAGAAGATCACTCATTTTTATATATGCACATATGCAGGGGAGAGGTGAGAGGGGCATATGTGTGAGAGGAGTAAGAGTTCCTGAGTAGAACCTGGAGTCCAAAGTGGAGCAGCTATAAGCAGCCTGAATTTTCTTGAAGAATTACCTTTATGAGAACTTTTTTTCCCCCCTCTTCCTTTCAGAAATGCCTCAGACACAAAATTTCCCACATAGTTTAGCTTCTTTTATAGAACCAGATACTCCTGCCTTCAAGAAAAACCCTTTCCTGTCCTGGCACTTGATATGATCTCAAAGGGCTATGTTCCCTTACTTTTTCTTTTTTTTTTTAATTAAATTGAGAAATGGAGAAATGTCCTCTGAAGGTAGTGTACCCATACTCGGAGTTCATGTCACTCCTTCTTTCCAGGTCTCCCAATGTCAGAAGCTTTAAATGGCCCTTCAGCAGAAATCTGACTGACTCCACAGAGATAAATTGCTGCACAAAATCTGCTGCTTTGTGGATGGTATCAGGAGATAATTGGAATAAGAACTGAGCCAGCAAAGTATCTGGGGCCTTTTTTCATTTTCTTCTTGAACTTGGAGGTGTGCACACAGCAGCTTTAAAAGGAAGACAGAGAAGGGACAAAAGATAAAATTAAAGTTTCCAAGGCTTTAGAGGGGGGCTTCTTAGCAAGGGGGAAGAACTGGGATATATGATCTAGTGTGGGTTGCTGAATCAATAGAAATAAATAATGAGTTCTTTGCTATCACCTCTTATAAGGTATGATAGGGGACCCTTAAATCATATCACTACCTGACAGGAGAGATTGTATTTATGTTAAACTGAGTTACACAGAGATAAAACTCAGCCTTCTGTTATTTTAAGCAATCTAGATGTCTTTTCTGGTGGGAATGTGTATTTATGTGCAGAAAAACCATCCTGAAAAGCTAGGAAAAATTCTGTAGGGCAAAACTGTGCCTTGTCAGGGGGGTGGATAAGATAATCTGGGGAGTATTTTCTATCTCTGACTTCTCTGACTAATGCTACTCACAAGCTGCTGTTAGTGTTGGTGTGTCCACCCTCCCTTCCAGTGTGTTTATTCCTAATTACCACACCTTTTCCAGATACTGTCTCCTGATTCTGTGTGGCTGATAATTGCTTTTATGTTACACAGACATGGACACAGATGCACAGGAGTGTGTGCACTCTCCTGCAGCCTCTGGGACAGGATCCAGCTGCTCTTTAAGGACTGCTGTAGGAATCTCATTTATTTCTTTATTAAGGAGGTTTTGCACAATTGTAATCAGAGTTACATTTTGTGTGTGTGAGTGTGTGCACTAAAGGTAAGCATGTGGATATGCAGGACATACACTTGCTGAAACTGAGGCAGGATTTGCCAATTTTATTTCTTACTCTCTTGGAAAAAATGTTGCATGAGAGATATTGCCCAATTTTTAATGTGTAGTGGAGATGAAAGAGGCTTGTGGCTGACTTGCAGCCACTATACAGCTAGTGGCTGTGAAAACCCTCTCTTTGGTTGATAATTGCAATGTCTGCCTTGGGAGGAGGAAAATCAGACTCCTTTTCCCACATTGTTGTAAAACATTATAGTCCAATTCCTTTTCTGAGTCCTGGAGTCATTAGTCATTGCCTTGCTGGTGGGGTTATTCAGCTGCATTCACTGCCACAGCAAGGATTTGTATGTGCAAGGCATCTCTGAACATATCCTAAATTACAGTCCCTGTACAAAAATGCCTAAAACTAAAAGCATGAAAGACTCTGTCAGATTCAATTAAAAACACTTTCTAGATTTGTGAGAGGCCAGTAAGGTAGATCCATGACTCTGGAAGAGGTGTCTCTCTGTGTTTATGCTGGTGGGTGCTGTTTCTTTGACAGACTGGGCTTGCCCTTGAATTGCCAAGGCATCCAAGGGAACCAGCACACAAAATTCCTGCCTTGCTTTTGCTTGTAAAGGGACAGGAAGAGAGAGTTGGGCTTTCCAGATCTGGCTATTTCTGCAAGGCACTGTAGTGGTTTTAGTTCTGGGTTGTTTTTTTTTTTTTTTTTTTTTGCACCCTCAGATTCTGTTCATTCAGTGCAAGTCCTGTAAATGGGAATTTCACACTGCTACTTACATCTGGAAGGTGCTTTTGTGAAGATAATGTGATCTGTCTCCAGCTGTGCCAGTGGGAAGACTTCTGCTCTGGCTCCAGCCCATTGTGGTGCCTGATTTATATTGAAAGGGAGGAGGGCAGGGGACAGAAGGAGCCTGCTGTGGCAGTTTTCCCACTGGAAAGTGATAAGCAACACAGGCAAAAGAGGATTAAAGGCAAATATCCTCCTTTTAGTTACTGGTTCTTGTTTTGAGGACAAATTTGACAGTCTCAGCTGTTTGGAGATCACAAGTTCACTGGAACGTGTTTTGCTTCTGTGTGTGATCTTGGGATTTGTCTCTTTCAATTTCAGAGGGCTCTTTTGTCTGCACTGCCTGAAGCCACCCACAGATCATTTTCGTCTCTCCAGAGATTAAAAAAAAAGAAAGAAAAAAAAAAAGAAAAAAAGTAAGGAAAAGTCCTTTGCTGCAAGCTTAGTTGGCAAAGCTTTACTCTTACAGAAGTGCTACTCTGATTTCCAGGGGCAGGATTTGGTCTGTGTTTGTTGTCAGCACCTCTGCTGGTTTTTTATTGTGTCTTAGGATGTGCTATTCATTAATTCCTATTATCTGGAGATAAATTTTCTTCAGCTATGCTCACCAGACTGGGGAAAAAAGGGGAGTTTGGTATTTAAGGTGTATGTATTCCTTTTTAGCTAATCATTCTCTTACTCTGGGTGAACTCAGATTGGTGTTTTTTCTTCCAGATGATGCCTCTTACCTTAAATTATCAAAGTGTGCTGAATTGGATTCTTTCAGCTATGCTGAATTCCTCGATGGACTCTTTTTCAGAATAAAGTAGTCTTTGACTTTTCATATGTATTTGCAAAGTGGATTGAACCCAAACTCTTAAAAGTTTATTTGGAATCTTCTTTTTGAGTGTTCCCATGTAGAGAAACACTTAAAATTTCACTTAACCTCTCTTTGCCTCCTCATCAGTAAAACAAAGATGCTATTACTTGCCTTGTTTCATAGTGGTGATGCTTGCAGAATCTGTTAACACCTGTGGGATTTAAATTCCTCTCCTGGGAGCTTTGTAATAGTTCTATATGCTTCTCACAACTGGAGATGGCACTCTTGGGTATTGGCAACTGCACTCAGACCTCCAGTGGAAATGAGGATGGTGATATTGCATAGTGTGATCACTCACATGCACACATAGATTTTTGAGGCTGTATTTGTGTGAAGAGATTTTGATGAGACCAGGGTTATTTAGTGATTGTTTTTGAGAATCATGCTACCCTGACCCAGGAAAACACTAGTACTGGAATAATTTTCCTCAGAGCAGCCTGTGCCATGCTGTGTTTTGAATTCTAGCTTAAAGCAGTGCTGATAGCACATCAGTGTTTTAGGTGTAGCTGAACAGAGCTTCTCAGTGCCAGGTTGTCTGTGCCCACACAAGGAGGAGGTCAGAAAGGTGTTGTGTTCCATAGAATATCATCCTCAGCAATAGTAACTGTGTTCTAAGACTCATTTTACATTGGTCTTTTGGGGAGGACTGTCAACAATTTCCCCAATATCACTTGTTTGTATATTTATAGTTTCTTCCCTTTCCTTGACAAATGGCCATGTCTTTGTCAGGAATTACAAGGTTTTTTTCACTTTTGCTTTTCTGGCTTTCTCCTCCATCAACCTGGGGTGGGGACAGAGTCAGTTCTGGGTTGGTGCTTAGTTCCTGCTTGGGGTCAGCCTACCACAGTTTCCACTTAAACACAAATATAGATTAAACTTTTAAATTGTCCTTTCCCCATCTTTTGAGTGTTTGTTTGGGAAAAATTAGGCTGGTATTGGTGGCTTTTGACAGAATGAGCTTTGAATGAAGTGATTGCATGAAAGAGTGCATTAGAAATTCATGCTCATGAATGTGCATGTCCATGTACTTGCCAGTCAGTCCAGCTGTAGTTAATAATCTTGTGCCTTGAAAACCACCCACCACCACCAAAAAAAGAAACCCAAAACAAACAAACAAACCCCACAAAAAAATCCCAAATAAGAAAACATCAAGGACCTACAAATATAAGTGCTGCTGGTGTTTAAGTCCCAGAGCATTTTAAGCCAATTTGTCTTTGGCTGTGAGCATTTTTACTGACACTGGTTCCCACTATCCTGTGGTTGCTCACATTTGAAATTTACTTTTTGGGTGCTGTAGCTCTCGTTTGGATTGGGGAATGGCAGATGGAAATTGCAGACAAGCTTCCTGTGCTTGGCTTGGAGAGTAGAAAATGTTGCAAGCATCGTGGAAATATCTCTGTGGGCAGGAGACAGAGACCCCAGTGTGCCAGAGCAAGTGAGTGGAGAGCTCTCATTTTTCACATGTAAATTTGTCTGCCCTCTTTCTGCTGTGCTTTGTGCTGCCTACTGCTCATCCCTGTACTCTTTATTAATTACACTTGGCAAATATGTGCTCAGGGCTACTGATGAGTTGTGTTAATCTCTGTGCTGATACAGCAGGATCACTGAGAGAAGAGATGTCTCGTGAAGTGAATCAGAGCTGGCCTGTCAGATGTCTGTCTGACATCTACTTTGGCTGCTGTGCTCTTCTTCACTGCCCTCTCTTGTCTCTAATATGAATGTCCCCTCACACAGGAGTGCAGGGTCTCCACACAGCCTTGGTGTGGTGCTTTTCACTTGTTCTGAAGTTCATTGTCAACCTGCTGAAGGAACTGCAGTGTCTTTGCACTCTTAATTTGTGGGAAACAGGTATTATATATTCCACTCTGGGGTATATGCAAAGTACTTTGCCAGTTTAGAATTGGCAAGATCTAGAGCTGGGTTTAATGAACTGAGGTAATTTTCCTTCGTAGTAAAATTTTATTGGCATGGAAGATTGTTACACCACCAAACACTCTGAAAAGCTTCTGAGTCCTTTTGTGATTTGTGGGCTTGGAGATTGCTGATAATTGACTGAACAATAGGGATTCCTTCAAGAATGTGTTTTTGAGATGGAATGAAATGTGGGCTAATATTCCTGGTTGTAATTTTTCTGCTTTCATACCAGCCAAGTTGGGTCAAGACTCAAGGCTGCTGAATTGGACAGTTTTGGACACTTGCTGTCTCTTAATTTAAAGAAGTGGTCCATCACATTAAATCTGGATTTAGTGGTTTAGTATGCTATAGAGCATTGTGTCACGATTCCTCTGTGCCAGAGGCTCTTAATCTGTATTGAAGTATAGACCATTGAAGGTAAATGATTGACAAGTGTTGGCATTTTTTTATATAAGCCTTAAAGCAGGGTATTTAGTAGACAGTGAAAACAACTCCAACCTATATGCAATGTGGAGATGCATGTGTGAAAAATAAAGCACATAAGAAAATTCTTGTAGAACTGGAACAGCACTTCTTTCCAAAGAAAATATATTTTTCCTGATTATCCTTTCTCCATTCCCATTTCTGTCTACAAAACCAAAACAATTTGTTAAATTATTCAGGTCATTAAGTTTCCTGTAAGCTCAGCTTGAAATTGCATTTTCTGGAGGGATTGTATTGCCTTAAGGGAGCTGTAATTCAGCCTCCCTATTTCCACATTCTGTCCTGCAGACTCTTGCCCTGTTTTTTCATTCTCAACCAGCTGAGCTGCTTGGTGTCTCAAGGGACACCTGCCCTGGGGTGTCCTGGGAAACACAGTGTAGTGTGTGGAGCCTAGCCTGCAGGAGATGAGGAAATTTCATATCTGAGCTGCATTTCCTGAAGTGAAAAGTACGTTCCCATTGCAAAATGCAGTTTAACATTGAGCTGACTTAGAATTAATTTTGGAAAGATTGGTTTGATGAATAGAAACAGCTTAATTTGGCACTATAAAGGTGTTTTCTTTATTTTGATTAAATAATGCCTAAGTGTAAGTTTTTGCTGTTTCTGAATTGCTTGGAACTTAGTAAGTTTGTATTTCTTTTCCCTAGAGCAAAATGTTTTAATTTATGTTGCAGAGTGGGCATTTGCTATGGGGTGGCAATTCCAGATTTCTCTCAGTTCAGGGGAAGAAAATGTTTTTGTTTTGAAATAGTGCCTTAATTGTAAAATCTCCAGTTTTCAGTAGAATTCAGCTTGTAAAAAGAAAAAACATCAAGATTTTCATGCAAAATTACACTGTCGTGGAAAAAAAAGTAAATTGTTAGTGTTCACAAAAACAAGAGGAGTCTCTTTGACTACAAAGCAGAAATTGGAATCAAATGTCTCAGCCTGAGTCAAGGAAGGTCTTTCCCTTTCAAATTTTTCTTTTTCCTGTCGGAATTCACTTCTGGAAAATGTACTATTTTGTTCCATCCTTTTTCAACTAAAGCATTCAAACAACACAATGTCAGAAAATCTGGTACTTTCCCACATCTGCCCCTGCCTGATGTTTCTTCTCAGCATGGCTGGGGCAGCCTGATGGTGCCTCAGAATATCCTCTGGAAGGGTTTGATGTTTCCTCTGCCGAGCTGAGTCAAACACAGCCCATGAAACAGCTCAGGATCCAGCCTTGCCTCTCAGGCTCTCGTCTGTGTCTCAGCCCCATGGTGGTCCCTGAGCAGCTGAGTTTGCTCTGTCGCAGTGTGTAGGGAAAAAGTGCTTTTGCAGCTCTTCTTGAGAAGGTTGTGTGTTCAGACTCTCAGATCCTCTCTGGTTTTCAGACTCCCAAACCCTTAAAAGAGTGGTCTTTATTGAATCTGGAGTGTTTTTTTCTCAAAAGTAAGTGAGAGCAGAGTGGAAGCTGCCTGGTTTAGTGGTGTGGGAATGTTGCCTGTCCTGGGCTCATCTGGTGAGTGATTTTAGGGACAGGTTGCTGTAGGTGTTACCACTGCCTCAGGAAACTCCTGCTATTTCCTGGGACTGCGTGTAAGACACTGCTCAAGGGATGCTTGTGCTTTCCATGCATCACCAAGTAGAGATGGATGTTAGTCAGTCATGCCGGGCAAAAATCCAGAAAAGTCATACTAAACAACATGCTTTTACTATGAATTTATACCCAGAAGCTGAGTAGCATTCAGCCCACTTCTGTAAAGCTGCTGTTATCCTGGGATTTGCAGGGTCATAATAGATAAGTGATGTATTCAAAAATATAGGGCATAGGAGATCTGGGGAGAGAGACAAAGAGCTGGGAGAGTATGGATGCTGCCTTTAGTTTTAATTGCAATTTAGGGTAGCAATAAGGGTAGAATCTGTTGAAATTTGATCAAGACACAGAGATTTTATTTACAATGTTTAGGAATAAACCCAGAATCCACTGAACTCAGCTGTCTTCAATGTGCTTAGACTTTGAAACTCAAAAACTTTGTGAAACCTCACCCCAGCTGCGAGCAATACGAGGGGTACAATTTCAGGCAGGGCAGGGCTTGTGCCATAGTGCTTGGCTTCCTAGAGAGCCTTGAGAGGAGTGCTGGCTGAGTGCCTGTGGGATTGTAGGAAACATCCTAGAAATGTCATTCTCATTGGGTTTTAGCTGGGAGAAGGCTGCCCTGCTGGGTGTGAGGGGTGGAGGCACACAAACCATCCATCCAAAGCTTGGTTGCTGCAGCTTGCAGCTGGTTCTTCCCCCTTTGTATGGGAAGATGTGTGCAGGTTTTAGGCTGCATTAAAAAGGATGTTGGCCTTATTTCCCCAAAGGGTAGTGTTGGTTTCAGCTGACATGGACTTGCATATGCTGAGTCAAATCTGCCTGGCAGGTTTCTTTTCACACCCTGCTGGAAGCAGCTTGGCTATTATCTTCTTCCTAAAGGTCTCTGCATTGGGAAATAAAGGGAAAAATGCAATAGGGGATGGTAAAAGTGAATCAAGGAGAGGAAGGAATGCTTGGAGCATCTATTCTGAAGTCATTAAGATGGGCACTGAGTGCATAGTCACGTACCAAGGTCCCTTACAATTTGAACAGGTTTTTTCCTGGTATTATGCTGACAGTAAACGAGTGCTGCAGCAGCTGTGATATTGATTAATCCTTTGGCATTTTTCTGCAAAGCTTTAAACTTTGCTCTCTCTCTCACAGCTGGAGCAGATGTGAGAGAAGCTGGCCTGTGTTTGAATCCTGCAAGGAGGAAATGATGCTGAAATGTTAAAATGGTGCAAAACAAAAATGAAGAGGTGCCCTGGAGCTCTGCCTTGAGGCTGGTCCTGTAGAATCCAAAGGAATGAACTGTATGACATCAGTTATGCTAAAAAAGCAAGGAGCAGATTCTCAAATGCTCTTACCTTCCCTCTATTCCCTCAGCCCACGTGAGCCTGGGAGCTTGCACAGAGGCTCCCAAGCTATCAGAATGCATAACTGCCTTTCTGGAGAGAAGGACATTGGGCAATGTAGCTTGTAGCTAGGAGGATTACATTTACCTGTGAAATCTCAGGTCACAGCACCAGGTAGATCAGAGAGAAAGTGCATTCCTCTGTGGTCCCCCATGTACTGCTCAACTCCCTCTCCACCAGCCTCAGTTTTGCAGGGGCATGACTCAGGAGTGTTTTCTCCAGTAAGTCAGTGAGTCCTGGAGCCTCTGATGGTCCTTGGGCACTAAAGATGCAAGTGAAGGTCTGTCTTGCTCAGTGCATAAGCAGAATGTCACACTCCGTGTCCCTCTTACCGCTGTGGGAAGGTGATGGCTTGTAGGAATTCCCATGCTCTGGAGTCAGTGACAGCATATGGAGAAAACAAAGCTGACTGTAGGCAAGATGGATTGTTTTGGTGGATGGGGATCTAGATGAAAAAAACCAACTTGCTAGTTCTTTCTGTGCAGACTGAATAATTAATGATAAAATGTTGAGAGACAAAAGAAATTGACTGTAATTTTAGATTGAACTATTGAATTAACAAGGGTGCATTTGATTCCATCCCTGAATTTGAATAACCATAGTTGCAGAGAGGTCAGCTCACAAAGTCTGATTAATTCCTGGTGGCATGTTTTATTTCAAATGCAAAACATTTTGGGATTAAAATAAGTGTTACTGGTTATACAACGCACTAAGCTAATGATTTCCCATTTTATTTTTTAAACCTACTTTATCCTATAATACTGCAACTTTAATGGATAAATGCTCAGCTCTCCTTTAGGTGGTTTCAGATGCCCCGTGTATTGTTACAAAATCTAACATCAACCTTTTTTTTTTCTCCTCTTTTCCCTTTCTCTCTCACTCCCTCCCTTTCCCCTCTCTAGGTGATTCTCATTCTGACAAAGCTCTACGACTTCAACCTGGGGAGTGTAACGGAGAGCTCACTGTGGAGGTACGTGGAACATGGAAATCACAGCACTGTGTCTGGGGCTGACCCGGGCTGTGGGCATGGGGCAGTATCTGAGCTCATCACAGGAGGAGCTGGGAAAGAATCTAGACAAATGGGACAGATGGAGCTGCTCTTTGGAAAAGGGATGCAAGATTAGAACACATTCCTTTAATGAAGTGGGGTCTGCAAACAAGAGGGTTTCATCATGTAATGGCACTTCCCTGACATGCAGAGCAGCTTGGTTCCCTTCTCACCTTTGAGTCTCCTTCCTCTCTCTACTGTGAGGCTGGCAATGAGAACACGCTCTATAGATGGGTACACACTTGCTAGAACTGTGTCTGAGAAGGCATAAAACACAGTGTATGACATAATCTTAGCTGATCCTTGTTCCTCACCCCTGTGAGCTAAGATGGTCATCTTGGTGGTGACTGTGTGTTGGGCTGTAAGCAGAGTAGCTGCTGAAGGACTGGAGGTGCCATAGTGTCTTCTCCACTGTGGATGTACTTGGATGGTGTCACATAGCTACCATGTTCCTAGTCTGGCATGGGAGATGGACTGTCCTGCCCTGGGGAAACAAGTTTCTGGACAGAGTGTGTGTTTGGAAGTGTGTGTCTGCATTTAAAATAAAGAAATAACTTTAAATCCCCTCAGTCCCCAAACTCAGCCCTATAAACAGGTCAGTTCCTTGATATTTGAAATCACCAAATTCTTTCATCCTGCCTGTGGAGTGGTATGCCTTTAACAGAATTGCTATCAGGTGTTTTTTACCCTAGGTACATTAAAAAAAAAAGAAAAAGAAAAAAAGGCAGCCAGGGGTGGTGAGACCAAGTGCTTTGTTTTAGATTTACCTGGTGTATTATAGCTATTGTGAAACCTGCTCAAGGTGTAGTTGGTGGAATGGTCAGTGCATTGTAGCCTCTGCTTACATGTGAGCCCTTCCTGGAAGATGGTCTCTTGTACTTCTTTCTTCACAGGTGATTTAAAAGCCTCTGTTTGGAGCAGGCTTTGGCCATTTGCTGTAGGTTTATTCCTGTAAATGTATTTAAGGGTTAATTATTCAGTAGAGCTCTTGAAACTTCTCAATTTGAACAGTACTTAAGAAGCCTAATTGCACTGCACCATGGTAATCTGCAAAAGTATAAATAACCATGGAGCTAATAAGAGAGAACAGTCATTTCCACTTACCCTGGTACTTTTCAAGGTATTAATGCCTTAAAAAACTTTTGCCTCTTTACTGTAGCAAGTACAAATGGCACAGTGATTGTACTTTAAGTGTAATTGCCAAACAATCTGCCCTGCATAAATAATGTAACAAACAGGCAAACCTTGTCTTTATCCTGAGCTTGCAGCATCACCTGAGCTCTGCAGAAAGGTAATAGCAGCACCCCTTTTTGGAGGCTTCCCAAAGTGATAGAAATGTAATTAATCATCAATACAATTAAAGGCATCCAGCCCTTGGTCAGCGGGGAAAACTCAGGGCTTTGTGGGAGTGTGTTTTGGAACACTTCTGCAGCTGCTCTCAAGTGAAATAGGGGCCAGTGGGGGCCTGGAGATTCAGAGAGCTTGAGAAGTTAGAACTTCTCAGGTTCTTTCGTAAGTCTGTGAGGAAAGCTCAGGGTAAAAGCTAGCAGGTAGATTCCTGGGCTCTAAACCTTATTTTCTGCTTGGAAAATTCAGGCATAAGCCATGTTTTACTTGACAGGGTAGTGTGGAATCTTGGAGAGCATCTATGAGTTTCTCTGCAAAGGACATTGTAGAAATGCAAATAGATACTAAGTGTAAGAAATAAGCCAGAGAAATACTCCTTTTCTTGGGATTTCCTGTTCTATTTGCACATTCAGGCCCCTGAATCTTTCCATTATTTAAATTGGTGTTTTTCAATATTTTCTTTTGGTTTTTGAGACCAAAAATTTTAAAAGGAGGATTTGTCTTTGCAGAATGAATGTAAGCCTCCTGACAAGAGGTTTGCTTTCTTTAGATATTTTTTGTAGAATCTTTGAGCCCCCAGACAGATCACAAACTGAATGCAATTTCAACTGTGTATCAAAAGATGATCTGTACATTTCCAAGGGGTTTGGCTTTTTTTTCCTCTGTTATGGAAATATAACTAAGCCAGGAGCCCTGCCCATCTGAGCTGTGGTGCTGTATGATATCTATGCTGACCACTTGGCAAATACAGTTGCCTTCACAAGAGAGGAATGTGGCTTTTGTGGCAGAGAGCAATGAATTACACAGCAGAGGATGCTGAGATAGAGCAGAGTGCAATGCAATCTCCAAATACCATCTTGCCTCCACCTGCTCCCTGCATCAAAATCTCCTCCTCAGTTCATCCTGGGTTTATAGCATGAGAGGCTTCTTTTAATGGAAAACTGAATTGCCATATAAAAAGAATTTCTAATCCCTGCATCTAAATACAAAAACAAGTAAATCAATAGGAAAACATCCTGAATGTAATTAAAAAAGGCAGTGAGAATAACAGAAGAAGAGAGGAGAATTAGAAGTTACATTTGAAAACTGCTCCTATGTCAGGCTGGTATGAGCTTAGACAGTGGAAATTCTAGTCAGCATTTGAATGCAAGAACACAGACATTGCTCTAATATCCAGATTCATGCTTCTGGGGCTCAAACAATCACACAAAAGGTCTTTATTGCTACTGAAGCAGCCAGCCTTGAAGCAGCCAGCTTCAAGGAAAAAACACACACCCACACACCCCCTCTTCCTTGTGAATGCCACATCTCTTCTTCATCACAGGAGATACCTGTCAGTTGCGGTTTAGATTTTTGTTTTTCCCACTGAGTTGAGTGGAGGTGATAATTTTCCTCCTATGAAAGGAAGCTACTTTATTGCTACTTTACTATGCTTGTGATGGTGTGAGTTGTTTATGAATTTCTGGAGAGATGTCTTTTTCATAGGTCAACAAATATAACTGTAAAAATTATTTAAGCTTTTAGA
The DNA here is from genome assembly GCF_012460135.2 of Molothrus ater. NCBI lineage: Eukaryota > Metazoa > Chordata > Aves > Passeriformes > Icteridae > Molothrus > Molothrus ater. The sequence continues at coordinate 24,504,266 of NC_050485.2, forward strand.
CATGCAAACCCTTCATCAGTTCTCATTGCCTAGTGAATTATCTAACTGTGTAGTAAAGAATCCTGCCTGCTTTAAATTAAAAATGAATTAAGGGATGGCCATATGCTTTCCATAGAATTTTTTTTCACCCCACTAACACCTCTTCTCCATCAACAAAAGGAAAAAAAATCCCTTTAAATCTGTAAACTTACATGGTTTTGATTTGAATTGCTGTTGGAGCACCTCTAATTCCCAGACTCTCTGTAGGCCAGTATCCCTGCATTAAACTTCATTGTCCATGAGGAACTGTAAGCATACAGGAGTGATCTGTATGAAATATGAACTCTCTAAAGAGTAGGTGCCAGGCTCCTCACAGGAATTGTTAAGTTGTACAGTATTGAGATAGGGTTGTGGGAACATTTTGGATAAGTATTTATAGTTGATATTGTACTATTTGAAATGTTTTCAGCTGTTTCAACCAGTATGTATTGAGCAGTTTCTTTCTGCTAAGATAACTGGAATGAAAGGTTTTCCATTGTTGCCTGCTTTAGTATTCAGGAATGTATTAATTTATTTTATTTGGATTGCAGTAGCTAAAAAGACAGCTTCCATCTCAAGGAAATTCTCAATCTCAGGTGAAGACAGAGACAATAGGGTGATGCAGAAGACAGGAGAGGCACAAGTGAGCAAGGAGCTATTTGTGACCAATGCCACAGCCATGACTGCAACACATCAGCTAATTGGGCAGTGGGGAGCAGTTTAGATTTTCTTCCAAAGTGCAAGCACTTGCATGTGTCAGCTCTGAGTCCCTGCTACCATTTTACCCACCTCAGATGGGTCCCCTGGAGTTCCCCTCCTCTGGCTGTTTTCCTGGCTAAATTATCTGATTGTACATAATGCTGGCCCATGCATTAACCCAAAATTGTGACTAAATATTTCTGTTTAAGAGGCCAAAATGCTTATGAATGCTTATGAAGAAATTTATATATATATATATATATTTTCCTGTTTATTAACCAAGAAATTATGTCTCCATGGCAGCAGTCAAAAATCCCCAAGCATTTTTTTACTCTTGTGGCTGCTGTGCCTAAAGAGGTTAGTCTGTTGTCTCAGTCTCTTTGTTGAGTTAGAAAAAAACCCTTTCAGCTTTTTTAATAGAGGCAGCTGCAAAATGCAGCAGCTGCAGCCCTAGTTTGGAGCAGAGAGGGGTAAAACCCCCCCATCTTGGTTGCAGGCTGCCTCATGTTGTTCATTGTTGTTTCATTCAGCTCTGTTTGAAATATTAGCGGGCTTCACATTGTTTTCTCCCATGGAATTGCCTCTTAAGCCTCCCACAGTCCCCAGAGACCCTCAGAATGTGCCAGTGTATCTCTAGCATTGCAAAAATTTCCCAGCTCATGCTGATTTCTGTGTCCTAGGTTTGTTTGTGGCATGTAGAGCTGGCTTCATAGGGCTGCTCTAGGTGGGAAAGGGTAAGTGTGGTGTGATGTGAACCTTATCACTCTCTACAACTCCCTGAAAGGTGGTTGTGGTCAAGGGGGGGTTGGTCTCTTTCCCCAGGCAGCAGTGACAGAACCAGAGGACACAGTCTCAAGCTGCACCAAGGGAAATATAGGTTGGATATTAGGAAAACATTTTTCATGGAAAGAATGATAAAGTTCTGGAATGGCCTTCCCAGGGAGATGGTGGAGTCACCATCCTGGATGTGTTTAAAAAAAGACCGGATGTGGCACTCAGTGCCATGGTTTAGTTGAGGTGTTAGGGCTGGGTTGGACTCGATGATCTTTAAGGTCTCTTCCAACTCACTGATTCTGTGAAGTGCCCTTTTTGGGACCTGAGGCTTAGTCTGGTTGCTCCAGATGTAGCAGCTTCTTAGACTGGTGAGTACAGAAGTCAGGGATCCGGAGATTGAAAAATCTTGACTCAAATTTCCTTATCATCCCCTGTGAAGCAAGCTAAACCTGAAATAGGTCATGACAGAGCTTTCTTAAGAGTGTTTCTATGGTGGTGTCAATACACTGTTTAGGCTGCATTATGAATGGTAAATTCTGGTTTGTGCCACAACCTCTTGTTTAGTACTGATTTGGCTCCACTGGGCCATTGCAGTTTTCTTGGAGTTTGCTGTATTGAAATGCAGTCTCCATGACCAGCAGCTGACATCTCCTCTCAGTATTGTCAAATTTGATTACATTTATAATTTTCCACTTTTATGCTGATGACATGCATCTTCGATATGTGCTATTTTCTGGATGATTGTATTCAGGCGTAAAATTAACGGAGCTGATTTTCAAAGTAGTAATGCTTCCCATTATTGCATCTTCTTTGGCACTTTTTAATAATGCTGCAAAGTGCAGAAATCCTGTGCTGATGAGGAGAAGGGGTTCTTGTATCTGCAGTGAGCCTCCATCAGGGCCTTGAGGGAAGGAGCCACCTGTGTGTGCAGGCAGCCTGATCTCTCTTGGATTTGAAAACCAGGGCAACCAAAAATTTGGCATCTCTACTGTTGCTTTTGGCTAGAATGTATAAATAACTTACCTTAATGATGGTGAGTTTTTTTAGGCTATGGGAGCCAGCTATGAAACTCTTTGTGGTTGAGAGCTGTTAGGTGCAGACTATGTTTGCTGAAGAGCCCAGGGGATGGGGAACCACAGCAGATGACCACAGTGCGGGATGGCAGTTGTTCCTCGGGGCTCCCAGCTCCCAGAGTTGCAATCAGTGCACACCTTCAGCAAAATCCCAGAATTATGCAGTTCTTAACCTCCAGTACTCTTGATGATTAGTTGTTTCCCCACAGTGGGTGGTCCAGTTCAGCCTGGTCCAGTTCATCCTGGCTGGCAGTCATAGATGTCACCTTGGCATGGGAGCCACACTGGAACTCTTTGGGACTTGCACAGTAACTGCATATTGGCCCAGCTGCTGCCAAATGAAAATGATGGCCCTTAGTTTAACAGTGTGATTTAAACAAATATTTAATTGTGGATGTCAGAAAATACACTGAAGGGATTGTTCAGATTTGCTTGGGCTTTGTGTAGCTGAATGGGATGAGTCATGGTAATTAAAGAAAAATGAATTTAGGAGTTGAGCAGAATTAACCATAGGTTTAGCCCTCCTCAAATGCATCAGAGCCCCAGGTAGTGTCCAGAGCATACATTCTTTCCAGTTAATACTAGAAGGAGATGCTGTCATTACAGCAAAGGGATAGTATGAGTTAAAGCTGTTTTAAATGTCCAATAATAAAAATTATTTGGCTTATCTTAAATTCAGGGCTATGCTTTAGGATTAGGCAAAATCAGTAATAGTAATGAAGATAAGACTTCCTTTTTTCAATACTTAATTTTTTAAGTATAAGCTTAACTTCTGTAGAGAAGTTTCATTTGTCTCCTTCCCAATGTTTCCCTAGCCCTGTTTGTATCCCACAGGATTTTCCAAAAAGAGCATAATAATGTTCACACCTTTGCTTTCTGGTGGTTCCTTGCTGTAATTGTGTTAATTTTGCCTCGGAGATGGTGGAGACCAAGGGGGCCACTGCAAAATCATGTAAAAAGTATTATCCCAGCATATGAATCTAAAAGCCTTTGTACGTGTCTTGGAGGGTGTGTGGTTTGAAGTCCCACCTTTGCTTATTAAGATGTCTTAGTCCTCTTGTTTCATGAAGCTCATTTGTCTTTTGTGAGCCAGCCTGCTGACTGATCCATTTGTTGTGTCTCTTAATTGCTTTATTAGTGACCTTTCTGTGGGGGTGGGATGTCATCAGACAGGGGGCCTTTTGGATTTATTAATTTTTTGTTTGCCAAGAAAGCTCTGAGACTAATTGCCAAGACTTCCCAGAAGATACTAGTTTACAAATTTTAATGACAGTTTTGATTTATTAATGTTCTACCCCCTGCATCTGCTCATCCCTATTCCTTGGTGAAATTCCTACTGAATTGGAGAGAATGAATAAAAACAGAACTGCAGATTGTAATGGTGTTTTGGATAGCCTGCTATTTTAAAAATAAATGCCCATGTTTTATTTATTTATACCTGTGAATCTCTGAAGAGGTAAATGTTGGCTTTGTCTGCGTTCTGCCCCAGAGCCTCATTTAGGTGTTGCATGGTGGGAGCACAGGGGTTCACATTTTCATGTGCAGGTAACACCTGTCTAACCTGTGCTACACATCCCCGCTCTGTGCCCCATTCACACAGCTTTTGCAGCTTGAAAACAGGGCTGAAGTTGTTGATGTCCAAACGCGTGGCTGTGAGAGGACTGGGCTGGTCACTGACAGTGGATGCTGCCGATGTATTTGGGTGGGGAACGTGCACTTTGAATATACCTAGAGAAGTTACATGTTTGTACATATGTGTTGATCTCATAGCTAAAACTGGGCTACTGGAATGGTCCTTTTAATAAGCAGACCTGGGAACTTTTGGATACATCTTGTTTTCTGGCTGAATACAGGGAAGCAAAAAGAAAAGGCAATTCATCAAATTCCTAACTTTTTGAAGAAATGTTTTTGGAATGAAAGTGGAATTCAAAAAAAAATGTACAGAGAGAAAAACAAGCTGTGTTTTGCTTTAATTTTCCATGATTCAGGTAAGAGCCCCAGACATCTCTCCTGAATTATATATATTCTACAAAAGAGCTGCAACAGGAGATACTGAGAATCTCTCCAGGGAGAGACTCATTCTAATCTTATGTGTGGAAGATCCAAGTTCAAGCCCTTGCTCTGAATAAGTATAAAGGGAAATGCTTTTTTATTCCTCAAGTAATTACATTGTGTAACTCATTGCTACAGGATGCTGTGAGGCAGAAATAATAAAAGCATAAATGGATTTCAAAAGGGGACTCAGTGAATTAATGGAGGATATTTCTGCTGGTGGCTGAATAACGTAATAGTGTTTTATAACAATGAAGGAACAGACAAGTCTACAGGTTTTGGATCAGAGTTGCAGAAACATCTTTTTTTTTGTCAGCTATTTGTCAGCAAAGAGCTCTCATGCTTTAAGTATTCTAATGGAATTGCTGGGATTGTGCTGGAGATGTGATATTGCCCAGTATTTTAGCGAGTTTGGGATCTGGAGATCTTTAAGTCCAGAGAACTGGATGACAGACCCTGGGAAGAAATCATGCTGTCTTTTGTCTCTTTAATACACTTTCCCAAGAATATTCTGTGGCAGATTAACAGGTAACACAAATATTTGTGATTTGGTGTGTCTACTGTGACCATCTTATTCAAACAAGGGATTTGAGTCCTCTGCATCACAGGTGGGCTCTCCATCACTTGGTATCTCTTGGATGTTACCACATTTTGTAAGTAAAGGTGTTTCATTGACCTGGAAGTAGTCTTTGAAATTGTAGTTTGAAAAAAAACCCAAAAAAAACCCAACCCAAAATTAAAAAAAAATAAAGCCTGATCAAAAATATCTTTGGTATAATTTAATTTTAAGCTAGTCCTTTTAGATGCTCAGCTGGGTCAATGGGCACTTAGACCTGTTCTGATCTCTAGTCATTCCATTCCAGAAAACTAGATAATAAAATAGGAAATTTAGGGAATTTAATGCCAAAAGATATTTCCAGTGTAGATTTATAAGCATTAGTAGCTTGTGAACTAATGTGTGAACTAATGAAATTTGTTTGTGGAAAAAAGTGTTCTAGGAAGCTGGAAGAATATATTTGTCCCTGTGTTCTCAACTAATATATGTTATAATTATTATAGCTTTTCTGTCCTTATTGGTGAATTTCTTTGATTATGGCTCCTGAAGAAAGGAGACATCCTATCTCATCAGCAATGAATTTCGAGCTCTGGTCATGTTCCCAGGCATTCAGTTCTGGGGCTTTGGTGGAGCAGGTCAGAGGAAGCTTTGCCAAGAGCAAATGTGCTTTTGAAGCCTCACTGTCCCTATGAAGTCATCTTGTCAGGGCTGGCAGGTAAAGTGTGTTTGTAGTGCTTTGCCTACTTGTTTAGAAGCAGCAAGGCAGCACTCAGGAGGGAGTCTGTAGCCAAGAACCTGCTGTTGCAGATCCTGTGGGTGTTGTGACTGTTGCTGCATCAGCAGAGCCGCACCTGTTAACAGGAATTGGCTCCTCCATCGCTTCTTTTATCGTTTGGAGCAGCAATTCCACTGCTCTCCTTAAAGAGCTGCTCCTTTTGTTGAGTTATCTAATCTTACATTCTAATGAGATCTGGATGTCAACTGCAAAACTTTTTGCAGGAAGCCACACGTAAAGATGAATTTGTTTTGACCTTACTAATGTCTTTTTCTGATCACTCTTTGCTGTGCAGAGGAGTTTCGTTGGCACAGATTAGTAGGGAATGCATTCAATGGGAGTCTGTGCCAGTAGTAATGAAAACCACATATTAAATTTGCTTATAAATATGCAAATAGATAAGTGAAAAATAAAACTTTCTTAATAAATTGCATAAGAGTTTCTATACTAAGGTCTCATCTACTAGGATTGGGAGAGGAGGTGGCCAGAAAAGGGTATGTTAAAAATCTTAAAATGTTATGTGTTCTGGACAGGGTCTCGCTAAAGTGAGTGGGTAGAACATCTCATATGAGGAAAGGCTGAGGGAGCTCTTTAGTCTGGAGGAGGGAAGGCTGGAGTGGGACTGGTGGATTGCATCAATGTGTGAAAGTTCCTCAAAGCTGGGGGAAAAGAAGATGGAGCCACGCTCTTTTAGGTGTCTGCCCAGTGACAGGACAAGAGACAATGCATGGGCACAAACTGAAACTCAGGATGTTCCCTCTGAACATGACAGAAAACATTTTTTACTGTGTAAGTGACTGAACACTGGCTGAGGTTGTCCAAGGAGGTTGTGGTGTGTCCATCCTTGGACATATTCAAAAGCCATCTGGACTGATCCTTGGCAAATGTCTTCGAGGTGGCCCTGTTTGAGCCGGAGGTTGGATCAGATGAGCTCCAAAGATTCCTTCCAACTTCAGCAATTCTTTGGTTCCAAGAAGAGTAAAGAAACATTGACCTAAGATTCAGAGCCAGTAGAAGAATGTGGATCTCAGGACAATATGTAGTTAATCTGTGCATCTCCTTGCTGGAGCCTGGTTTTATTCATGTTTGAGGTGGGTTCCTAGGATCAGACACAAAATCTTTCAAGGATTGTAGTACATGCACAGACTTCATCTGTGGTTCAGAAATTCCCTGGCCTCTGATGAGTCAGACAGAGATAGATACTGCCACGTACTGTCCAAGCAGCCAGGCCTGCATAAGGAGCCCTAGGTTCTTGCCCAGAACATTTCTGTGTTGGTGCCACCTCGTGCTTGCTCCAGTGCTGCAGGGCAGTGCCCCTATCCACACTGAAGATAGGCTTTGCATTGTTTTACAAGATGTCTCTTGAACCAAGCTGGTTTTTTCCTTGGTCTTCTCATCTCCTTCCTCCCTTGGCTTTTCTGTTCTTTCCAATTAGGCTTCAGATCAAGCAATAAATCTTGGATGCTTTGTACAGCAACTTGTAGAATTTAGTACTTTAGTATTTCAACATGGTTGTGTCTGTTTATATTGATGTTTTATTATGTTATGGTGGTTTCTTTCTTTTTTTTTCCCCCCAAATGCACTGCCATTTTATAATGGCTATAAATAATCATAAGGATGGAGAAAAGCTGCTAAAAAACTTGCAAGAAATCCTTCCATCTTTCTTTCAGTCTGGTCTGTCTCTCTTATTATGTCCATGGTAGATTCATTAGGCTTCTAATGAAGTTAAAAGTGCCCATATGAAGTGGTCCCTTCTCCAAATAATATTTACAAAGGGCTACATTTCCCCAGCCTGGAAGGCAGCCTTTGATTTATTTACTTACCACATGTGCTTCATCTGTAAAATCTGTCAGCCAGTTCTTTTACAGTATATGCCTGTGAAAATGAAAGCTCTTGTAAACTGCTAGATCATGGGAAGCTAGTGCATTTTTACATTTAGGATTTCTACCTCTGAACTGTAAAAGACTAGTGAGGCCTTTCTGTAACCAGATTGCTAGGCCTTGTTTCTGGGTCTTTGAAGGCCAGTTACTTTAGAAAACTGACTCCATAAATATTAGTAGTCAGTTATATCCAGTTTTCCCTGAAGGTTGCTGTCCAGATGCCTGAATCTGGAAGCAGGCTAGCAGCTGGGCATTTTGCATCCTGGAGGTCTACTCAGGCATGCAAAAATCTGGTGGTGTATTGGAAAGGTTGAGTTGATAATAAATCCAAAAATATCCTTTGGCCTCTGTAACAGGACTGTTACCTGTTGTTTTCTGGATCTTGTAGTCTAGCTCAGGGTATCTGTGAGGAAGATGATAATAGGAGATGGGTAACAGGAAGATGGCTGGGCTGTTAATACAGCTGTTACTGCCAAGCCTTACCCCAAAATCAGGTAATTTGTGCAGGGTTGAGAGATGCACTGTGAACTGACCTGGGTGAGTTCTGGTGCATTCAAAATGCAGCAATCTCCAGCTATATGTAACTAGTGCCAGGAGTGCAGGGCCCTCTTTTTACAAAAAGTCCTGGAAGTTCCAAAGGTGCCTGGGAAGAAGTACACAGAGAGAAAGAGCAACCCATCACTGGGGCCTGGGTTCTGGCCTTGTGGGAGTCTGAGCTCAAAAGGAGTAATCAGCCCCATGGAAAGAGAAATGCACATTGGTCCTCTTGCACCTCTTTCTCTGAAATGTTAGAAATTGTGTGAATCATTTGTTTTAAGAAGGAAGCCTGGTTGTGATTTTTGGTCCTGGGTGTGATAAGTAGGCAGCAGGTTCAGAGCACAAGTCAGGACAGCTTGGAAAAGGGTAGCTCACACACAGGTACTATGTCCCAGGTCTTGGTGTGGAAACAGGAGGATCACACAACATCCATCACCACACAGGGGTGTATGAGTTTCCTTGAAAAATCATAAGTATGATCCCTCTGGGTCCTGTGTAATTACTTCAGGGATCACAGAAATGCTTGACCATGAGGTGCCCCAGACACAAGTCTCTGTAAAGCCATTCTGTGGGAAACCTTGTCCTTTCTTTGGATTACTTGCAGCTGTAAGTGTGGCTGAGGAAAACCAGGGGAGTAAGATCATCTGTTCAGATGTCAGGTTTCAGATATGTTATGTTGCCATGGAGTAGTTAAGCTACAGAGTAAGCAGTAGACCATGGTACATCATTCAGCATGCCTTTTGCAAAGTAAAAAGTAAATGTCCCCTGGAAGATTAAAATCCCATTGGTTCTATTATGTGTAACCAATAAAGATAAAAGGGATGTCTATGAGGAATAGAGTTACCACAGAACATTTAGCATTTTACCCCCAAGTGTGCATTTTCTATTTTGTACAAGGCATGGGGAACAAAGGAAGAAGAGCTTTGGGGTTTCTTTTCTGGAAGAGTATATGGTAGGGGGCACTAGTGGACCATTTGACTTGCTGAGACTTGGCGAGTGGTCTACACCAACGCTGCCTAATTGTAGGGGCTGAGGGGTTTTAGTCACACCACCTGAAGAGTTTGTATATGTTTGCTGTCCTGTGGCTTTTTAACAGTGATGGACACAAGATCATGGGCCATCTGTGGTGAGAGACTTACAAGGAGCCCATATTTCCTTTTTGAAAGTGCTCCTTTTAAATAGTGACAGTGCAAATGCTTTGTTTAGGGGACAGATGAGGGTGAAGTTAAGGAGGCTGTGATCTAACTTAATTGCTTAGCTAAATCTGATCCAAGCAGGGTGCATGGTGTGGTTTGTCATGAAATATCCTCTGTCACATAACAAATCAGAAGAATTAGTGTTGTGCCTGTGCAGACATGGGAATGGTGTTTTTCCTCAGTATGCAGCAGCAAACTTGTTCTCCTTACGTCTGTCTGGTTCCAGAGCATCACATGGCACTTTGCCATGTCCCTCTGGCACATTTGGCATTGGTTTGCAGTGCTTGCACTGCTAGGAAGCTTTGGAGGCATGCTTTGTTGAGGAGCTCAGATCTTGTGGAAAAGTGGATTCTTGAATTTCTTAGCCCAGATATCCAGTTTTCTATTGTTAAAGTCCCTGTATCACTTACAGAAAGCCAAGTCAGAATCCTTTGTTTTCAGGACTCCTTTCTTGTGTTTTATCTCAGCTTCATTGGTCACTGTTCTCCTTCTCATCCCATGTGACAAAAACCATTACAAATGCTGCAATAAGCTGTGTTGCAAACTGTTATCTTCAAAAATGACATTCATAAAGGTTAATAATTGGAATGAGCTCTGGCAGTTAGTAATTAGCACCATTACACAATCAGCTCACATTCTGGCAGCATTAGGCATACTTAATCAGTCAATTATCATTGATCTTGGAAAGTGGTGCTCTAAAGTTAGCATAAGGTGCCTTTGTAAGTAGAGAGAAGGAGTTTGACACTGCCACAGTGGTCAGGCTGCTGGGAACATGTGGTTTGAGGGACCAGTATGGTGTACTTGATTGTGGTGGATGGATTGGAGTTAAAAATCAGATAGTATAGACTCACCTTCAAACAGGCATAAATAGGTCCTATCACTGTCTCTCTTGCCATTTCAAACAGTAGAGGGTGTTCAGGGAGAGAGCTGGCTTTGGGGAAAAATGGATTTAATGACTTCAATGAATTTCAGTTAACGTGTAATGACTTACAAACTTTTCGAAGAACAGCTGGAGCATAAGGTACAATTTTCCTTGGTTTTATTTTTCTTCATTTGAATTATAGTTCTCAAGGTAAGGAAGTTGTAAACAAGATGGGGAGGCACCAAAGGATTCTAAATGCTAAAGGATTTCCCTTTAGAAGTATTTCATAAAGTGACCTTAATCTTATGAATCTAAATGTTATGATTGCTCTGTGCTCTCTCAGACACTCAGGTGCAGAGCCTTTGCTGCTTGTGCTGGTTCAGAGAGCAGGGCTGGTGCTGCACACAATGGTTGTGGTTTTTTCTAGCCAGTGTTTGGTGTTCCCAACTTGAGTGTCTGAACAAGCACCTCTTGCAAAACCATCTGTTATTGTGCCTGGTCAGGAAGGTGTGCAGCTATGTGTGGCCCACGCAAACAAGGATGGTGGCTACAGTCCAGTGTGTGAAGACGATTTTCCAGATCTATGTATGGAAAATGAATGTGTGGAGTGATGAGGGCTGACGTGCTGGTTTCTGCACTTGCTTCCCTTTTATAATTCTGTGTTTTGACTGTTTAAGATACGGTCTGCAATGTGTGCAAATTCACAAGGGATGGAATGGGCAAGTTGTCAACAACGTGTTGAAATGTAAGGGGAGTCCAGGATACTGTGAAAGTAAAGCAACTTGTGTAGGTGAAAGGGCCAGGAAAAACATGAGTTGCACTTGACTCCCCTTTGAAATTTGGCCCAGGGCCTCTACCTGTTCAGCAGAAGGGAAAGTGCATTGTTGCTATAATTTTGGAATGCATTTGTAATCTATCTCTCTCCCGCTGCTTATTCTCTGAGAGTTTTCATTGTGGGCAAATGATCCAGAAAAAAATCTGGTTAGAATCTTACAGGCTGGATGTTTCCTCTAAACCATTTTGTGCAGCAGAAATCTGAGAATACACTTCAGGGCTGACTGAAGTCAGAACAACATTGATTATTTTTCTCTACATCTGAACATTCACTTTTGTTCTTGGAAAAATCTGCAAGGGGTATTGGGACTAGGGACAAGGAAAAAACATGTCAGAAGTTCAACTCTGGTTCCAGGTTTTGCAAAAAGTTGGCCCAATGTGAGGGGAATTGTTTAAAAAGTACTTGATCATACATCTGATTCCAGAAGTAGTAGAAAGTGAGTGCAAGAGCAAACAATCCAGACCCCCAGAATTTCCTTGGCTGCTGAGATGCAGATCCTTCTCAGAAGTTTCAAGGGAACTTAGTTGTAGAAATATGAAAAATCTGAGCATGGCTATGGATTGTACAATGATTATTTAATCTGGAGAGAGGAAATATGTACAGGAAACCTATTTTAGATGTAGGTCACTAATGTAGTATCTAAATTTGGAGGAGATTTGACTAGATGACCTTTAAAGGTCACTTCCAACCCAAACTATTCTATGATTCTAAGGAAGTCAGAGTGTTTCCAGGCATTTTTCCAGAGACTTTGGGTCAGGTCTTGTAAAAGTAATGAAGAGAAACATGTCTTCATATATCAGGTACTTAGCCTGAGAAAATTCCCTGAGCTAACCCTGGGGCAGCCCTGTGGGAATCATGTACCTCAGGAGAAGCTGGCAAGAGCTGCTGCCTGGGCTGGGTGTCAGGGCAGGGCTCTGGCTCCTGGGTGCAGATGCTGAACTGCAGAGCTCAGGCAGGATTTCCCCTCAAAACCTCCAATAATCCATAGCCTGTGCAGGTAATTCTGGAGGTGACAGATTTGCTTTAAGAAATGAGCAAGGCTCAGAACTGGTAAACAGCTCTGGCATTCTGCTGTATGACAAATGACATCACCTATGAAGTGTGCCTTGGTATGGCAACAAATACTATGGCAACATCTGTAAGTGGAGCTAATTTTAGAAAAGAGGTGCCAGGCTACAGTAGCTCAGTTAAGGAAAAACAGTTGGACACTTTGTTCTTACAGCAGTCCTGTAAGTATGCAAATATACACAGCATAATCATTCCCTCCCCCGCCTGGCCTCCCAATACCTGTTCCCCAGTTACTGAGTATTTTGCAGCAGTGCAGAGGCAGGTTTTAGGAAAAACACCCTTAAAGCAGAGCATGGATTCCTTGGGAAGGTGAGGAGTGTCCATTTTAAAGGACTTGAGGTACATGTTAGCCTTTGAGGGTAGATGTCTGCTTCTGGTTAGTCGTGCCTTTGGGAGGGAGGGCAGACATTGGTGGATTTTTCTTAACCCTGTGTCTGTATTCCAGTGATAGGAGAGCCTCTCAGCCACATCCCTTGGGGAAAGCAGCACAACAGGCTTCATATTAGAAGCTGACTATGGAAGGAGCTAAGAGGTTAAATAATTTTTCCTTGAGTGCATTCAGTACCCTTCATACCTATCAGCATCTTGTGACCTATCCTATCTTGTCCTGAAATGTGTCCATTAGAATATTATGTAAATGGGTAGTGAAGCCAACATGGAAATTGGACAATATGGAATAAAAAGTGTTAATTTGACACTGAGGCCATGCTCTCTGCAGAGCATCTGTTATGATTTCAGTCCCATCAACAAACAAAATATTGCAGTGCAGATGAGCAGTTTGATAAGATCTTGGGTCTGATGGCTCGAGAACATGAAAAATTCTCATCTCACCTCTTTGGTGCCCTCTCCAACTGATTACAGAGTGGAGACCAGAGAGTGCAAAATCAGCTGGCTGATGTTGGAGTAATGCTGGAAATGTGAGTGCTGTCAAAGCAGCTGTGTTCAAGCCAGCAGTGCTGGCTGAATGGCTGGTGGAAGAGCAAAAGGATGCGTTTGAAATGTAAGGGATCTTGAGCAGCACAGCATCTCACTTCTTTTTCTCAAACAGGCATGGAGCTGTGGCAAATGCTGTTGTGTTTGTAAAGTTAGGCAGTGGATGATACAGCACTAGGGAAATTGGTGAATATAGGCAAGGACTCATTGATAGTGATTATTTTTTAGCTCATGGTGGTAAAGTAGGAGAGATCACAATATAAAGAGAGTCTTAGGACCTTGTTCACTGGAACAGACTGTTGCTTTGCTTTCTGAGAGTCACCCTCCTTCATGGAGCAAAATTACCAAGTGATTTTAGTTACTTGTGTGTAGAGTGAGATTTTATGATGGGAAGAGACATTTTAGAGAAGGAATCTTGACACTAGAGTCTTCCCAGAAATACTGGGTGTAATCCTAAAAAAAAATTAAAAAATTGTCTAGAAGCAACTATGGGGATAAGATGTGAAGTACTAACTGTGTCACTGGTGACTCATGGATGTGGAACTATTAAGAAATTTCTAGGTTATAAAGGCAGAAGGAGCATTGTACTCAAACACTGTGCAAGATCATGCAGGAAAAGAAAATCAGTCATAGACATCAGCAGAGATTATTTCCTCATCTAACATCTGTTTGATCAAGAGCAAAACTCTTGGGACAACATCCTATGTTGACTGTAAAATCAGAAGTAATGAAGAATTTACCTTATCCATTAGTACAGTCTGCTGGAACAGTTTCCCTCCCTGTTTTTAAAAAAACCCACACAAAATAGAAGAAAATACCTTCTTACCCATGCTTGCCTAGCCTGAGTTTATCAGGTTTTAGCTCTTTGTGCTTCTGTGGACTGAATGGAAAGGCCCTCTACTTCCCCAAGCAGGTACTCACATCCTGTTTAAAGACCAGTTGTTTTTCATAATGCAGCAGGTTTTTCTACTCTAATCATTCCTGTTTGGGAGATGCTTCTCTTGACAAATGGCAACAAATCCTATGTCCTCAGATTTCTCATGTTCCAGTCTATAATGTGGGAAGAAAATTCTCGGAAAGGTGCTTTTTGTAGAAGTGTAGCTCTGCACATCCTCAGAGTCAAAGATTTAAAGCACAGAGAAGAAGTAATGGTAATAATCTAATTGTATAGTGCAGTCCAGAGAATCTTACTCAATAATTTCTACATTGAGTCCCCACTGTAGTTTGAAGTATTGCTTCTTGGCTGGAAACATACTCAGTCTTTACTAATACTTATAGTCTGTCAATTATGTGATCTGATTTGCATTGCTGCTAGAACTGCATTTCATTTTTGATGCTGCAGCAAATGGACTCTGGGCTGAGTTGGCCAAATTCAGTGATGCTGAAAGACAGGCTGATTTGCTATATATCTGAGAGCCTCAGTACCTGTGACATTTGAAATTACAGCCATGATTCCTGGATGATGAAACCCAGGCATTAGAGCTCTTTGTTCCTCACTTTCCCTTTCATGGCATTATAATTATTTGCAAAAAGAGTTGAGGGCAAAAAATTCAGGGGGATGAAATAAAGCACTGGCTTGTTCATGTGGATGACTTTTTTTAAAAAAATCTTTAAAAGACCCTTGAAAGGGAATTTTTCTTCTTGACACTGAGGATTGAGAAGGCATTCTTCCTTTTCAACTCTGCCAAAGGCTTTGTGGCTGATGAGTGTATCCCTGGAGGGGGGCGGACAGAGACTCCAGAGACTCTGTTCTCCGTGGATCTTGGATATAGCTGGTGCTTGAGGGAAAGGAGAATCTTGACTTAAGCTTGGTGCTGCTGTGAGACAGATTATTAAGATTCCATGTTGGAGGCATCTTGGATGCAGCCAGGCCCAAAGCTGGACAGAGGCGACAAGGCTGACCCACCAGCAGAGGTGCATCCCTTTGTCAGATGCGTTGTTGGATCCATTCCTGCTCTGGTGTCTGCTGGCTCCTGTGTTCAGTGGGTGCCTCTGCAGCCTGGGTGCAGCCCCCATCAGGTGTTGCATCACCTGGGAGCTGTTATCAAACAGCAACTAGTGCTCAGTGGCCCCATCACCAGCTGGGAATGCATGTGCTCAGTACATTGAATAGCAGGTGCAATCAGGAGACCCCTGCAAATGAAGGTCCTGTGTGCCTTGGCTGGAATAAGGGCAGCATGAAAATTGGGTGAGGTGTTCATTTCCTTCTTGATTGTTTCTCCTGCAAAAGTTCCACTTGGCTCAAAAGAAAAAAAAAATCATAATTTGTCTTCTTGTCTTTGTTCTTCTGAAATAGGAGGTGGTGAACAGCAGAATAATGTTGGATTTTATTTGCTGTGGCTATAAGATCAGGAGAGTAGAGACAAAGCATGCAGCTTTTCTAGTGCAGGAACTGATACAATATTTTCTAAAGATATGATCTTGGCTAGTCTGACTGTTCTGGCACAAAAAAATGGCTCCACATTTTGGAACAACTGGCTTGTGTTTCTACGTGTAATTAGTTACCTGAAAATAGCTTTTTTTACATGGGTTTTAGTTTATCTTCCTAGACTGGACTATTTTATTAGCCTTGCAACTGTAGTATTTACTTCTCTCATGTATTTTCAGGTGCAGGGGAAAGATGCTCACTGCACAAAATGAAGCGCAGTTTCTATTTGTATGAGATTGCAGATCCCCCTGCATTAAGGAGAAAAAGCTGTCTTTGATTCCCTGCCATTAAATACTTGTTATGTTGTTTATAGTGTTTTAAAATTAAAACCTCATCTGGTCATTTCAGCTTTTGTCACCTTCTACTTTTCTGCCTCTCAATAGACCATTTACAAGTATTTCTATTGGCTTTTTCTGCCTAGCAACATTTGTTGCAAGTAGTTTAGGAAAATAAATGGTTTTCCATCATAAATCCAAAGCTGCAGCAGGACTTAACAACCTTTAGTTATCTTTCCTCAGAGTTCTCTTTAGAAAGAAAGAGCTATCTGATGTGATAAAAATGAAGACTCGGTGCTATGAAATCTCTGTTTACATTCTGCAAACATGACATTTTTCCATTAGAATCCCCTTTTTTATGAGGGATATTGTGAGATGTCCCTCACTTCCATTGTCTTTGCTGAAATAACACAGTGGGGCTGGGCTGTTTGTGGCTGATTGCTGTGGCATGGAAGAGAATTCTGGGGCTGTGTCTCTGGTACTGCCTGCTGAGGGAGGGCCCAAATGAGAGGCCAGCTTGACAAATTGCTCTGCAGAGAACCATCTCTTCCCTGAAAGTTTGTGCTCTCTTTCTGCTGCACAGGTCTAGTATGACCAATTACATTTTGTTGTCTTTAAGCAGTGACATTTCTGTCACTTTGTTTGGCAGCCAGTTCCATATTTTAAGTGCCAGAGCTGTCCCAAAACTTGGATTTTCTATCTGAAAAGGCAGAGATGTTTCAATTTCTTAGTCCACCCAGACATTTTGATGAAGTCAGACATTTTGATGAAGTATCTCCAAGGGGCACTACTGATGATTCTGCAAGTTACAGGATTTTAGTGACATTTGGCCTAATATTTCAGGTTTTTTTAGTTTCAATTTTTGCATCCATTTTGAAGTGGTAAATAGGATTTTTTTTTTTCTGGCTGAATCCAACACGAATTGGATAAAGCTCCTAGACCTTTCACATTCTGAGGATTACTAATAGCTCTCCATCCTTTCTTTGCCAAATTGCATGTCTAATTATTTTAATCTCACCCACAAAGAGTAGGCTTCACCATGGAACACTTAATTCTATTTACTCTATGAATTTTCCCAAATTCTTGTTATTCATTTCACAATATGATTAAAAACTGATTTTTAATTGAGAATAAATCTGCTGTATTCATTGGAGGTCCCTAACACAGCATAGCTAACATCTCACTTGGATTTGTTTGAGTAAGTATAGTTTTCCCAGTGCTATATATAGATGGATTTTAGGAAGAAAATATTTGAATAGTTTCTTCCTTAAAAGCCATTGGTTATACAACAGTCAGGGTCATGGTGGTTTTTATTAAACAGAAGCTTACTTTCAATGGTTTTGGATTTCTTTGTGTTGAAGTACCAATAGTCTAGAAGAAGAAATGTGTCATAGGGTAGAGATGGTTTCAAATGCATTTTGCAGACAAAATGTAGACAGTGTTCTTCACACAATGTCATTTAACCAGAGCTCATGTAGGAAAGAAAGTGAGTCCAATGGAGTGTTTATTAAATTGTGCTGATGCTTTTCTTTCTGCCAAAAACTAATATTGCAAATATGCCTTTTTTTTTTTCTTCTTTCGTGGCATCAATGTTTTGTAACAGACTTGAGCCATGTTTGAATTTTTAAGACCTTGTGACTGTTCTCCTGCCTTGTGGTTGAATTGAAAGGTCAATTCTTCTTTGGGGTACAGTAGCTCAGAACTCTTTACAGATGCTTTCAAAGTCCTTCATGAGGGAAATCTGGGGGATTTCCCACAAGCTGAAGATCTACCTTTAGCATGGAAAGCTTTACATTTCAGTGCACATCTATTTGCACTGGTTATTCAAGTTCAAAGCAAGTTCACTGGAAATGGTATCTGAATGCCTCATCTCTGTACTCTTGCAGTTGGTACAGAATGATGAAACTCTTGAGGTAGGAGCAAAGTTCAGGAATGAAACGGAATTTTCTGTATTTTTTCCCATTGGCACTGTAGAGATGGCTGTGCTCCTTCACTCGAGGAATGTGGAAGTCATTGCATTAAGATATTGTAGAAATGGAAACTGTTGAATTATTAGTATAAATGACATAGGAATCTTAAGGACCAAGCTTGTCTGTACCTGTATTTTTTTTTTACAAAGTTAAATGTGGACTTATCAAAAGCATTTCTTGTGCACAACCCCCAGAGCCTCACCTCTGTATCCAAACCTCAGGCTGGATGCATGTAAACCCTATTTTTCAGCTATTGTCTGCAAGAATTCAATGCTGTCACACTTCCTTGATTATTGACAGTTTTCAAAGGACAGCCTCTGCTTCTTTTACTGGTTGTCAGCAGTAAAAACTTTTTGCATGTTTAGTGTTCAGTGTTTATTGCTCAAGTTGTATGATTGGTTGAGGGTTCACATGCAAGATCAGAGGGTTCTAGGGAAGGTGCTGCTGAGAAAATTAATCTCTCAGGGACAAAGTAAAATGGATTTTAAGAAGGAAGATGTTTCAGAAGATATATGTAGGAAAATTTAGTATGTTTTGATTAGGTCGTCAATGCTGCATACTTAAGCTGAAGATCAACTCTCATTAAGTTTAATTGGACATCTGTATTAGTAGGTGTCTTTGAAAATCTTTCCCTTTAGACATTCCTCTTTTTCTGCACTGGCAATATTATTCACAGAAATTCATCTGGCTTCCAAATTGTAAAGTTTTTTTTGCCTTTTTTCCACTAAGGGAAAAGTTAGATGAATATTTTATTTATGGGATGAAGTAGATATCTTTCCTGTTCAGCTACTAATAGTATTTGTATAAATAAAGTTTCCCATGGAGAGAAGAGCTGGGGCATAATTAGCTTTGGGTGACACATGTCAGGGGAAGAGCTTGATGCCATGCTTCAGGAGCTGGGCTGGTGCCTGGCACATGATGGGGGTCACTTGTCAGTTGTCCCTTGGCTGAGTGGACAGGGGAAGGTTGTTGCCCTGTGGGAACTGTTGGAATGTGGTGACTGGTTGCCTTTGTTGCTTTTCTCCAGTCCACAGACCCTGCAGAGAGCATCTTGAGAAAGCCCCACCTGGCAGTGTGCCCTCTTTTGCTTCTGCATCTGGAAACAATTTTTTTTTTTGGACCAAGTGTAAGTTGACATCAAAGATGTTTTCGCTTTTCTCAAAGGTTATTATTTTAAAGGGCAAATAATGCCCAGAGCAGAATATTACTGTTCCCTCTGTATTTTTTTTTTTTCTGGTGACAACCTGATTGCTTTTCCTGCTGTTTTATTTTCCTGTTTTTGCTTTTCCCTGAACTTCCAACTGCCATGAAAACTCCCAAGTGGTTTTTGCCCAAATGCATGCAGGTGAGCTTTTAAATGTGAATTGCTCGGTAGATAAATGAGGATCAGTTGCTATATTTAATTATGCAGTCTTCTGTAATGTGTCTCCAACAAGCATTCATCTTATGGATAGTAATTATTCTTAGCATGCCCATCTGAGCAAGATTATGCTTTGGTAATTGGTTTTGAATCCTATATCCATTTTATTTTAAGCAGCACTCACTTTAATCCTTTCTATCAATGTTTGGGGATTGAAAGTGAGGTGAGCATGTGGCAGGAGCGAGGGAGGGATTTCTCTTTTTCTTTGTTAGGATGCTGCCAAGCTGACAGGGTAGCAATGGAGGGTGGTTAGTGGTGGTTGAGGAGGACAAACAGGCTGCTGGCTTGTTTGTGCTCACACTGATACTCTGCACATTGAGGATGCCCAGGCAGCTTGTGCAGACCTTCCTGCTGTGGCTGGTCCTGGAGCTGCAGTGAAAGTGTGAGACGCTTCTGCCACACTGATGATACCACTGTTACTCACCTGCAGTGGAAGTGTGATGCTTTCTCTTTGTGGCTTATGTATAGACCAATGTCCTGGCAACCCTGGGCAGCAGATGGTCAAATAGCTCTTTTTATGCTTTTTTGAAGTGGAAGTTATGATTCTTCAGCTAAGTACCTGTATCAGACAGATCTGAATGTAACCTAGGGAAGTGGTTGTTTTGTGGCTTTATTTTCTTTTTCTATGCTTATTTGGTCTTGCTGGTCACACTGGCTATTTTGTTTATGAAAATAAGCTCAGACAATGCTTTCTGCAAAGATAAACTGGATATCTCCATGCTCATGTCTTCATTTCTTTTTAGTGGGAAACTGATGCAGAGGAGTTGACATGATGCTTTCATGATCCTAGTGGGTGTTTCCAGCCAGAGGTAATAACTTTAATACAGAGGAAAAAGAAAAAAGGAGGAAATGCTTATGGCTGGTTTTATGGCTGCTGACAAAACCACATGTGGAAGATCTTTGTATTGATGTTTTAATATATACCCTCTAATTCAGCATGGTGTAGCCCTTTACCATGGATTATCTCAAATATTTATGGTGCCTCCAGAGATCTCTCTTTGAAAGCCTGTGTGGTAACCTGTTTATTCTTCCCCACTCAGCACAATCCATCTGCAGAGCTGTGTGGAAGGACAGGGAGCAGAGAGCTTTTCATTCTCCCAAAGTCCCTGCCCTCTGACCTGTGCAGTGTTTATGTGGCACTAGACTTGCAGAGTTCTTGTACCAGGGAAACATGGCATTCTCTGGTACGTCATTCCCTTGAGCAAAGGCCATTGTGTTTACACAGCACAGCCTATAAACACAGCTGTTGGGAGAACTGAAATCTCTGTTCAAAGGCTGGTTGCTAAAATCCTCAACTCTTCATGATAAAACAGTCTGGTATACCAGAATAACCCCTTAGTTCTCTGGAGGCAGAAGAGCTGCTTGCTGAGTTCCCACACCATTTACTACTTCCCTTTGCACTCTGCTCATGTCTGCTGCCAGTAACTAAGATGTGTTCAGTCCAAGACAGGTGTTCCCTGAACTAGTTTTGTCAAACCAGATACAAGTGACTAGCTTGAGTTCCTGAGTTCCATTCGGGGTTTTAAAAAAATGGCAGCTGTCACATGTTATTACAGATGAGTGTTAAAGTGGTGTTAATTTTGAGTGGCATGATGCATCTAGCTCTTGGTGGGAAAAATAGCATTGTGACAGTAAACTTTGCCATCCATGAAAGGGTATTCTTAGAAGGATTGATATTCCATTTGAGGAAGGAATTCATAATTGCTCTTCCTCATACATAAGCAAAAACAATGTTCCTACAAAAGGATTGAAAAGGGAGATTAAGAATTAATGTTCCCTGCTCGTGAGAGGCAAGATAGATACATACTTGAGAACATGGGTTTAGCTGTCTGTCCACTGTAAGAAATGATTTCAGGAAACCAAACTTTCATCCAGGGATTCCTGCCTATCCCATCTTTGTGACTTGGCAAAAGTTGGATGGGCTTAGGGAGTAATTTCTCACTGAGGTCTGCCCTCCATCTAACTTGAAAAACAAACAAAGAACATCCTTCCATCCTTTTTATTCTTGTTCCTTGGGGTCAAAACCAACTCCACCAGGCAGAAGATGAGTTTGGGATGCTGCTAACAGGCAGGGAGGGTAACTTTGTAATGCAAGTCTATCTCCACTGAGGGCTGAACACTTCCTGAATGTAGATACTAGGATTAGGAATAATTATTAACATCCTGGGGAGGTAAGGATGGGCAAACCAGCATGCCTTGTCAAACCAGCATGTCATCAGCACTAGAGCCAGACAATCTTTCATTTTTATTATATTTGTGACATCTCTAATTTCCTTGGCATAATGCACTTAATCCATAATTATAAAATATGCAACTAGTCCTTGGCTTTGCTCTGTTCTTGTAACATGAGAGTGATTCTGTGTTTTTATTAATTTAACTTTCTATAAGCTAACAGATTGCCGTTAAAGAATCCCAGAATTTCTCAACCAGTACAGCTAATAGCTGTATTTCAACAAAGGTCCCGTGGTACATGTTGAACAATAACTAGCACTTCTGTGCCACTTGCAGTTTTTAATTGAATTTCTATCCCATGGATATCATGTCAGAGCCATTCATCTGCTCCAATAAGTCTTCTGATATTAAACAAGTTCTTCCAAGTTATTATTGTAGTACAAATGCTGCTCAAAAGTTGATTTGCATTGCATATACACTGGTCTGGGGAAGGTAATGCAGTGCAGAAAATCTTAGCTTGTGTAGGCACAAAGCAATTATTTTTGCTGAAATTATCATACTGTGCCTTTCCACTTCTTTTCATGTTGGAATGACAAGATCTGCTTTTCTGTCCTGCTTAGAGTGAGACACTGACATTGGGAAAAAAAATTACAGCTCTCAGTCTGGAGCAAATGACTCCTTGTTTCTGAGATGGTGCCCTTGCTTAGAGGCTCTGACTCCTGGAGCTGACTGCACTGGCATGAACTTGGACCAGTCTGTCGTGTGGCGGGGTCTAAACAGCTCCAGAATAATAAACTCTGCTCAAACTGTGCTTTTGGGTTCAGTGCATGGAACTGAGGGGATCCATGGTGTAGACTTTTCTGTCACCTTAATTCTGCCTTTTTCTTTAATTTTCTGACCTTTTTCAAAAGGTGAACCAAATCATTGTGTTTTGTGGAAAGAAAACATTTAAACTCCAATTTCCCTCTGTCAGATTCAGAGACTTATGTCTGATTGTGTGTTTATGATACTGAAGCACCTCAGTCTATGACTAATGATTCATTTTTGGACTCTTCTTACTGAATGGTGTATTTGGCTGATGGCATAGGGTAACCAAAGGCTGGGTGAGATTTTTAACCAAATTGGGGAGAGGGTCTGCATCACTAGACTGTTCCGGAGGGAAGGTATGAACTGTGTTTGCTGGCCAGCAATAAGAAAAAGCAGAGGGAATGTCTTCATTGCTGAAATAGAAATGAAACACTGCCTGGCAAAGCTCTCGATGGGAGTTTTCTCAGGGGTTGCAACAAGAAGTGCAAGTGTGCCATACTAAGTATTAATTACATGGAGATTCCAGTAATATGGAGTGTGCAGAATTAAAGGTGATTTTCCCCTCTCCTCTGTTTTCTATTGATTAGTATACTAAAATCTATTTGGGAATTAATAATTCAGTCACCTGAGAAGTCATAGTGACTCCAAATATCTGAGCTTTGGTGTTGCTACCTCCCAGCTGGAGTTCAGTCTGACAGCTGTAATCCTGTCTCCCTCTCTGCTCAAGTCTGAGGGCCATGCTTGGATGCACTTAGGAGGGTGTAGAGAATCACTCAAATAACTGGTCTGTTCTTGGTTTGGTGTGCCAGTGTCTGCCCTTCAGCATGTTCACAAGAAGTCCTCAGGAAACTGCTCCTCTGCAGATTGCTGGTGTGAGGCAGGTCTGTGTGGGGTGCAGGTTGTGTCAAGGCCCCCAGGCTGCCCATATGTGAAGGGACATTGCTCAGCTCACCAGCCAGAGGTTTCAACTAGGAGGTGTTCCAGTTTTTATTTTTCTAAAGCATCTTGGAGAATAAATTCTCTTAATGGGGTGCCTATTGTGATGACAAGGTCTTACCTGCACTGTGGCACAAGGACCAAAGGACATCTGGGTACTGCTGAATGGGCATCACTGGAATCTGTTTCATGCATGAAGAAGCATCTACCCGAGGGTATCCTGGTGTCCAAAGGTGTAAGCCTTGCTGTAAGGGCAGCATTTGCTGTATTTATTTACATCCTGTTTTCTGGATCGATCATCATTCTGGGATGTTCATGGGACAGCCCTAGGTTTAGTACTCCCTTGTCTGGATTCAACCTGTTTTCAGTTCCCACTGAGCTATCCAGGAGGCATTTCAAAGCATGCAGCAAAATCCCATTTAGAGCCTGTCTAGAAACCTCGGTGTGAAAAACCCTGCCTCTTTATCTTCCTTGTAAGGTTGCAACTATGATATTAGCTTGTGACAGCAATTATTGATGGTGTCATTAAGGATGAGATAGAATTCCTGGAAATGCATTTAATATTTTCCCCTTTTTTGCTACAGGGACACTGATAAGTGGTGACAGAATGTGATGTAAAAAAAGTAAAAAGAGATAGAGAGAAAGTGGGGGTTAAAGGAACCCATGTTTATCGTTTGCCCTCATCCATGAGGAAGGGAAAATGATTAATGAAAAACTTTGTATACTAGAGCTATTATAGTACAATTTTTGCAAAATAATGACTCGTAGCAAAACCCCATCATTATTTATTTTCTCTATTTTCAGTATCAGTTGTGTAAAGTATGGACAAAGAAATAACCCCTTTAGAAAGGACTCCCAATGTGCTTTGTTACAGTTGGCTTGAAAAGACGGCTGCTATTTCACCACACTGTTTTGATTCTTGCAAACACATTGTTTTAAAGCTTAGCAGCTGTGTAACAGTACATGATGCATATGTACATGGTGTTATATCTCTTTCTGTGTTCTCTTTTAGTAATCACTGCACTTAAAGCTCAGTATGAACTTTATTGATCCATGATTGTAGCTCGTTAACACAGACCTAGTCTCTTGTATCTGAGTCAAGGACAAATAAATATTTGTGTCTAAAATGGACTCTGGGGGAAGGTTTTTTGTCTGTATTGACTGTGATTAATATGGGCACACGCTAGAAGGGTTAAAGAGGTATTGGGAGAGGGAGGGATGGGGGGAAATGAATTGGGGGAAACTTGGTTAAGATTAGTCGATTTCCTGTAGTGGGAGATCCTCTCACTAGTTTCTATTTTCAACTGCCTAAGTGCTGCAGGTTCACTGTAGTGCTTATTTAAAAGTGGCTGATGCAGGATGTTCTGAGGAGCACGCTGTACTCTATTGAGGCTTCCAGTTTTGGATGGGATGAGTAGTTGCTTTTGGACATATAATAGCTGAGGGCCTAATGTTAGAACATGAGCAATCTGCAGCATACTCAAGGCAGTGCTGTGAATCCATCAGGTTTCTTGTCCAGATGCCCTCACAGGGAGCCTTTGAAGGGACAAAGGTGGGGTAAGAAAATTAATCTGTTGTGAGCCACTGGCCACTCATCCCTGCTGTGATTCTGTGGAATAAACTGCAGAGATGAACCATTTTTCCTGCATGTTCTTATGCTCAGGGTGTCCATGCACTGCTCACTGACCTATCAACCATGACCAAATGCTTATGCTAGAAACATGGCAACATGTGAATCTCCCTCTTTTGTACCCATATTTCATTTTCTCCACTGTCCTCAGAGTAAAACCTGCAGAGGTGTGCACAGACAAGTCTGCAGAACTGCCTCTGCACCAGGTGGTTGATCAGACAACTGTTTACTGCAGGGGGTTTATTATCAGAGCATTCCTGTTCAGCCTGCAGGAAGATTCATTTCCAGAATGTTAAAGCTGATGTTAAAATAAACCACGTGCCTTCTGGTAAGACAGCTAAAAGGGATAAGGAAATGGCCAATGATGAGTTGCCACTATTTCTAATTAATCATAGGCTATTGCAATTTACCTGCTAAAAGACGGGCAACCCTTTATGCTGACATTATCCGTGGGGGACTTAATGGTACCTTCCAGGAGTGTAATATCATGCTTCATTTTGTCATTGGCTTTTGAAGTACCAGCTTGATTAGAATGAAGAAAAAAAAATAAAAAAAGTCCATTTCTGTCTCGGTCTAAATAACATCAGTGGAAGAATTTAAGTGCCACTGCTTTAAAACCTTCCAGAGGTTCTAATCCTGCTGGGTTAGAGCACAACTAAAGATATGCTTCACAGTTTTTTGAGTTTGGGTCTTATTTTTTGGTTTTTTAGACGTAGATCTGTGGACAGTGCTGTCAGTAACACGAACAACAACAGTTGGTTAATCCTGAGTTTGATGGAACCAGGTTTGAGTGGAAAGCATGGCTGAAGGCCCAAAATATACAGTCATAGACTTGAATGCTTGGATAGACATCTACATGGATGGACTCTGAGCTCTGTCATGGCACAGGACCTCATACAGCCCAATGGACAGCAAAGTGTGATCTGTTTACAGTTTGAAATGTCTTCCTCTATGTGAACCTTTGGGAGGTGCCATACTCCAACCTAGGTGGTTGGAACAGCAGCAAAATGTGCCCTGCTGTGTAAAAACCACATAGGAACCCTGCAGGTCTCCAAGATACCTTCCAATGACTTTAGTAAAACAGAATTATTTCTTCAGTGAACCTTGGAGACTGCAGGTTGACTGTTTGTGTTTGAGCCTTTCTATGATTAAATCCAAAGACATAAAGTAAATCCCTGGAGTGTTTAGGAAAAGGACTTGGATCGTGGACAGCTTTTTCCTTTCATTTGCATTGATAATATGCAGGGTACTTAGCCCTTCATAAAATTCATTTAGATAAAAGTCAAGCCTTTATGGATAAAAATGTTCTTAGCACACTACTTAGGAGTAAGGGCTAGGGATATTTATCCTTTTTTTTGGGGTTCTAAACAAAATTATTCCTCCTTCAACACCTAGAGGAAATATCTGCAATGTAGTACTGGAGCCAATTCTCAGTTTGAGCAATTTTAAGTTGGATCTTTCTCACTATTTCTTGAGTCAACCTAACAAACTGGAGAGATGACTGGTCTCTTCCAGGGCTTCCTTTTCTGTCCTTGTGTCTCAGCCTCAGATACCTTTCCTCGTGAGTTTGAAGGGGATGTGCATTTTCTTGTGCTCTGTTTACTATTCCTTCATTAAAAAGATAATCACTCAGCTATCACCTGGGGGACTTGCTGATGCTGATTGACTTTTCAAGCTGCTCCCACTTTATTGATCTTCTGTCTGAAAAGATTCCAACAGGTTTATTCTCCCAAAGGCAAAGTGTTTTGTGTTAGATGAGCTTCTGTGGGCTGAGTGCAAAAGATGACAGGAAAAGGAGGCTTTTCTGGGGTGAAGTTATGCCTGTGTACTGGTTTGAAAGATATTAGGCAGTGATGGTCTTAGGGCATTGCTAGAGTGGGAGTGATCAGCTGTGTGCTTTCTGAGCTGCCCACAACTGGCAAACATTTGGTGGGGAACAGAGGGACCCCTGCCCTATGGATCACAGGAATTTATTAAACTTGATGTAAACAACAAGCTCGCCTTTTTGGAGAGTCTGCATTGATGCAAGCTTAGATCCCAGTGTCTGCATTTTGAAAACATGGTAACTGGAGTCAAGGCTGTTAATCCTCATGCTCAGGGAATTAATAAAAGTCACATTCAATCAGTGCTGCTGTGAAATACTTACCTACAGTGTAGCACTGGATTTAGGGGAGGTGTGATGCAGCTGCTGATCTGACTATTGCACAAACCAAGAAGCTGGGTGATAGCTGTCTTTCACTTTTGCACTTATATCCCTGTCTCTATATTTCTCATCCAAAATTCTTCACTCTGAGGAACTAGGAGAGAATATAATGTCATATAACTGTCTGGATGAGAATGGCCAGAGTCATTTGGGAGCATTCAGAACAACCCTAGCTTCTTGCCTGGGGAGCCAGTTGTATAACCAGGTCACCCTGCAAAGCAAGTGGTGCAGCCTACAGAAGAGCATTGTCAGCTGCATAATCTGGCCTGGAAGCTCCTTCTGTCTGGTGAATTATGATGTCTCTGCTATGTGATGCTCAAAAATGTTATTCCAAAAGGCTGGGAGGGTTTGCAGACCCTGTCATGGATATTTCAATGGTAATTGGAATGGATAAGCTTTGAAGGATTCAGGAATGTGCTGATTTTATATTTTATGTATTTATTTCTCATATTGAAAGACAGCTTGTGCTGAAGTCTGTTCTGGTGGGAATATGAACACCACAAAATACCTGTTAAGAGTAATATTAGCCTGAGACTTGTGTTCTTTTATGGCTCCAAATTCTGTTTTCTTCTTTAGAAAACTAAATTTGCACTATTGCTTTGTCTTATACAGTCAAGTTTAAACTTTGAGCATTTTCAGAAATGCAGAATCCTCACAAAAGCAAAATTCTGAAATTCTTGCAAAATGCATTATATCCTCTTGGTAATGTTGTTATGAGTCTTTATGTTTATAGATATACACAGATAGAGTGGGTCCTGACCTTTATTGTGTAAATTTGTGTAAATCTGCCAATATGAATCATTCACTTGTACATGATAGGGCCATATTGATTTCAACTAATTGGGGACCTGGCACTGTCCTATTAGTACTGGAAAAGTAGCACGTACAGGCTCTAGTCATGTTGTGACTAGAAGTAAAGATGTGTTCCTAAGTCTAGAATGTTCTTTCATTGCCAGTCCCCAGCTGTCTCAGGTGGCTGCATCTCATGAGCTTCAGATTTTTATTTTTGGGAACAGTAAGAGTCAGTTTTTCCCCAGGAAGCTCAGTTAATGTGAAACTGAGTGCTGAGGAGCCTTGCCTGAGGTCAGGCGGGATTCTGTGGTATTTATGTTCAGATTGTGTGGGTGTGCTGCTGGGGACAGTAGCCTCTGTGGGTCACAAGAAGGGGTAGACATAAGGCTTGTGGGAGAGGGGTCACCTGAGGTAGGGTCTAGAAGGAGCTGCAGGCTGACTATAAAAGTTGGTTGGGAATTGTCTGCAATTTTTAATATCTGTGTCTAAGGAACTGGACTAAACTATCTTTATCACTGTCCTCTTTTTAATTACATCAGTTTTGCAAAGATTTGCTGATGGTTTGAAAAAATTAACATGCCTTGTGTTATTTTAGAGATGACTCAGGTTCATCTAAATGTCCCCACAGTACTGCCTACCACTGATGCCAAAAGAGGCAGACTGTGTCAGAAGCAAGTTTTGGTAAATCACCTTCCCAGGGGGCATGAGTGGACACATGTGTGCATCTCCAGATGGGAAACTGAGATTTGAGTCACCTGTCCCCCTCTTTAAGGAGGGTATGGTGAGCTCCTCTCAGGGCAGTTTGTATAACCCAGAGTGTGCTTATTCTCTGAGTGGTTGGAAGGAATTTTTTTGTCATCCACATCTACCACAAAAATAGAGAGTTGAGAGAGGGGGCAGTTCCATAGTCTCCCCTTGACATTTTGTTCAAGACATATATAAGGGAAATTCCAGTTTAAATATGCACAGAATAGCCTAGATGTTAAATGGAACTTCTAGAACTGCTTCACAAAATCCTACATTCAAAGCACTCCCTTTTGCTATAAAATAATGCAAATTAAAATGATTAGCTACTTCAGAGAATCGTTAGAGAAGCATTTTTAGCTATAGTAATAAAAGTAGAAAAGGGCCTGGAGAGGGCCTTGTTTCTAATTAATTATCTAATTAATATCTGATTAATTAATGAGGCTTTGTCATCAAAGCTGTCTTTTATCTTTGAGACTATTAAAGTGTCCTCTAGACCAAATTTCTTGAATATGTGTTGATAAGGCCATCTTTGCTGAGTCAGTCAAGTGCTTGGAATCAAATCAATATGCTGCCTTATCAGGGATGCATAAAACACTTCTTTGGTAAATTAGAATACATCAGAATCAAGAACATGATAAATATGTCAGATCTTATAGACAGTATGAATGGAAAATGAGTAATGATGAAGTGTAGTTCTTCAGAGCTGTAGAAGTAATGCTTTTACATAGACTTTTCAAGTAGTGAAACAACCACAACAGGAAAAGCAGAGGCCCTTGGAAAGCCAGACTCTCTAAGCTCCAGGCTGCCCCTGAGTCAAGGTGGCTGAACTCTGTCTTGGGATGTGTCTGCATCTCATCTAATGAGGTTCTGTGAGGTACCATTTCTACCAGCAGTCATCAGCTTTCCTGGCCCCAGAAGGATTGCCAGTTCATCAGTGGTGTAACAGGACAAGCATGCAATGAAGGGAAGGGCTTATCCCAGCTTTTGAGGGGAAGCCATTTCACATTTTATCAGGTCTCTGTTTATATTCTTTATGCTGCCAGCAACAGTTGGGAAATCCATATCATACTTCTCTGCTTATCTCTGCTCTCTTCATTTTGTAATGTGATAAATTGTGTAAGTCACAGTGGAGTCCTGATACCATTTGGCACCTGCTTATAGTAGTAATTCTCATACAGATCCACAATAATAACATTTAAAATGTAGAGCACTAGAACATTATAATAAATCATGAACTTTTGATCTCAGTCAGGACGGCTGAGGTCCTTCCCTGTCATTTGTACTGCCAGCTCAGTGCATGCAATTTCTAACCCATTTATGGTGAGACACACTTTACTTTGTGTTACTTGTGTGTTGGTTGTTCTGGTCTCTTTTTACACTGAAGGGTGGAAGCCACCTTAAGAGGGCAATATATCCTCACGTATTTTAGGGTGAATAAAGCATCCTGTTAGTTTACAGTTTTTGTCTATAGGTACAAAAAGAAAATGTGGACAGGCTTGTGAGCTAGAGATATCTAGTTTGTAGGTGGCTGAATTTAAGATTAAATAAATGGCCATGGTAGAGAGAAGATGGAATCTTACAAATGGAGGAGTAGAGTTACTTCAGTTTCACAGTAGGAGGCACCAACCTTTGTTACTTTTGTGCCTGCTTATTGTGGGCTTATTATTCAGCAGCAGAGTATAAAACAAGGCTGAGTAACCACAAAACCTGCAGCCTGCTTGCTCTGATCAGGTTCCCAGGTTCTCTAAAAGAATTCTATACTATGGGCTTTTATAGTACAGGCTCTAGCCTGCCATCAGGTGTTAGGATCCATCAGCTTGGCTGGCTTTATTTCTGTTTCAGAGCAGAATTTGCCATTCTTTGGTAGAAGCAAAATGTTGAGACAGCTTCAGAGCTGCCTTTAGCCAAATCTGTGTCACACAGTGGCTGAGGTATAGTGCCTCTCAATGTCCCAGAGCAGGGAATGCCACTCTGGCGCTTAAGGTGGTTTTTTTTTTTTTTTTTTTGGTTGATCTTGTTCTGCTTTGCCAAGCATCCAAGCATTTTCTGCCATTCTACCCATTTCCTGCAATCCCCTTGCCCTCCCTCTTTGTGTCTCAAAAGAGGGTCTTGCTTCTTCAGGTGGTTCTACAGAATATTTTAGATCTGAAACTACTGCTTTTCCACAGAAATGGTGTATCTGAAGGTAAGGGTGCAGAGAAGAGCAGGGATTGGGGAAGGACACCCTGTTTTCTGATGATGAATGCTATTTAAGCACCCTGTGTCATGATCTGGGTGGTCAGTGGTTGCTGGGGATATCTAAAGCATCACTGTGTTCCTACAGGACAGGTGCAAGCACCATGCAAACATATAGCTTTCAAGTTAGTCCCCACCATCCCTGTAGGGTCAATACACAAAAACTGCATCTCCATAGAGTGTTCATGCCCATCTGAGTAGCCATCTCTGCCAGGAAATGACTGATGTGAACAGCCCCCCTGCCCTGTGTGATGGTGATCAAATGAAATGCTGGTGTGCAATCAGCCACTGATATTTGCAACTCCTGTGTTTTATTGGTCATAAATCCAGAGGTGGAATATTCTCTATCCTTTTGTTAAACCTTGGAGACATCCAGTGTCCTCCCAAAGGCTCATATGGAATAAACAAAAGACAATACCTTTCCTGTAAAAATATAAAGGGAATAAGCTGAGAAAAAGGAAGAGAAATAAAGAGGAAGCCAGTGTTCCTTGTTATCTCTTCTCACCTTCATTTTGAACTGTGACTCACAATGACTACTGCATCATTGCAGCTCATTTTTCTTTGCCAGTCTCCACTCTATGTTGTAGATGGAAATTTATCAAGTAATGTCATCTTCAAGTCTTTTGGATGTTTGGTGATGGGAATCACCATTAATCAAAAAAGAAAAAGGGTGGAGGGAGGGTGCTGGGATCATGATAGTAAATGAGGTGGATATTCTGCTGTTTACATGACAGGCAAACTAAAAGTAAAAATAAGGATTTTTTTCAAGAGACATTATCAAAACTATGATAATCAAAAGATGCTTGAGCATCTTATTCCCCACTGGGATTTCTGATTTTTAGATACTTTGAAACTTTATGGAACTGAAAGTCCACTAGAACTGATGGGTTATGGCTCCAGAAGCATTGAGAATTTAAAGCCTTGTGTACGATGGCAGAAAGTGGTTTTATTTAGGTTGTGTTAAATACTCTGGGTCTATGCTGATATACTTGGATAGCTGGGTTTTTATTGCAGGAAGATTGTTGAAGATTGGTCCCTGAGGCATCCATGACAAAAGACGTAATTGAACTAGTAAAACTAGTCGTAGAATGATCAGAGGCATGAACAGCTTGTGCAAGGAGTGGCTGAATAAACAGGGAGTCTTGAGACAGGAAAAAAAAATGACAACAATCAGTGAAATCACAAATGGCAGCACAGGGCTCCATGGTTTTGTACTTGTTAAGTGGTAGCAGCTAAAACCAAAGGGAGCCTCTCCATACAGCACAGAGCTGTGGTGTTTACTACCATGTGATAGAGACGTTGCCAGAAGCTTCTCTGTGGGATTAGACAGATTTATGGAACTAAAAGCCCACTGATGACTCTTGCATGCAAAGGCATCATCTTCAATTTAGGAAGTCTGTCATATTGCTGTAGGCTGGGACATTACATCATGAAGCAGCACCACTTGCTTGAATTCTGTTCACTTCCCCAGACTTTCATTGCAGCCCTTAGTTTCCTTTAGTAGGATGGAGACAAAGGGAGACAGTTCTTTCTGCTTGCAATTGTAAAATATTCTGGTTTACATTTATTGCAGTTACTAAACTCGTGGTTGAGTAAAAAAAAGCTCTCAGCAAATGTTTTTCTGTCTTAACTGGCTGATTCAGACTACACACACTGGAACTTCCTTGGTGAGTGATTAGATTTAGGTCCACAGGGCTTCTGTGGACACTTCTGTTATAAAATGTCCACATCCAGATTTATGTCAGGTCCAGACAGGGAAGGACTAAGAATAAGATTTTTTTGTTACCTCCATTGATGTCATTTTTGATGCTATCAGTACCTGTGGTGTCCTAGTTGTGGGGTTTAAAGGTCCTTTACCATGATCTAGTTAAATGTTTTTGGGGTTTTGTGTTGGTTTTTTTTTTGTTTTGTTTGGTTTTTGGTTTTTTTTGGGTTTTTTTTGGTTGTATTTTTCCTGTTGTTTTTGTTTTGTCTGTTGGTTTTTTTGGTTTTTTTTTTTTTTTTGTTTGAGCTTTTTAAATTTGTGGGGTGTTTGTTTGTGAGGGGTTTTTTTTTGTTATTGTTGTGTGTGGGTTTTTTGTTGGTTTTGTTTTGTTTTGAATTTTATTTTATTTGGTCAGCAAAAATGTCTGTGTGTGTGACCAGGTCAACCAGACAGCCTTGCAGTGATAACAGTGGATCTTTCTGCCACTGCCTCACTGGACTCTGACTCAGGAGGGGCTTTTTTTGTCAGTATGTCAGAGCTTCCGAAGGGCCTTTATCTCAGGGAGGGGAGGGAGGAGAAGGGAAAGGAGGAAACATGTTTTACAAGTGATGGAAGACTGGCTGCCTGAGTTCCTGTGTTGTTCAGTTGAATTCTTTGCAGTGTATTAATATGTGAGCTGTATTTGAATGTCTTCCTGCAGCTGTATGTCCAGAGAGATGCGCCTCCTCTCATGTTTCATGGGATTTACTTGTATGCTGCTGGTCTTCTCAGAGCCCTCATAATTGCTCTCCTTTTGCTGGCTCTTGATTTTCATGAAACTTGTAGAAACTTTGCTCCTCTTGGATTTTTGCATTCCTGCCAAACTGGGAGAAAATTGGCCAATGAGTAGAAGCAAGAAGTTGTCTGGAGGGCATGGGAGACAAGCACACTGCAGGGAGACAGTGAGTGTTCACTTCACCATCAGAAGTGAAGCAAATATTAATCTGGTATGTTCCTGTTGCTCTCTGAAGTGCTCAGAGAGCTGGGATATTCTTCTGCTCATTGAAGCAGATCTGTGCCTCCATACAGTTTTCAGTGTAGGGCTGCAGCTATGTATAGTGGGACTCTGTGCTGAAGATGAATGCATCAGCTTTAGAAAAAGCTTAGAAAATGGCTGAAAATCTAAAATCAAAAGCATGATGGCTGCTTCTCCACACAGAGGAGAAACCCTCTGACAGAAGGGTTGGTGGAAGAGGTGGATTTTTCATCCCAGTCATTCAGTGCCAGCATTTGCAGCTCTTTTTTCCTGAGAGACTGATACACGTTTTATAGCCTATCTCCATCGCTGAATAGCTGAGACTTCAAACAAACATACCTGCCTTTCTCTGTCTGACAGAGCCCTGACATGGAAAGTGTCACAGAGGAGGAGAACTCCAAAATTCACATGGCATTCTTTCTGCCTCTCCACACCTCTACTTCATATCTCTGTGACTAAGAAAGTCTTACCACAATATGAAGTCTGCTAGCTCAGGCCAGTTTGTTGGATTCACAGAGAAGTTCAGGCTCAGATTCTCAGAGGAACAAGATGGATTTTGTTAGCTTGTGGTGCTCTGACTTTGATCAGGTTTTGTATAGACAAGTTTCTTTGCCTGGGTGTATCCCTGACACCTTGCTCTGCCAGACCGGGGGAGGTTGCAGTGATGGTTTAAACACATCATAGCCTGTCA
This sequence comes from Molothrus ater, assembly GCF_012460135.2. NCBI lineage: Eukaryota > Metazoa > Chordata > Aves > Passeriformes > Icteridae > Molothrus > Molothrus ater. The sequence goes on from NC_050485.2 coordinate 24,538,550, forward strand.
CAGGAGGGCAATGGAATCAAGCAGATGGTTTCCACTCCCCCCCCCCCACTGTTTAAAACAGACTATCATTATGGGAGAACTTGCAGTATCCCAATAAAGCACTAAATTATAAACCTTGCTTTTCCAAATGGAATATGCAGAATTTGCTGAGGAGCAAAAGTCTGATGCAGCCTAGACCCTCAAGGTCACCATCAGAAACAGGGACAAACCCATATTATTACAGAAATGTGGTACAAAACACATGGACTGAGTTTATACAGGATTGTTGTATATGACCAGAGTCCATTCCATATCACAGAATCAATTGGGTTGGAACAGACCTTTGAGAGCATTCAACCTGTGACCCAATACCACCTTGCCAACCGACACCATGACACAAAGTGCCAGTCTCTTTTAGAGCATCTCCAGGGATGCTGGCTCCACCATCCCCTAGGCAGTCTGTTCCAGTGTATAATCAGCCTTTCTGTGAAGAAATTCATCCTGATGTCCAGCCTGAACTTCCCATGACACAGCATGAGGCCATGTCCTCTTTTTCTATCACTTGGGAGAAGAGGCTGACCCCCAGCTCACTACACCCTCCTTTCAGGCACTTGTAGAGAGTGATAAGGTCACCCCTGAGCCTCCTTTTTTCAGGCTGAATAACCCCAGCTCTCTCAGCTACTCCTCACAGCACTTGTGCTCCAGACCCTTCACCAGCTCCTCTGCCCTTCTCTGGACTCGCTCAATGACTCTGCCCAGCTCAATGACTCTCCTGAGTGAGAGGCCCAGAACTGGACATGGCACTCGAGGTGTGGCCTCACCAGTGCTGAGGTCAGGTGAGCAATCACTGTAACATTCCCAGTCCTGTATTGAAAGAGTTTCTGTGCTACCAGCAGTGTATTGAGGAGCATTTTATGAAAGCATTGTTAAAAACAGTTTCATGTATACACGTGTGTGTGGTTAGAAGCAATGTGCAAATATCAGCTGAGACTGAAGGCAGTAACAACTTTCCAAGATCGTGAGATTCCAGGGATGGCTTCAGTGGAGCAATCCCGAGGAGAGCCAGGTAGGCAGGATCAGTTTTGCCATTCAAGGCCTAACAAAGTTAAGGCTGGCTTTTTGGGTGTGACTCATGGAAACCATGTTTTATATCACTGAGTCTTTTGTCATTTTGATATAACCACAACATTTCTTCCCCTCCACTACTTTAGTAATGTGCTTGGAAGAGATTCAAATTGTGACCAGAGGAATGGTAGAGAATATGGTAACCAGTCTGCTTGTATTGTCAAACAACTGTAAGGAGGTATGGCTAGTTAATTTGGAATTAGAAGTAATTAGAAGTAAAGGAAAAGGGTTCATGTTAAGATTAAGAGCTGACTCAAAACTCTTCTGTTCCACCTGTGGGTCACATTCTTTAAATGTTCAGGCTTGGGTAACTAAAATTAGTGGACAACTTTTTTTTTTTTCCTTATGCTTGTTTTCTAATTAGGCAATTTGGTGGTAGAGTTGAGCCCTACACTATATGATTGCAGAAGCTGAAATGCCTAATTGCAGATGCCTGCTTTTGAAAAAATAATCCATTACCTTTGCAAGTTTTCAGCTTCTTCATCTCTAGAATAGAGATAGTATTTCCCAGTATGGCTTTTGGGACTTTGTTAGTTTGAATGGATTAGCACAAGACACAAGCTTTAGATTTTTTTGGCCAGAAAAACTGCCATGGAAATACAGTATATTATTGTGATATCCTTTGAGATGTTTCTGTGAAGCCAGTGGAGACTGTCAGGATAATAAAGAAAGCCTCAGAGAAGCTAACGAAATAATGATCCTACTTCCTTTCTAGCTGTTCTTTGAAAGGGCAAATGCAATGAGTGAAAATGGTTTAATGAGAAAGAGTCATTAGGGCACCCAGCCTGCATCTTCAGAAGTGTGAAAGCATTTTGGGAGATCTTAAAATTACTCAGAGAACAAATGCAAAGTAGCTCTGTCAGAATATTAAACTGTTATTTGTGTTCTCTTTTAATGCTGATTGAAACCAGTGATCTCTTTCACTGCCTGGTGGCTGGTACATGTGTAGTCATAAAAGTGGCTTGTTCATAGCTATAGCTGCAGTGGTGTTGGAAGGATAAGATCAAGGAAGTACCTCTGCTTGCCCTCTGTCTGTTATCCTCTGCTTAGAGCTTACTGTTACCTGAGGATTCCTGACCTGTTGAATTTGCATTTATAGGAGGCCTCATGTACTGGAATTAATTGTCCTGGATTATTCAGTTTCATTAATTAGGCTGCTTCAGTTTTGAGATTGGCTGGAGAGGGAAGGCTGCTATTATTTCTTTGTTTGTTTGTTTGATATTAATACCTAGTGAGACAAGAGCTTCAGATACTTTGGGTGGGAAAATTCTATGAAAATACAGTACATTATTGTCATATTCTTTGGGGTACCTGTGTGAAGCCCAACAGGTGATACTACTATGCATTAGTACACAGGAGTGGTAAGTGCAAATGGAGCTAGTATTAGCTCTATTTTTAAATTAAAGTGTTGACCAAAGCACAAGGAAGCTGTTTGAGACTTGAAGCACCTTGGCTGGTGACTGTTCAAAGGAGAAAGACTAGTTCAACATATTTAAGGAAAGAAGGACTTTACGAGGTATTTAGAAATTGTCCTTGAAGGATGCACTGAAGGAAATGTGTTGCAGCCACATCAGTAACAAAGCAAGCTTTTGACTTCTTGATTCCTACTACTTGGAAGCCTGAAACCAGCTGGCTGGTTTTGGTCACTCTTGTGTCACCTTGGTGTCACTCTGGGCTCCAGTAGCAGCAAGGAAAGCAGCAGAGCTGGGTGCAGGCTCTGGCGTGGCTCAGTTTCTCCAGCCACTGTTCATTGTGATGCCAGAAGTGTCTTGGTCCATTTCTCTGCCAGACAGAAAAGGAGCAGAGGATTGGTCTCAAGCAGAACAATGAAGCTGCAAATTCTAGAGGCTTGTTGAACTTACAAAAACAAATTACTGGAGATAAGTACTGGGAAAGGCACAGAATTGCTGCATGTTCTCTGATCATCTGTCCACTAAAAAGCATTGTTAGAGAGGAGAGCAGGGGCCATGGATTCTCATCCTAATAAAATTGTAGATATGTCCAGGTAGGTTTTTATGGGGACCTTTTCTTGTCAATCTGCTGAGGGCTGTGTTTGCTCTGTCCCTATGACAGAAGCTGAGTTGGGCTGGGAGCCAGGCTCTCCCCACATGGGGTAGGGGAGTTTTTCCAGCAGGATCTGACACCCCTTCCTCCTAAAGTCACCTTGTGCTGAGCACTCTTCAGGTGTGGGATCCTGTACGATGTAGCTGGTGGGTTGTTCTGGTAGGAAAAATCTTGTTTGTTAGGAAAACAAAGTATGAAAACCATAGAGAAATAAGCAGGGCAGTGAGGTTTCAAACATGCCCACAAATGAGGAGGAGGACACCACAGAAAACCCTCTGTGACGAAGCAGCCCTTTTCCCCAGTCACGAATGGGTAATGCCACCCCCAGATCATCTGCTCCTCTGGGTGGGATTTGCTAGTGTAGGGGCCTGAATCTGTCTCTGTAACTCAGAAAAATTAAATGCCTGGCACAAAGTAGGCTGGGGGTGACTGAGGACTCAAGATGCCAGTTTAGGCACATTCTTATCTAGACATGAGTTCAGCTGTTACAATTCTGATCCACATTTGGATCCTCATCTTCAAGTCAAAAATCAACATACCTAAATAAAACTGTTGTTGTTGGGTTTAATTTGGATTCTTATGTTGGATTTGTCTGAAGAGAGAATCTGTGCTAAGGGTGCTGCTGATATCAGAGTCCTCTTATGTGTAGGTACCATTTGCAATCCCACACTGGCACATGAGGGCAGAGCCTACTCCCAGAGTCCACCTGCATGGGAGCACCACAGCTCCCTAAGTATGTACAATCAATAAATGCAGACACAGACACTGCCCCTAAGGACTCAAGTTTTGTTCTCTTTTCTGCTGGCCACCCTCGATGAAACATAAAATCTTGTGTTTTAAGCATTATAATGCTCAAACTGTAACTTGGAGCATCTGTGCACACAGTCATTCCCTTCCCTGAGCTCTAATAACCACATAAACTCTTTTTGTCTCCTCTTTTCTCCAGGTCAACAGACTATGGCACTACCTATGAAAAGCTAAATGACAAAGTAGGCCTGAAGACTGTGCTGAGCTACCTCTATGTCAGTCCCACTAACAAGAGGAAGGTAAGGGAGAGCCATTGCACTGGTAGCTATAGAAACAAAATGACAGCATTCTGAGAGGAATTATGATCCTCAAGTGAAATCTGTTGGTAATTCACAAGAGCTTGAATTTGCTGTTTAAGTTGCACTGGTGCAATTCCATGGAATCCCATAGAACTGATCCTGCTTTACTTGTGATGGTGATGAAGGACTTAATTCCCTTCTGAATTTGCTGGAGAAGTAAAAAGGTTGCTTTTATTTGCTTCTGACAGTTACAACTTTAAAGAGCTCACTCAAATATTTCTGGGTTTCTTGCTTACAGCAGCTTTGGCTATTATGCATCTCCCTGCCTTATATCTCATTATTAGAAATACTGAGTAAGAGGCATTTATTTCTGCATTTGACTCTTTTTCCCCACATTTGGAGGTAAAGATGTAAATGACATTTTCTTTGGTTGCATCATGTAAGGGGGCTGAAAGCAGAATATGCCTGTGAGAGTGGGTGGAAGACCTACAATTTGATTTGGTTGTGTAGGAGAGAAGATGAGGTCACAGCTTTCCAACCCCCTGCTCACTCTTCCCACGTGATGCAATTAGGGCTGCAGCTGGCTCACACAAGCACAGCCCAGGAACTGCTACTCAGTGCCTTTTTGCTTTAAAATTATTGCCTGTGTTGATTCAGGGGAGCTAGTGGGACAAAGATGCTTTCAGCTACCCACAGAAATCAGTGTGGGAGGGCTGCAGCACGAAGCTAATTGCTGACAGTGAAGTTGTGCTTGGCCAGTGTAGAGGCCCAGTGCAGCATATTTGGCTTGATCACTTCCAAACTGGCCATATCCTGTCTCCATCAAAAGATTTCCAAACTAGTAACTCGCTACTGGTACTGTTCTTATTATGACTGTTGTGTTTTCCATCACTGGTCAGTCTACAGATGTTTTGGGACTGATGTTTATTTAAGTGTATGCAACCATAAGGCAGACATAGCTCTGGTTACTAAGTGTGTTTGGATGTACAGGGAAGAGGAAGAAAGCAGTGGCCAGAGTTTGGCTTATATTTTTCCTGATGCAGGAGCTGAGCTATTATGACAACTACCTTGACTTTTTTTTTTTTTTTCCCTGAGCAAAACAGATTAAGATGTTTTGTAGTGAGTTTTCCTGGCCTTCACACCCATCCTATATCCAATATGGGGGGCATTGAAGAGTTAATCCTTCTTCATTCTGTTTCCAAAGCAACTCTGCCCACCCAAAAGCACAGGCAATATGCTCAGTTACAAATCCTACGTCACTGGTGTAAAGACTCCCTCACAAATCAGAGTACAAGGATATATTATTATCTTCTAGCAATTTCTCAGGCTACTGAGCTTTACAGATTAGCAGTCTTTTTTTTTTTTTTAATTAAAACCACCTACATTTCATCATCTAGTGGCATACAGGCCTATCTTTACCTGCTGTTTACTTATTTGAGATTAGAAATTTAAAAGAATTTTTTTGGTTTTTTGTCTCAAGGAAATGATTTTTGGACCTATCTGTGCCCTTCTTATCCCTTCTGAAAAATCTTATGAAATGTAGAGACAAGCTGTAAGAAAAACTCAAAGGAAACCAGCTTCAATGCTGGCTGCTGTGGGAAAAACTTGCTTCCATTCTTTCTACCTCTGCTAAATATATGAGCACTGTCACTGTGCATGTTTAAACAGCTGGTCTGTCTGAACTCTGCTTTGTTAACCATCAAAGCAATTCCAGACATTCATGTAGCACTTGAGAAATGTCTGAACAAGGTGTCACCGGACCAGAACATCTGAAATTTGTCAAGTTCAGGTTTGGATTTATTGTCCACCCACTCCTCTTACAGATTCTTGAGGTTATGCACTGCAAACAATGCACTAGGGTTGCAGTCTTCTCCCAGTCTCTCTGGGTGAAGATTATTCCTGTGGCATGGGGAGTAGGCGGAATGGTTTTGCTGAGCTCCTGAGGACAGCTGCCAATACTGAATCACAAAGCAATAGGTGGGTCCCAGCAGAAAAAGCCCAGGTCCCTTGTGGTTCACCTCCAGCAGCAGAAGTGCTGCCTTGTTGTGCACGATGCAGGGATCACTTGTGAGCTGCAGAAGAGGTCTTTGCTTGAGGCAGTGAGTGGAGGGAGGGACCAGCAGTAATCACATGCACGGAGCCAGTGTCACTCATGAGCCATGCAGACCTCTCCAGGAAAGGTGTTTTCTCCTGAGGCACTCGCTCCCAGGCACTGGTTGGAGCCTGCCTGCCTGGTAGCTCCTGTCGATTTTTGATGGGTTTGCGCATTGCTTGCTGGCCCTGTCTGCTCATTAGTGCTCAGAGGATTATCGCTTACTTGGAGGAGGAGAAAAGCTTTCCATACATTCATTCCTAATTGATTTACTAGTGAGAGGGATAATTACTGCTCAGCTACCCTGCAGAACTACAGTGGGAATTACCTGTCAGATTTCTTTGAAGACCCCAAATGCCTCTTTTCAGCTGTTAAATAGGAATTGTGTTCATCCAAATGCCAGTTATATAAACATCATTTACCTGAATTGTGGCATGACCCTGGGCTCAATTATGAGGCACAGGGATTTAAAAGCTGGCATTTTGCTTTCTTCTTTTAAAAGAAAAGCCTTTTTTTCTGATTTCTTTTTTTGAAAAACTTTGGTGGGAATATTTTAATTTTTTTGGCAACCTGTGCTTTATTTCTTGGAGGTCAGGTTTAGTCTGTAGCTGTTTCTGGCTTTTACATGTTGCCTCTGGGTGATAGCCACGCCACCCTCCTCATGCACAGAGTTAAGCAAGGCACAGAGCAAAGACGGCTGAATTGGCTTTGGCTGTGGAGCAGATCTGGGTCCCAAAGCTCATGTCCTGCTCCAGGTGCTCCCCAACCTGCTGATGGCTGCTCTTGGAGCTGGGACGGGGTGTGTCCATTTCCTAGAAATCACAGAAGGTGATTCGCTGGGAAAATGCGCTTTGCCCTTGTGCAATTTGACATTTGCAGCTATATTAAATCAATTTAACAACATGCACATACCAAAGGAAGCTGCTGGGAATTCTTTTTCCCAGCTGTGATACCTGGTTGGTATCATCCCAAGTGGTCAGGGCCAGCTTGGTGATCTGATACCACCTTGGTTGCCGACATAAGGGAACTGCAGCCCACTGTGAATGTGCAGACTCTGGCTGCATGGCAGCCAAAACACTCCCTGCAGTGAGCCAGGACTGCTTCAATTTCCCATGGAGCTGTCACACTGCTAGTTCCCTTCTCCTAAGAACTAACAAGTTCAGGGTTTCACAAGGCTTTGTAAGTGTATGGAAAGCCTCTGCTCCTGGGAGTTGAAACTGCTAGACTTGGGTCTGCTCTCCTGCAGGTGGCTGGGCTGTTTCTCCTCACTTGCACAACAGGCACTTGTGTTTGGATCAGGAAAACCTGCATTAAGCTCTCCTTAGTGCTGTGAAATTCCAGGTATCTTTGCCCTTAGCAGTCAGAGAGCGCTGAAGTCCTGGGGACTGGCTTTTTGAGAGTTCCTGTTTTGGGCTCTGGTGAGAAGCCAAGTGCCTGCAGTATTGACACTTCCAAACCCATGAAGATGCTCCAGTAGGCAGAGTGTATTCCAGGGCACATCTTCCCCTTCAGTGCACCTGCCCGCCCAGCTGTTGGCCTGAGAGAAAGACCACATGTGAAGCATCTGCTTTGTCAAGTTGCCAAACAGGTTGCACCAATCAGGTAACTTGTGGTAAACTTCAGAATGGAGAAATTTTCATATTTGTTTAGCAGTACCCCTTCCTTACAGATGAATGGGATTTAAAAAAGCAGATGTTTGAGTGCTCTGAAAAGCTGAAATTAGCAAAATGCTTAGCTTTGGCTTTTCTACCCTGTAGCCTGTTTGTCTTTGGGGATATGACAAAAAGCTGCTTACTTTCTGCTGGGCAGAGATCTCAGTTCCCTGCTGACCTTTAATTTAAAGCTGTGTTTTGAGTGTTAGTTACATTTTACTAGAGGCAGATTTTCACAGTGGCCTGGGAATTAAAAGTGTTTATTTCTTCCATAACACTAAGGGAAAAATCTCTTCTATTTTAATAGAAACATTTCTCATGACTTTTTAAATTTCCAGTTTCTTGTTATCCCAAGTCTCTTCTTTCTTTATGGTTGCTGAAAAAATTCTGTTCGAAAATTGAATAATTTCCACAAAAAGTTAAGCTTGTGATTCTTTCCATAACTGGCTGCACTTCAAAATGTCACTGCTTGGAGCTGAAATGCTGTGATTCCATATTTTCTAGCATGAGTTGGTCTGCTGGGTAAGATCCCCTATTGTGAGAGCATTTGCTTTCTTCTTGGCTGTCAATAACAGGGTTCATTTTACAATTGATGCCTCACAGAGGGATGGAAAGCCCTTCCAAAAGGGTGCAGAAAGAAGATGAGGATTGAAGTCCCATATATCTGAAGCACTGCTCCTTTCAGGCAGAGAGGGACCACTTTGAATCTCAAGGAATTGTTGAACCATAGATTTGAGGTATTACTTTTTCCTGTGAAATACTCTGTAAAGAGTGCTTATTCTTGGTGAAGATGTTGTTTAGTTGAAAATCCAGTTCTCAGTAAGAAACTTTTATCTCTACCCTTGGGAATACTGTGGAGGTGGAGACGATGGAGTTAAAAAGAATGCAAATGAAAGAGAGGAAAAAGGAAGAGAATAACAACTCTAACAAATCAACTCCATTTTCCTGTATAGAGTATTGTTCAGATAAGGTGTGGATAAACTGGAGGCCCTGATTGCATTTAAGATCTGAGGTGACAGTTCTGATGTCTTAGAAATACCTTCCTTCATGAATTTGCTTTGCAATTCAGTTGGCTGCAGTTGTTTTTAGCTTTTCCCCTGAGGTATTACAATCATTGTTGCAGGTGATGACTTGAAGAATTAAAAGGTCTGTAGACTTTTATGCTGACTGTCTGAACAGAAGCATCACCCAGGTGCAGTAAATGAAATGAGGAGGACTCCCCCCATTTTTCCCTTGTACTAGAATTGAAGCATTTTAGGTTTTATTTAAAGGTAGACCTTCCAGCTAAGCTATTTGAACAGTAGCTGCAAACAGAATAAAGCAGAAATAAAGTTATGTTGCTCAGTTGAAGAGTTATGGGAAAATGGTTTTTCACACTAGTTTCTTAGTTGTCACAGAATCAAAATGGAGAGGCAGCACAAATCACTGAAGCTGTGAAAGCCAAAGTCATGCTGCACCTCTCATACCTCACCATGCCTCTGAACTTGGGCTGTCAGAAGAAATGTTCAGAGGTATTTGGAGAGCTAGAATTTCTGAAAGATAAATCTAATTAGATTTGTTTGTGTCTGTGCAGTTTCTTGGGGGCTGAAGTGCAGCAACTGTTTATGAGCTGGCAGGGAGCAATACTGTGTTGCTGTTTGTGTTAATGAAGGAAGAAATTAATTGTCTGTAATACTGTAATTGCAGAGGAATGCATTTACTTGACTGGTGACTAGCTAGAATATTGGGAGTGGCACCTTCCTTTACAGAAACTGGAGATCCCAAAATGAGCACAAGTCATTTTGACCTCCCCTTTATTTCTTCTTGCTCACCTGGAGAGTCACTGAGAGCAAAACATGTCCTGGCCAAAGGGAATTCCTCAGCTGTGATTGGAGCCTCAGGGCAGAACCATGATTCAAACTTATTTTGGTTTTGCCTTCATTTCTTAGTTCACATGCTCCCAAAGGAATTCTGTAGCATTTTGTTTTCTCCTTACTCATCAAACCTGTGATAGGTTGATGAGGCAGAGGTTCCAGCACATACCTGAGGCGTGCTAGCCCAACCTGAACTGAGCTGCTGTGCTCAGCCACAGCTCCCATTAATCATCTGCTGCTTTTTCCTTAGACTGCATCCCAAGCTATTGGTGAGGAACTGAGCTCTGGAATATCCTAAAGCCATTTGGGCTTTAGGAAGATGGAAGGTTTCCTTGGACCCTTTTTCCTCATTGTGCTGGCACCATGATCAAGGGTCTGTGCTGCAAACTGGCACTTGGTGATGTGATCTTGAGAATGTATTTATAACTGAAAGGCAGTGGGGCTGAGTGAGAGCCACAGGGCAGGAGTGATGGAAGAAGCCCTTTCTACTGTCTTTTATCCCTAATCTTTCCCTTCAGCCTAATGGAATACAGTCACTAAATAGCTCTTGGTTTTGCAGCTGCCATTAACAGGGACTAAACTACCTGACCTGCAAACGCTGCTGTAACATTCTCTGTAAAATTCTCTGAGCACCACTTCTCTGTACTCACTAAGCTGTGTGTGATGTTCCTGTGTTTCTCAGAGCTCCAAAATCCATGCCATTCAGAGCAGGGTTGCTGTGGGCAGAGAGGAAAGCTGTGAAACACAGTGCCCGGCTTAGCTGAGCTCAGGTTTGCCTACTCTGGTTGTACCAGTGGGTTGTACAAGTGTGGCTGTGATGGGGGTAACACCTCAGTGTATCCATCTCGTAAATACAGTTCAGGGACAGTCACACTCTGTCTCCAGAACTGAAAATTTAAATAGAGGAATAAAATGTGAATGAAGAAGTAATATTTTTCTTCACTTACTGGTGTTGCAAAGATGATTTCCTCAAGGTCACCCACAACATCTATGGAAGAGTGAGAGGATGTGTGACATGATGTGTTTTATTTACAAGGTGCAGTCTTGTGAGCTGTTGTACATGGGATTCTCTCTACTTGTCCAATTAATTCAGCTTGAATTTGGCACCTGAGAAAAGAGATCATTTTTGTAAATGTTTGCAGAACTGTGGCCTGCAACTGTGTGAAAGAAATCCTGGATTACAGACATTTTGTAGTATTTCAGGAAGAGGACTTTAGGAATTTTTTGTTTTGAAGTGTTTTCTTTTTTCTATTTTGAATTCAGCAAAGTCAGAGTAAGTTCAGTAAGTTCAGCCATTTTCAGAGTAGGTTTCTCTGACCTTTCCTACCTAAGGTATATAGTTTCCTGATGCTGGATGACTTGGTTTATTAGTGTTTTGAACATGGTTCAAGATCAATGCCTGGAAACATTGAGATATAAAGGCACAAATACTCTTAAATCTTTTTCAGTATGTCCAATTTGGTATTTTAGTCGTTGTTTTTTTCTGTTGTGTCTTTTGTGTGTGTGTGTTTTGGTTTTTAAAATTATTATTATGAATATATTTGGAAATTGTGCCTCCTTGTGAATCTTTGTATTCAAGATGCTTTTGTGAGAATTTTCTGCCATCCTGCAGTCAGGGACTGTGGGGCCTGGCATGCCAGATACCCCACTGGAACCTGACCTGACCTGTAGGATCATGTCCTTAAAGAAAGAACAAAGTCTGTTTGCTTGCAGGTTTTAACTTTACCATTTCTGGCTTCACATAAATCATAGAGAAAAACAGAGGTTGTGCAACATCCGTGGTCTGGGAGATGACCATTTTCCAGCACAGACGACACAGAATTGGAACCCAAAATTATGAAAGACCCCCAGTGAAAGTTTTCCCCTTTCTTAAACAGGTGCAATATGATTGTTGCCCTTCAGAGAAGACTGTCCTTTGGAATTCATGAATGTGAAAACTGGGGATTCCTGGTGTTTTTTTCAGTTAGTTCTTTGAAGAAGCAAATACATTTAAAAACAACAGAAAAAATTTCCTCGTACCCACTGAACTACACACACTGCTCATCAGCTGTTTCTAAAAATAAATGCAATTGAGATAATTAACAAAATACTCCCATATGGCATTATTTAAAGGGGCTGAAGGGAAGAGGGTTAGAAAATAGGTATAAATAGAAACTGCCATTTACAATGAAAGCCATTCTTTCTGTGTTTGTGAAGGAAAAGAAGTTCATAAATGACAAAGCTTGAGTGAGGTTTGTCTTTGTGTACCATTATTCATCTGTATTTTGCACCTTTGTACCTCTATATTCCAAATTGTAAACAATTTTTAGAGCAAAAGGAGAGTTACCAGATAAGAGTGATAAGCTTGTCAGCATCCTGGTGCATGTCTGTGACAGGGCTGCTTTGTCTGCCTTCCTAAAATTCAGTCCCTCTCTCCTGTTGCACTCTCTGTCTGCTTCACCTTGTATTGCTCCAGTCATGGAGACTTAGGGATCTTACAAGGTCATAAAGACAAGAAATGGGGTAAAACTGCAGAGGTCCCATCCACATTCAGATGTAGAGTTCCCAGAGCTGGCTGTCAGAAGAACAGAGACAGTTTGCTCCAGTTTAGACAGGGGGTGTTAGGGATGGATCAGGAGTTACAATATCAACTGAAATAAAGCTGCAATTCTGTCACCTAGCATGAGCAATACTTTTATGAAGCGAGCAGAGTGAACCTGTGTGAGCTTTCAGAGTGCCTTGCCTTGGTTAGAGGGAGGAGAGGTTCTGTCAGGAGGCAGCACCTTGTACAGGGCTGCCTGTATTAACCACATGGCCTGTCAGCAGGGTGAACACAGCTGCAGGTTCTGGTATAGGGCAATTTTATGAGACTATTTTCCTTCTCCATTCTCCTTACCACACTCTGAAACATGGCCATCTCATTTACTGCTGCAGCCCCAATAATATATTAATTTATGAAGTATGAAAAATAAGGTAGTTTTGAATTAACGAGAAGAGGCATGGTGCTTCACAGACAGCAGGATAATCAATCAATAACAGTGAGTGACTATATCCTGTTATTAAAAAGGAGGGAAAAGTAATAGAATGGGTGGAGAGCAGCTCTCAGAGGAGGGGAAGGTGGGTCCTTTTGAAGACCATATAATGATCTGACCTTGATCTTTAGTGATAAGAGTTGGTTCACCAAGACTTATTTATTTCTCTTTGAGGAAAATCCTCCCCCCACCCCCTGCCAACCCCAAACTCAATAATAAGTGGCAAGAGATCTTTTTATTTCATTCTTTGTTAAAGTGAAGAATAGAGAAGCTCAGCATTACTGAGTGAATTCTCATTTTAATAGCCTAGATTAGCAGAGTCTGCAGGGCACGTGGCCACAGTCTCAGTTTGTGGTGCATACACACATCTGCTTCTTACAGTGTAACTGTAATGTCAGCTCTGGTGTTATCAATTCTGAGTAAAATATTTTATCTCAAGCAGCACTGGGAAACCTGGAAACACTTCTGTGACTGTTAAAATCAGTTTTCTTCAGCATGGAGCTTGGCAGGGCTAGATCTTAGAGAGTTATTTCACTATGTTGTGGAGTGCTTGAGGCTTCTATGTTCATTAGTGGGAGTTCATTGCCCTTCACCTCTCAGTTCTAAGATGTCTTTTTTTCATTGTATACAGACAGATGTTGCTGGACTCCAAAAGTAATGACAGGGGTTTTCTAAGTGGTCCACAGATGCTGTTAGGGAAAACTCAGGCTGTTGTTTTCTTATAAATCTAGGCAATCAACTCTTAGACCAGTCCTTCTGTCTCTGAGGGGAGATTGGTTCTGCCTTTTACAGTGAGCCCTCTAATATTTTAATTCTCTGTTGCTGACAAAACAAGCTCATAATTTTCCTCCCTTGGAACCTTCCCATGGTGGAACAATATGATCCTTAAAAATACCTGCAAGAAAACAGGAAAACTCCTGGAGCAGGTGTGCTTGGAGATTGAGAGGCAATGGGGTGCACACAAGGAATGCAGTGCTCAGGACCTGGAAACGCGTGGAAAAATGGAGTAAGCTTGGTAATTTTCTGATGTTTGCCTATTGAATCTAAAACCAAAGTGTCAGTGTTATGTTGGAGATAAAACTCTTATCCCCTCTTCCAGTTCTGTTTCATCTTACACTGCTTCTTCAGAAATGTACAGAGCTCACATATGTGCATGAAGGGATACAGAAAGGAAAGTACACAATTTTCCCCAGGCTGTGAAGTACCTGTGACCCTGATGGAACAGGACATGGCAGCCACTGGGTTCAGTCACTGGGGCAGCCACTCCCCTGCTAAGAGAAGACTATTGCCATAAACCTGCAAGTACTGTTTCATTGGGAGCTAATTATTAAATGTAATGGAAAATGTCAAAGCCAGTGAAGTGCTGGTTGGGAATCCTCTACCTAAGTCCTGAACCTTCCCATATCTGGCTCCTGAATCTTTGGCACCCAAGTTAGCATGCAGAGCTTGCAGCCTCAGTGGATAGCTCAGAGCTGAGTGCTGCCATGCAGAGAACTGCAATGCCATCATGTTTTGTAACTTGGGCCTCAGCCTTGCATCCAGAAATTTGATAGACCTTCTCCTATCATCTTAGCTTCCTCCAGTGGGGGCATGTTAGGAAGAGAAGTACATTGGGGACAGTGAGACACATGAGTAATAGATGCCAAGTAAGTAAATTGAGATAGATTATAAGCATCTGGATGTGAACAGTGATAAAGCTGACTGTTGTCTATGTTCACTCTGCAATCTGACTAAAAAAGCAGAAAAATAAAGTGGGTAAGCAAAGGAGAAGCAATGATGCATTTAAAATTGTATTCAGATTTAATGGCCTCAAGGGAGATACATAACACGATTTTTATTTTTCTATAGAGTCATGAAACACTCTACTGTCCTCAAATGAAATAGATTGCTGAATACAGGCTGCAAAAGTTTACCCCCATGAGTAACTATCCATGCACATCTTTTTGTTTTCTGTAATGGGGCAACTACTGTGAGTAAACTCATACCCACATATAAAGTGTTCTCCCAAGTGAGACCTATAATCAGAGGAGTGTTTTTATATAAATGGTGTTCTCAGTTCCAGCAGCTGTGGTGCACACAGCCTCTCCTTACTGATAACATTATTTTCTGTAACTATTTTTGCTTACATGGGAAGTTACCATAATGGTGAAAATTACTTTGTAGTTGTATGGAGAATAGCACAACCATGCATTTACTCAAATAACATATAATTATAACAGTGAATGCTGCTTTTCTCTTTCTGTGAAGACAGTTTGGGATTAGAGCTGTTCCCTGTCACCAGAAAAAAGCTGATGACCACAAAACAATGTGTCAGATATTGTAACAACTGGGGCTTTCCTGCCTAGAGTCCGGAAGAGTAAAAAGGCATCATGCAGAGCTATGCTATGCAGAAATACCAGACTCTGGAGCAATATAATAATATAGCTCAGAAGCTTTGTATTTGTGTGGAAGCACTGGCTGGTGCCTAAGATCACCAGTGGAGGTTTCTTCTACTGGAAGGCTCAGACCTGTTAGTAGAAGTGCTGGTCAAACTGGATGTACAAATCCAGTGGTGATGCTTGTAATCCATTTGGCAGTTTGTGGAGCAGAACTCTGCATGAACGTGCTGTGACACAGAAAAGCCTTTGGCAGATTAGCTGGACAGCACTGCAGTGGCCTCAGGCAGGTGGGAATACCGTGGCAGAGGACTTTGCTCCCCTGATCTGTGGGGAGCTGGAGAATGTGCAGCTGTAACAAGAATATAATGGGCTGGAGTAACCTTGGATAAAGGCTGCCTTGCTGTGACAATGAAAAGGTTTTACAGCCAAGCATGTGGCTGACTGTTGCCAGTCAGTCACTCTTTGCCAGGTCAAGCACATGCTTTTTGGATGGCTTCCATCCCCACTGGCACCTGAAATTTAACAAGCAAATGGTTGCTGTGCCTTGTAATTAAAAGTGAAAAGTACAGGTGTCCAGTGCCAAAAAGGCGAGAGAAAGAAGGGAGACATGTTGTTCTGACCTGCTCAGCAGCAAAACAAAGATAAGATGCTCTGCTTTGTTGGTTCTGTTATCATGGTTTATTTCACTCCTGTGCATGCAAATTGGATCCAGCCTGGGATTTGGCATTGTGGGCAGGTTCAGATGGCAGCCTTGGAGTATCTGTGTTCTTTTCCCAGCTCTGAGTTTTGTCTAAGTCTTACAGCCATGATAGATTTTCATTTCCACCTGCCAGTGAGGATGGCAGAGTGGTTTTCCTTGAAGAGCTCTTACTTTATATGCAATTTAACCTTAATTTGCTCCTGATCCTCAGGGCTTCTTGCATGGTGCATCTGTGCTCTTGCACAGGTGCTGGAGGTGGTGATTAAAATGGAGTGCCCTCTCCATAGGGAGGGGATTGTGTGAGCTTGGAACTCTCTGAAGTGTTTTGTTTTGGTATTGCAATTTATGGCAGGTATGGCTGAAGTGCCAAAAGCCTCTTGCAATTTTGTACCAATATGAACAGTTAATTGTAATTTTAGTCTGGGTATAATTGGATATAAGAGACAATAGAAGACAACAAAAGATTAACCAGGATTATTGCCTGTAAACAAGTGTGGTAGGCTGATGTGCATCTCCTCAGAGAAGGCAAGGTAGTGCTGGTACTCATTTGATGCACTCCAGCACTGCTCATTTTCGTTTCAAAAACCCTGCTGTTTTATGTTAAAGAAATTTTTTCATGTTACAGTTTATTATTTTATTCTGATAATGTTTCTCTTTTATGTACCCTCTACGAAAGACAAAACATTCTGCAGAGACAATGAACCTTTGTGTCACCTGAACAACATCATGTACTCTGACCATTTTGTCTCAGTGCTGCAAAGATGGGGAACCCATGTGTGGGTAATTGCAGATTACATGATGTTGCTGTCTTCTCAAAACCAGTTTGGTGGATCAGAGAGCTCTCAGTTTCTGGTACAGCTGCAGCAGTCCATGGAACAGGTCCTCCAGAGGGCTTGAATCCTTACAGAAACAGCTATTGATGTCTGAAAAGTTCTGTGGCAAGCAATGTGATTCTGCAGACTAGAAGTTGTTTTGTAATTACAAAGAATTCCTGATGGGAAGGAAGTTCTGGAGGGAGGTTAGTGTGAAGTGTCTAAAATGTCTTGAGAGAGCCATTGGGTTCTTTGGTCACGGTACATATAATGCAGACCCAATGCAAAAGTCTCAGGAAACTCTTATTTCATTGCTGAGTTTCCATGAGTGTCTGAGTCATTTTTCATTATCCAATAATAAATACAGTAGTGAAAGTCACCTTTAACACTTAAAGATTGCTTGGGTTTTATGGGATTGTATTGAAGTGAGTGCCAAGGTATAAAAGCCTTATGGTTGAGGTACTTTTATAACACATGCTTCATAAACCCCTATAAAGTCAGTGCAGTGCACTTCATCCTTTAAGATTACAGCACTATGGTTCTGAGAGTTGGTGATCTGGTGCTATATTCATTAATTAGATCTGCCATTAATGTTAAATTTCGGGCAATAAGAAGTGAAGTTACAAGAAGCTGAAATGGGGTAGGTCCAGACAATTTGTCTCTTATGAAAGCTCAATGCCCCTTTATTGCTTGATTGATGCCCACAGGTTATCCTTAACATTAAGGAAGTTTTTGAGGCATGTGAAGGAAGAAGGAGTCCCAAATCTGGGCTACTCTGTAACACAAAAGTTTGCAATGAGCATTTTCCTTTTGGTACACAAAGTAATTATATAAAAGCTGTTGCCCTCTTCATGGATGTCTTGTTTGGCTTCCCAGAGAGCAGATGTCCCCCTTGTCACAGCTGCTGATCCCTGAATGATGGAGTGAATTTCTTTGCTTGTATGTAAATACACAGGATTTCTCTCTAGAGCAGATTTTTATAAGTGACATGTCCCATTTTTTCCTGTCTGACTGATATGCTTGGTGACTAGAAAACAGAGGTTGCTTTCATTTCCCCTGATGATTGTCGAGATCAACAGATCTACAGGGCAGTGAGCAGGTGTTTAGCCATCTCTGAACATCTATGGAAGTTTGTATAAAGTTAAGGTGTGCTTTCTAGAAACCCTCCTTCTAAAGTAGTGCAAATCATTCAAAGACAGCTTTAGCTCAGCTGATTTGTATGGGTGTTACTTTTGCTGGTAAGTAGACAGTTACTTGTGCTACCTTAGCACTTTTTAGTTTCAGAGGGAATTGGGCTGATTTAATTAAACTGAAGTCGTTTTAGTTGAAACGGCACGCAGTGATGAAAGAGGGGGAAAAAAAGGATGAGATTTTCTTTGCAATGAGTTGCACTTGTCCTCCATGGGAATGGCAAGGAAGGGCTTTAGATATACTGAGAGCTGTGTTCTAGGAGTTTGGGTTATGATCAGACCTCTGGGGGCATCTTTTAGCTTGCAGGGCAGGTAATTGCAGTAATGGTGTTGGAGAGAGAAAGAATGAGGGAGGAATGAATAACCAGTGAGAAATTTCCCAGTGAGAAATTTCAGATGGTCAAACATGTAATCTAAAATGCTTCAATGTAGAAAATTACTTTTCCCGTAAGAGAGTTCCAAACTGTTCATATTTAACTTGTGATGGACTGGTGTTTTGAAGGAAGAAAACAATTTTTGCATCTTTAAGCCTTTGAATGTCATTGAATTTTGATTTCTCAGTTTTGAAAGGGGGAAAGGACATCAAAGCAAAAATCCTCCACTTGCATTGGCCTTTCAGTATAAATTGTTGAGACGTTTTGGCTTTTTAAACTCAAAGCTACTGTGAAGCTTTTTGGGAAGGAGACATGGGACAATAAAACCCATCAGATGTTTTAAATCAAATGAAACATTTTTCCTTTTTAAAATCTGATTTTTTTTTCATTGATGATGTCGAAGTGGCCAGGCTTCAGGATGGATATAAAGTGTTTCTGAGTTGAGGGCCTAGTGGAAGGAGGCCTAAAAAAACAGAAAAAACCCTTTTCACTTTTAAGCTGAGAACATTCAATATGGAAATCCTCATGAACCTGTAAACACTAAAAGTCAACTTTCTGTATTTGCAGAAATGTTTATGGCAAGACTGCCTTTTCAGTTGTAGGAGAGGATAATCCAGTGCTACAGAGTAAATTCTAATACTTTGCTAGGAACTGGGTTTCTTTTGAAGCTGTGGAGGCTTGCATCATTTGTAGGTGTCTTGTTGGTTTTGTTTATTTTTTTAACTGCTTTGTTTATGTTTTTTTAGAATAGCCTTTTACATAGGTGAATGTGACAAGGACCTCTGAAAAAAACAACATATGAAAAGTGCATTAAAGTGGAGAATCAGGGGCAGTACACATCAGTTTAATGCTGTCTATCTATTTCTCAGAACAAAAGACATTTATTTGAACCTGTCTTCTTTATTCATTTGACAACTCTCTGGTGTTTCTTTGCTAATGTAGCTCAGTGGTGCTATTGCTACAGATTATTGCACCTATAAAACTGGTCTGTGCTGATTTAGGGAGATGCGCTTTGGTAATTTACAGTGAAAATTTATGTTCGTTGAGAAAAATAAAAGGCTTCATTGAAAGCTAATATTAATAAAAATGCCATTTCTGTGGCATATTGTTTTGGGTTTTTTTTTTTTTAGTCCAGTGGCTGTTTATTAACTAAATCAGCTGCGTGCAAAACACATTCCATTGTGATTTCTGTGCTCATGTGTATCTCCATGCCTGTCTGGGCATGTTGTAGCACTGTGCCTGTGAGAGGTGTGCTGCCCCATTACTGTACAGTTCAGTATTCCACATCACAGCTCTCTTTGTGCCTGACTACCCTGGCACAGAAAAAGAGGAATGTGGCACCATCTTAACTCATCCACCTGTCCTTAACCCATGTGAAAGCAATACCATGGAAGGTGTGTGCATTAACCCAGTAACTTACCTGGAATTTTGATCTGGCTAGCAGAAACTCACGTTCTCAGTTACAAATCCTGCCCTAGTTTTTATTATATTAGCCCCATCAGATGGCACGAATTTTTAGTGGATTTCTGCTGCAATATGGTGCCACTTTCCTTTCTACCTCCTTCTGCATTTGAGCTCCTTTAAGGGTCTTACACACTCTCCAACAAATCTGAGTGACTCTGAACTACTGCTGTGGTTTGTATACCAAACACATTATGGCAGGCACAGGTATGACGTGTGACACCCTCCTTGTTCTTCTGCCTGCAGCTTGTGCTGTTTATTCCCTGGGGTCAATCCCCTTGAAGTGTTCAGAGCTGGGTATGTTTACTGCTTATGTACTGAAGATCTCAGTCCATATATTGTAGGTAATCTTGCAAGGTGGCCTCTCCCTACCATCATCTTTCCATGTGGTGCCTCACTGGTGTCTGGTGTTCTGCCCACCTGGAGTTCATTCAGAACAGCTCTGTCTGTGTCCTCACTGTCCCCAAAGCTCCTGCTTTAAAGGAGATGCACAATGTCCCAGACAGCTCTCTTCCTCTGCATCCATTCCTAAGGAACTCTCTGAAATTTAGTGTGATTATCAGCCTGTTTGGTTTGGTCTGGTGCTTGTCATTCATTGTTCACTGGAATTTGAAGGTCAGGAAAAGTATGTTTTCAAGGATTTACCCTTGGCAGTAACCAGTCCTGCCTGCCCTTCCCCTCTTCACTTAAATTAGAGAAAAAAGCAACATTTTATACATGGATGTATATATAAATAATCTAGAATGTAGAAAGACCAAATGTAATTTTCATTTAAATAAAGGCTGCCATTTAATTTAATATTATAGAAAATGATTAGATCTTAAACCCTTATAAATTACATTTGACAACTCTTTGGTTCTCCTTTGCTATTCCTTATGGCAATTATAAATGGCAACACAGGATGCTGGCAGAAATGCTCATTCTGACTGCAGTTTGTTTATTGTCTTTTAATGAAAAGTGATTAATCTAAATCACTAGTGGGGTAGATGCTTCCTCCTGATCCCATAATGAGAAGTGGTAGTTTCAGGCTGAAAGTTGCCTCCCCCTATATCTTCCAGAAGAAAAAGTAGAAATGTTAAAAAAAGAAAAGCACAGAGTCTGTCACTTTTCTTTCTCTGCATGCCATGTAACAAACGTGTACCAGTCCGAGCTGCGTGGCTGGTGGTGAGCTTTTTTTTCACTCTGATTGAGCCTCCTGCCTTTCCATCCTGCTCTGTGTAGGACCAGCCTTTCCTGGGAGGATGGATGACAGCAGAGATGTTGAGTGTTTGTTTCTCCATTTGAAAAATCGAGTGGATGTGGAAACTGGGTGAAGGCCCAGGGCATGATTTATGTGATGTCATCTCTAGATGTGACTGTTGTTAGGTTCTTCCACCTTTCCTAGCTTGGTGGTTTTATTATCTGATCTTCTAACACTGTTACACATCCAGAAGAACAAATTGGCCAGATTTGTCAACCATCTGGTGGAAATACTGCCTTTGTTGTCTCATATGACCATTTCTTGCACTATCCACTGAAGTGCTGCAGATCATGTGTGACAAGGCAGAAAGAATGTTTTTTGTGTGTGCCACTGCAGGTCCATGCCACTGTTAGCTGTCTTGTGCTCCTTCATTGAGGACAGAACTCCAGCAGTAACCTTTTAATATATAGCATTACTAATTATGTAGTCCTCTAGTACATCAGGTGGAACATATTTTTGTTCCTGAAGTATCCTTCATTTTAAATATAAGATCTTTCTGGATTGTCATCTTAAATGGCCAGGCTTACATCCTTTTTCCATTCCATATAAGCAAGTGATTTTTACTAAACTCTGTTATAGTTCTCTGGCATAGGCAACATGCTTTAGGTGAACAGGGGTACAAAACGTCTTTGCAATCTAATTCAAAAGTGACAGAAAAGAATATCTTCAAATAGTTGTGAAATTGTTTGGAGCATAATGAAATTGGTATTTTGATCAGATTAGAAAGAATAAATGTACCAAAGCATCCTTTAGAGTGGAGATCTTGGAGGTCTCTTCTCAGGCTAATTCCCAGGAAATCATTTGCACGTGGAGAATGCTTCTCGTTCCCCAGACCGGGCACCAGAGCACAATGCAAGTGCACTTCTTCAGGATTTATACTGTGGCTTCCTGTGGGAATGGCTAGGGATTGATTTTGGGGCTGGTAAGTGGTGGATGTGAGTGATGTTGAAGGTGCTTTGACATCAAGCTGGATTCATACAGTTGGCTTCACTCTGGAAAAATGTTCACTTCTAGTTCAGCTTTTCATTCCTTAATGGAAAGGATCAGAAGCCATTTACGTTATATTCCCTTTCCCTTGGTGACTTCATGGAGTTAATGAGGTACTTAAGATTAAACAAGCACTGAAATTTTTTGCTTGATGAAGGCCTAACATACCAAGGGTTTTACCATTCCTTGAAACTGATTTTTGCTGTCAAAATTAATGTATTTCCATATTGTAGTCTTGAAGTTGGCGCTCTGTGAAGCTGAATAAGAGAAGTCAATGTGGACAAAACCCAAAGTTGCAGTGGATCTCAGCTAGCTGATCATTCTGCAGTGAGCTAGAAAAGGCCATTCCTAGATCTGTTTTCCTGCTGAAAGACAGTTTCTATATTTGATTCAGCTGCTGTATCAACAACCTGCTGTGTTTAGAACAGCTCTAATTTATTTCCCACTGTTTGCCTTTATTTTATGGTACTGGTATTTGCTTTAATGTGAAGTCATTTTCTCCAGATGTTAATAAGATGGTATTAATGTTTCCACAACATTTTTCCTGCTAACGTTTATGTAGAGCTTGCCATCTGATCGTGTGGAATCAACCCGTTTTAAAATATCGGTAATAATTTTCTAATTAAAATTAGAGGCTCAGAAGTGTTTTCCTCCCTGTAAAAATTGAGGTCATGCACTTTCCGTGCTTGGGGAAAATTATGTTTTCACTGGCTGAATGAATGTCTCTTACTGTACAAATTGGGAGTGTGATATATGAAATGGTGTCAGTGTTTGCCCATGTGCATGTGAACTATACCCAGCTGCCAGCAGCTGATCCAGGAAGGCATTCTGTGTTTCCAGGGAGGTGATGCTCTCATTTATGGCACTCAAGCTGCCAGGTAATGAGCCTTAAATCTCAGGAATGCTCTGTTGCTTACTTTTGGAGAGAGAATTCCACATGGGGTGAGAGAAGTGGTAGACAGATATGGTCCAGGAAAGCCTGGTGTGGCTGCCTGAAGTTCCTATATCCAAGCAAAATCAACGTTGATACATAAAATTTTTCTTTCTTACTGGTCTTTCTGAATTTATCTGGATAAAATGAAAAAAAAATGAGTTGCTCAAATCGGCAAATGAGTTGCCAAAGGAAATGAAACTGAAATAATAAAAACCCATCCTAATTCTATGGGATGTTACACTCTTGAGTGATGTTCTGAATACATCTGATAGGAGTCAGTGCTGTGTGACCTCACTCTTAAATGATGTTCACTTTCACTTTTCCATTAACACTTTCCCTCCATTTTTCTATTTAGATAATGCTTCTTAGTGATCCAGAGATTGAGAGCAGCATCCTCATCAGCTCTGATGAAGGAGCTACCTATCAGAAGTACCGTTTGAACTTCTATATCCAGAGCTTGCTCTTCCACCCCAAGCAGGAGGAGTGGATCTTGGCCTACAGTCTGGATCAAAAGGTAAGCAATTGATTTAATGTTTCAATGATTTTGAGCCAGGAGTTGAAGGGGATATTGTCTAGAACTGCTCCCTCTCAGAGATGATGAAGAATTTATAGTGTGCTTTGCTGTTCTCACTTTGCAGGTTTAAATGTGCTCAAAAGCCATGCAGTGACTCCAAAGCCAGTTTGCTAAAAGCAGCTGAGTATTAGAGTGATCATGATGGGTGTGGAGACTTCAGTAGTGGAGATACTATGAAAGATGAAAAGAATTAGAGATTTGACATGACACATGGAGCTGTTCTAAAAATCTATTGATTCGTAGGCACTGATTTCTGCGCTGTCTCTGAGGATGGAGCACTCAGGCTGAGCTGGTCTGTAACAGCTGGCTGTTGAGCCTTGAGGGGTGCTCATTCTGCTTGCAAACTGGAGGTCAGGGAGCAGCAACAGATGACAATCTCCTCTGTGCCACTCTTCAGCCTCCTTGCAGTGCCCTCTGTGAGTGAGACATCTGCAGTCTGTTACTTTGTCCTCAGCAGGTTTGCTCTTACATAGCACTCATCTGTTTGAAAGGTGCTGAGCAGATCAGGTGCAGTGTGGTAGCAAAGTGCTGTGGTGAGGAGATGTGTGCTTCAGGTCTGGAGCAGCAGTCCCCACTACTGCCCAAAGCTGAGACACAGACAGGATGGTCAAGTTACAAATTCAACAAAGTGTTAAACTTGCCAAGTTTTTATCTTTCCCCTCTTATGTTTCTGTCATCCCAAGACTCTGGGAAGCAAAAACATGCTGAATAACCACTAAGTTTTCCTCATTGTGGTGGGCTGACCCTGGCTAGATGCCAGGTGTCCATCAAGGCCACTCGGTCACTCCCCTCCTCAGCTGACGGGGCAGAAAATATAATGAAAGGTCTGTGGGTTGAAATAAAGGCAGGGGGAGATCACTCAGCAATTACCATCATGGGAAAATCACACTCAGCTGGGGAAATTAATTGAATTTATTACCTATCGATACTCTACTGTACTTTATCCCTTTATACCCTACTCTATCAAATAAGAATAGAGTAGTGAGAAATAAGAACTAAATCTTAAAATACCTTTCTCCCACCCCTCATTTCTTTCTGGGCTCAACTTTGCTCACAATTTTCTCTTTTTTCTGCATCCCAGCAGCAGAGTGGGACAGGACATGGGGGCTGTGGTCAGTTCATCACATGTTGTCTCTGCCTCTTCTTCCTCCTCAAGGGAAGACTCCTCACACCCTTTCCCTGCTCCAGCATGGTTCCCCTCCCACAGGAGACAGCTCTCCACACACTTTTCCAACGTCGTTTCCACAGTTCTTCATGAATTGCCCCAGTGTGGATCTTTTCATAGGATGAAGACTTCAGGAACAGACTCTTCCAATATGGGTCTCCTGTGGGCTCACCTTCACCTGTCCTGCCATGGGTCAAGGGGTCAGCCTGCCTCACCATGGCCTTCACTGTGGGCTGCAGGGGGATCTCTGCTCCAGCTCCTGGGACACTCCTCCCCTCCTTTTCACTGACCTTGGTGTCTGCAGAGCTGTTTCTCTCACATATTCTCACTCCTCTCTGGCTGAAGCTGTCAATTTGTTTCTTCCCTCACTTCATGAATCAGTTATCTCAGAGGTGCTACCACTGTCACTGATGGGTGTGACCTGGGCCAGCAGTGGGTCCGTCACAGAGCTGGCTGCTGTTTGCTTTCTTGGACAGCCTCTTGCAGCTTTCATGGAAGCAACCCCTGTAGCCCCCTCCCTGCTATGAAAACCTTTCCACACAAACCAAACACATGTGTCAACCTGTCAGATATGGGGGTGTGTTCTGGGTGGGATTTTTAATTTCTGCAGTTATTCTTGAAGATTTCTAAACTAGTCAGTCTCACATCCCAGCTATAGGAATAATATAGCTAAAATGCTGTGCCTCTCTATTTGAGAATTTCCTCTGGAAGGCTAGTGCAAGTTTTTACCAAACTAGTTACTGAGAATATAATCAAATAATTTCCTATTGCTCAGCTTCCCACTTGCTGAAAGAATGCTGTGGCAGGCACCAGGTGTTTTGCTGCTGTGCTACTAATGATTCTTGAGTAACATTTGCAAGAACAAAGCTATTGTAAACACACTCCTTTCAAAGAATCAAGTCTTTACTCTATGAAGGAGTTAGTCAAATGTCAAATATTTTTCTGAACTCAGAGGATCAGTGTAACAGGGATTTTGAAGTAGGCTGGGAAGACCAATCTATTTATTTGATGTCACAAAATGTCTTGATGCTACTTTTAAACTGGAGGGAATAATTTTGCATGATCCTGGTGTTTATATAGACAGGCTTGGAAGAAACAGGCATCTGATGAGGTAGTCATGTATGTGAGAAGCCAGATGAGACATCCTGAGCATGCCTTTGCAAAGAGATCCATCTGCAGTGAGTGCAGAGCATCTGCTGTTGAGATGAAGCACTGTATTTCTACTTGCAGAGCTTTGTAATCTTTTGTGATGTTAGTCATTGGAAGAAGAAATCAAAACACAAGGGAAGCACATGATTGACTGTGAGGTGGTACTAATGCTCCCCTGATCCAGTGCAGCAACAGGAGGCCAGGAGCATTTTTGCTTCTGCTCCTTCAAACAAATACATCTGTGTGCACACCTCAGCTGCTGTCTTCTGCCCAGGAAAACGACAAGAAAAATGAACTGAGCTAGAAACACCCTAAAGCTCCTTGCATTTCATCCCAGAAACCAAATAAAATTGTTCGAATTGTAAGAGCAAAGATGAGTTGGTCTGTAGCTTGTTGGTCAAGTGGAAATGGAGCAATGCCAAGTCCAGGCTTTTCCTTTATGTTTGCCTTTGCATTCAAGGCCACTCATGGTTTCCTTTACTGGTCAGAAGGATGGCCTGAAGTGCTGGTTCAATGTAGGTCCTATAATGGAGCCATGGAGCACTGCTTTTCCCTGCTGAAATGTTTTCTTAACACAACTGAGGTATAGATTGCGCTGAGCCATGTCTTGGGTTAGTAAGAGCTGTGAAAGAGCTGTCACTCTGAGTCAGGATCACCAGCTTCACTGCAGTCATGGCTGATGCTGAGGTGATGGGCAGTGCTCCTGGAGTGTGACAGCAGTGCCATGGGAAATCCCCAGCTGAAGTCTCCTGAGAGGCCACTGTAATGCATTCCTGCATGTCTGGAAACAGGGGCACTGCCTCAGTCGAGTGGGAACCAGAGGTCTGCCCTGTCCTTCTCCCAGGTTAGGCCAATGCAAGAATAAAGAGTCCTTTAGGATTTAAGTCCCATATACTTAAGAATATTCATCATGTCTTTTGCATCTTCCTAAGGTTGTTGTGGGTTGTTCTCCTTTTCCTCTAGAAGCCAGATCTGGATTTCACAGCTTCCCACCCTACTGTGCCTTCTCTCCTGGGTGTGGTTATGGGATTGTGCCAATGGCAATGCCCATTTCATCTCTCTGCTGCTCACCAGAAAAGAGAGATCGAGAGCTTCTAAAACAAGTGTCTAGAGAGGCTGCAGTGGTGCTCACAGCTGTGAGGAGGCTATCCAAAGGGATGCCATGCTGACAGGGGATAATTGTCCAACTGCAGCCTAGTTCTGCTCGTGCTCCTCTGTCCTTTGTTTTTGTGCTCATTTTCCTGCAAACCAGCATGAAGTTGCCTGGTACAAAACAGGTGGAGCTGTATCAAATAGTTCTTGCTTTCTCAGTTCATATGTCCATTTTTCGGGGATAAAACTGCTCTGAAATACTTCTGACTTGATGCATGAGAGGGCAATAAAATAGAAAGTTTATCATTAGCCTGCAACCTGCAGGTAATATTCGTCCACTGGTACTGTGACAAGGAAGGTGACTTGCTGTTTGCTCTGTAGTGCAGACACTGCTACAGTGGGACACCATATTTTCCCACCAATTTTAGAAGTGTTTGACCCTTACATTTTATTTTAATAACTTCTTTAGGGACAGATTTAAAAGTGCAAGTGTTATTCTGAAAACAAATCAAGTACATATAATTTGACTCCCAGCAGCAGAAACTATTAAGGGAAGATCTAATCCATCTTCTTGTAACTATAAATGTGTAAACAAGTTGGAAAAATTAATTTCATATCTTAGATTAAAATAAGTATTTCAGATTAATATTTTTCTTATTAGTTTTCTTTCAATTAAAAATAATAATAATGTAGTGTTTTAAGCAAGCTGTAGTCAACTTGGAAATTAATGAGAATGATGAACCTGAAAATCCATTTTGCTTAGTATGTTGATCCACACAGTAAAATGAAATTAAATAGGGACAGTTCATATCCCTACAAATAATGAATTTGGTAACTGCCTAGATCAAAAGATTTTTGAATCGTTTTGTTTATAAAAATAGAAAACAAATTTTAAAGTTTCGGAATGAAATACAAATAGTCAGTGTTTTGGATCTTCCCATTAAATAGTTTTCCTCTAAGGTCTTCTGACCTTCAGTTCCATGGCTGTGATTCAAGCCTTTTTTTAATGACTGTTTTAACCTAAACATCCCTCCTTGTTTTTAGCTAATTTCTCCACAGCTGACAATAATGTTAGGGTATTTATCTGGTTGATTAAAGAAATGACCAACCAACTAAAAAAACCCAACACATTTTGAATGCCCTCTTAACAGAATTATTGTCCTTTCCAAGCTGGTGTTTTAAGAAGCCTATTCCATATTCTACAACCTTCTTTAAGAGGAGGAGCCCATCTCTTCTCCACAGAACTGTTCCTTGAAATATGGCTTCATATTGAGAAAGCCAAAGACTTTGTGGTATTACCACTTCCATCAAGTGAAATAATCGAATATAAAAACGGTTCAGGCACCAATTCTTTTATTACCACTCCCATATAGGTATTGTTCTGCTTTTTCCTGGTTAGGGCAATTCCCAGAAGACGACTGAGTGAGATGGAGTTCAGCAGGCTTTCTGAAAGATGCATTGCTCTGTGGCTGCTGGTTACTTTGTTGATTTAAGGACAAATCACAGTTACTACCATTTGTTTTTTCTTAGTAGTATCCAAGGAGTTATTGAGGATACTTCCTCAGTATGAGTCAACACAGCATATCGTTCCTGTTCTTAATTTTTATAGCCAATTAGGACCCTCCTCTGCTTTGCTAACTCTCCTGTATCATCACATAAATGCAGCAGGGCTGAGCCAAGAAATCTCTGAGTGTGGGCATGAACATGCAGCAAGTTCACAGACCCTGATGTCTTCTCACAGAGTATAAAGCACAGGCTAGAGGAATTTTTACAGGGCTTTAAGAAAACCTGCGTGGGTTTGCTATTCCCCCCTGAGCAGCCATGTGATATTGTATAACTATCAGGTCCTGGAAGATTAAATGCAACTTGTGAGTTGAAAATCTTGGATCTCTTCCCAGTAGCTTTGTGTGTATGTGTCTACTTTATTGATAAAATAGCACAATCTGATGTGTGCACGTGTTGGTTCTGTTAATGGCCCCCTTAAGTGGCCTTTGGCAGAAGGTGGACATTGTGTAAATGTTACAGACAATTTGCTGCAGGTCAGACTGGGTCTCACAGGGAGTGTCCATGTTGACACATGGATATATCACCCAGTACAAAATGGAAAATGGGCTTGCAGCCTCCAGTTTTTGTGGGTATTTGCAGAAAATACATAGGAAGCAATTTTAAACAATCCTTGGATAAAAATGTGGTGGGAAGGGGAATATATGAAAAAGGTGCAATATTGCCTGTTGGAAAGTGTGGGGAGCTGCTCTGTGGAATGCTGTGAAAGCTTAAAGTCTCCCAGCACAAGCTTAAGGTACAGATTTCATTGCTGCCATTCACGGTGACTGGGGAGGAATATCTTGAGTTTATCTTACATTCCTGATGCTAATATGCTGAGTGTCTCATTATTTGTCTCATTTATCCAAGAAACCAACTAATTTTCGATAGGCAAAATTTCCCACACTGATTCCTCTGTGGGGAATGGATGAGTCTGGAGGTAGAAATGGAAGGGACTTTCCAGCTCCATGAAGTTTCTCTCAGAATGACATTGAAACTTTCAGAGAAACATGCATAAATATTTGTTTAAAAGATAATTAAAAAAGATAATTTGTTTAAAAGAGAAAATATTAGTTAATAAGGAGAGATATTTAAAATATTTTAAATTACCATTATTAAGAGAAGAAACCCCAGGTATACAACATGGTAGAACTTTTTCCTTACAGACTAAACTGTGATTTGAAGCCTGCTGGGAATAGGTAAGAGGCAGAATAATTCACTAATACACCAATTTAAATTCCCCAGCTACCCATTACAAATTTGAGAACATGGGATAAACAAGAAGTTTGGCAGTCAGTGGCTTCTCCCTCCATGGAGCTTAATCTTCAGCAGAAAGTGAACAAAAGAAAGTGGGTGTCTCATTATCTCTTCGAATGAGGTGATAAATAAGAGGTGCAAGATAACATTCTGCTGTATCACCAAGTTGCACCTGGCAGACAGTATCAGGTCTGACTGGGGATATTCCTTTGGTGTGGGAGATGTGGCAAGTTATCATCTGAAAATTGGATGCAGTGCATGTCACAGCCTTGACTATCTTGACTAGACACTACAGAATTTATCAAAAAAATCACAGATAAGACTGGGACTACGTGGGAAAGTTTGTTAGGGTTTTTTAATATTTTTTTTCTAATTTTTTCTAATGTGCTAGACACAGAACCAGAGCCATGAAGGCAGTGTCTCTGCTCCAGGTAAAATGCTCCCCTGGAATTTAAGCCCAGTCTCCCAGTATGACATGGGGCAGTAAAGCAGCTAAGGGTGGGGTTGTTTGGCTGGGGCTTTTTTTGACAATGTGCAGTTGGGCAGAGTGCTGCCAGAGAAATCCAGCGGGAGTTGATTCTAGGAATATGGGCACCTTGTTCCAAGCAGTCATTCATCTTTGGGATTCTTTGTGAGGAGCTGTTTTCATGGACACATGGAACAATCCAGTTTGAAAGGGATCTCCAAAGATCATCTGGTCCAGCCTTTCCTGGGAAAGGGAGCCTAGATGTGATTGTCTAACACCCAGTCCAGTCCTGTCTTGAATGCCTCCAGTAAAGGCTCCTTGGTCTCAGATTTTATGCCCTTTAAGGAAACTTAGGCACACGGGGACTTCAGAGTTGTGTTTGGGTGAGGCTACTGAACTTTGAGTTGGAACTCCTAATGCTGGAAATGTGGTTCCAGGATAGCAGCTGCTACTGCAGATGTGTTGAAATCAAGCAGTGAGAGTTGCTGCATGTCATAAGTGAGATGTGACTCTGGCCCAGGCCTGTAGGTTTTCTTTCCTTAGGAACTGAGGTATGGGGCTGATGAGGAGAGGCAGGCTGGTGTCTGCCTCACATCTCATTTTGATATAAATCAGCAGGAACCCAGACCGGTTACCTGCTCCTCAGCAGCACTTCTGCTCCTGGAATTTAAATGTAATTGTAGTTGTCAGAAGTTGTTAGAAGTGTGAGTAACTACTCCTTTTATCAACAACAGCTCAAGACTGTACCTCTTGGATAAAACACAGCTTTTCTTAGCAAGATGTGAACATTACTTTTAACAAGGAAAGTAAGTTCTTTCTGTTCCTGCATGGATCCTCATGGTAGAATCACCGTTTCATTCCATGATGTGAGAGAACACACCAGGGCTAGTTTCTCATCATAGTTCACTGATATCTGAAGAGCACACTGCCTGTGATTCCAGTCCTGTGGATACAATGCTCAGCTTTCAGATTTATCTTGCACCAGTCACTTGACATTTGAGCACCCCACGGAGTGAAGCTGGAGGCACACCTACTGCATTCTTTTCTTCACCCCAAAGGGAAAGAGACTGAGGAAGCTGCCATAATAACAGTTAGTCCCACAGGCCTACCATACTGAGGAAGGAAATAATGTGAGTATATTGCCCACCTGTAAAGGAGCACACAGTGTTTCATGTTTGATACAAGCCATATTATAGTAACTGCTCATAGAAATCTCTACCATACTGACTGGTCCATTGTATTGCAACCTCATATTAAGAAGCAATCCCTGCCTGAGAGTGCTTGCAATTAAATGTGAGGCTCACAGAAAAAGTGGTGTCCCCTGAGCATCTCTAGTGTATTCAGGCACAGGTCATTAAAGTGTTTCACTGCCTAACCACCACTGAGAACTATAACAAAGTCGGAAACTGAACGCAGATAGAGTCCTGTTCCCATGACTTAGCCACAAATAAGTCTTTCATCTTTTTGCCTTTTGAATACTCTTCTGAGAACATCAGGTTCTACAAACATATCATGTGTCTGTGTTGCTGGACAAGCCACCTGCCAGCAGCTCTCCCAGGCAGGCAGGGTTCCATCAAACAGATAAAGGGAAATGTTAGTAAAGTTAGAAAAACACAAACCAAACATAAAGAACCAAACCCTTGAGATTGGGAATACTTAAAAGCAATTTACAGAAGTCTCTTCTTCAATATGATAATGAACTGAAGAATTGAAATCACTTAACTTCATTTACAAATCATGAATATGTATCAGTGCCTTTAAATGAAAGGACGACTAAAACAGATATAGTGTTTGTTCAATTCATTAAAAGGAAGACAATTTATCAGGAGGTTTTTTTCCACTCCTAAACTAAAGCTATATGCAAATGTCAGTAAATCAAGACCTTGCGCTAATTCTGCAGCATGATGAATATTTTTATAATCCTAATTAGAACCAGCCATTTAGTTCAGCAATTTCCCCCAATCTAGCCAATTTGAAATTAAAATAGATGCCTTGATTACAAAACTCATTAGCAAAGAAGCACCCTTTTTGCTAACCAGTTCATTTGGAATGCACAAGCTGAATGAAGTGAGGAGCACTTGTGTTGTCAATTGCCGTAAGTGAAGTGAGCCTTAATTGTTGGCATTGTGAAGTATTTGTATTGCTACATGTTTCATTGCAGTATAATATATCATTCATTAAATGTAACAAAAGCATTTTTAAAATTTAATTAAGTGCTGTTGGTGCACCAGGTAATTTTTATAAAGTCAGATGTCACAATTGTTTGCATTTGAAGTATTGATGGGCATTACCGTCAGAAAGAAGACGTATGACTCTACATTTATCATTCTGATTATGGTAGGCCTGGCAGTTTTAATAGGAGATGGGAAATTAAATTATGCAACTTTGGCTCTACTTCAGAAATGCCCAATGAATTTTGTCCTGGCAAAATACTGAACTTTGGGCTTGTGATGATTTGTGGTGGCAAAGAGAAAGTAACGGCTTGTGAAACTTGATTTAGCCAGAACAGTCTTTCCTATTGCTTGTTATTTATGTAATAGACACTTCATGAGCAGGTTTTACTTTGAAAAGGGAAATATAGAGATAAATGGAGTGAGACACATTTGATGCTTAAATGTGCTCTTCTGCTGGAGCAACCTAGTTTATTGTGTAACAGGGCAAGGATCCTGTGGCTCATTCCTGGCCATGCTAAATCATGGCTCTATATTGATTTTATCTGGAGCCTAAGTGGGGTGAAGAGTGGTTATAAATATAGCAGAGGGGAATAAAAATGAAGGAGTGAAGAAGGCTGAAGAATAAGAACACCAGGGGCATGATTTATTTTGCCTGACTGTAGAGATCTAAAATGTTGCAATGCACGCCTACATTGGGTGTCGTGGCTTCCTGTAGTAGTTGATGGTGATCTACTGAATGGTGTTGATTGATTTCTGGAAGCAAATGGAGGTGACTCTTTTAGGATGAGGTAAATTGTACCTTGGACTCATTTGTATTGACGAGGCCTCTGCTGAGTGTCAAGGAAGTAATTTCTTTGCTGAGATGTAACTATTTGCTGTATTACCTGAGATTAGAGGACTTGAAACCAACCCTCCTGTCTGGATGTGTGTAAAATGGATTACAGGGGATACAATTCCAATATGATCAAAATAGCAAAAAGCATTTAGTTTCCTAGTTCCTGTTATTGTGCCTACAGATTCTAATGACCCTCACCCTGGAGAAGAGAGCAAACATGAAGTGCAAGCAAAGAAGGAGTTTGTAACCTTTTGTTTTTCTTTTCCTTGAGGCAGCCAGCTGGATGGGTGATGCTGAGGGGTGAAGGTACAGTCCTGTCCCCCTCATCCCCCCAAACAAGCCCCTGCACATGTCTGTCACATCACCAGCACCCAAGGAGAAGGGCAGTCTGTGAGGGTGCTTCCAGAAGAGTACATTTCTGTGTGCTGGACCGGGAGCTTGCACTCAGGAGTAGGAATGGCAGGCCTGGAAATAGCAGGCTGGCCCTTGCTCTCTGTTCTGCCCCTAAGGAGGGGGAGTTTCAGCTTCCTGAAATCAAAGTCTTTTTATACAGTTGAGAGATGCATATCTGAGACAAAGACAGAGAAGCTCCAGAAGGCTGCAGGCAGGAGCTGATATGTCCTGGCAGAACTTCCAGTGTGGTTGGGGTGGGGTGCCCTGTGTGAGAATTTACAGCAGGTGCTGTAGTAGTAAATTGGCCACAAGGCAGAGAGGGTCCTTCTTTTATGCTGTAGCACAGCAGTCTATTAAAAAGTTCATACATTTAATTGCTAATCACTTTGTGTCTATTGTGTGAAACAGGTTTATGTAATGCTAGAAGCTTGTGTTTTTTTTCTTGGATTGCCCTTTGCAAGCAGGCTTCTCTCTGTTGCTCTTACCTCTCCTTTTTGAGTCACAACAAACCATCCCTGTCTCCAGTGCTTGTTTTCAGTGGGGAAATGGACCATGTTCTGATCTGATAGCATACCTGAGGTGCTTTACAAAAGATGTGTGCAGTCACACATGTAGCAGCTGATGTTCAGTGTGAGTCCATTGATTTTAGCAGGGAAATGCTGATTAACATCACTGGAGGATCTGACCTGAAAACATGTACAGTATTCTTTTCTCACATAAAGCAAGATAGATGTAGTTTATGCCTCCCAGTGCACAGGGTTTTTCCCCCCCTAAAATGTGCCTGGTGAGAGATGCAGAGTCCCTGGGCAGAGAGCCTGTGTGCAAGCTCTTTCTTGTGCTAAGGCAACTACTTGTTTCTGTTCAACCTTGACATATGAAAATTCACTTTTTTTTTTTTTCTCTTTTTTCCACTGTTTTTTGTCCTTCTGATAGAAGCTTCATGTTATCAATTTTTCTGGGGAATAAAGGGGCCAGAGGAATTTCTGCAACTCCTCTGTCCCCTTAGTGGGCATGGATGATTCAGCTTTTCATGCCTGTTGTGTCAGTGGTGAAAGAGAAGGCCAGTTCCTGGATTTTTGGTCTAGCACCTCAGGAACCTCAGTCCCAAGTGTTTAGAAATAATGAATTGGTTCTTTAAAAGTAATGAGTTTGGTAGAGAAAAAGTCAGAGAGGTGTGTGAATAATTTTGGTTGTCTTCTCTTATACGTCTCTTGTGCTTCTGGGACTGAGGAAGTGTTGAAAACCATGTTTTTCAAATGCCTCCTCACAGTTAATAGAATTAGAAATTTTGCCATAAAAAAAAATGAAACAAAACCCTCAAGATTTTAATAATGTCCTGATTCCAGTACTGTTCTTCTGCAGGGCATTTATGCTTCTAAGACATATATTTATTTATGCTTGCAAATGCTGCACATCTTCAGTTGTGTTTTGGTGCATATTTCAGCTGGCTGTCCACATTGGTTGTCTAGGGGAAGAATGGCGACCTGTTTGTGTAGGGTGTGCACACACCTGTGTGCAGGTTTGAAGTTTTGCAATAGAAGCCCCACATAAGTTTTGTGACAGTTACAAGAAGTTCTTCCAGAGTAATAAAATTCTTTAGTTTTGTGTTCAGTTGATTTTTATACGACTGTGGTGGCTGTAAAATGAAAGTTAGGGCATGATGCAGTAAAATTTTGGTTCATTGGGAGTATTGTGGGTATGATAAAAGGAGGAGCTGAGGCACCAAAATGAAGGGTGATATTTTTGAGAGGAGGACAATTGATCAAAGAAACAACAAAGCTTAAAGCTTTATAGAAAATCCTTGTGATTCTGTAGTACAAAAGGAGGAAAATGGGATCCTTCCCACAGCCTGCTACCTTGGGCAACTCATTTCTGCCAGAGGTTCAGTGATCATAAACTGTCTGAATATAGATTTTGTAGCATTTTATACTTGCAGTGTTCAAGAGATAAAAGCACCTACAAATAACATGTTAGCAGAATATACTGGACCCAAGGGGACTTTCCTGCCATATAGTAAGAGAACAATAATGTCATCAAAAGTTTTGCTGCCAAAACAGGACTCTAGTTTTGTCCTCTAACATAGCACTTGCTTCAGGCCAGTTGATTTTCGCAGATCTTGGTGCAAGTCCACGAGAATTATGCACAGATACCCAGCGGCAGAAATGTCATGAGTCTGAAAGTTCTGCTGCAAAATTAAGTCTGATATTTCCTAGCTAGATGAGTTGTACTTTTCTCTAGTGACAGCATGGAAAAAGCTGCTTTATTTTTCCTTTCCTTTCCTTCCACTATGAGTTATGTTATACCATCACTGTGAACCTAGATTGATACCAGAAATTATAGTTACATTAAATCAAGTTTGGTGAGTTGTTGTTGACTGTAGTTGTTGCCTTGAATTGAGTTTGTGTAGTTCTGGGGCTTTGTAGAGGCTTTTTCTTCACCCTACTTCATAAGATAGTAGGAAGGTACCTAGAGTTTCAATTAAATGGGATAAATGGCTTAAATATAGACACCATAGAATATTTACAAACCTAGAGAGCTGCTGAGAGAGGCTAGATAAGAGCTTTCTTTTTCTTGTGTGATCTGCAGTTGCAGATTCATTTATTCCAAAGGTACACAGCTTGATTGCAGGAGCTGGGTGATGGATGAATCAAAGATGACAGTGTAAATGGTGTCTGCCCAGCAGCCTGGAGGGATCCCTGGAACATGTGAGTTTCTCATTTGGTGATTTTTCTGGCAGTGATGCCTCAATGCAGTGACAGCTTCTGCTCCAGCTGTCAAGCTAAATTGTTCCTGATGGTTGCTGGTATTTACAATGATGCTGTTCATTTGGGTTCCTCCAGTAAACAGTCTTGGCTTGGGACGAACTGAATCTCTGTGAGGTGCAGGGAGAAATTTCTCGTTTTCCATGAGACCTCTTACTCTTCCCTTCCTGCATGTGATCTCTGGCTTGGCTGTCTATGTGTGGAGATGGATGCCTGTAAAATCAGGCTCTGCTTTTCCCTTCAGTTGTAGCCTATTATCAATGCATGGATTTCCAGGGAATCTGGTCAAAAAGAAATTTGGCTGGCTAGAGGTGAACTGAATTGCACCGCTGGATTTTAAGTTATAGTAAGAGCAGTACTGGAGAATATCTTCAAGATATCAGAGGCCCTTGTGGAGACCAGAGTTGGCTGTTGAGTAGGAGAGTGAGGCTGAAAGGAATCTAAATCTAACTTTCTTTATTATATATTCAAGCTTGCAGAAGCCTCTTGATTCATTATAGGACAGGATATGAAAAGTGCGTGGTAAGGGAGATGGCCCAAAATATAATGTATTGTACAAGAGCTGGGGTGTTTGAGCAGGAGATAATATTTGCTGAAGCTACATCTTCAATGCTGTCAGAAATTAAAGTTTTCTACCTTGTTTTTATAAAATTTTGCTCACAGAATTTATTTCATAGCAAGAATTGTCCTATGACCAGCTTCTGTGCTCTCTTTTGGGGGACGTTAGACTCCCATGAACTAAGGTGGGCTCTTCTCTGGGCTGGTTTGGTCCAGTATTTGCCCTTTGTCCCAGGCAGCATAGAGCACAGGCTGTATGTGTGGACCAGAGCTGTCCAGAGAGGTATTTCTCCCAGTGCAGAATGTGTACATGTCCTAAGCAGTATCTGTTCATCTACTGTAGTTTCCCAGAAGACTTTCAGGATGGCCTTGGGGGCATATCCACGACCAAAGGAGATATATGGTGGCAGCCCATAAATGCCCCATAGATCCCTGACAGAACCCACAGCCTCAGGGTGAGGGGGCACAGTGCCCTCATGGGGGGAATGGAGTAGAAGAGTAAGGACAGTTTGTGAGACAGCTTTGACTTTGTGAAGAAATCCAACACTCTGAGAAGTGGGGGGCTGCTCCTGAGGACCTGTGAGGTTTGCTGCTCTTCAGCTGGTGAGACGAGACCTGAGTGGAATGGGCAACTGCACTCTGTCAGGGCTGATCCCAGGTAAGAACAGCATTTTCTGGGTGAGATGAGTTCAGGCGTGTGTCTGCTCAGTGTCTCAGGGTGGTGGGTCACAAAAACTGAGTAACCATCCCTGTCTGTGAAAATGCTGATGAATGGCAAACTGCATTGGGTGGCAGGTGTGTGTGTGTTAAATAACATACAATTTAAACTGGGGCAGAATACATCGCTTTAATTTTGCCTAAATGACACATACTGCTTGAAACCAGACTAATATTTCTTTCAAGCTGTGTGAAGTTTTTTTTTACATGAACAATGACTATGTCTCCAAAAAAAATGCTGTTCTAAATGCAGTTTTAAAACCTATTCATTAATGCCCATGTACACAATTTCAGAAATGTTTTTTTTCCACATGAATAAATAAATCAGAAAAATCTTATGTAAGTTTAGAAGGTGGTTTGGTGGTGTGAAATCTATTTCTTCCACTAATCTGAAAATATCCCTCTGCCATTAAATCCTGGTCTGTATAATGTAGAGGTTAACCTACAAATAGTGCCACAGGGTTTGTAAAGGAAGGAGGGGAGGAACAGCCAAGCATGTGATTGTAGCTTTATGTCCCACTTTGGCTAATGCCTCAGCCTCTGCTGCTTTGTCCCTTGTAGTCTTATGCTCAATAAACATGAAAGATTGGTCTGTAATAGCAATGAATGTATCCAGATGCTTGCACTGTAATTAAAGGCATATATCACACAATAAAGCACATTTGAATGAAAAATCTTCCCATTAGACGTATGGTTCACATTTATTTCCCCTTATTGTTAAATTTCTGGAGTATAACCATTGATGGAGTGTAAGGAGGGACTTCTAAAGGGCTGCAATGTGAAGCCCCCAGGAGCACAGAAAATTTTCCTGTTGGGCTGGGAGGGCACAGAGCTCCTCAGTGCAGGCTGACCTGCACAGCAGCATTGGCTTCATCCACGTGGTTGGTGGATCCAATTAGCACAGACCTCAGACCCAACACTGCCTAATGATTTTTAAGTTGAAGAAACGGGACTAAGGGATCAGCCTGGCTTTGAGACAGAAAAATCAGCAGCCATTAGAGGTGATTCACTCTTTTGTGAATGTTAAAGAGCTGATCTGAGGGAAAAAGGAGAGAAGCAGCCTCTGTGGACAGGAACAACCTGAAACCTCACTCTGCCTCTGGCTGAGCCTATTGGATGCCAAAGGAAGAAATTCTGGTAAAGATAACTCCTGGTACACCTTGTAGCCTCTGGAAGCAGGAGGCAGCTCTGCCATCTCCATCCCATTCTGATCTCTTCATGGTCCCAGTATTATTCCCTTGTTCCTGTTCTCTACTTTAGTCCTCCCTCAAACTCTATAGCTGATTTTGAAATGGTTAAAAGATCATGGAGAAAGGAATAAATAAGCAATCAGAAAAGTTAGCCTTCCCTAAAATGGCATTTCTATTTATAGTACCTTTTGCGGGTCGCTAAATTCTTTAGCAGTGATTGAAATGTGTTTTGATTGACCAAATTGAACATATTTTTTCTCCAGA
Source organism: Molothrus ater (assembly GCF_012460135.2). Lineage (NCBI taxonomy): Eukaryota > Metazoa > Chordata > Aves > Passeriformes > Icteridae > Molothrus > Molothrus ater. Next base: position 24,577,586 of record NC_050485.2, read on the forward strand.
TTTTCAGTTTAAGCTAAAAAATATGGAAGCAATATTTTTCATCTTGTTTCTTCACCACTCTAGCATTTCTGGAGGTAGGGGAAAAGCACAAAAAAAGAGAGCCTGTTTTTCACCCAGGGGTAAAACATACCTTAAACTCTGTGTGATACTCATTTGTGACACTGCTCCTGTTGCAGCTATGTCTGGATTTCTTGTTCCACTGGAAACAAGTCATGGAGTAGAAAAGCAAAAGATGGTCTGCTCTTAGCAGAAATACCAAATTTTTGGCTGAGTGTGCTTGGTGTCAATTGTCAATGAGGCTTAAGAAAAATTGAATTGTGAAGTTTTTTAATGGAACTCTTTTTTTCACTGGTTTAATCTAATATTGTCTTTTTTTGATGATGAAGTGGCAAAGCAGAGAGCCGAGTCTTGCTTTCAGCATCAGGTTTGAAGTGGACCCATTGAGTGAAAGCACTTTTTGAACTATGAAATCATGAAACGTGGCATCAGTGCATTATCTTAACCTGAATGACTTAGTTAGAAACCAGGTTGAGCTATACAGTTACATCCTGAGGTCAGACATTTCCAAAGAATTTGGTCTTTGTTCAGAAGATCCCTGACCAGTGTCTTACTGTGGTGGGATGGAGACTGAATTTCTTTTGCCTGAAGACCTAGTCTTACTGATTAGCTTGTGTAATATTTTTCTTAAAATGCAAAAACCCCAACTTCCCACCTTCAGAAACCTTTACTATTTTTTTCCTCCTTGTATGGGACAGATGATGAAAATGTAATTAGTATTTAATGTCTGTCTTGACCAGTTTTCAAAATAGCCTATTTCCAGTGTCCCATCTATGATACAACATCTGTAGGGAACTGAGCAGCTCTGGTGAGTCTCAGACATGAATCAGTCTGGGCATATCCTCTTCCCATGCCTAAGACAGTCTGGCTGTACAATGCTAGAGAAGAACCTTGGGCTGCAATGAGGACTCTTGATGCAGCTTTTAATCACCTGGAAGGAAAATCAAAGTCAAGAGATAAACTGGTCCATTTGTTTTCATTACAATTACTAGTTTTTACTACTCTGTGTAAACAAAGACCATAAATTTGGTGCTGGTAGACTTCTTTCTACTAAGTTCAGCCCCACAAGCTGTTGCACAAATCTTTTGGCTCGAGATACAAGATTTATTTTTAGCTTCTTTAATGTGGAGCTGTCAAGGGTGCCTTACCTGAATTGTGGTTTCCAGGCAGCTTGTGACAAGAGAAGAAAAGGAGAAGTTCTTTTTTTCCATTATTTAGGGCTCCAGAAGCACTTCCAGGTTTCAGATCTCGGTACCACTGAACCCTGCCTTGCAAGGTGGCAGGGATAGGCAACTCCCTTGGAGGAGTTGGAAAGAACAAGCACAGACAGTCCTTGAGGTGGTTATCAGCTTGAAGGTGATGTCAGCCTTTGTGTCCCTAATGGTAACTCTTGAAACTCCAGGGGTGTTTCACTGAGGGGAATAGAGGAATAGAAGAAAGAGAGGAATACCCCAATTTTTTCTTTCGATGCAGCCTTTTCTGATGTGGGTAATAAAGCCACTTCCATGGCAAGGGTTGCTCCTGACCTGGTTTCAGCCACACAACTGAAGTATTTTAGACCTGAGTCCTGTACCTACAGTGCTGCAAGTGACCCATTCTGCCTCCCAGGAGAATATGAGAAAGGGGTTTCCATAGACCCCACGGTTTAAACATTACACTGATGCTGTGGAAGGGAGAGGTATCCATCTGTCCTTAAAAAAGCAGGGATGGAAGAAGTGATAAAGAAGTAGGATATGTTCCTGGGGTACCAATAGCTGTCTTCATGGCTGTACTGAATCTATCCTGTGTTCAACTGGCTGCTGTCAGACATGGCTTATCTGTTCTGTACTCTAGAGACTGAAAAGTATTGTGAATTTTTCCTCCAGTTCATTTTTCTTCTAGGAATGACCTTTCTGAAATATTAATGATGACACCTTTCTTCTTTTCCAATTTAATTTCTTATACAGAAGTGTAAAGAAAAGATACACCTTGAGTTTTCTGAGAATTTGCAACTTTTTTTGAGCCTTTAATTTTTTTCTATTGCTAATGATTTTTGTCCTTCTGTAAAGAAAATTTGAGACCCTGCAACAGACTTTCTTTTCTGATTTATACTTTGCATGCAGTCCAATTTCCTACAAAAATGTTGACCTAATTTTATTTTTTTTCTGCCCCGGTTTGAGTTTTTGGCAGGAGCCCTCCACACATCTTGCAGATTTTTCCCACCAGCTCTGGCTGAGAAGGTGCTAGTTTGCTTTGTGCTTTTCTGGGATCTGAGCCATCTTTTCATGTAAGCAATCTGAGCTACTGCTTGGGATCGTGCTCTTCTGAGGCCAAGCAGGCCAGGCTAATCTGACCCTCCTCTTCCATAATGGGTCAGCTGCTGCCAACTTATTCCCACTAGACCCACTCTCACCCTGATGCATTTATTTTGAATACATCTTTCCATCATCAGCTAAATGTAGTGTCTGGAGGAAGTGTAGTTTTTTGTGTAATAAGTGAATTGTTCCTCTAAATGCATGCAGTTCAGCTGATCCTCCTCACTTTATCTAACATCATTTGCACTCTTGGATAACTGGCAGGCAGAAAACTATGGAGTGTCTCACCAGATGTTTTCTCAGGCCAATAGACCTGATTTCATAGCAAGAAAAATAATATTTGATTTTATTTGCTTACTGGCTTTCATGTATGTTCCTTTTATGTATGTTCCTTCTTACATGTGTATACATGAAAGTCTATAAATATCAAAGCTCTGTGAATTTCTTTAGTCTGTTTTCTATTGCTTTTCAGTCTATAAGTGACATCTATACATGCTTCTTGCAGTGATGGAGTGCACCCAACATATTGTATGCTTGGTCTTTCTTGGGCTTGCCTTCAAACTTTATTCTTCTGTGTGCTTCCCCCATGAAGCCCAAGCAGGTCATGAAATCCATCTCAACCAGATCATATGTCTGGTGGGGTCATCTCTTTCTGCACTAGTCACTGCAAGCTTTTTTAGTGTCAGGAGAGGCAGAGGATTCTAAGGCTTGAACAATGAGCAGTTTTAGAAGTGTCTTGTCTGTCTAAAAATGAGCCTTGGTGACTAGATCAGACATGGATAACTAACATCAGGGGCTTGAGTCTCTCCCTGTGTTTCCTTCATTGCTTGTTCTTCTCTACTCTCTCCTTAACTGGAATTGAAGCAGACCAATTTTTTAATCTGTTCTGAGAAGCTTTACTTTTCCAGAAAACTTAAAACCGTTTTTTTTTTTTCTTGCTAGCTCTCCTTGGTAAAATAAACAAAGCACCCAAACCAAATTACCCACAACCCTGAACAAGATCTTCCAAGCCAGCCAACATGATGTGTCACCCTGAGAGTTTGTACTGGAGAATTGCAACAGCATTTTCACATGCAACACTGTGTATCTAAAGCTCCTTTCTTTACGGTTCTGTAGTTCTGAATGTGTTTCTGGCATGCTGCTTGTGTTTGTGGCACAGAATCTGACACCAGGGATAAAGCTCCTTCTTTAAGGGGCTTGCCAATTTACTTGGAAACAATGCTGGTGTGAAATAAAATGTTGCCACTGTTCTTAGAGTTTGAAGACGAAGCATTCTGCCAGTGGTACATAAAATCCTTATGATTCAGATTTGTGCTGAGCAAAACAAGCAGGAGTTAAGGTCTGACCTGTAGTGAAACAAAGTTGGGTATCACTGGAGCTGCCAACGTCTTTCCTCGCACAGATTGTGTTCTTGGTGAGCTGCAGGGCTGTGTTGGTGGATGTGATATGTTTGGTGCTAGCTATGTTTGCTAGTCTTTGAGTGGGGAGTATTGTGATGCTGTTTGGATAAATATTTGCCATTTACCTTTTTGATGGTACAGCCTTTCCTGTTGTAAGTGGTAGGTCTGACTATAGACTCCTGAGTAGAGGAAGAGTCAGATCCACTGCATGCCAATCTTTAGCTGTGTCAAGAGACAAGACCAGCCCAGACAAACGTAAAAACCCATAATGGTCTTAATTTTTCAGTCACCAATGTAAGTCAAATAACAGAAGGAGGTTGCAGAAGGGCCATACCCTCATAATACCATCCCCATGGTACACCGGAGTCCACCCCTCTTGAACCAATGTGTTGGACTGCTCCAGGAGGTGGAAATGCCAGAGATTACTTGTCACTAAAGAGCCAGAGCAGAGCTTTAAAATGGGAAAATATTGGCACCATACCTACATAATTTTTTTTCCATTGCTTAGTATTCAGCCTTAGGACAAATTAATTTATATTGAATTCTGCTGTACTTGCCACTAAATTTGTTGTCTTTTCTAAAGCTTGTCTTCTCCCATGAAGGGAGAGAAACAAAAAGTATATGTATATATTCAATTTTAATGCATACTAGGAACCACTTTATTGTATGTTTTATTTATTTATTCAACACTAACCTTTGCATTTGCATCTGTAAATAATACTACAAAACTGAACTGGGCCAGAGAGGCCTTTTAGGGATTCGTCCTGTCATACAGCTTTAAGACTCAGTCATCAGGTTAAAATTTGAAGTGGATGCCCAGAGTAAGTAAGTGAATAATAAACAAAAATTATTGAAATGAATAATATCCTCTTTATCTCTTTATCTGAAATCACAAAAAGGCTGCAAGTTCAGTTTAATCCTTCTGACATCAGTCAGTCTGAGCTTTAAAAGAGAAAAGAAAGAAAAAAACACAGACCAGTAGCTGGTCTCTGGTTTTTAACTTGGTATAGAGTGGGATGCTCCCTGAAAGAGACACTGGGAGACATGAGTGGTTGAAAGAGATTGTGCTTCATGTCACTGAGCTTTCTGTAGCTACTGCTGTTATGCTTCTGCAGTAGAAAAGGAAATGCCAGGGGCAAAAGATAAGAGAGAATCGAAGGAAATGGCTGTATGTAGTTAATCCTTTCCTCTCATGGTGAGAATGGTTAATCCATTGCAGAATACAATCAGGATGCTAGACCCACTTGGACTCGCTTGTGAGCATGACTTAACTGGGACTAAGTTGCCTGGAGCCTGGCTAACTTGCACCTGTAGTCAAAACATGCAAAGGATAACCAAGTTGTTTGACACAACTGATGTTGTAGCACTGTAGAATTTTGACTTTGGAGTGTGGATTCTCAGTTACTGTTTGTAAAAACCGGTGTGTTCTGAGAATTAGTTATCTTAATATTGATGCTGACTTCATAAGCCTAATCTCGAATTTGGAGAAGGAATTTTCTTTTCCTGGCTCCTTTAATTAAAAAAGACAAGTGATGCTTTGTTGCTTTATTTTATATCTACACAGAATTCCTTTTGGGGCAGAGGACTCTATCACATTTTTTTAGACAATCACCTGAAAAGCAGAGGAAATCTGGCTGTTGTGGACTTGTAGTGCAGTATGTTACCCTATGTAGAGACAGTGCTAAAGAAATATGGCCAAATTAGAATATTCAGATATTTGATCTCCTGAAAAACACGGGGTAGAAAATATTTCTTAATATTTCTTACAAGCTTAGTGGTGTTGGCTGAAGTTTACATAATTGGAACCCTTTTTGACATGAAGATTGAAGGATACCTGCTTCCATATCTTTCTTCCACATGTGTTTTACTGGCAGCTTGAGCTGTTACTGGCCAGACTGGCATTCCTGTTGGCAAAAATGCAAAGGCCTGATTCTTTTGTCTTTATGCATATCAGCTGCATTAGATACTTGATGGAGTCTGAATTTAAGTTTCTGACTTTCTTCTGCTGACTATACAGTGATTTGGTTGTGTAGTTGAGTACAAACATAGCAAGAATTAATTAACTGCCTCAGGCTTTGGACACTGCTCAAACAGTCCTTTCCAATCATCTTTCTAAATTGATCTATGGTCCAGCTCTGATGTGGCTGCTGCCTCTCTGTGGTCAAAGATGCTGCCTGTTCAAGAAATGTTAATATTCAGTGTGAGCACATGTAGTTTATCTTCCCAGTCACTCGTAGCCATCCATCACAGCGGTGCCACAGGACAGATCACTAGGTTGTGAACCCTTCCAATCTGAACATGGACCTACCTCCAATTTGCAAATTCAGTTACTCAAATCAAATGCAGTGCAGAATCTTGTGCTCAAATGATATCATTTTCCCATTAAGGACTTAAATTTGACTATTACAAACTTTGAAGTTTTTTCAGTTCCCTTATCTACCTCCTTAGCTGGCAAGCAAGCCTTGTTTTGTTAAGCCAGAATATATATCAGATGAAATTTATTTGAAATCCTGATCAAAATGCTGCCTGATATTTAGTTCTCTGTGATCTAGTGGTAAAGCATAGTAGTTATTTCTCAAAGCATATTTTTTCTCTGAAGAACCAAATTTGCTCGTAGTTGGAGAAAAGGAGCTTACATATGTTTTGATTGTGAGAAGATGCATTGTGTGTAAGAAAATAATTACATGGAGAATGGTGTTTGTGGTATTAAGCAGAATATGTATGAGGCAACATATATCTGAAACTTAATGTGGAGTTACATGGAAATTTGGTTACATTTCAGCTGTGTCATTTCTTAACCAGAAAGACTCAAAAAATCATTATATTGAAAGTTTGGCTTCCAAGAAGAGTCATGTCACTATCTTTGGTGTTTAACTAATGAGCAGGTTGATTCTAACTTATCTAAAAATTTAGACCTCGTTCTCAATATTAGAAAATATAAATTAGGAGCAATTTACTTTTCAATACAGAAGAGATCTGATTCATTCCATGAAAACAAGTAATGGCATGACCTTGAGGATAGAATCACTACCTCATCAGAGTCATGTTGACTAATCTGATTTGTCTCTCATTCTATTTGATACTAGGAACTCACATGTCACCTGCTTCCTATTAAACAAAAAAAGCCAGGAGAACAGCCAGCTTTGTTATATGGCAGTCAAAGTGAATGTGCTGACAACTGATATTTGGAAGGAGAAAGTTGTTTGACGAGGTTTGGGAAGACAACCTGCTTTTGATTCTCTGGAGCCCAGTGTGGTTTAAGAGTAAAGGGAAGACATTAGCCTCCCCTGGCAGTGAGGGTGATTGGTAATTGTGTATAGTTATTGTGAATAATCCATTCATGTTCTTTAATCTTAGCTGATAAAGCTGATACTTTATCTAGCAACAGTCTTCCTTCTTTTTCCTCAAAGTTTATTCTTTCTCTCTCTCTCTGTGTTCCAGCTCTACAGCTCAATGGACTTTGGAAGAAAATGGCAGCTCATGCATGAGCGGGTCACTCCAAACAGGTTTTACTGGTGAGTTAAGGCCACTGGCTTGGCTTGCTTTGGGTGGGTCATGGAGGGGAGAAGGGCATCTTACTTGAATGGATTGGTTACTTTATCTGAACATGAAGTATACCCTTGGTTTTGTTCATCATCAATGCTATAAATTCAGTCCATAGAACACACCTTGCAGTGCAATAGTCTCTGTGTTTGTACTTCTCATTTGATAAAACGCAGTGTCTTTTACAGAGCAGTACAAGTCTTTTGGTAATTGCAGAACTCCTGCTTCTTTATTGTACACCTGCCTAGAGTAACACAGAGGAGCTGCCCAGTGCCTCAGTGACAAACCTGTGACCATTAGACTTCCTATTTTTCAGCCCTTCAGAGAGTTACTTTAGCCTAGAACACAGTATTTGTGCAGAGCCAGCCACTCTGACCAGTCTCCTTATGCAATCTTGGTGAGAAGGGATGATTCACTCTGCTTTAAATCACTCTCTGAGGAGCCAGTTTTATTATAGTGACTAGTGAAAGCCCAAGATCTGCAGTTTGCTAAAAATCTGCTTTGTGACTCAATTCCTTCTCAATTCCCAAGTGTCAGCCTCTCAAATTGGAAGAGTGTCTTAAAATCAGATGATGAAACAAATTTAGTTCCTATCTCCAGGCTCAGCCATCTCAGATGCATCTTTCCCAAACTTCTCTGCACCATGTGAAGTCTTAAGAATTGACTTTTAGAGAGAAAAAGAAAAGTGTAGTTCTTCTGTAGTTGAATTTAGGATCTGGGGCTCGAATCAGATTCTTAATGCTGTACTTACTATATGCCAGATGATGGGGTGTGTGTGAATGTGTAGAAGTGCTGATTTACAGAATCTGTGCATGGATAAAAAAAGTATCTGGTGCTTAAGACCCAAAAAGATTGTAATATTAAGGAACCAGAGGGTCACATTTTGGATGGTTAAAAATAAAAAGGACTTGGAAAACTTAAAAATTTACTCCCAATTACAAAGCATGATACATATCTATGTCTATATCTGTATATCTTAGAGTCAAATTCTTGTAGAAGTTTTTGCACCTCACTGAAAGCCCCTGGAATCCAGGCACAAAATATCTATAGATTGTGTTTTCATGAAGTGGAGGTAGACTCCTCATTTCAAATTATCTACATTCTTCTGGAAATCTCTCTAGACATCTTTAGACTCCAACATTTAAAGCATTGACCTTTTGGCATCAGGTCTAGATATTTCCCTTAGTGTCCATGAGGAATCTGGACAGTGTGAGAAGGTTTTGAACACTGAGGAAAGGAAGTTTTAAGGTTCCTAAGTCACACAGATCGGCAAAATATATCAAAGGTCTAGAACCTTGTCTGTCCATGTTACTGACAGACTGGCTTAATTCTTTCAAATACAGAGTTTCTCAAGGGGACCTGTGTTTCCTGCCCCATCAGCTGGACAGCTGTGAATATCCCCTGTCCATCTGTCTTTGGAGGCCCTGCCTATGTTTGCTGAGCAGACATGAGGATCACCATCCTGAGCAGGGGACAGAGGACTATTCCATAATATAGGAAAGGAGGTTGTTTTTCTCTCCTGGTTCTGGTGGCAGGTGGATGATTGACCTAACTATCAAAAATCCTTTGATCTCACTATTCATGCTGGCTGCACATGACAAAGGTGAGTGTAGATCCTCTCCAGGTGTATCCTTCTGTAGAGCAGAATAGCTGGTCCTTGGAATAATTTTAACCCATCCTTCAAATAACACAAGTGAGCTTAGGGGAGAGGCTTTCTTGGAGGATAAGGTGAAAGGGCTAAGCTGACTTGGGAAGAAAAGCAGGACGTCTTTTTAAAGGACAGGTTGTGATGTTGTGACTTATTTTCTGCTTCCATATAATAATGGTTAATGGAAATTGCTTGTTTGTCCACTTGGACCCCAAATGTGTATTGTTTTCCACAGTCTACCCCATTTTTCATTGTCTTTTGCTGCATGGTTTGAACACTGTTTTTTAGCAGTGCATTATGTAATGTCTGTGTTTCAGGTGCCTTTTTCTCTTAGGAAATGTACAAGTCTTCTATAGTTAAAACTCGTAAGACATAGACTTAGAAATCTTTATTCCACTCAGAAACAGCAGAGTCCCACAGAGAATAAGCTTCCCAAGAGAGTGAATTAGGTTTTTCCCAGAGTGGGAGGGATTTGAAACAATCCATACTGCAGGTATAAGAGGTATTGAAATTGTGGAACATAATAACTCTCCTTAGCTGATTTATTTCTCTTTTTCCTTTCCTTCTCTTTAAAGCTTCAAACAGTGATGGCTTTCAAGTTCTGGCTTGTAAGATCTTTACAGAAAAAAAAGGAAATAAACATTTTAGCTTCCAAAATTTGTTGATTTTTTTAGTGCGCTACAAAAGAGAGAAAAGTGGATGTAGCTGAAAGTTTCAGAGGGATGTAAGCCACTACTCTGTGAAACTCAGAGAATCATAAAATAGCACAGATTGGAAAGACCTGAAAAATCATCTAATTCCAACTTCTCTGCCAGGGCCAAGGGCACCTTCCACTAGACCATGTTGCTCAAAGCTCCATCCAGCCTGGTTTTGAGCACTGCCAGAAATGGGACATCTGTGGCTCCTCTGGGCAACCTGTTCAATTGCCTCATCAGCTTCACAATAAGGAACTTATTCCCATTATCTATTATAAACCTACCATCTTTAAATTGAAAGCCACCACTCTTGGCCTATTACTACATGTTCTTGTAAAATCTCCCTCTGTTTAGCTACTGAGAGATGCTTTAAGTTCTCCTGGAGCCATGAGGTTCACACAGACCCACCTCTCAAGTCTGTCAGTCTCTCTCTGAATGCCCTCCCTTCCCTCTGGTGTGTCAACTGCAGCTCTCAGCTTGCCTGTGGCAAGCTTTCCTTTCCATGTCACCAGCCTATCACTGTCCCTGTCATCAGTCGATCAAATACTACATTATTGAACCTCTGAATTAAAACTTCCATGAAAGTTGAAATAGTAATGACAGGGAGATGCCAAAATGAGAGAAGCTGCTCTTTTGTGCTGCTCTGCATTGTTCATTAGTAGAGGCTCAGGTAAGCATCCTTCATGAAATGGGACAGTTTCCATCTGATTGGAATGCAGCTGGCTTTATCTGGGGCAGGCTTTGCTGAATGTGTTTGCCTTCAAAACATGACTTTCATCTCTCAGGCTGCTTTGAATGGGCTTGTGAAGACTATAAACTTCACCCGGTTCATGTGATCAGTCAACCTGACAAGAAGAGGTCTTATTTTTCTCTCTGAGATCTTTCTGAATAATTATACCTTCCCTGAGAGACCTCACGCATAGAGACCTTAGTGCCAGGAGAGAATCATGATTGCTTCAGAGCTTGTGAGACTGGGATGTGAATTTTGCCTCAGCAGAGTAAGCACAACCTCTCTGCTAGTCACGGACACACAAGTCACTCTGTGCATTTTTTGCTGTAGCTCTAGCAAGCAGCATCTGTGATGGCTCTCTGGTCAAAAACAAAGCCCTAAGCTCCAGTCCCAACTTGTGGCATTGTATCCTGGCTCTTGCCTTTCAACTTCTTTCCTTAGTCATAGTTGTTGGTGCTACTCACTGGTTTGTAGTTTTGTGTTCTCATTCATTATGGGTGTCACATGTCCAACTGTTCATGGGACATTTCTCATGGGTTCCTGAGGCTGCTCAAACTTTGTGCATAAGCTGAGATTCACCCCTGGGCCACTCATAGTTACAAAAAACCCTAGGATTTGAGTTCTCTACTTTGGTAGTAGTGATTCATTTGTTAACTACACCCACTGATGACAGTGGCAGAGCTTGAACAGACTGTGTTAGTTGATGTGTGTACAGGCATCCAGATTTGGCTCCCACGTGCCTTGGCCTCAGATTTTAATAACTTAGGATCCTGTAAGACTGGAAATAGCGAGTTTGCGCTAATGTGATGCAGAAATTCCAAGATCAATCAAGATAACTGAAACCAGCATGGGTGCAAAGTTTGTTAAAATCCTACTCAATGTTCTTTTCTTTCAGAACACATTTCTGCAGCTCCCTCTGGGCCCTGTTCATTTTATATCACTATAACTTAGACACCTGTGCTGCCATGTGGAGGATATGAAAAAATAAAGCCCGTATTTTGTACCGTAGAAATGCTGGGGAAGCTTCCTCGCCTGTAAAACACATGGTCTGTTCTGCTGACTAAATACTGTTGCTCTCCTGATAAAGAGTCGTAGGACTTGAATTGTCCTTAAGTATTTTTTTTACTACCTCTGCCTTTTCCTGCAGCAGCACGATGGGACCAAGCAGGTGGGCAGGATGGGTTGGTTACTGGAGCATCCACCAGGCACTTTGCTGGACCACAGCTTTCCCCTGTCACCTTGGGTGACTCCAGCTGACTTTGCCTTGTTACCCTGTAGGTGAGACTGGGATAGGAGAGCACCTTGATGACTGTAGTGGGTGAAGTACTCAAATATATAGTAATATGAAGTGCTAGAGCAGTAGATTAAGAGAACTAGAGGGTAAAAGAGAATGAAAAGATGCTTTAGTGGCATATGAAATCCTTTTATCATCTTATGGCTTAATTCTTTCAAATATAGAGTTTCTCAAGGGGACCTGTGTTTTCTGTTCAGTCAGCTTAACAGCTGTGAATATCCTCTGTCCACCTGTCTTTGGTGTCCCTTCCTATGTTTGCTGAGCAGAAATGAGGATCACCATCCTGAGCAGAGGACAGCACTATATAACCTTTGGACACCAACACCCTTCCTTATGGTCTCCCCAGGCTTTTGTTTTTTGGAGAACACATTCCTGTTTCCTGCCTTATGTCATCACTGAGGAATATGAAGTGGTGGACATGGAACCATTTTCCCTGGTGTGGTTTTTATTGTTTGTTTTTTTTGTTTTTTTTTTTTTTTTTTTGTTTTTTTTTTTTTTTTTTTGTTGTTGTTGTTTTGTTTTTGTGGTTTTGTTGGGTGCTTGTTTTTTGGTTTTTTTTTTTTTTTGCCTGTTACAGCTAGACATTTCCCTTCTTATTTATTTTTTTACTCGTGTTCTCTGGGACCATGAGTGATTCTCTCAAAGCCTGGGAGCAGGAAAGTGGGGAATACCCATTTCCATGGAAGAGAGAGAGAAATCTGTGCAGAATTTCTGATGCCTCTGGTACTTCTGATACTTGGAGCCCTGAAGTCAGTGTGCAGCATGAGTCTAGTCAGTAAAAGCCACTGAAATACACACTGGTGATGAAAGTTGGACAGATAAGACCAACAAGGCAGGAAAGGAGAGAGGAGGAAAATAAGACATGCACTAGCATGGCTTCAAGGAGCAGCATTTGTATTTGCAAGTAGAAAAATTAGTTGTATCAAGCAGTTCTCAAATACATTACTGATTCCCTCAACAAATCTCCCCTGAATTTTATTTTTTTCCCTTCTTTTCCATGATAATCAACCAGATTTATGTTTTGTTTTGGGATTTTTTTTTTTTCGCATCTATGAATGCCAGCCACACTCACTTTGATCTCTGAGAGTTAAAAATTGTGAGATGGGAACACTTTGACTGAAAGAAGGAAAGAGGCTGTGTGCCCACGAACTTAGGCTATGCTTTGGAGTTAAAGGCTTTCTGTCACAGTTGTTTGAGGAATGAGACAACAAATTTTTTCATTCAAGGGCAAGGTTTTCAATCTTTTTGTGATTTTGGGTAAGAAAAGTTGATAAAAAGTATCAGCCAGTGTATTTCTTTTTAGTCGCAGCCTGAATTTCAGGATGGCTTTAGTGAAGGCTGGTTTGGATATCTGAGAGTAGTATGGCAGAAGTTAAGGGGTTTGCCTCAGTTTTTCTAAAGGTTATTGTCTGGGTTTTTATCTACCTTCACACAGATATTTGTGTCTGTTTTTATTTCTCCATTGTGACAGCACTGATATTTCCTAATTCCAGTGCCAATTTTGGTCCATGCAGACTGTTTCAGCAGCAGTTCCAGTAGTGACCTTTGGATACAGCTGACATTACCTTTACTTGCCTAGTTTGTCAGCAAAGAGATGGTTAGTCAAATCCGTGCCTGCCTCTCCTGTAAATCCCACTAATCATTAACTGCCAGATGGTGTCATTGCACAGTGCTGGGGAAACATCGCCTGATTTTTTACAGCCAAGTTTAGTGTTAGGAAAACATAGTCTTGTAAATGTCAAAATGACTCCTAAATAATCCTACATTAGAGTTTTTCAGAATTAAAGCCATACCATACATGGAGCTATGGATAAAGGAATGACTCCATTTGGCCACCTACGAGCATCACCAAGGCACTTACCCAGTGCCTATTACTGGAGCCTCCCTTGGGCTAATGACTCATTTGGCTCTGGAAAGGGACTTGCTGCCCATGCCCCGTGGGCAAGAACACCCAGGGAAGGTTTTTCTCCTGGAGAGTAAAGCTAACATAAATCTGGAATGTGTTACTCAAGCCACCATGACCATGAATTGTACTAAGCTGAGGACAACATTTTCAAACTCTAGCCTCAAGCTCTGTAATAAGAGTTCAGGAGAGATGAGAATTTCCCATAAATTCTTGGTATATATTGGAAGATTTCCTTGCAAGGTCACTTTAGTTAATTAAAGACCACAGCACCATGGTGAAAGTAAACCTAATTTTTTTTTCCTTTTCAGTTAAAAATGGGCAAAGTGAAACTGTGAGGCTAGGTGTTTTATTTCATTTTGTGTGCCTACAATTAATGCCATCGGCACTATAGATATTTAGTGTTTCCAAATGTTAGGTTGTGGGTGACTAACTTGTGATTACAAAGTAACTCAGTGACAGAGATATAAATGGAGCCTGGATATAGAGGTGGATACTTTTTATAGTGTTTGTTTTTGTTGAAAAAGTTCCAAGTCAATAAAGGTATTTTAGAATTCATGGCAACATTATCAAAATATTTCTCTCAGAAATTAGAGGAAGGAATATTGTGAAATATTTGACAGTTTTTGGATGGTCTTTTTAAGTAATCTTAAAATTTGACTAAAACTTCATTTTGCAATATATGATTTTAAAATTAAAGCAGGGAAAGAATGCAGTCTGAAACAAATTGTGTGATAATTTTTCCTAATTATAATTCTATCCTGATTTTGAACTATAGATTGGTAAGTGCTCTTCCAGGAACATTGTGATAGACTTTATGGGTATCTAAGAGAATGAAACCCTAAATGACCCTAAGAACAGGAAAATCCTTCACTTTCTCTCTCTGGGAAATGCTACAGGACTGTTTTATAGAGATTGCACAGACCTCACGAATTCCATTAGTGCCTCTGGTCAGTGAAATGTTCAGACTACTGTTCCCCTTTCTGAGCTCAGTCCATGTTCCTTTTTGAACAAATTGGTGAGAGATCGACAGAAATAGTTGCATGTGGAAAAGCATCTTTGTGGAAGATGGAAAAAACCCATAGTACAATACTGGAGAAATATTACAGACTATTTTCTAGTTTACCTGGGACTAAAACCAAAGGTATTTGGAGGTTTGGTGTATGTTTATGCCAACTGATGACTTTATCTCACAAAGGAAATTTGTTACAACTAATCTCTTGTGCTGTGAATGTAAGCTCTAAGTTGTAACTGATGGATACTTTAGTATTGTGTGGTGTCTTAGGAAAATAAGTGTTTGGCATTTTTACTAAGTCCCGTGGATGTCATGCTGGTCAGGCTGCCTAGGCTCAAAGCTCTTGTAATGAGAAGAAAAAAAAAAAAGAAAAACATACTAAAAGCATTCTGGCTAGAAGGATTGTGTGTGATTGTGTGATTTTGAAGGGAAATAATTTTAAGTACTTTAAATTCTCCTTTAAAACCTATGAACTACATAATAATAAGTGAACCCTAAGTAAAGTGCTGCATGATAAAGTGCCACATTATGTATGCACCTCTGTAATTCTGGCTGCTATCACAGCAAGAATGAGTTCTTTTAATGAAAGGTATATCCTTTGGAAGGGTAATTTTGGAATAAGTTGTCTTTGGAGGACTTCTCTTTCTAACCACCTTCTTTTTCTCTCTGACCTCTTCTTGCTTGAGAAACACAACATTTCTTGCAGAAGGAAGAACTATCCCTCTCCACTAATGTAATGGTGGATGTACTTACATAAATACCAGCAAGCTTTTAGAATTTGTGATTTGTTGTGATTTTAGTACCATTTGTGATGTTTGCCACACTTATGTCTTTAATGTTCTGTGGCTGGAAGTTATTTTTTTCCTTAAGGCCTCAAAAAGTAAGGACTAAAATATTTCTGCTCATTTGGCTTAAATCTAATGCCTACCACTCCATGTCACCTGTTACACTGCAGTTAGTTTTTTCAGCCATCAAAAATCCTTTGGCTTTCGTCTCTCATCTGTCAGGTTTCTTATCTCCCAGGAGCCAGTCTCTTCTCTTACCTCTCCCATTGCTGATTTTGGATAATTTTATAACCCCATCTCCCCCACACTCTCTTTGACTGAGTGTCTGAGGCTGAAGCAGACCAGATGAACCACTAGTAAGGAAGACCAGGAATGCTTTAAGGAAGAGTTTGTTGAATATTTTTCCCAGTTTGTATTGATCCCTGGAGTGGGTCCCAGTGATGTGTCTGTCTGAAGAGCACAGGGTGGGAGGATCTGTGTTCTTCTCCTGCAAGAAGGTAACAAATAAGATCAAAACCCATCAAAAGAAATAAGTCCAAACCCCATCACTGTGTTTCAAAGGCCAGTGTTGGAAGCTGAAATGCTGTACTGCTGACTCATGTGGTCTGCCTGGCCTGACTTCATCCTGGCTCTCCTGATGCACGTGAACTCAGACACAAATTAATTCCAGCCTGTCAGGAACAGTCCCAGAGTAATTCTTTGTGACTCTTTGTAGGAAGCATTGATGAAAGCCAGCCCTCTAATTAATATATTGAATAATGTATCCCTCTGAGGCATATGGGGATCTCCCATACTGTCATAGCTTGGCAAAGCTAATCAAAAGCCAGACTGCCAGGCTGAAAGTAGCATCATATTTTGTGCATTCTGGCTAGCAAGGAATAATCTCCCACTTTTTAATTTTTTTTTTTGGGGGTGGAATTTGGGTTAGGTTTTGACCTTTGTTCTATATCATACTAATCTCTCCATTTCTGGGAAAATGGATGAATTCTCAGTGTGGGGGAAAATCCCTCTTGTTTTCAGATGACTGAAAGATAAACATTTGGGAATTCTTTTAAAATCACTACTGTTCTGAGATGTTTAAGAATTACCTTTTCACATACCCTGATTGCAAACATAATTTTCGGGCTATTTCATTCAATGGCAAAACACATACAGGCATCAGGAGTGAGCATCTTTTCTGGATCCATCTTCCCTTTGCCCCAGACCTCATCTCTGATGGCCCATTTGATTTCAAGAAATGCACCTTTACAGCTCTTGTTTCTTTACTGGGGCTGGAAGCATCCTTGCAGTGGAGGAAGTTGCAATCTAATAGAGGATTTATCCTCAGTGAGTACATCAGCACTAGCAGGGACCATTTTTACTTGAAACTAGATACCTCGAAATTCTTCAGAGAGATTTTCTCAAAAAGAATCAGGCAGGACCCAGGTAAATTCAATTTCATATCCCTGAAGGACCCAGGTAGATTCCAGTTCATTTCCCTGAACTGACTTCAGCTGCTGAACCTTTGGAAATTTGGCTGGCATTAAGCTGAACAAAACCAGTTGTTTTATTTAACAGAAGAAGTTGAGCCCATGCTGTGCAAAAAGAATAGTCTTATCATGGCAAAACAGACAAGATATTTCTGCATTAATTTAAATGTGAACCATTTGTGTTGCTCAATAACATCCATTAAAGATAAGGAGGTCCGTTTTTATGCCTTCTGCTTGTTGTAAATTAACAAACTCTCTTAAAACGACAATTCATCAGCAGTTATATGAGGCAGAATTCATTCTCGGCAAGAGAAGAAAATGAAACTCCCATCCTTTCATTCCCTGCCATTCCCCTGAGTCTCCTCTGTAGAATGAGATGAGTTTAATTTTGCTATTGTTAAGCACAGTGAGCATGAAGCTACATCAGAATGCAAGAGCAGGAAGGAGCATCTTATTAGCTGCATTACAGGTTCTTTTAAATAATGTTGATTCAGTAACTTGTGTCTTGCTGATCATATAGAGAACAAGGATGAAAAGCCAGTGAGTGATGCTGTTTCACTTGCATATTTGTAGTGAGTTAATTGGAATAGGACATAGCAGTGGTTATCATAGCTCTGTAATTATCTTGCAAGATAATTGTTCTCCATTGGGCAGAAGGCAATAAAAATGAGACGTAGACACATTTCCATGTTTAGTGGAATATCAGAAGTTCTGTAGCTGAGTCTGAGAGAGAAACATACCTGTGTCTGCTAGCAAGTACTTAGGAAATAATAAATACCTGTAGACTTCAGTCTGTAGACTTCAGAGCTGATTTCAGTAGATCTGGGTTTTCTCACATAGGAGAAAATCCTGCTTTTTATTGAAAAAATAAAGAAAACCAAGCCAAAAACTGTCACGTTTTTGGCCAAAGGGTACAGACAGATTCTTAGGTTTTGCTCACAGTATTTTTGGTTTTCAAATTTTGATTGAAAATCTTTGAGTGAAGGAGACATGTTCCATTACCATATTGATTTTAGGGGCAATCTGTAATAGTGACTCCCTAAAGCCATTTCTAGATCTGCAGTTGTTTCTCCAGAATTCTTTTTTTTTCTTTCTACAAATCATTAGATTTGAACAGTGTGCTGGCACTTTGGAATTCGCCTTGAGGATAGAAAACAGCAGAGTATTACTTTTCATTTGGCCTTGTACTTCTCTTTCCTTTCATTGCTCCTCTGTAACACCAGATTAAGAACCCAACAAAGAGAAGCTCTTGATTTACCTACAGCTTGACCATACACCTTTGCTTCTTGACATGACTCCCACTGCAACATTCTGCCCTGAGCATTCTCACTTGATCAGGGCAATGATTTTGGGATGGGGATGCTTTGGGCTGGGGATGCTTTGGGATGCTGCTGTTGTGAAGAGCTGGGAGTATGTCTAGTGCTCAGCCCCCTGGGCAGCCTTGTCTCCTTATTGTTTGTTCAGCTGCCTGCATTAGAGCAAAGGACCCACAGAAGATCTCTGGTTTCTCTGGTCTCTCCTGCTGCACTGTTGCTCTCTCACTGACAGAGACCTGCATGTGACTGTGTCTCTTTTATTCATCTCCATTCTGCCTGTGAGGATGCTTCTGTCTCAGATGCAAACTTGTCTTGTCATGAGACACTTGGTGATCTGCTGACCTCCTGACACTGTTGCTTTTACAAATCATAGCCACACAGACTTGCTGTTTCTACAGGCAGAGCCTGTCTTTGGATATCTGTCTGCTGCCAGAATCCCTTTTGTTTCCTGCTTCTTTGTCTTTTCCTCCTGTGGTATTGAGACAAATGAGCATCTCACTCTCAGCAGCTAATTGAGTGTGATTTTTTAGGGGCAAGGAGACACATTGATGCATTTATGCTTGCTGGTCCAGAACAGAGTAGTTCATTCTACTCTCTATTTCTTCTCCTTACCTTTGTTCTTCATTCCTTTTTTCCCCCTCTTCCTTTTCTGGCTGATGGCTAAAAGTCAAAGAAGGAAATAAGCCATTTGTTCTCTTCAGGTTAGTGCCTGAAATGCAGAGAAACAACTGTCACAAAAGGTTTGTGAAACAAATCCATTTTTTCATATTGTTTTTTCCCCAAAATGCATGAAATGAACCACAAATTCATTTCCAGAATGTTAGATGTTATCCCAGGGTGATTCTTCACAATATCCTGCAACAGGGAATGTAGAGACTCATTCTTCCTTAATTAATAAAAATGTACAATGCTCATAGGCATGTGGGGCTCATCAGCAAATCCTATACATATTGTCTGTGCCAAGTTTCATACTGGCATCCCCTCTTTGGACAATTTAAGCTTTATTTTTATCCATCTACTGCTTCATTCATTTATTAAATCATGCTCTTGCTCTGAAGCTTTTTGGAGGTATTTTATTGTGCCTAGGCCTCTGTTAATAGCTGAATCACTGAGCCATAGCATTTCAGGCATGTCATATTTACAATTGGAAAACATTTGTATAAATGAGGCCAATTAAACACACAGTATCTGATAATCCTTATTTTGGAGTAAAATATTTCTTGAATGGGTCATGTTTAAGATACTTCTGCTAGTAAACAAACCTGGAAGAATAATACAAGTCTTACAAACATTTCCTTTGAAGGAGAGGAGTAACTCCAGTGAGATCTTTGGTTACAGGACTGCCAGCCTGAGCTGAGGGGTCTTTGAGCATGTACTTTGCTTTTCTAAAGTGATCCAAAACAGGGCTGATTCATGTTTCATGAAAAAGTACAGCAATAATCTGTAGCAATTCCCCATGTGCCTGACTTTCAAAGGAGGGTAGCCAAGCACTGGGAAAATATTAATTAACTGGGCTTCATAATATAGTAGGCACTAAACTAATTTTAAGCAAATGCAAAAATCCAAAAATATACTCTTATTCTTATTTCAAATATGTTTCATGAGAATGTGGTTATATTTTTTGGGATTTATGGTATAGATTTGGGAAAAATGCCACAGGACTTTAAAGGACTAAGATTTATGGCCTGGATGAGAACTAGACACAGCCTTATTTGTGCATAGGTTCTGGTGTTAGCATAAAGGGAAAAGGAAAAATATTAAGCAACAGCAGTTTTGTTGTTGCTAAATATACTTTAAAGGTATTCCCTGCTAATTTATGTGATAAAAAGAAATGTACTGAGAAGAGAAATGATTCTCTGTGTAGCAGAGCCTGCTGCTTTTAATGGATTCTCTGGTGGTGATTGACATGGTTGAGCCTAAATGCCAGTTTTCTCCTCAAGGATTGAGGAGAAAAGGATTGATTTGGACCTCTTTCCTCTTCTTGGTTTGGTTTATGCATAAAAGAACTGTGTGTAGCAACTTTGTGGTTCAGGGGCCTGTGATCCACTGAGCTTACAGGGAAGGTACAGGTTTAGACATTTGGTACTAGTGGGGATGAGGTGCAGGGAGGCGCATGCATGAATGCACATATGGAAAGACACGCAGATGCCATGAACACCTTGTTTTTGAGACACCATGCAGAAAAACTCCTTAAAATTCATTGGGAGCATTTTAAAAAGGATTGGCTTTGCTGAAAAGAAATTAGCTGAGAATAAACACTTGGCAATTTTTTTCCCTTATCTTGCAAGCTAAGTCTCACAACAATTACTTCTGCCGATGTCCAGGACTACAGCATCACGGAAATTAGCACTGGAAAAGATGTAGAAAGCTCCAGGGACCTAGCTAAGACAGTTCCTTACAGTATCTTCCTGTCCAGCTTTTTTCCCAAGCTTCATTTGAAATATGCTGTGCAAGGAGGTTTCGCCCCTCACTCTTCAGAGACCCCATCACATCCTAACACATCCAGCAGCACCTCCCCTGGCTCAGCCACACAGAATGATACTGTATTTATGTGTTTAATAAACACATTCTTTGCCCCAACAGTTCAACCTTTGTGTAGCTCTTTACTATGGTAGTTTATGGTGGCTGGCCCAGGGTTGTGGGCAGGTTGGGTGTATGCTGTTAGGTGCCCAGAGTTAATGTCTGCTGGAGGTGATTTTAGACCAACTCAGACATGAATCGCCTTGACCACCTGAAGCCAACTGCAGTTATTGATACCTAGACAAATGTGATGCAGTATCAGAGAGAGGAGAAGCCTGTTGGAAAGGTATGTGTCATTGAGCAAGGGTTCCATGTGGAAAACTCCAGGTAAGTTGAGTGGGAATTGAATGAATTCGTTCCTGCTTCCATACATGCACATGGGCATGGCTCTTGTGTTGCTCGAGTTAGAAATATACACTGCTTGCCTGGTACAACACAAAAGTGTTTACTCACTTCTGGAGCAGGATAGAATTAAAATTACATCAGACTAATTGGCAACATCCACTCATTTAACTGCTGTTGCCTGCAGCAAGAGGAGGAGTTTTTCCTCCTTTACACATTATTGTACAATAAATGTGCCTTTTTCCTTGATGTTTCTAGCCCTTATTTAGTGCACAATATCCTGCTAGGTAGTATCCATCTGTTTTCTCTGTCTCTTTAAATGGACACTGGAAATTGCCTTCAGTCTGACATCTTAACCTGCAAAAATGAGTTTTCAAGACAGCATATTGGGAGTCTCAATTTGTTGTAAAAGTTTTGATTTTGTTTTCAAAGCAGGGGAATTCCACTTTGACTGGTCAGAAACTAGACACACCCCTGGCAAAAAGCTCAGTCCAGCAGGTTCCAGATCAAGTTTGAAGGGCTGACTCCTGTAACCTGAATTTTTGCTTTTATCTTGTTGTAAATCCCAAACAAAAATGTTGCTCACATTCAGTGATACTCATTCAAACCTCCTGAACTCTTGGGTCCAGGATATAGAGGAATAGAGCATCTCTTACTCTCAGTTGATGGTTTAGGGAGCAAGGATCAACAGAGGCAGTTGGAATTGCTCTGCTGTTTTCATTTAAAATGGTAGAGGAGACAAATGTCAGTCCTTTTCACCTTTAAATGCCTGGTGAGTAATGCAAAATGGTTAGAAAAAAATGCAAGACTTGTTTATTCCGTGGAAAGGCATTAGAGTTGGTAGAAGAAGTGAGCTGGGGTGTGCAGTAGGCAGGTAACCCAATGAGTCTGTTTGGTTTTTTTTCCTTTCCTTGCATGTGTTGACATTTTTTATTTTGAAGTATATAACACCTTTCCCTGTAGTTGGAAACTACAAGGAAACACTTCAGGAATAGTTAAAGTGGAGGTATTGTGTTTTCCTTGCCCTTATAGGCTGCTCTCTCTCCCAGTCAGAGATTAAATATTAGCAGAGTGGCCTAGTAAATGTGCATCCATGCACAATGCTCTTCCCTCAGGACAGAGATAAGGATCTTGCCAGGATCATGTCCATCCTTCAAGAGCACACAATTCTCTTCTGAAAAGAAGGGAGGAAGGATCTTGTGAAAAGAGCTACCATGAAAACAGAAAGGAAAAGCAGCACCAGAATATAGAAAAAATATAACAATTCTTCCTTTTAATGGAATTCAGAGGTAGTTTGAATTCTTAATTGGAAAATTATCCTGTGCCTACTGCAATTCTGGCTGCAGGCTCCACATTTTGAAAACTGCTTTTGCAGCAGTTGGGGAAAGTGTCAGCAGGAAAAACTGACCTTTCCTGTCACTACTGCCTGCATGCTCTCAGCATTTTGTCATGCCAGGGGTGATTAATGAATAGGGATGGTGGATGATGTTGATTTAGCTCAGTTCCTCACAGTGAGGGTGCCTTATTTGACTCCCTGCAGCCATCACAGCAGCACACACAGGTGCATTTTGTGAACCTTGGTTTGAATTTTGCTGTCTGGAGTTTATATGCATAGATCTTTATGACCATGGGTCAGGACCTCAGGCTCCTGAGTGTTAAATTCTCTTGTCTGTATAAGACTCTGGACAGGGTTTTTAGCCAGAGCACCATGAAAGCCTTTCCCAGCCACCACACTCTGAGCTACACTTGGTTGTATAAGTCAGGGGATGCTGACATCTCTCCTCAACATGCTTTAGTTGCTTAAATAATATTGGGCAGTGCATCCTCCAAATGTTCTTCAGAGTGTAAGAAACTAAAAGGCTGTGAAAGTGTTTCTTCTTGTTTTGTTGCTGCTCCTGTATTGTCAGACCTGTTGTAGTGAGTTCTCAAGGCTAGAGAATTACAACAGGATAAAGGAATAGATTTAGAGTCTGTGTGTGTGTGTGTGTTTTTGCAGCTGTGCTTCAGGATCTTGCTCTTTCCACTGCTGACTTTTTTTCATTCTTCATGTAAAGCTCCTCCAGACAAATGATGAGAGACCATTTACTAAAAATACCTGAATTCAAGAGTCAGAGCAATGCAAAACAAAGCTCTGTTCCTTGCCAGTGGGAACAGATGTGAGGTGAGGCATGAAGAAACAGCATTGATTGGGGATCTGTTTTGCAATCAGTCATTGGTATAAGAAAGCAACTTGGTTTGGGTGAAGGAAGGAGGACCAGTGCATCACTTTTCAGCCTTATCTGCCTGCAGATAGAGCAGCCTGTCTTGCTTTTGTGTTGCAGAACACTTTGTGAGCTTTTCAAGGTGGAGTGCACTATTTGGTGAACAGAGGAGCACTAGGAGTGTGCTGTGTGCTAGTCCTTTTTTGTCATCATTGTTATTCTGAAAAGAACCATTAGGCTTGTCAAAACTAATTAAGGGAACAAGTAGATGGCACTGGAAAGGAACTTCAAGCTAGAATGACATGTTTCAGGAGATCCCTCTCATTCCCTGGTGCAGACTTGAAAGGCATTATGAGTAGATCCACAGAGCTCATGCATGCAAATGCACAATGGTAATGAGTATTCTGGAGTTTGTTAGGATATACTTAGGTTCTTCTAATAGAAGTCTCTTTTAAAATGAATAGTACTGTGGCAGACTGATGTCTCTTATTACCTGGGCTAAACAACTTTGCCCCATTGCTGCAGGGGGAGATACAGTGCCCTTTCCATCTGGAGGGGAGGGACCCAGAGGATGTCAGGGGCCCAGGTGGAGCCATATGACACTGTCAGATGTGTGTCAGGATGCAACAAATGGCTCTGAGTAGGAGCTTGGTGTCTGGCTTCCAGAAGGTTGGATGCCAGGAGAGTGCATTTAAGGCTGAATTTAAGTAGGAAACCTGTTGGTAAGGGCTGCAGGGCAAGTGCCTAAAGTGTTCCCAACCTTTACCTCCAAGTGCTGGCACTACCACTCCATATCATTAAGTTGTGATGAATAGATATGATGGTAAGCATGTACATCTGTCTCTATTGGCATGTCTTAGATAAGGGTGATGGTTACTGAATGACTGAAATTACAGCAGTTAGTGTTACTCATTTGAAACAGGGCAGAAAACCTCTGCTATGGACTAGAAAGATTGCTTTCTATATACATTGGGGACTAATACTGCAGCACACTGTAATGTTTTTCACTGATATTTAAAGGGATTTCTGTGTATCCTACTGTCACTTTTAACCATGTCCATAAATTGGGAAGCTTTGATCCCAATAATTGTGTGATCACAGGAACTCAGGCTCATTCTGGCATCCTTACCAATAACAGACAGCCCTTCTTCCTTGTGGGATCACCCTGAAACTGATGGTAGCAATTAAGGAGCAGACTGTTTCTCACTGTGAGTGGAATGATGAAAGCCCTGCCTGTGCTGCTTTGTTTTGTTGTGTTGGTATCTTCTGGCCACAATTCAGAGTGTTGTGAATGGACCTGCTATCGATGTGGTGCTCTCGTTAACAAGCAGTGCCAGATTCAGTTACCTGCACAGTGGGTCATAATGTAGTTATTTTGACATTTGCAGCACTGCCTGATCTTAGCTGGACTCCAGCACATTTATATGTTTGTCATTGCTTCAGTTGCTGTGTTTTTTGTGGGATACACAAAAATGTACCAGAGCATCTGTATTTTTAAAATTATTATTATTATTATTATTATTATTATTTTTACTGGTTTTGCTGTTGATGCCTCAAGGATGAAAACAGCAAAAGAATGTGATAAAAATGTTTTCAGAACATTAGGGAGTTCTGAACATTGGCTGGCTCAGAGGGAATCTATTATTTACAATCTACTGTATCAAATTCAACTCCCACCAAATTAGAAACTGATTTTTGTCATTGTCCCTTTTTAATCTAACCCTTTGGTTAACTCAGGAGAAGCAGCACCATAAATCACGTGGACATCTATGGATTTTTTTTTCCCCTGCCAGCCATTGCTAGGACTAAATGTTCATCTCTCAGTGATTCTTATCAGCCAGGACACTAATAATAACATTTCTGTTCTGGGCTTGACTTTCCCTCTTCCAGGAGGAAAAGTATCTTTTTAATGTCCTTTGAAAAATATTTTTAGGGAGTAAATAACAATGCATGGGAAGATTGCACTAGGGGTGCTTGAGTTCCAGGTAGTGAGATTAAAGAAAGTCCTTGTGCCTCTTTTCATAATTGTGAAAAGGACCATGGATGACATGGGATCATGGTGGGAATAATGAATACTTTCTCACCTTTTTAAAATCAGAAATTCACCATATGTGCAACACAGTTTTTCTTCTGAAGATGGGGAAAAGGAGGTAAAGAATAGCAAGACTGCCCAGCAAACCAGGGGCAAATCAGAAATTGGTCTTTCATGTCTCTAATCAGCCAAATAAAACCTCCTTTTAATTTGCTTTCTGAAGTCATGGGGCTGCTGTGCCCTTGTCTTTCCTTCAGCATTAAGCCAGAACTCTAATTTTACTGGGTCTTGGGACCAGCTCTCTTTGCTATCACTAGAACAGTCATAGTAGCCTTGGTCTTGTAGACAAGGGATGGGCAGGATCACTCTCCTGTGCCTGGGAAGGTTGGTGTAGGGCCCCTGAGCATGATCTGTGTGGAAATACAAAGGAGACGAGTTGTTAAAAGGTGGAAACCTACATACCAGGTGTCCCAAGGTAGGTTTAAACTGGTTTTGTGCTCCTTCACCAGCTCTGTCTGATTGCAGCCTTTCAGCTAAGTGACTGCCTTCTCTCTCTGTGTCTCTCCTCCCAGGTCAGTGGCTGGTTTGGATAAAGAACCTGACCTTGTGCACATGGAAGCCCGGACAGCTGATGGACGTGAGTGCCTGCAGCCACTGCTAAAAACTGGGCTTTGAGCCAAGAATGGAGTGGGAATGAGAATCCACTTCATCCATTTTACCTCCCCATTTACATTTTAATTGGTAGGGGAGATGTAGGTCATGGGGTTTGATGTGATGTTCTTATCCTGAACCTACAGGGGAAAGTTGTGGGCTGCAGGGCTTGTGTCTGTGGAGGGGGTGGACAGAAGCACAGTCTGTTGGGATAAGAACCCATCTATTCTGTTCCCTGTTTAACTTTTTTCAGTATCACATAGTTTACATCAATCATGAAGAGCTGGGCTACCAGCACTGTACCATGGAACCTCTGTGCATTTCCAGAGGTGCTCAGAACAGCTAGGTGGTATCTGAGAAATTACCTGCAGCCAGACTTGCCCTCCAGCCAGAATGTCCCTATTCCCCTTTGTCTTGTATTGAAAGTGTTTTTTAGTTTTGCTCATAATGTATGAATAGGTGTTCCATACCAACATATTACAGGCTTGAAAAGGTGCCTGGATCTGAAGCAGGAAATAGGAAAAAAATTCTTAACTCCTCACTGAAATAAATCTAGTCACATTTGCAGTGGAATGGATTCCTACATAGTCAATCTCCAGCAAAGGCATGGTATTAGAAGTAAGTTGACTTACTGTCTCTGAAGTGTGTTAGATATTTCTCACGGGAACTGTAGCATAGTAATGCATCTGTTCCTTATGTGGAAATTTACTCTAGTGTGAGGAAATGGGAGCAATGGAACAAGTGTCCCATTTTGGTGCAGGGACAGTATAGAAAAACAGCATAGGATTAAGGAGTTAGAGGATTTCTGGGAGAAAAAAAAGCCTCATTATTGTTGGTTGCAAACTTATCTCTGTTTTAGTCAAGTGCTGTGTAGGCCAGATGTGTGAACAAACTCTTGTCTGTCAAGATGGCTTCTCTGAGGTTGTGGATGTTCTAAAATCACTCACTGGCCTCCCACTGCTATTTATTGATGGCAGCTGAATAAATAACCAGGCAATAACAGCTCAGGGGTGACAGCTGTTTGTTGAATATGTGGAAAAAGCAAAACAGGCCGACAGGTGGGTGGACAAGGTAGGGAGGCACCTTCAGTGCCTTTGCTGCTTGTGTACTGTCACAGGTATGATGGGAGAAGTGGTCAAATGCAAATAAAAAAATCCCAAGTAAGCAAGCAAAGTGCTGATGGAGTCTGTTTTCAAACTAAGTTTAAACTTGCTCACCCAGCTATTTGAATATTGGATATGTCAAGGATGTAAATGTTTGAAAGATGTATCCCCAGCTTAAAGACAGCTCTCTTCCTTCAGGTCTTGTTTGCTCAGGGGTTTGCTCTTTGTTCTTGTTTTAATATATAAATTCAGCATTTTGAAATTGGCAGCTGATGGTGTTGAGGGTTTCACTGGAAGCCAGGCTTGGCCAGTGGTGTCAGCAAAACAGCCCCAGTGCAGCTGCCATCCCAGATCTGTTGGGCTGTGCTGGCCCTGCTGGCCTGCACCAAAGGACTCCTCTCCCAGCACAGCACAAAAGAACAATGCTGCTCCAGTTAGAGGTTCTAAGGCTTGAAACAATATTAGTTTGTGTTACAAAGAAATGACAGCCTCACAGCTATAGACTTCCCCAGTGTGATATGGTTCAGCTCTGGGTGCTTAGGAATGGGGCACTGGACTTTCCTCCCAGTTAGTTCTGCAACCAAATTGGGCCTTCATGTGCTCAGTGAAATAGCTGAGGCACTTACACCTGCTGGGAAATGGGGCCCTTCAGTTACATCCTCTTGATCAGAAAGCTTCTGATGAAAGTTTTCCTCAGTATTATGCAGAAGGAAGAAAAGGCTTCTCTAATGCCTCTTTTAGGTCAGTCTGGTGGCTCAGTCACTTATTTGATGCATTAACAGACATAGATTTAAGTATTCCCATTGCTTAGTTTAATTTAAATAGAAGAATCCATGCCTTTAATGTCACTGGCTGCTTGAAAGATACATGATTCTCCTAGATTGGGCATTTTTCTTTCTTCTTCTTCAGTTTCCTCCATGTTTTTAAGTTAAAAAAAAAAATAGTGAGTAAAAGCAGTGGAGAAGGGAGGGGAAGGAATTGAAGGGCTGTTTAGAACTAGACTCCTGATTTTGATGATTTTTAAATTTTTAAATTTTTTTTTCCTTTTGGCATTAATGGGACTCAAGAACCCATCTAATACCAATTCAGACTCTGGAGCCTAAAAGGAGCTCTGGAGCTGGGAACAGGTGATGGGGCATGCTGGAATCTCATTCATCCATAAATGAGTCAGGGCTATCAATAAGCTTATGGATCTGGGAGCTGGCAGTCCTGTTCACCTCTCTGGTGACTGTCCTTCAAGATATCTTGCCACATGGTTTTGTCTGTCCAGCCATGGTTGTGTCTCTAAAAAACCCATCTGCCCCTGTGCCTGGTCTCCTTAAATACTGCAAGATGCTGATAATTCCAGTGCCTATCTTATCTCAAGCTGTTCCCATCTTTTGTAGCAGATGAAGTTTTTCACATTTTTTCGACATCTTGGCAGAGTCATTGTAGCAGAATAATAATCGAGGCTTGCATTTTTAAATTGTAAAACCATGTAGGAGCCTTGGGCATTGTGCCTTCTGCCAGAGTGTAATAGGCAGCAGCAAGGACAGGGCTGGATGCAAGGGGACTGTTATGATCACACTGACACAAGCACCCACCAGCATTCCTGGGAAGGATATATTGAACTTTCTGATGTTCAGTGAGTTAATCTTCACCCCACTCACATATATACACTGCAATAAACAGGATTTGAATTATAGGAAAAAGAGGGGAGAAAAGCTAACCAAAAGGATAAAACAGGGTAACTAATTCCGAAAGTCTACATGTCTTTTTCTTTGGAGGAAAAATTATTGAGGCCAGTGAGTTTTTCTCCCTCTCATGGAAACCTTCACGATGTTATGATTTTAAATTTTGCCTGATACCAGGGTCTGATTTAAGCTGAGCCAACCTGCCAATGCAACTTGTCTCTATCAGCTGCCCTTTTCCCTGTTAGCCATGCTGGCCAGCCATCCCAGGAGGGAGGCAGGGCTTTCTGTCCTGTGTCTAAGTCACAGTCACCTGCACACAGGTTGGCCCTTTGCAGCCTGCAGCACAACAGCTTTGACTGTTTCACTGCCTCCCTTCAGGAACCCACATCTTTGGGGAAAGAGCCTCTTGTGCTCCTGCTTCCTGCCAAAGCTGGCATGGAAAAGATGAGACACGGTAGCTTGGCTTATTTCACCAGTTTGTCCCTTCCAATTTCAAGAAATTGTTTCCGTTTTGTCACTTCAAAAAGGGTAAAAATACACTCCAAAATCTCAAGATGGAAGGCTGTGTTAAATAGCAATGAGGAGGTGGTTCAGGCTCCTCAGCTGGAAAATGGCTCTACATCTGTGAAAGCCATTCCCTAATCCTAAGGGAGGTGGGAAGGGTTTGTGCGGAGGCATGGACGCTGGGATTGGAGATGCAGCAAGCCCTCCAGGCTGCTTGATGCCCATATTGCCACATTCACAGATGAGCTGAGGAAGTGGCTGGGGTTGCTTATAAGCATGAGAAATTTTTAATGCTGCCTGGGAAGTAGGGAGCCCTTCTCAACTCCTTTTGCAGTGGAACATTATAAAAATCCCAAAAGTAACAAAAAATCCAGCCTGCTAAAAGAACCCTGAAAACCAGAACACCTGAACCCTTTAATTCTGGTGTTGTATAGGACAATATATAAATTGGAAGTAGTGCCCAGATAGAAACAACCTTCCTTACACAATACAACTCCCAGTGAAAGGTAAGCAAGGCTTTGGGGGCATGGCTTAGTCTCATGTCACCTGCCCCTCTGGGTGAATGTCCTTTAACCTTGTGGCTGCCCAAAAGGGGGGTGCAAAATTACCTCATTCTGGAAGAGAGGCTGATAATAGCCTGGAAGTTAGGATGGCCTCTTCTCTCTTAATGGAGGCTTTTGTTGAGAGACCCTGTTCTTTCTATGTGAGAAGATGTGCTCTGCGAATGAGCACGTTTTAGAAGCTTGAGCAGGGACTTGAGATTGTTTCTTGCTTCGAGTTACATACAAATGGGAACAGAACTGGATGCTGCTATATTTTTTACCTGATTTTTAATGGATTAAAAAAAAAAAAATTTGGGGAAGCAGGAAAAAATCAAGACAACTTTATCTGGTATCCTAAAGCAGAGAAGATTAAAGATATATTATTTGTGTCTATGTTTGTTTGGTTTTTTTTTTTAATAGGGTTGTATTGTAAAATATATGAAAATAAATAAAAAAAGAGACTAAATGGAAAGTGGGTAGTGAGCTACCCCCCTTCTCCACCACCATCTCCTTGTGAATATTAATCAGGTGCCATTCTTTGACTATATTTGATTGCTGGTGTAACACACTCAAAATGACACATTTCCCAATAGGCAGGAAGCTTGTTGTCATGTCAACACTTGTGATTTATCTGCATTTATTTGTGACAGGTTTTTATTCCTCTTCCCATTCTGTCACTCAGCCGCAGCAAATTATCCCCTTTTTGGAAGGTGTCATGGTTTGACACTGGCACAATGCCAGTGCCCCCATGAAGATACCTTCTCCCTGGTTTCTGCTGTGAGATGTGACCAGGAATAAGCAAAGCAGGCTCCTACTTAGGAAAGAAAAGAACCAGAACTTTATTAACTACTCTACAACTACAAATAAAAAGGAACACACACATACAGGGAAAATGAAAACCTCACAAATGCATTTCCTCCTCCCCCCACCAAATTTCCAACACAATACATTGTTCCTCAAATCACCAACTCTCGGTCCAGCATCACCTTTTAGACAATCAATCCTCAGTTCATCAAAAGGAGAGGAGTCCTTCTTGTACCATGGGCTTCCCCTGGAAACACAGTCGAAGCCTCGTGTGTTTCTGTGTCACTCGTGGCACCGCCCGGAGTACATCTGCCGTCGTGACTTCTTCCTTTCCATGTCCAGTGCTCTCACCACTGAACACGGACAAGAACTGCTTCTAGGGTTGTCTTTTAAGGATGCTCTGTCCTGATCCAAAAAAGGCACAGTCTCTCCTTTGGGACACCTGTCCCCACAATCTCTCCTTTTGGGACACCTGTCCCCCCCATATTTTTTCACCCCCTGGGGCCGAGGGGCACCAACACTGAACCCTCTTGGTCCTGAGGCCATTGCCTCCCCCTAGAATGCAGTCTCTGTATCACAAGGAACATGGTTCTGTCCATGGCTATACAAAAAGAGTCCAGCAAAAACCACTCCATCATCTCTTCCCACTAGGATTCTTCTCTATTCTTTTACTATCTCTCACTCGCCCAGACCTCTCTCACACTGGCCCATTTCTTCCTCATCTTCCACTCTATCTTCTAGGAAAGGTCAATGTTCTGTAAAGTTCTCATTCTCCAAAAAGGGGTTAAAAGCTCCTACAAGCGGCCGGCTGAACCCCCCCCTCTTCTCCGTCCCAGCCGTGCTGCCGGCGCAGGCCCATGTTTATCAAGTCTCAAGGTTACAGTCCCAGGCAGCGGCTCTCTCTCTCTCTCTCTCTCTCTCTCTCTCTCTGTGTCTCTCAGGGGGGGCTGCCCGATGGCTCCCGGTGTCTCTCTCTCTTTCTCTCTCTTCCACCCTTCCACCCCGGGCTCAGGCCTACCTCTCTCGGCCTCATGGCTTTCCCCTCCCCCTGCCCAGCCAGCAGCTGGGCCGGGGGAGAGACCCGAACTCTTTCCCACCGGAAACCCAAGAGGACCCTCCCAGGGGAGAGCTCTGCTTTTAACTCCGTGTTCTCAGAGGCGTGTCCATGTCTCAATGGTCAGGTTAAATGCCAATATTAAAGTCTGAATATCCATTGGCCAAAAACACAGCATCTCAAAAAACACATTTCCTGTCAAACCACCACATTCCACCCTTCGCCTCTGAGAACACACTTTCTAAAATTATTAACAAAATTACAAAACACTTCAACACTCCTACAAAACAAGAAAACCTTCATCCCCAGATTTTACTATGCATCTACCTTAACTCAATACATGCTTTGTTCTTATTCTTCTTTGGTCCCATCTCACAGCTTTACTCACAACTTTATCTTATCATTCCCCCAAAATTCGATTTCCCGGTCAGGGAAACCAAAAATGTCATGGTTTGACACTGGCACAATGCCAGTGCCCCCATGAAGATACCTTCTCCCTGGTTTCTGCTGTGAGATGTGACCAGGAATAAGCAAAGCAGGCTCCTACTTAGGAAAGAAAAGAACCAGAACTTTATTAACTACTCTACAACTACAAATAAAAAGGAACACACACATACAGGGAAAATGAAAACCTCACAAATGCATTTCCTCCTCCCCCCACCAAATTTCCAACACAATACATTGTTCCTCAAATCACCAACTCTCGGTCCAGCATCACCTTTTAGACAATCAATCCTCAGTTCATCAAGAGGAGAGGAGTCCTTCTTGTACCATGGGCTTCCCCTGGAAACACAGTCGAAGCCTCGTGTGTTTCTGTGTCACTCGTGGCACCGCCCGGAGTACATCTGCCGTCGTGACTTCTTCCTTTCCATGTCCAGTGCTCTCACCACTGAACACGGACAAGAACTGCTTCTAGGGTTGTCTTTTAAGGATGCTCTGTCCTGATCCAAAAAAGGCACAGTCTCTCCTTTGGGACACCTGTCCCCACAATCTCTCCTTTTGGGACACCTGTCCCCCCCATATTTTTTCACCCCCTGGGGCCGAGGGGCACCAACACTGAACCCTCTTGGTCCTGAGGCCATTGCCTCCCCCTAGAATGCAGTCTCTGTATCACAAGGAACATGGTTCTGTCCATGGCTATACAAAAAGAGTCCAGCAAAAACCACTCCATCATCTCTTCCCACTAGGATTCTTCTCTATTCTTTTACTATCTCTCACTCGCCCAGACCTCTCTCACACTGGCCCATTTCTTCCTCATCTTCCACTCTATCTTCTAGGAAAGGTCAATGTTCTGTAAAGTTCTCATTCTCCAAAAAGGGGTTAAAAGCTCCTACAAGCGGCCGGCTGAACCCCCCCCTCTTCTCCGTCCCAGCCGTGCTGCCGGCGCAGGCCCATGTTTATCAAGTCTCAAGGTTACAGTCCCAGGCAGCGGCTCTCTCTCTCTCTCTCTCTCTCTCTCTCTCTCTGTGTCTCTCGGGGGGGCTGCCCGATGGCTCCCGGTGTCTCTCTCTCTTTCTCTCTCTTCCACCCTTCCACCCCGGGCTCAGGCCTACCTCTCTCGGCCTCATGGCTTTCCCCTCCCCCTGCCCAGCCAGCAGCTGGGCCGGGGGAGAGACCCGAACTCTTTCCCACCGGAAACCCAAGAGGACCCTCCCAGGGGAGAGCTCTGCTTTTAACTCCGTGTTCTCAGAGGCGTGTCCATGTCTCAATGGTCAGGTTAAATGCCAATATTAAAGTCTGAATATCCATTGGCCAAAAACACAGCATCTCAAAAAACACATTTCCTGTCAAACCACCACAGAAGGATAAGAATATCCAGGCGACTGTGTGGGAGAACGTACTGGAGGGAATGAGCTTCTAAAAATACAACTCCTGACCTCTCCTCCTTGTTCTGCCTAATTTTAGAGCTACCTCAAAGAGCAAGTCACTGCTGTTGATCTCTTTGGATGGCATGGCAGCACATAAGACCCTCTTGTTTTCTGAGAAGTTGCTTTTATCCACTGCAAGGTTGGCTTAGGTTCCACACTGAGGAGCTAAATAGCAGCTCTGGGCCAAGTGTGTGTATATCAGTTGATGAAGAACTTTAATTTATGCCAGCTGAAAGTCTGACCTCTCTGCTGCTGCTGCTGGAATTTTATGCTGGGAGAAAGCACAGCTCTGATTCTCTGGTTATTGGCACTGTCTCTATGTCAGGTGTTTTTCACCATACACTTTAATCACTGCCCAGTACTCTGAGCTGGCACCAGCAACATTTTCTGCTGCTTTAGCATCCTCAGTGGGACTACGATTTCATTACTGCACCAGACCTGTGTGACTGCTCTGACTCAGCCCTTATTAACCTGGAATCCCTGGTGCATCAACCCAGAACCAGGTCTGCAGCCTTTAAACAGGGGCCTTCACTCACAGGGTGGTTGGGCATGGACCTTCATTAGATTAAAGCTTGGCTGTGGTTTCTGACTCCTTTAGAAAAAATATTTTAGTAATTATTAGTCTAATTATTAATGACTCTGACTTGCATTCTTTTTGCATTTTTAAGAGTGTTGCTGGGACAAGACTATAAAAGAGGAAACTATCAGTCTATGAATGTTGGTTTAGAATTTGGGAAGGCAGTTGGCTGAATCTCACAGGATTTCAATTGTGCCCCCAAAGCTTTCCACTGCCCCACATATTGCTGTAACTTGAAGGACACAGACCAAGGACAAGGCAGGTTATTTTTGTGATGGAGAATCCTGTAAGCAGCTTTGCTGGGCTAGTGATTGTCTTTTAAACTTCTCTTTTATCATTTTGAGCTCAGTTTGACAGGATCCACGTCAGAAAGTTCTATTGTGAACTAAAATCACTGCACCAGGCTCACCCCAACCCTTACAAACTTGCTGTTTACTTCATTGATGTTCTGTCCTCACCCTTTGCAGAAAAGCAAGGAAGCATTTGAATCTAGGAGGCCTGTAAAGTGCCAGAGTGCAAAAGATATGACCCTTTTATCACTCCAGCTGTCATCATAGTAGTATTTTTATTTTCTTCCTAATTTGCAGTTTTCAGAAGAGCAGTTGAAAAGCAGAGATGGCATATTTAGATTACACACATCCACAAACACAATCCATTCATTGTTCTGTTTTGTGAGACCTTTTCTTAGCCTGAGTGAAATAATGCTTAACCCCCTATAACCTCTCTCAACTTATTGGAGGTGAGCACGTCTCTTCTTGTTCTAACTTTCTGTATATCTGCCTTTTTCTTCTGTTGTTTTCATGTTCCTCTCCCAGTCCTGTTCCTCCTCTCAAGCAATGTCAAGGCCTGACAGGATCCCATTAGTGTGATGGTCTTGTGTTCCTCTCTCCAGACAGAAGCATTTGATCCTTCTTGCAGGCCATATAACTGCTGTTAGGAATCTTCAGCTTCTCATGCTATTTCATGGCCGTGGCATTTTCATTCCAAGCCTATGTTTGCAAAAAAGACTTAATTTTGGGAGATGCTTGTGATTTTCACAGAAAAATAACTTAAATTTAATAGTGTTGATTTAGGCTTGTTTTTTTCCTTTTTGTGTTTTACTACCACAGTTAAAACCAATCAACAAGGCTAGGGGGTTTCAGAGGGAAGACAGGGGTATGGTTTCCAGAAGGGTGTAGGAATTGTTGAATTTTACCTGGGTGGCTTCTGCTCTATTTGATCTCATCAGCAGCTTTCTTATGCATTTATGGTTGGTATCCTCCATTGATGGGGGGTTTTGTACTTCAGTCTCCTGAGGGATGTCAGCACAACAGGGAAGGGAATGGCCAATGTCGAAGTGTGGTGAACTCCTAACTTCAGAGAGCAGTTACAGTGTCAAAGGCTGGAGGCAGATCCTGAAATAACATCTCCCTTGTTGGAGATAAGACTTTCTTTGGAGCTGCTGATGGTGTTTACAGACAAGTGGCTCCTAGCTGGGCATTTCTGATGTGTCCCCATGCTCCCCTTGCAGACACCCACTATTTGACGTGTCGGATCCAGGAGTGCTCCGAGACCAAGAGGAGCGGGCCCTTCTCGCGCTCCATCGACGTCAGCTCCCTGGTTGTTCAGGATGAATATATCTTCATCCAGGTACGTTGGCTTCCTGCAAATGGGGCATGAATTCTGCCTGCATAAGGGATTTTTTCTTTGGGTATATTCTTAGGATATTCTCAGGATAAGCATATGGGACCGCAGTTCTTAAGAGTCCATCCCGTATTGGCTCTGTAGTCTGGGATACAGCACTTGATCTCCCTGCTTATCACTTGCCTTGAATCATATATTTTTAAAGTTTGTTCATTAAGGGTCCATGAATTTCACAACTTGCAATTTGTGTGGCTAATTGTAAAATAAAAAGGAACTAGAAATGAACTAGGGAGAACAGGGAACAACAAAGGAAAGGTGTGAATGATTATTTTAGCAATTGGAAAGGTTTATGCTGATTTGACAGTTAAGTAATGCTAATAGGGTGAACCAAAATTTGTTGCAGGAGGTAAAATAGCAGAAAAATTGAGAGAAGTTGTTACAGGGCAACTTCAAAGTGAAAGATGTCTGTAAATTTGTCAGTTGGTGATGATTCTGGAGATGAGGAGAAAGTGTCAGAAATCAAATGAGAAACTATGAGATTTTTTGAGAATACATGGGCTGGATGGAACAGAGCCATCTCTCTAAATTTTGTGTCTGTGGAAGCCTGAGAATGAATAGTACTGTCTGGAAGAACACTTCCTGAAGATGTACCGTTTAGTGGAAAACTGGGGGCCAGGCTGTGGTGATTCCAGATTGCAGGAAGCTCAGGAGACACAGAAATTACAGACATGGTGATGTTAACTGCTTTCCTCCAATGCTGAAGCAGGGGGAACAAAATGAGATGAAGACTGGATTCAGGTGTTACAAAAAAGACACATGCTTCCCTTTTTGAATAAGACTGGGTTATATTAAGCTCCTACTTTATTTCCTTGAGTATTTTTCTTGACTCTATCCAAATTATGAGAAAGATTTGCTGTGTTTATTGTCAGACTTTCTTATAAGAGGGAAGACTGATAAGACTGCTGGGATTAGGTGGAAGACTGGATCCCTGTGGCCTGGGAAACTGCATGTTTGAGCAAGATTGGCAGACTTCTTCTGAAAATAGGGGAGTGTGCTGCTCTGGAGATGACCTACTGCAATGGGAGCCACAACTCCCCTCAACCCCCCATGAAACCCAGTCTGCTACTGCTTCCTTTGGCCTCAGTGGAGATCCACTGCTAGAAAACACTGTGAATTCAGTTTTTGCTACTTAGTAAGTCATGATTTGACCAAAAACAATGGCTTTCCAATCAATAAATGCTCTGCTCTCCAAGGAGTATTTTAGAGACACTCTCTTAGTGTGGTGGTTTATGTCTGTGGCTAAGGATGTTGTGGAACATCCAACTCTTTAAGCATGAGGCCTTACAGATGTTTCTCACTCCACAGCTCTCATCTGTGTTAAAATAAGGCCGCTCTGTTTAGAATTTTGATTTCACAGTGAGGACGTGGGCCTGGTGTGTGTATTCCCCTGCCTCAAATCAGCAGTGAGCAGCTCAGGCTATTAGCTTCTAAAAACTTCAAGTTAAAAAAAATCTGTGTGTGTGTGTGTGTGTGTGTGTGTGTACAAACACATGCATGTATGTATATGTAATACTCAAGTGTCTTGACTATTCTTAGCAAGGTTTTATTATAGCTAAATGGGTTTTTGAATTGAAAATCACATCCCCACACTTTAAAAAGCTGTTAAATATACACACAGAACATTGCTGCTGCT
Organism: Molothrus ater; assembly: GCF_012460135.2. NCBI lineage: Eukaryota > Metazoa > Chordata > Aves > Passeriformes > Icteridae > Molothrus > Molothrus ater. The sequence continues at coordinate 24,614,922 of NC_050485.2, forward strand.
TTGGGCAGGAGAGTCTCCATTCCCAGGCTGTGTATCCCTTTCCCTGCGTTTTCTGTCACACTGGCAGGGTTTCAGCAGCCTGCTGTAAGTGGCTGCAGATGCTGGGCAGGGATTGAGCCTACACAGAGCTCGAGTGACACGCAGGCACTTCAGATTGCCAGCACACTCTTAGCTGAAGGTGTGTTAAATCCAGGATATGGTCAATGGGATATGCAGAGTGTTTGCTTGGTACATATGTAGGATGTGTCCTGGGTGTATTAGTCTCACAAACCATGTGGTATTGCTGCCTATTATGGGATGTGTCAGATTGCTTGCAATGTCTCATGCATGTCGTTCAGTCTGGGTAATCTTGGACAGAAGTGTAGGAGCCAGGTCTTTAGAATTTTAAATATTAGACAGAGATGAATAAATAAATATCAAATTAAATGTTAAGAACTTGGTGAGGTTTAATAGCTGCATAAAGCATTGGTGTATGAGTTCTAATATGTCTGTTCTGGAACAAATCAGAATTAATGTCTTGGAGTGGAGAGAGAAACTTGTATTTTTTTTTTAACTTTGTCATTAAACCAGTAGATTTTTATTCTAAATCTGTAGTCAGTGTGCCTCTAATCTTAGAGCGATTGAAACCTTCAGGGGCACCTTATCTCTTATTTCACCTATTTCAACATGAGCTAGGTCCCTCTTTGAGTATACCTTTCTCATTAATATTGGAAAGAAACCTAAGTAGAGCTTAGTGAAAACCCCAAAATTTTTGACAATTAAAATTAGGGAAGATTAATTCCAGCTATTGATATCAATGTCTTAGATTATCTACATAGTTATTTACTAGTGAATATCCATTCTAACCAAGATGATAACCAGGCCAGCACTGTAAGATTCCTGAGGAGCATTAACTTGTTTAACTGCACTCAAAGCAAATGTGATACATTGATCCATAATGGATAGGGGAAATAAGAAAACAGAAGACGTTATAATGCCATTATAAATCAACAATTCCTGTTGTGCAGCACTTCTGAAAGGATCTTTCAGAATTAGAGTACAAAGAAAGAAAATGAGAATGATCTTATGCTTGAAAATTTTATCTGTTGAAGAGAGTTTGAAAAGACTGGCACTTGTTGCCAGGCAAAAGAGATAAATAACATAGCCCATGAGGAAAGATGTAAAAGGCAATGTAGAGGGAAGAAAGAAATAGCTACTAAGAGAGACTAGGAAGAATTATTATGAATAAAACAGTAGGTGATCACTGAATTTATTGACTGATTTTCTATTTGATTGATCAATAGTTATTTAAGGATGTCTCTCATGTCACTGGGATTGGATTGGATAATTCTGCATAAATTGATATATTAGGAGAAACTCTTACCCTCTCTTGCATGCATAAGTTTTCATTGTGTTCACAGTATTGCTCTGGTGTAACCAGGAGCCAATATAATAATCTTCTTTCATTAATAATACTTAAAATTCATACAACTTGCAAAACAAGTCATTTATTAATGAGAAAACATTGAATTATGTCTGGACTTATGCACTATAGCAGAAGGAGCTAATTTGATGATCAACTTTGCCATTTAATGTCCATGTCTGTGGTGTTCAATTACATAGCTGTGCTCCAGTGAGTACTTGTTGCTGAAGCAATATCACTTTCCAAGGTGCAAACATAACCTACAACTGTCTAAAAAATGTGATTTCCTGACAATTACCTAAACTGCGATGGTACTCTCATCTGCAGAGCCTACATTATAAGACACAGGGATCAGGGATAGTCATTTGGGATGAGTCTAGAATACTGATACTTTGGAGAATTTCTTTGTTAAAAAATGAATTACAGAGGGAATTCTGGGAAAGGTATTTTTCAAGCAAGTCTTGTATCAGGGTTTCTAATGGAATTGCTCAGGTAGCTGAAAAGTGTTGAAAATTAAATAGGCTTTAATGAAAATGCTGATTATTTTTTAGGAAATTCTATTTTGAGTGAGATGGTGTTGTTTGGAGAGAACCTTTTTATTTTCCTACAAGTAAACAAATAATATCAGTGCTGCTTGGTTCTATAAAGAGAGGATCAGGGATGATCTGTGTGTTTCCTTGTCAACAGATCAAAAATTTCCACTGAAAATGAGGGAAAGCATGAGCAAATGTCACCGCTTATTTCAGGCAGTGAGGAGAGTCTGGGCCACAGAAGTCCCAGTACAGTGTTGCTTGTTTTGGGGGATCTGAGGGGTCCCAAGGGACATGAATAGAGCAGTGCATTCCCTGGGAATCAGCTTTGCCGTGGGGCAGTGCTTTTTGCAGAGAGCAGCATTCCTGTGGGCAGACCCATAGCTGCCATAGAGAGCTAACTACTGCTAAGTTAAAGGAGCTGCTCCAGGCTGCCCAAAGGTTCTGTGCCTTTGGCTCAGTGGCTCTTCTGGGGGGCTGGACTCCCACCTTGGATGAGCCTGGCTGCTGGTGGAGAGGGATGACATTCACAGGGCTCACCCGTGTGAGGACTGTGTCCACAGGAGCCTGGGTATCAGGAGATGGACAGAAATAGTGGTGGAACTCTTCAGAATGTGTGACATGAGGACTGCTGGCACTACTGCTGTTATAGTGCTGGTGACCTAAGGATGTCAATGGGACAAAATTTACAGGGAGACAGTATTTTTTGTGAGCTGGAACTGACAGAGTTAAAAAAGGACTGATGAGATTTTAGGCATATTCACAAGATCCTAAGGGACATGAGAAAGGATTTGGTTTCTCAAAATTGTTTTTTCTCTTTTTTTCCCCAGCTGTAGATCTAGGTCTCATGTTTCCATTCCCCTATTAATCTTGTTGTGTTGTGTAAACCCTTCTGCTTGTGGCTTTCCCCCCAGAGATCCTACCAGTCCAGTCTGGCATGCAGTTATCGCTGTCCCCCTTCCTCTCTTACGCTTCTGTCTCTATCAGCACTTGGAGACCCTCAGGGTTACTTTGGCCTTTTTGATTTGAGCTGGCTGTAAGTGCAGAGGTGTGTGGATGGGTGATCAATACCTGTCTTGGTGGTTTTTTATGTCTTTATTTTTCTCTAGGATGCTGCAGACTCTGCTATCCCAGTGGAGAGGAGCTGAAGTTGTTCTGAGTTGTAGCTCAGACATTCAGCACTTTCCATAGCAGCCACAACACCACTGGGTATAGAAGACTCCTCAGACTTAGCAGCTGATACCTGGTTTGGGTTTGGGGGTGATACAGGCCAAACAAATGCCTTTGGAGATGAACCCTCTCAGATCTCTCTTTGACTGGTGATCTCACTAGGACGAGGAATGATCCCTGCAAAGTTTGATTGAAAAGGATTGGCATTTTGCTTCAGATTCTGCCCATTTCCCCTTTAAAAGGGAAGTGCTTTGCACCACTAATCAGAGAGGCATGCTGATGTGCAGTGCCTTATCACTTTCCAAGGCCTTTAAAGAGTGGAAGCATGCGTACCACTTCCCCTTTCCATCCCTTGGCGTAATTTATCAAGGTGTTTAGCTGCAGGCTGAAACTCAAGTGTCTTGTCTCTCATTGGCCCCTGCTTCTGCTTCTCCTTCCTGTCTTCTTTCTATGCCATTTCATTTGTGATTCAGTCTCCTGGGAACCCTCGGAACTGCCCGTCTTTCTCTTGAGTCTGTATTCCTTCAGGTTGTCCTGGGACATATGATGAGCCCATGTTCAAAAAGCCAAGTTCCTCTCTTGGTGGCCCTTTGTTTTGAGGTTGATGTGATGAAGGAAGAAAAGAATTTGAGGGCAGCTGGGAAGAGAGACAGGGTCTTGGCTATGGTGGGGTCTGTGGTGTTGCCATTTAGGAGCAAGGGATGATGGTTACTCACATCTTGTGCATGCAGCAGTGTAGAAGCAACTGCAGTTCTTGTAGGAATTGTAGGAATTGCATATGGAAAGTGAAAAGTTCAAGAGAAAATGCTCTTCTGTGATACTGATCTTTTATCTGGCTCTTCTTCGCCTTCTGAAGTAAGTTTGAACTTGGAAGACTTTTGCCTAATTCAGGGAGTTGCACAGCAGGGCAGCCTCTCAGCCTGCTCACTGGCAGGAGTGAAAAGGAGCAAATCCAGAATTTCTCCAGAGGTTGTTGTATGGTGCAGCTGAGTGGGAGTCTTACAGTGCACATCTGAATAACTCCTCTGGCTCAGAGGAACAAACACTTCTGCCAAAATCTGTTGAACCATTTCAGTCTTCTTTTGCATCAGAAAAGTTTCCTTAAAACATATGCAGATGTCAGTATTCACCCACAATCACTGATGACATCTTATAAAACCTATGGATAATATTTCCTTGTTTGGATGCCTGGTGTCTCATCAGAGCGTGTCCAAAAATTTCAGCTGAAGTAATTTGATGCAAAATGGCATTTATATACTTTCTTTTTATTTGAATCAATATCTGGTTTATCAGGGTGGATATATTTATAATAACCTTTTTTTCCTCAGCCTCAGTAGAAATAAAAATACTTATTATTTATAATATTGGAATTCAGGTGGGGGGGGGACATTTCTTTTTGAGGTGTTAGAGAGGGGGAACAGCTTCCTGATTCTAGAAGCTACATATATCTAAGCCCAGCTCAGAGAAGTAGTTTAATATTATTACTGGTTGTAACTATGCTTGTTTAGGAGCACTTGAAAGTGCTTATGGAGGACATGAGTGTATGTTTCAAGTTTATTGAGTATTTAGGAATAGGCTAAATGAGCATATTTGCTGAATTGAAGTAATTTATCAGGTGAATAGGCTTCAACCAGTAGCCACAGCTGAGTTGATGCTAATTCATAGAGATTCCTGACCTTGGTTATCAAATTATCAATTAAAAAACTTAAATAAGTGGCAAATTTCCCCAGGAATCAAGAAAGTTGTTATTTATGGGGATTTTTTTTTTTTTTTGTTTTTTTAATTAATGTGAGACTTCTCAGCAGTGAAACAGGATAGAGGGGAGAAATTAAATGTTCATTTCCCAGTATAGAACCATCTCTTTATTTTCATAGAAACTAAATACACCATGTTCAAATATAAATTTCTTTCCTCCATTTTTTCCTCCATTAACTAGGAGCCAAAGGTCTTAACAGAAATCAATCCATGCAATTTATTTTTAACTTCACCCTGCTTAGCTACGATTGATTTTTATCTTTGCGATCGATGGTAGAGAAAACGGTTTGGCGGGACAATGGAGCACTCTCCAGCTTGTAGGGGCTGGTCTTTGAGTCTTTTATTGAAGGAATCATTAAAAGCTTATTATGAAACTAATAGGATGAAGACGTTTAAATGATGAACACGATTACACCTGTTTTACTGGTGAATAATGCCTGCTAGAGCTGATCTCCTCTCGCTCCTATTTAAAATGCTGGACAGCACTCCAGTGGGGGAAATTAATCCATACAGATGAAAGAAAGTGCATCCCACGTGCTAGTTAAAAGCTCTTGTTAAAGCAAGACAGGCAGTAAGTAGTTAGCTACTTTCCTATTCACTGCTGGGTGCTTTTCATCCATTTCTAGCACAGTTTCATTTTTTCTGTGCCAAATATCACATTTGGAACTTCAGCCTAACCATCTCTTGATAAAAAAAAATTATTAACATTTTCCTTTTTTTATTTATTTTTTATTGATTTTCTTTCTAGGGCTTTTTGTGATGTACTTTGTTTTATCACTCTCTCCCCTCCCATCACGCTGTCTGATTGATCAGCTGAAGATGTAAAGTATTGCTTTGGCAAACTCATATGTTTCCTCTGAAATCAAAAGGAGGTTTAATGTGTACAATTATGCTCTTCTCATAAGTTGATTTCTGTGTGGGTGATGTGCACCTGCAGCTCAAATGTGGCTTGTGTTTTGGTGTAACTGCACATTTTCTGCAGGATTTGCTTTTAAAACAAATGCAATACTTTTACTCGAGATTACTCTGTCCTTTAGCTGTGTCATCTTTGCTATGAGGGGAGAGGGAGCTGAACAGGGACTGGGCCAGTATAATAAATGCTGCTTTGTCACAGCCAATTTTCTCTGATGGGTGTGATGCTCTAAAGAGTGTCATGTTTTCTAAGTCTGCTGAATTTACCAGGCAACTTGAGAGTGCTTTATGCACAGAAATTCCTCAGCACACTCAGGTAATTGCATATTGTTCAATGACTGTGCAGAAGGCATGATGTTAATGAAAATCACAGGGAGATAATTCAGACTGGATGGTACCTGTCATGATGGAATTTATGCTAAGGCAGTGGAGAACCTCACTACACAGAAATATCTGGAAGATTGCTTTTCCTGGTCATAGTGGGTAATCAAGAAGGAAGTGGATTACACTAGGTTCATGTTCTTCCTCATCTTCTGAACCTCCTGTGACTGGAATTGTGGTTAGGCTTGGGAAAGGAGGCACAACTTTTCAATTCTCATACTCACAAACCTGTGCAGGGCCTAGGCAGGGCTGTCTCTGAAGAACCCCAAAATCCCTTGGTAAGGGTGTCAGTGGAGCAGCCTGCCTGCTGAACTTGCCATGACTCTTCTGTGCTTAAATCCACAATTTGATTTGGGGGACTTCATGCTCACAAGAAGGAGGAAGGGAACCTAAAGTTAAAGCAATGTGGAGGGATGCCAGGGCTCCCTATGGAGGTGCAGAAAACAGATCCAGGATGCTGCTACAACACTGATACCAGCTCATTTGATGTTATTGGAAAGGAGGGGAACTCCACAAGCAGGGGAAGCACCTTGGAGAACAAGTGAGAGGTTTTTTGAAAATAACATCAACTATATACTATTAAGAACTTAGTTATCAATAAGAAATGTCAAATTTGGTTCTGTGAGCTTTTTGTTCACTTTCCTGCAAATTTTGTTCAATTTCCTGCAAATTTGAGCAGCAGGAGGCAGATGGGGTCCTCCTTAGCCCAGGGGCCTTTCTGAGATTTAGTAATTTCATGTTTGTTCCATCGATATCTGCCTTACATTGGAGATTATAAGTCCCAGCATAAACCAGCCAGGAAGATGATAAAGAAGCCTCATACACAGTGATCTACAATTCCCCACATCATCTAGGGCTTCTTTACAGTCTGAGACCTCTTAACTCATTCTGCTTGCCTTCCAAACTCTTTTAGATAAGCAGGTGTTTTTGCCTAAGATGAACTTCAATCTACAGAAAAAAAAATAAAAGGAAGCAAGCTTCAAAGCTTGCTTTTAAATAATCTTATTCAATCATTAACATGAGAAATGGCTTTGTGTGTTCCTAGACATGTCACAGAAATTACTGAGATAAATAGATTCCATGACAAATTTTATGTAATTTTCTGCAGTCTTGTGAACGTATTTGTTTTCTTCTATGTTTGATGCACTCTGTCTCATTACAGGTCAGGAGGGGGAATGAGCCAACATATGCAGACTTTCAGGGCTTTCAAAGAGAAATTTCTCATGTTTCTCTTCTTAAGTGCCAGCTGATGTAAATTAGATGACACTTTTGTCTTGAATGTGGAAATATTAAAGAAAAGTAGTACCTCATGAGTGGAGGGAGGAAGAAAGAACACAGGTTAGGAAAGACAGATGTGTTTAATGACAAACACATTTGTCCATGGGAATAATTTCTACTGGCCAGAAGCCCAATTAAACACATAAAGTAGAAATCCAGAAAAACAGATTAATGATCCAGTCATTAGCGATGGAGGAAGAAAAAGACAAACCCAGCTAATTCTGTACTGAGCATGACAGATGAGCTCACAGCAAATAATTGGGTGACATTCATCAAATGTGAACTGAAAGGAGGCATTGGAGGGCAAAACACTGCCATAATCTCTGGGATTTACAGTGTTGGAGCATTTGCTCATAGGAAAAGGAAAAGTTCATCAAAATAAATTAAGTTGGGCCTTCCAAAATTCATTCTGTACCACGGTGCTTGCCAAAACTTTATTGGAGGCTTGATCATTTTTTTGGAACTGTTATTACTGTGCATGTAAATCTTGCGAAGATGAGACCCTGGCTGGGAAAAGCTTACACAGCTCCTGCCAACAGAATTGTGGGTGGCTTCGTATTAACTGGCTCAGAAAGACCACAAACCTCAAATATTTCTATTTCTAAACCTTGTCAAGGTGACCTAGTCCAGGTGGGAGCCTGAAAGGGAGTTTAACTATTGCATACTGAACTTTAACAGTATTTTAATCCTAACTTTCTGCATTTAAAAACCAACCAAACAAACAAGTAATTCAAACAAAGCCCCTCCAGGTACCAGTTTTCAGTGGGATAAAGCCAAAATAATGGTGTAAAGCCTTTTGAGTGTGGCAGATTTCTAGTAGAACCTGTTGTGGCACAGAAAGTGGAAGTTGATCACCCCTTGATTTTTTTGCCACTCTATATTCACTGGATTAACTGGAAGATTGTTGGACTGTTCCCAATCTTAATTGGTCATCACAGCATTTACAAAGTGTGTAAATATTCATGTCCTCATCTACAAGTTGAAGACCATGTCTCAGCCCATCAGAAGATGTGGATATTGAATGCAGGGTTCTTAGCAAGTAGTCACTGGACATACTCAGTTCATGTGAGAATTGAGAATTTGGGGTTTCCAATGGGGGCCATAAATATTGAAAGTGAAGAGGGGATATTTAAATATTCTCTGTGCTATTTAGACAATCTAGAAGTGTGGGAATCCTTTGAGTAGTGCTTGTGGAGTCGAGAGATATAAAATTACTGCAAACATGAATTTTGCCTTTCAGCTGGACTCGGTGTGAATCAACTGCACAGTCTGTTCTCTCCTGTGAAAATTTGATTTTGATGTGGAAGTATTAAATGGGAAATATATCTTTCAGAAGTAGCACTCGCTGACCTTATTCAGCCTGCAGAAGAGAAGGCTGCAGGGAGACATTAAGGCACCTTCCAGTACCTAAAGAGGCTGTAAGAGAGCTGGAGAGGGACTTTGGACAAGGGCATGGAGTGTCAGGACAAGGAGGAATGGCTTTGAACTGAAAGAGGGTAGAATTAGATTAGATACAAGGAAGAACTGGATGATCTTTAAGGTCCCAACCTAGTGATTCAACTCAGAGCAGGACCCTGAAATGCTCACTGCTGTGCCAGTGCACTTTCCATGAAGTGAGAGTCCAGTGACTGCTGTTTTCTCCCTGTCTCTTCTATTGGCTTGTTCTGCGTCTGTAGACAAGTTGCTTTAGATTTTCCTGTTTGTGTTTACCCTTGGCTTTAGCTAAATGTTATCTGTATAGAGTTTATTTGCTGTCATATAGGCCATTCTTATGACCTTATGCCATGTGTGCTATAATAGTAGCTGGTTTTGTTTTTTCTCTGGAGGGTGCTAAATACAGTTTTGTTGACATTGCAAGTAAAAATGGGAAAAAAATCTGAAGGGGAAGTCTTAGTGTAGAAGCTGGTCCTACTTCTAAACCTCCCTTTCTTTCCAGTTTTTCAAACTATCAATGGAAAAGCCTTGAGTTGATTAGATATCAAATTTCATGACCAATAATAGTGTGTCCTTCAGATGGCAGCTTCTCCAGGGAAGAAAGCCACTATCTAGAGGTGATATCATTGCTGAGAATACAATTGATGCTCTTGCAATGTTCTATGTAAGCTCATTCTCAAATATCACTGTCAGATAAAGGAAGTATATCTAGGAGAGAATCTAGGACCTTTCTCTTAGCTTTATTGGAAACCTAAGGAGCCAACAAGTGATATTCTGTACAATAGACAAGTGCTTTGTGCATTATTTTATCTCAAGACCTGCAAGACTGCCAAACCATCAGAATGTAGGAAATTCACTGATGTAAGCCTTGTTTTAGCCAGGTCTGAGATGGTGCCAGAAAGAACACCTACAGCAAGAGTAAGTGACTCCTGACAGGTTTTAGAGCCCATATTTTACGAATTATCCGTGTTAGATCTCATTGATGCATGGCATTTTCGCATAGGCTTTTGTTCATTCAGTCCATAAAACTGCAGATTTGGATGTCTATCAGTTCCCCCCACGCACATCCGTTTTCAGAGGGTATAATTTCAGAGAAACCAGTTTCATAGTGACAAAGGGCATCTAAGAGCTTAGCTCCAGCTTTCCAAGAGCACATTTACAGTTAGCAGTGAATGGTGCTAGTGTGGATCTCTGCTGCTCGTCACTGTAAAAGGTTGTTGGAAGACAATCCTGGCCTCAAGGGACTTACAGTGCAGACAAGGCTGAGAAGCAGCAAAGAGGGATTATCTCCTACTTACAGGGGAAGAACAGAAGCACAGAGACTTTAAATTACTTGCCCAAGGTAACTGAGCTGGACCACGTGATGAAACCAGATCCTCCTTTTCCTCCCACTCAGCACTTTTTTTCCTGAGATGTTAAAATCACACTGGATTTGAATCATAAGAGACAAAATGGAAAGTTCAATAGCACAGCTTAAATAATTCTTCATCCCTCTCAGGTTTGTGATTTCTTTGGAGTTACCCAGATGCCTTTAGGGATGGCTATGCCTGTCATAGAAAATACACCTGAAAGAAAGCTTGACAAGCACTTTTAGAGGTGTCATCACAGAGTGTCTCAGAAGGGTCATCACTGACTTTCTTTGGTGTTTTCATAGGTGACAACTGGTGGAAGAGCAACTTACTATGTGTCATACAGACGGGAACCTTTTGCACAGATCAAATTACCCAAATACTCCCTTCCTAAGGTGAGTCCACCATTTGAGAACATAGACATGTGATATCTTGGGAAGCCAAATATGTGAGGTTCCTTAAGGTGAAGTGCCAGATCCTTCACTTGGATCACAACAACCCCACACAGTGCTACAGGATGGGGACTTAGTGGCTCAGTGGAAAAGGACCTGGGGGTGTTGGTTGACAGCAGGTAAACATGAGCCAGCAGCTCCTGAGGTGGCTAAGAAGGCAAATGATATCTTTGTATCAAAAATATTGTTGCCACCAGGACTAGGAAAATGACCTGTAATAATACAGATTTGTTGGTGGCCCTGATTTAGAATTGCATGCTATAAAATCAGGGGTACTTTTGTAATTTTAAGATCAGAAGTACTTTAAGGCTAGGTGTCATGGAAAAGTCTTTGAGCCATGTAAAGGAGGATTGTTTATGCTGCCCGTAGTTACTAGAATATTTTTGCTGTACAGTAATAACGATCTGTCATGTGCAGATTAATGAACTCTGCTGGAGTTGTATGTGTGTGAGGTTGGCACCAGGGTAATGCAATATTTCCACTGCAACTGGTAAAAACAGATGGAAGTCATTGGGCATTTTGCTTTATTTTCACACTGTTGGAGTAGGTTGGGTACCTCCTTAATCTTTAAGGAATTACAGCTCCTGGGCAAGAACAAACCTCCTGATTTAGTCTTCCTTTGTTGAGGGAAATTGCAAATCTCCCACTGATTGTACTCACTGGGATAGAATTAGGCCCTCAAATGGTTTTTCTCCCCATCTCATGCCGATAGGATATGTTAGGTCTATTAGAAATAGCCCAAATTTAATCAATCCTAACTTTTCATCTAAACCTCACACAAAAGATTAAGATGCCTCCTAGGCACGATGAGGATATTGAGCTGATCTTCCTCCAGATATTCTTTCCTGAAATCAGGTCACTCCATCCTTTGGGAGACTTCCAGAATTATGATTTCTTGATGCAGAAAGAGTGCAAGGAATTAATCAAGGCCTCTTGGCCTCTAGAGAAATTTTAAGTAGTACAAATAGATAAATGGAGTCTCATATAACCTGAGTCATTTTGCTTCTAACTGAACCTTGTGTCAGTTTGTTCAACAATAGTAGCAAGAATGAAGTGCTCCAATACTCATCATCACCCTGAAAGTAATTTCCATGAACCCCTTTAAAATAATACCAAGAAAATGCACTGTCAAATAGCTTTGATATTAAAACTAAATGGGGAAACCCTTGTTAGACTTTTCTGTATCTTGGTCAGCAGCGGAAATCCAACAAAAGTTAGTGGGTGGATTATTTGATAGCCCCTATATTGTGGGATAATTATCTCAGATAAACTCTCAATAGAAAAGTGTGTTATTAAAAATCACTATCAGCAGTAGCTCAAACTGATACCTATACCTCACTTTCAAATAAATGTGAACTCCAAGGTTTTTTATACCATCTCTTGCCAGCTGGAAGCACAAGCCCATTATTTCAGCATGAGAATGAAAATTATCACTGCTTTTAGCCTGGTGCCATATGATGCTTAGTGCCTATGAAGACTCCAGGCTCCAAGGCTGTGAATCTTCCATGAGTAATAAAACTGACATACAAATTTATAAATAAAAAATGAAACTGGATGAAATTCCTTGAAGGTACCAAAAATGAAGAAAGCAAAAACCCTTCACCCAGCTGGTGATTATTTAAAAAGTGAAATGCAGAAAAGTCACAATGCTGGTAATTTATTGGCTTGCTCTAACAGAAAGTTGTTAAACATACCTATAATTCATGCTCCATCTCCATTCTTTCATAATTCATGGTAATTACTACATGTCCCGAAGGGCAAAGAAATACAGAGATCCTCAGTAACAGGCCTTTTGTCTCCTTTTAACAGGACATGCATATTATCAGCACAGATGAGAATCAGGTGTTTGCAGCTGTTCAAGAGTGGAACCAGAATGACACCTATAACCTGTACATCTCTGACACCCGAGGGGTCTACTTCACCCTGGCCTTGGAAAATGTGAAAAGCAGCCGAGGACTGGAGGGCAATATTGTCATTGACCTTTATGAGGTATGCAGTAAAGGTCACCCTGCAAACAGCAGCAATGGCCTGCTAGTTCAAGCAAGTGTAAATCTCTTACCAACCTCCCAGGATTTTCATTTGTTTTAGGATTGCCCTGAGGCATTTCCTGGATTTGATGCTGAGGAGACTCATGTGGAAACAGATGCAGTTATTCTGCTATAGGTGCAACAACTGGTTGGGTTCAAGTCAATGACTAGTCAGCTATGTGCCATTTCCAAAAGGGAAGACCATTATCCTTCTCATCCTAATGTGGATATCCATAGAAAGACTAAACACACCTTTTTACCCTTGGGCATCTAGAGACACCTGCTCACAGGCAGGGAGTCTGGACTGCACCTTCATGAGCACTGAACAGTTTGTGAACTACAACCAAAAATTTGTAGGTGCCACTTGCCCAGAGATGACAGATGGACAACTTCTACCCCAAACTATCTTCCATCCTCATGCTTCTTCCAAGCCTTGGCCAGCAGCAGCAGTGCATTCAGAGCAATTCCAGTTCCTGGCTTCTTCAGAGCATTCTGGTTTTGGTGTGTTATTATTTGTTGGGTGGAAGATGTGCTGAGATGCAGGGCTCAGTGCTTTGCCAGCAGCAAACAACTAATGAGTAATAGTAATAGAAATGGTTGCATCAGGTCCCACTGATTACTACTGTTACACAGAGAAAGTACTTGCAGCTGCATGCAGATGTTATGACTATATGTTTTATTATTTCAGCCAGAATAATGCTCATTTAACATTATAATACATTTGTTTATAAAAATCCAGGTAGTTTAAGTCAATGAGGAAAAATTCACAAATAACACATTGATTAGTATGAAGGACAGAGTTTATGTTTTTTCTTCACCTGGTTAAATATATTTTTCTGCCTCTGAAAAATTATATTTCTTTGTTATGATGAACCAGCTAAAATTAACATGCATTGTCATACATTCCTGAGCAAACCTGTGTACTCCCCAGTGGTATATCATAGACTTTTCACTGTTAAATGCTAATAAATTTTTACAGAGTCATTTAAAGAATAGTATCACTCCAGGGGCTTCAAAGTAGAAGGATTTGCATCCTGACAGTTGCCAGGAAGTTGAAAATTTTTGCAGAAAATTTCTTCTTCCTGTCTCATTTTCACAGCTGTGCAACAGAGACCAGACTCAACATGAAATCTTCTTGGGGATGTTTTGACAGGACCATATTCTGCTGGAATGGGTTTTGCTGACAAAAATCAAAACATTTGAAACAATTGGCTTGATTTGTCAGAATTTGGATGTGGAAGGAAAGCGAAGAAATCAAGTTTGCAAAACATCAGTGTCACAGCATGTTCAGGATTCCCATATTTTGTATTGATTTTTTTTTTCTGGTACACAAAAAGATCCCACACTTCTGATGTGATCTGTCTCCCTGTTCTGGCAGTCTGTGGAGGCAGTGGGACAGACCCCATCCCCAAGCTCACAGAGCACAAGTGTGACCCGGTGCATGCTGCACCTTCAAGATCATCATCAGCATATCTGCAAGAACTCAATGAAATCCAAAAGTGGGCTGTTTCCTAGGGATTTGCTCTTTGACCATCCTTGTCTCTTTCTTCCAAAGAGAGAAACCACACAAGACCTTTCAGCTTTGCAAGATATTCCTTTAGTGCCATTTGATGTTCTAAGATTTGACTGAGATGCCTTCCTTGCTTTTACAGAGGCTTTCCTCTCCTGAGAGTGCTCAGATGGACATTGCTTTTGGCCTGTTCTTCCGATGTATTTTTTTTCATCTCTCTCCCTTTTTCCTAGGTAGCAGGGATCAAAGGCATATTCCTGGCTAACAGGAAGGTGGATGACCAGATCAAGACTTTCATTACCTACAACAAAGGCAGAGACTGGCGTTTGCTACAGGCACCGGACACTGATCTAAGAGGGGATCCTGTACTTTGCCAGCTGGTGAGTGGCAGATCTTTTCCAAGGCACAACTGACTCCTTCAGAGCTGCTTATTGAAGTCACTAGGTTAACAAAACTTCCCATCTTTTCTCTCTTGACTTTCTGTGTGTTAAATGAATTAAGTAAATTTCTTTATCTATATTTTTGTAGGTTTTAAGGGCAAATTCTGACCATCTTTCTTGATGTATTTAATAGAATTCAAGTCAGAATAAGAAAATTGCTGGGGAAAAGTGCTCTAAGTCAGATTGTTGTTAAAACAAGGGCAGACATGCTTGTTTGTAGTGCATGGTTCCTGCTTATCCATCAAAGGAACATATGACCTATGTGTGCTAAGAGCAAAGGGGTCATTTTCAGAAGGATCAGAGCATCTGTGTGCAGTCACCAAGGGTTCCTCTGATATTTAATTTGATGAATATTAAAGCTTCTGCCTTTTGTTTGTTTTCTGTCAACAGCCATTCTGCTCACTGCACTTGCGCCTGCAGCTCTCAGAGAATCCGTACACTTCAGGGAGCATTTCCAGCAAAGAGACAGCTCCTGGGCTGCTGGTGGCCACAGGTAAGAATATCAGTGCTTCTCACTGCTCACCCATACCTCCCTGGGAGCCTGAGAGTACATGAGGTATTCCCCATTGGTGTAAAACCTTTCAGCTCTGTTTCAGCAAGTGCTGACCTAATTCACATTAACTCCCATTTGCTTTGGGCTAGGAGAAGGCATATGGCCCCAAGTCCAAAAAGTATTTCAGGTATTTGTTGCTCTACAATAACCCATTTGCAGATCTAAGCCCACACTTTCAGGGTGCCATTACCCAGTGCCATTACTAGATCCACTCATGTTGTTACAACCACTGGACATGTCTGCCTGTTTGCTGCAGGGGCCATGAGGGAGAATAGTACCCAAGGGCTGCAGTCCTAGGAGGTGTCAATAAGTCCCACCTTTTGAGTAGCAAGCACAGAGTTGTCACAAAGCCTGTCAGGTGAAGCCTGGGCTTCCTGGGTGCCTGTCTTGATAATGGCACCTACTTTTAACTCTGTACTGCTGCAAGACTAGCAGCATTTAATCAACACTGCATGGGCCATTGGTGTTGTGGGCTGTTCTGCAAAATAGTGCTCTGGCAGGTTGTGTTGTTTAAATGACAGCCTGCTACAATACTTCATGGTGGCAGTGGCAGAGCCACTGTAATTAATCTACAGGATGGATGGGGCTACCAACCACCCTCAGCTCTGTGGGAGCTGCTGGCTAACAAAGTGCTTCCTGAATGGCTGGTGCTATTAAAACTGGCCTCTCAGCCATGGAGGCAGTTCTGTGTTTTCAAATGGAGCCTCCTAACTACACTCAAATATGTCTGAATAGCTTAACTGTTGTTTTAAGGCTCAGTTTATCTCCTTGGTCCTGTTCAGCATAGCAGTGGCCTGCAAGTGTGGGCAGTTAGCATATTGTCTGCATGAATTTACACTACCTCCTCCAACCATTTTCATTCTCATGTCCTTCTGTGCTTCAGTGTGTTTGCCAGACTGAGGCAGAACCTGAGACGGGTTCCCTTCATGACATTTATATCTCAACAAGGGAAATGCCATGTGATTTCCAGTTCACTGATCCAGGCCAAATGAAGTGAGATAATTTGGTTCAAACCTCCAGATATCCCCATGCATAGCCAAGTGGAGTCATCACTCCTGGCAGGTTGCACTTGCTAGATGGATGCTTAGGAACAAGCCCTACTCACGATGCTGTAATTACAAAAGCTTTTTTTTTTTAACCTTTTAGGAAGCAAATAGAGGCAGCAGGACTGTGAGATTCTAGGCATTGATCTGAATTGTTAGTAAATTAGGTTCTTTTCAAACTGCCAGTGCATGGGATGAATGCTTTCCCAGTCTAACAATTAACCTTTAAAAGGCAGAATATAATTTCTGCCTTACTGCTTTGTAGATGAAAAAACCTTACCTGTTGGGAATATACACATCTGTTTCCACTAGCCAGTCTCTCAACAGCAGGAGTATCTCACCATGTTGCTGAATGTATTCAAGGAAAAGCTTTGGAATTTTTTCTCTCAAGTGTTTGCTGCTCAAACACTTCATTTACAGTGAGGCATTTCCAGCAATGATTGGAAACTTGGACACTTGGTACAGGACAGAGGTTAGATTCCTGCAAATGGAAGAATTATGTTTTATTGTCTAATTGTACAGCTGCTGAATCCTCTTGACTTGTTTGGGAGTTACATTTTGTGAGGTTTAAATGCATGCAGCTGAAACTAGAGGAAGAGAATGAAGGAAATAATGGAATAGCTTTGCACAGAAAGACAGAATGAAGTGATAACAATCAATTCTTGCCTCTTTACTCCCTTTCCTTGCCTCCATCTATAAATCCATGTTGGAAAATTTGGAGTTTCCATTTTGGTGGTTAAAATATAATGATACAAAACTTACACTACTACCTTTAAATCAGTGTCTAATTCTTGAGGACTTCCACTCATGATAAGATAATGGGCTAAGAAGATTTTTGAACTGGAACAGTAGATTTATCCTCTTGAACATGGATGTCCCTATAGACTGACCTTCTGTATGGTTGCCCACATCAGGTTTTCCTTACAGCCTCACCTAAAACAGTTGGTGACTCTTGCTGGTATCAGGAAAGAAAGTTAGGTAGATGGACAGTATGATATTGCCCATATCCTGAGCACTGATGAAAACACCCTTCTTGAGTTGTGCTGCCTCCCAGAGCCAGAACTTTTTTGAAATAGCATTGACACAATAATGTGGTTAGTTGAATTCTCTGATGGTAACAGGAGAGTATCAACCTATTTTAATTTCTAATTTTCCAGCATTAAATGTCAGAAATTTAATTAACATTTTCATTAACGTGTTCATCCACAGAAGAATGTCTGACACTTGTGTTGCAGGCAATATTGGCTCTGAACTTTCCTACACAGAGGTTGGCGTGTTCATCTCTTCTGATGGTGGCAATTCCTGGAGACAGGTACGTATTGCACAGCAAAGGAAAGCACAGAGCCTTTTGCTATTCTTCTGACTCTTCACTTCCCAGGGGAGTGGAGCACTCATGCAGTATTTTGTTTGCAGATCTTTGAGGAGGAGTACAACGTTTGGTTTCTGGACTGGGGAGGGGCACTAGTGGCCATGAAACACACGTCAGTGCCCATCCGGCACATGTGGTAAGGAAACTTGTTACTTTGAGAGGGTGCCAGTGTCTATAAAATGAGCAGGTGAAGTCATTCTTATCTATGTTTTACCCCCATTTTGGTTTTATTGATGAATATCATGATTATTGCACCATTTTATAAATGTACTGGCTCCATACATAATCACCTACAATTACTCTTTGCACTGGTAATGTACTATGAGCCTCCAGGTGGGGTTTCTCTTCCTACAGACACAAACGAGAGACACATCCTCTCAGAAATACCTGAAGCCCTATCCTTTGGGCTTCAGGTATTTCTGAGAGGATGTGTCTCTCGTTTCTACATTTTGTTTACAGAATTTAACATTAATCTGGTAAGACAGATAAAGCGAGGGAGAGGAGAGGGCAGTAGGTGTAGATAAGGACAACAGAGATATGTTGCTAACCCCTCTAGTATTTGACTATCAATTTCCAGAGATACTGTGGTGGCAACTGATTAGAGTTGGAGGTGAAATAGGGCAAAATGTTTTTTCAGTTGAAGACACTGTTTTGCTATAAATGGGTTATAAGAGCCTAAGCACTAAAGATACCACTCAAAATTATCCTCTTCTTAGCTCTTGCCCCTCTGACTCCTGCACCAGTTACACATTCTGAAATTCATAACTAACACCGTTTACAGAAAATGGCTGATGTTAGTACCACCTTCAATTTGGGGCTTGATTGACAGAGGGGCATATCTAATGGACTGACCCACCTGCCTTCTCATGTTGTTTAGAAGTGAATTAGTTAGAAATATATTTCAGAAACAAGATGTGTTCCTGTGTACAATACTGGGTTGTCTCTCGGCTTGATGGTGCTAAGCACGTGTCTATTACTTTGCATGCAGAAGAGGAAATGTGGTCTTCAGTCAAATAGAAAGAGAAAGCAATGGTGTTTGGCAGTAGTGATGAGGTGTTAAGGGCTCCTCTACCTGAGTCATTATTGTACAAAATCCTCCAGTGAAATTGCAATCATTCCAAATCTGGACACCTCAAGACAGGCTGACTTCACCCATTTACAAGGTCATGTTCCGGATATGTACTTTGAAGATATTAACAGATACTTTTTCAATATAAAAAGCTTCTGGACTTAATGTTTCTGACCTGACAGATAACTCTGGGATGAATGCAACATAGATTTCTTTAAAAGTTTGAATATATTGCATTTGAGCCCATTTCTTTGCCACCTGAAGCAAAGAAATGACTGCTTTAGTCACAGTGTGATAGTGGGACTGTTAACCATGGGATATATTGGCTCCATAACTGGACACACAGAGGAGAGCAGTAACAGGGCAGACTCCAAAGGGTGAGCTGCAGACTCCAGTCTGTGCTGTGAATGTGTTGGGGTGTGACTGGAAGCCTCTGATGGGTAACTCTGTTGTCATGGCTATAATTAAAGTGCTCTCAGGAAAGAGGACATCAGAACCATGTCCCAATCTTCAGACCAAACCAAGGATGAGTCAAGGAAGGAGAAGTTTGTGATAGCCAGGGGTGGGTGTCACTAGCAGTGGGTGCATCAGACTGCAGCAAGTTGAGCTCTGGAAGAGTGAAAGGTGAGCCCCTTACAGAAAATGCTACAAGTCATGTATTAACCATTAGTTACTGCATTATTCAAGCCAGGTGCAACTGTTTTAATTGTGTCTTTAATTTTGAAAGCTCTTTAGGCATAAAAAGCAGGTTACTACAAGTGCCTGTACTTACATATTGGGAAAGATTTGGTCACAGGTTGACTTTTCATAGGAGCTGACAGCTCAGTTCACCTTTGTTTGCAGAGGCTCATTTCAGATGCTCTCTTTTCACAATATCTCCTGAAATGGTGCGTGCAGTTCTGAGTGCCCTACCCACTCTATTAAATGAGTAGTGATTTAGATTTGTTATCAATAAGCTCCAACAGGTTTCCTTCAAAACTGTACCCTTAGGGGCTTTGGAATTTGCTTCATATTGCTTCAGTAGGCACCTGCTTTATGGGCAGGAGTGGAATAGATTAAAGGGTACATGTAAATCCATTAGTTCTCAGGCTGAGACGTTGTACAATAAGTTTCATGCTGGAGAAAAGAGGGGCGGATAATTGAAAAGCTGAGAGAACTTTAGCTAAGCTAATGAAGCATGCTGTGCCCCAGAAGTTGAAATGCTATTTGGAGAGATAAGCATGCAAGCAGAACGCATACAAATGCACAGGTGTGTGGGAAGATACATACATTTAAATAAATAGATTTAGGGCAGATAATCCTTCTGTGTGCTGTTGTACTCCCAGAGTTCTGTCTTAGGTGTAAAGTTCCTATTCTTGCACAGGTGCATTCTGAGACAGGTGAAGGTGTCTTGTTAAGTGACATGAGGGGCAGAGAGTTAGGGAATGGTGACTGCCAGTCTTGGCTTTCCACACTAGAGATCTGAGGTTGGTGTAACCCATGGTTTATAATACACACTACAGTGGCCTCTTGGTCCTTTGGTGGTGTGTCAGATACTGTCCTACCTGCTTGGAGCAGGGGGGATTCAGTGTCCACCAAGAGTCTTCCAGACAGATCCAGTTGCTCAGATGCCTGTGTGTGCACACACATTGAACATTCCTCACTCCCACAAATAGGCTAAATTTGCCTTTAAGTACTCATAAGGCTAGAGAGAATGTAGCTAATGCCATATGGCATTGATACAGGGATGGGTCAAAATGTCCTGTGGTGGTGAAAGCAATTTTCATGCATTCAGGCCAGGGTTGCATGTGCTCTGAGTGGCGCTTCATGCCAGGTGCTATTCCGGACCCAGAAACAGGTCTTGGCAAAGCCTCTTGATCCCTTGAGGTCTGATGTACAGCTGCATAAAGTATATACATGTCCTTATTGCCAGTGTTTATGCTTTCTAAAGCTTTGATCTTTAAAAGTCCATCAAGAGCATGAATTTAGTGGGCTGGGAAATGGCAAAGATTGGTGCTTGTCTGTAAATCCAGCTGCTGGAGCTTGCAGACCTTAGCCAACATTTAATTGCTACATTTGCTATAGAGTAAGTCTTTTTATGTGTATAAATGTTGTCTACTTCTATCCCAGGGTGAGTTTTGATGAGGGAAGATCCTGGACTAAATACAGTTTCACATCAACACCACTTTTTGTGGATGGATCCCTTGTAGACCCTGGCATAGAGACCCAGATAATGACGTAAGTATAGCAGCTCCAATTTTAAATTGTGATGGCACAAGTGGTGCATGGAGATCCCCAAGTTCATGGTTACCTCATGATGTGCAGTGCAGCGTTGTGTAGCTGCACATGCAGTGTTTCATGAAGGCATGGTGCTGTTTTGTGGGCTTTGCCTGGTGGCCACAGGCCTGGCTGGCATGTTCTTGCATCATGTGGCAAATAGATGATGGAGCCAAGCTCTTTCCAGCAGTGATAGGGGCTATAGCAAGGAGAGATGGTCCCAAGCTCTAGCCTGGGAGTTCACATAGAGCAGTAGATAGATCTGCTTCTCTGGAGAGTGGTGTAGCCTTGGTCAGGTTGCACCTAGTGACAACCAGGGGTCCTTTCTCATAATTACTGCTGAGGTTGCATTCCTTGGATCTGAAGGCCCAGGGACTGCAGTGCTCTTCAGAAGTCAGAGATCTGTATGGCTGTACCTCATGCCAGTTCTGTGCTTGCTCCAGTTGTGCAACATGACTGTCTTTTGAGATTGCTGGTGGGTATGAATATACTCCAACCTTGTTGCTTGCATTGTGGGCTGTACATCCAGTTTTAGCTCAAGATAAAAGTGTTCTCATTGTGCATACGCAGACCTGAGCTCAGAATAACCTTCCTGTTCTGGGTGTAGAATGGCTCACCCATCCCATGGAAGGAAGAGCCTGGGATGGTGCTGATGGTGCTGGGACCTTCCTCCTCCCAGGAGTGCTGAAGCACTGGATAAGGCTGGTGGAATCAGTAGAGTTATTTTGGCCAAAGAACAGGCCAGGATTTCAGTTTAACAACCAGGAAAGGGAAGTTTTTAGGTTTAAAGGAATTTTTAAGTAGTCATCTGACCTCTTGCGCAGAGCAGATCAGAGCACTGTGCTCTGGGGCTCTGAACAAAGCGAGGACAAGATGCACTGCCTTCACTGGTTTCAGAAATGCCTTCCTTACCTGTGTGTCTTTGAACTGGCTGAAACAGCTTTCTGAAAAACATCAGAAAGCAAGGTAGCTAAGATGCCTTAGACTGAGGCATGCCTGTGAAGCATACCTACCTTGGCATGAAGAAGTGCCTTTGGTTAATCACATCAGATCACACTGTTGCACCCCTCCAGTTCAGGGGCAGGACATTGATTATAAATTTCATCTTGCAGTCAATCTGCTTTTCTGCATCTGCACTTAAAGTTCCTGCACATTTTCACTGCTTGCAAGAGAAAAGAGATTCAGGTCAAGTTTATTTTCTTGTAGGCTTCAGTCCATCTGCATACTTATACAGCATAAATGTGTGGGTGGAGCTCATTGTTGGTGTCACAGGGAGCGAGAAACTGAGTGCCATCAGTTTCTGAGGAAGTTGGAGCAGGGTAATAGCTGTGTGTCTTAGACATTTCTGCTACTGATTTGAATGTATTCCAACTGTGTTGTGTGATTTGTGTTATGCTTTTCAAAACCAGCTCTACATCAGCTTTACACAAACAGAAGTGACCATGTTCCTATACTTGAAGTTGAGCTCAGCTGCAAGAGAGGAGCTGGGGAAAAATAATATTTTACTCTTCTAACAAATGATCATTTAAACTGGCTTCTGTGCCATCTATGCCATGGCAGAAGAAATGTTTGATGCTGTAGCCTTGGAGGGCTCAGGAAAGCATAGCTGACTCCTGTGCAGCACATCCGTATCCCCTGTGATAAACTGTGTTAGGAAGGACAGGCTAAGTAATTATGGTTATACTTTACACAGCAGCACTCCTCTGCTTTATTCCCAAACAGTGCTGGAGCACAACAAGGCAGCCTCTCTGTCTGTCACAGACAGACACTGAGATTTTATCAGGGCAGAGGCGGTGTCAGTTCTGGTGGCATTGCTCACTTTTCCTTTATTCCTTAACAATGCCTTGGCTTTGACTTTTTTTCCTTCTTTTTTTTTTTTTTTTCAAAAAAGAAAGGTCCTTGTTTTGTAGAAGAGTGTATATCTGTGCATCTCTTGTCTTGCTATCTGCAAACATTGCCCTGTTTTTCCCTGTTTTTGCAAAGAGCAAAACTGAACAGCATATGATATACCTGTGAGCCTTTTCAGGAGACTGCTGTGAGCATCCTGTTGGGAAAACACATATGCCAGTTCCCAGCTAAAGATTAGAACCTGCAATTCTATTCACTCTGAGCGTTTTTTCTGCAAATGCAATGACAATGTGTAATTTTCTGTGTTGTTTAATATGGTGTTTTTCTGTGAAATTCTTCATGCAATGTGTGTCACTTTCCAGCTGCACACGTGTGCAGACACATGCACACTGTGCAGAGAGACAGAGCTGAACTCACATGAATCTGCACATCAGCACCTTCATTGAAATCAGTGGAGCTAATCAGTTGCAACTAGCTGTGGATTTAGGCCATTTGCTTTATAAATCAATGCAGTTTTCTTTTCAGATGAAAAATGCATTATAAATCTAAGGTTATTGTTATTTATATCTCTGTAGTCTTCTGGTGGAGAATGTAGGAAGTGAGTTATCTTCCTGAATATTGTGTACTAGGTTTGTTGAGAACTTTTTCTTTTGAAATCTTTGCAGGCATATTACCATTATTATTGCAATTGCTATTGCTATTGTTATTGTCTTTATTATTACTGTCATCATTAGCAGTTTTAAAAACCTTTCTTAATAGTCTGTAAAAGCCATACAAAGAAATTTCACATCACACTTGCGATGAATGTTCTGAGAAATTTCTATCCACGAAAGGAACTGAGGAGGAAAGAGCCTGTTTATAAAGCTGTATGCAAACCATTTCTATACAAACCACTTAGGTGCTTCTCCCAATGAGAATTTTAGTGAACTCATCTATAAGGGCAGTGTAGGGTAATGCTGAGCTTGTGGAAGCTTTGGCTGAGAAGAAATGAATGTATTTCTATTGCTACTTGCCACCCCTGAACAAAGATTACACATGGTGGTTTGGAGGTGCATGGAATTCATGTTTGTGGGTAGAAACCCCAACAATTTCCAGAAGCTCATGAGAGGAGCACAACAGTCTGGGATTTGCATCCCAAACTGATCATAGGGTCTTAGACTTGAAGCAGCAGTGAGGCAGAGAGACCAAGGCTGTGGTCATATTTGTGTGCTGCCAAACTGGGTAGGTTACTGGCTTTTAAAAGTTCGTCTCTCATCCCTGAAAATGCAGAATACTACATCTAGTGGTCTCAGCTGGTTCCTGTTAGAAAAAATTTCTTCCATAGATTAGCATCAAAGTGTTCTGTGTTCACCCATTTAAAAAAAATAATGTTCTGAGGGGAATGTGTATACATAGTCATTATACTCCAACTATTATTAAAATATTGCATTATTAACAATATTTTCATAATACTATTTTATTAAAATCAATATATCAGTAGAATGATATTTGCCAACCTTCATTTTGTGCCACATGCTGTGAGAGGCTCTCTGGGCTGTTGAAAGGAGCAACCCTTTTAGCACACAATTTTGTACCACTTCATAGCTATTAAGTGAGCTTTTTCCATATCTGTCTTATTGTATGAGTATCCTAGGCTTTTTGTATCCTCTGTGCTTTCTGCTTTCTGCTGTGTATGTTGTCCTAAACAGTTCTAAAAAACTTGTCAGTATGGTAACATCAGTAACTTGCTTTATGAAGGGGCTTTATGTGATTCTGAATATCTAAGAGTAGTCTGAATTGGGAGCTGCTTTTAGTGGGGTGTCTGACAGGATGTCTTGCAGAGGTCTGTTCTAACCTAAATTATTCTATGATTCTGTATGGCTATAATGATGCAAGAATTAATTATTTGTTTACCAGCTGGGGGGGCTCAGTTAAGAATGTAGTTTTGTGATGCACAGGGAAGCATCACGAGACTGTGTGAGCTGGTCTGCCTTGAATGCTGCCTAACCAAAGCAAATCCACTGTCCTTCCTCCAGTCCTGGCTCATCATCTTCTGCAGTTCCTTTGGTTGTTGCTTTGACCCATCTCTCATCTGACAAGAGAGTCAGTTCAGCTCCTTTAGTGCAGAGCTTTGTACCAAAGCACATTGTGGTGCTTGGTGCAGGTCTGGGGAAAAGGCTGCAGATCACACAGGGTCCTCTAGGAAAATAAATGCATAAGGGTGGTGGCTTAGACATGTTCTCAGATGAATGCCTAGAATGCACTAGCCTTTTTGAAATCTGCAGGTTTCTATGTTCTGTGCTGTACCCCTCACTGTTAACTAGTGTATCTTTTAATGATGTCATGTTCTGATGGGTCAGATCTAACATTTCTGGATTGACAAGCCATAGGCACAGCATGTTACTTGTCTGACACTGTCAAACAAAGGAAAGGAATCATACTGCATTCCCCTTCTAGTCAGTTGTGATATATCCAAAGCAGTTTGTACCATTCACATCAGAGACAAGACGTTGTCATGGGTCCAGAGAAGGGCTTTATGCTGTTCCAGCTCTGACTCATAATTATTACCCCTTGCCACTTCATCTCCTGCGCTAAGCATCTCTCCAAACCTATTTTAAGAGGAACAACCTTTTTGCTTCACAGCCCTGCATCATTTTAGTAGACTCATTATGTGTGTATGTGTGCAGACACTCATTTCCAGATGGGGATCATTAAGTTTCTCTGTACTGATAAATAAATATTTATGTAGACACACCCACATGTATATATAAATTTCTATGTAGTTCTGTGCATGTGAACTTAATGATCTCTATATATGTGTGTATGCATAATTGAGCATTAATATTTGCAGTGAGCTGAAAGTTGGTCTATCAACACTGCTGTGACTGCTGCCCTTGGCTATGTGTGTTAGGAAATGTTCCTGGTTGTAAATGAATAGGGTACAAGTCCTGGCCCTTTCCAACACCTTCTTGTTTATGTGGCCATGCAGCTTTACCAGAGATGAAATGGGAATAATTCTTTCTTTCCAGGAGACCCATAAAATTACTGGCAATCCATCATGGGTGGCAGAAGAGTGAGGAAGAATGAATAAGTAATTAAAAGATGTTGGAAATGTTGAGATGGGTGCCAGGGGAGGTTTAAGGTGAGAAAAAAAATATTAAGAGCACAGGCCACACTGTGTCAAACCAGAAGTCCCTCTATTTCAGCTCCATCTTCCAACAGTGGCAAGTACAGGATGCTAAAACTATATGTATTAGACTAAATTATACTAAAATATTATTACCTTATATACTTCTCACATTTATAGAGATGAACAAATAAGGAACTTTCTTGGCCAAACATGGTATTCTTTGTATTTCTAAGATATTCATGAGTTTTCCTATTTTTGAGAGTTTTCCTTCTAAATACTTTGAAAAGGTTTTAGCAGCCACCTTATCCTGTGGCCCAGGAGTTCCATGAGTTACTCTTATTCTGAAGAACTGACTGTTGGAGACATCAACAAAGCAGATACAGGTATGAAGGCAATGTGGACGGATTCTGATTCACAATCAGCAGAGATTCAGCAAACTGGGGATGAGAAAAGGACAACAGCTCCCAGGTCCAAGCTCCCACTGAGTTCAAAGTTACATAGGAGCCAGGAGTAATTTTCCTGTCTTTGTCTGATAAGGTGATTATCATACTTTCTCTTCAAGCAAAGCAACATCTGCTGCCTTTTGTTCAAGTCTTGCTGTTACATTAAATGCTAATACAGGAAAGAAAATTACAAGCTGACACAGTGTCCTTGAAGTATTCTGCCCCTTTGCCTAGGGGTAGGGAGCCATGAATCTGCCACCTCTGAGTGGGTGTACTGAGAAAAATGGAGGTGAAACCAGTGCTAAATAGTGCCTTTGCTGGGATGAGGTCAGAGGAGCTTGTGTTCCCCCCCTGGTGCCAGGCTTTGCCCTCCACAGCCAGCACCTCTGCTTAGCAACATCAGCAAATGAGAGACAGTGTGAGTGGATGGCAAAACACCATGAGCTTGTTTTTCCTAGAAGGAATTGAGGCTCTTGTACAACGTGCCTGAAGAAAAGAGTCTGTGTTCCTCAATTCCCATGGCCCACAGGTACCTTTAAACTCTCCTGACATCAGTCTGGCTTTTCACTTCACTCTGTGAGAAAAGAGGAAGAAACTGTCTGAAAAAAACATAGAATCTTCTGCCACTTTGCTGCTGAGCCACACAGAAATTTGGCAAAGAGGGAATCTGGGAGAAAGATTTCACCAGTTCTCTAGAAAGCTAAATCCAACTTGCAGCTTGCAGTGCAGAAAATGAGACAGGGAGCTGTCGTGCTGAAAGGTTCTGAACTTTCTCCTTATTTACCTTCACTTCCTCAGGGAACCAAGGCTGTCCATCCAGACTGTGCATTCTTTCAGGGCTACCAGAACTGTGGACTTTTTTAAAAATCAGAGAGAAGATTTCAAAGCCTGGTTTATCCAAATTGCATGGGTACCATTCGATACAAGAAAAGACTGTTACATTTTAATTGTTCCTACAGTGGTTTTATCTCCCTTTTCAGTTTTCCTTTTCTTCTGTTCAGTGCAATATTTGTTTGTGGTGCAATTGACATTGTTATTGGCTATGGATTTTCCTGCAAGGCTCTGATGTGTCCTTGTGAGTTCAGTTTCTCTGTCCTCACTCAGGAGACTGTGCAGACTGCAGTGCACAAACCTATATAAGGACTCTTCATAATAGAATCCATGAAATTAAAGTGAATCTGTTAAAATAATGACTGCACACAGAAAAAAAAAAAGTAAAATTTGGAACTTGATCTGAGAACAAAAATTCCAAGTACAATTATTAAGTAAGGAAACCAAAATGATTGAGAGGATATTGGCATTTGCCATAGTGAGCTGCATTCCTGTATCATCTGATCTAATTTCAAAACCTTCTGGAAGTAATTAATAGCTTGGACTTTGGGAGAAAATGATCAATCTGCTAATGGCATCAAGTGACTTTACAATGGACAAGAAAATGTGTGTTATAGGAATTTCCATTTTATCCCAGCAGATGATCAGTTTATACCCTGGAGTAAGAGAGTTGATTACCCATATCATTATCTTTGTTTGCAAGACTTAAAAACATTTTTAACGACCCCAAGATTAATCAGTGTCACTTCCTCCTCCCATCTCCCTCTCTGCCAGAGGAGTAGTCTGTTTTTTAGCCTTTGGATCTCTGCATGAATTCACCTAAACAGTCCACAAGAAGCACAGTATTGATTGTGCTGTTAATACTTGCAGAATGAGCTGAGGTCTTTCTGTGGCACCTGAAAGACAAATCAGGTGATGAGAACATCTGCTTAGAGTAATCTTTCTCAGACAGCACTGTGTGATTTATTTGACTTTAGGAAAAGGATGTGTGTGACCCAAGACCAGTTCCCAGCAGTTGCACCATGTACCTGGAAGATTCCTGGCAGGAGTCATAATACACGGAGAAGGCATCGTGCTCTGTGGCACGTATTGTCCATCTCTGACTTTCTGGGGCAAACATTACTGTCACTGGAGTCAAGTGCTATTTATGGGCACTAGATGAAATACTATGCTAAAATAGTATTTTAGCTTAGTATTTTCTTCATCAGCTGTATTTTGCCAGTAGGGAAGTTGAGGGAGAACAAAGGACATGCCCATGGTCAGGCACTCAGCAGGCTGTCACTGGGAGAGCTTGGCAGTAATGCAGGTCTCCAGAGTCCCAGGTGGGAATCCCACTGTGCAGACTCTTCCCATTTCTTTGAGGGAGGGAGATGCTCAGTCATGTCTATAATGTTCAGACAAGGGGGATGGAGAGGTGAGCATGTGCAGGGAGGAGGACTAGAGAAAGGTGTGTTCACTTGAGGCTGGAATTTGCTGAAGTGAATAAAAGAAAGAAGCCCTTGCAGAAGGAGCCAGAATGAGCTGCTGGCTGATAGATGATTTCTTTTCCCTAAATAAAAGGGCAAGTTTTGCCTGATGGCAATACAATCCAGATATTCTCATCTAGAGGCTCATGTGCTTTGTTTCCTGTGCTGCTAAGTAAGGGCAGATGGAGCTTGGCCCTGTACTGTCCTCCTGCCTGCAGCTGGGCTGGGCTGTATGAAGCACCCAGGCCTGATAGAGGGTGCACAGGAAGGGGCAGGATGCTGTGCACCCAGACATTCCTGAGTCTTTCACCTTTTTGTGAGAGCAAGACATGAAATATTCTGGTGCTCTGATCACACCAACCCTCAGGGGACCGAGAAACTACATTGCCTTAGCACCTTTCCAGCTGAATCTCCCTGATCCTGCACAAGGAAAAGGGTGGCACAGCACACCAGCTTTTCTGGGAGCTGGAAGGCTCAGTGTTGGGTTGGCTGCAGAGTTCAGTCTGACAGATTTTTGATCACTGAACCGAATGAGTGTTGGAAAGCAGCTCTCCAGAGCTTCCTCTTCTGAGCCTTCTTCTCTGATATCCAGGCAAAGCTTGTCACTGTGCTTCACCTGTCACATGCATTTGGAGCTTACATATTCTAAGGAATGGCTTCCACATTTGTATTGGACATTTCTGGTTGGAAATCTGCTGATTCATAGGATGAAAGGTTGAAATGATTGGATGTGTTGTGTTATCTGGCTTCTGGCAAAGCAGCAGCACCTGCCTCTGCTGAGACCACAGGCCCATGAGGGGATGAAGCACTCACATTGCTGATAGCTGCCAGTATCTTTTCTAGAAAAGAGTGGCAGCACCTTCAGGTTTCAAGGCTGTCAGAAACTGGTTGTCTTTCATGAGTGCTTCGAAGAAAAGAAAGAACTCTTCTGAAAAACAGCATTAAAAATTAATATGCTTTCCCATCCCCCTTCCTAGGTGTCTCATACTCTGTTTCATGTTGCTGGAATTTCTTTTGAAGTAATTGTCATGTAAAGTTGTTTGAGAACATTGGTAATAAATTTTTTAGAGACCAAATTTCAAAAGGTTTAGTTTGTCATTCAGGAAGTTCTTATTTTGATAGCACTTCCTATTTAAAAAAATAATAACAAAAATCTACGTCTCCCCCATTGCCTTATGCAGTGTTTGTGCAGCTAAAGGGGAAATTGAGTCCAAACTGTAGGGCTGCTTTGTAATTACATGTTCTGCAGATTACATACTAATTGCACTTGGCATAACTTGCTAACTGAAAGATCATGCTGTACCATGCCAATTGCAATGGTTTTCCTCTTCTGCTAGCACTATAAAGGAAGTGTACATTGAGCCGATGAATAATACCAGGACTGTTTTCCAAAGCTGAGGGAAAGGATCTGCCATGATTGTACTGTAGGATTTTTATTGCAAGGTTTTGGTTTTGATTTGTAATTCACAGAAACTCTTTGCCTGCCCCATCTCCTCTCTCTCTCCTGACCTGAAATCTGGCAGTGGTGCAGCTTTTCATGACCAGTTCAATATGGACTGCTGGTGGCCAACACTTTGAATTTCTTTGTTGTGGGTAACCTTGATGTCATGACATTCAGTTTCAGTGAAATGAACCACATCCCTCAGATTTAATTTGCAGAAGAAATTCTGTGAAATTCTTGTGTGACTCTTCTCCTTGGGAAATAGAATACAGACCAAGATTTTTTTGCACAAATTTGTCCTGATGCACGCTGCTGTCTGGTGTTGGTACATTCTTGATAATTTCACTGTTGTTGTTTTTTTCTCCTGAATAGTATCAGTGGAAGGCCTTATACCTGACAGGATCTATTTAGATGGTCTAAATTAAACTAATTTGCACCAACTGAAAATCTAGATCCAAATGGATGGTGTTTTATTTGGAAGAAAATGCATCTCTTCTTTCTAGAAAAAAAACAAAACAAAATAACTGTTTTTCTTACTTTATTTTGGTCCACAGACAGAAGTACAGCAGCCCTGAGTCATCACCCATTGCCCTCAGGCTATTGTTCCTTGTTGACAGGTCAGCCAAAAGCAACTGAATTAAAAGCTCCAAAGAGGCTCTTAGAAACCATATTTATTGTTTTGGAAAAAAATTAGACAATGTTTTTTGTTGGCAATTGCCTGCCTTTCCAGTGTCATCTTTCATTTTTTATGTTTCCTTTGTTTCCAGTCTCTTACTCCCTGCATCCTCTTGCCAGGCATGAGACAGTTTAACTCTCCCTCTCCTGCTGTCACTAATTGCTGATTTGTGCTTTCAATTAAGTTCTACTTCCTTGTCTCAGTCCCTTTCTATCCAATTTCTTGTAACTAGTAACCTCTTTTAATGCTAATTCCATCTAAATCCTAATAAAAAAAGGGGAGATTACACACCCATTTGGTTTTCTCCAAAGTCATGATTTATGTTTAATTCATGGACAGATAGTTCATCTATTCATAAATCTGGTCCCACCAGCACAACTTGCAACTGTTCCATTGCTGTTTGTGTGGCTTTGGCCCAGTCAGCTCAGCCTGCGTGCAGGGGTTTGTCTCACTTTACTGCTACTTCCTTAGATGGATTCAGATGGATTCAGATCCAGAGATGGATTCAGATCCAGATTTCATAACAGGCCCTCTTCTTTGTGTGAAATTGTCAGCATTTTCTTTCATTGATTCAAAAGCTATAAATATCAACAAGTTAAGGAGGTACATCTATGTACCAAGACATTCTGTAAGTGTTCACTGAGCCAGCAACTCTAGCACAGGCTCACCATTTCCCAGGAAATGGGGGACCAGGGTAGCCTGGTTTGTGGGGGAAAAAATCCCAAAGGAATCAAGGCAATTATGAGTGAGACAATATCTGTTAAGATTGGAGCAGCAGCAACATGTGCTCCTCTGCTGGACATCAGAATGAGAAGGAGCACCTTCAGTTGTGGTGAATTACCTACTCACTGCTCCAGATCTGGGACTTCCTCTGGTTTCAGTGAGAGAAGAGCTTCCTCTCCAGGGACTGGAAAAATTAAAAAAACAAAACAAAACAAACCCCACAAAAACAAACAAACAAACCCCCCCCCCAAAATCCCAAACAAACAAACAAACAAAACCCAACAAAAACCAAACCAAAACCCAGACCAACACATGCTTGTTTTCCTGCCAGGAGGTGATTCTTCCAGATTGTGCTTCATAGCACTTCTTGCCCATTCAATATCTACTTCTGGCACTACCTGTTAGATGCACAGATGTAAATAAAGAGGGATTTTAACTGAAGTCAGATAGTGATCTTACTTGACTTTCTTCCTTTCTACATTCTCTAAACAAAAGCACAGATTTAGGTTAGCTGAAGTATTCACTAATTTGGGTGATTTTAGTAATGGGGATTTTTTTCCTTGCTAAGGCACTTCTCTGCAAGCATTTTTCTTTTAAAATGAAAGGAAATAAAAATCAAGGTTGGTTTCAGGCTTTTATAAATGAAACAGTCTATTTATGATGACACTGCAATTAGCTTTTCTCTTGGTATTATCAATTAAAGTATAAGTTTGGCTCTTTTTCTGTAGTTCTGGCTTTACTTTTCTGTTGATCCATTCATCTGCTTCTGTAGTTCATCTCAAAAGATGCTGTCTACTAAATATATTATGTTGCTGCTCCAATATTATATCCTTTTGCTTTCATTTTATTTTTAGTTATTAAAAATGCTAACAGTCTATTCTGTGGGGCCTAATCTTGTTAAAATCTGGCTTCAGAGGTCCCTAAGGTACATTGAGAGAAGCAAAAAACCACCCAAACTTTTCATGTCTCTCACCTTGTGGATGTCCAGTGAAGGAAAACTGCCTCAGAAAGGAGGGTACTTTTGCTGTTTGGTGTTATCAGCTTCTTCCTTCCTTGGCATCTCCAGTGCTCTGTCTCAGTGCTGGGCACATCTGAGGTCAGCAGGTGTCACACACAAAGGAGCTGGGAGGGCTGGTGAAGGGAAAATCTTCCTTCTTTATCCAGACCAGCCCAGCCCAGTACAGGCAGCTTCAGTGCTTGCTTGCTCCATGTGATGTCCTACCAGTCTACTTCAGAAATTATAGAAGAAGACTTGATGTAGGCAGGAGAATTTCCATTTTAATAGCTGGCTGGGCAGCTCATCTGAAACTGCCAGCAGGGATAGGTCCACATGGATACAGCCAATGCCTTTCCTGTGGGAGCTGTTACTTGAGGAAGTCTGTTTCTCACACCATGAGCAGGAACAGGGATTGAATCTATGGACTAGAGGCAGGTGAGTTATCTTGTGACCCTCAATTCATTCTGTTGACCTGGCAGGAATGAGCAGTATTGAATTACATAAAAAACACAGCTATCAGCAATACAAGGGATGATAAGGCAAAAGCAAAGAGAACATTGTATAAGTGTAAAAAGCCTTTTAAAAAGCTCCTGCACAAGGTTATCCAGGCAGTGTTCACTACATTTGCAAGCTACTGTGTATTTAAAAAATTAATGAAAGATATAATTATAGCAGCATTAGCAATGATCATTTCTAAAATGACTCCGTCATGAAACCGTAAGCATTTCAGAATTGATTTCCATGTTTCTAATAGGTTTCTGCAAATTAATGACATCCAGCCCTGGCAATAAAAGCCTTGCCTTGTTTCTCCAAAGAAAGGATTGGGAAGCATTTTCTGTTTTCTTAACAATGATTTCACTTTCAGCTATGCATAGAGCCAGTTGAGAAGATGCTGTCCTATTAGATAAGATTTCATGTGGAATTGTAACTCAGAGGGGTAGAACAAAATCTATGCAGTCTAAAGCCAGTAAATTACCATTCTATGTCTTAGGTTGGAGAACCTTTTTAAATTGAGCTTAGTCAGAAAACCGACCCCATCTAAATACCATCTGGGCTCTTGTATTTATTGCTTCTCAAGGACTTCCACATGAGACTGCTTATATGGAAGAATCAAAATATACCTTCTTTGTTGGCTTCTCAAAGCTGGACCTTGAAAATCCAGCTCTCTTGTTTTCTATGCTTGCAACAAGCAATTAAGAGCTTTCAGTTAGACCACGGTAGGCAAAGTTATTGAAGCAAAATTTATAGTACCCCATTTCCTTTCTCCCTGTATTGTCTTGATAGTTTGCCTGTTTTATTAAAAAAAAAATCCACCTCCCTTATTTAGTGACCAAAGAAAATGGGAAATGAAGGCACATGGGAATCAGATAAATTGAATGATCTTCAAAGAAATGTGACGACTCACCAGTTGAGTAGGGAAAAATAAGGCCCCACCAATCTCTTTTTGCATCTCTTTCCTTGGAACTTGTTTTGTTTCTTTGCACTTGATATAGAAACCAATATGGAGGAACTGAAGCATTGAGTGCCAAGCACTTATTGATAGCTGGACACTATGAGTTTTAAAATCTTGTAGCTCTTTACTGTCTGCCCAAGCTTCTATTGGACCTGGCCACCTCAAAACAGATATGGTGGGAGAGGTCCTGTGCATGCACCTTGGCCAACTATGGAAAAACATCCAGTGATGTCATTCATTGAACCGAGGAAGTGGAGCTCAGCTGCAACGCCTGGTTTTGCTCAGTTGGGGTTTGTGCCCTGCTATTGTTTGTTTAGCTCTTTTTAATCTTCACAATGAAGACTTTCATCCCTTTCCAAGGAAAGCTGCTTGATAGAACCTCAGAACACCAAAGATCACATAGCACTCTCCTCCATTCCTTGTATTTGCTAATAGAAACTGATAGAAGTTTCAAATGTGTAACAAATTCATCTTGAGCTGTCACAGGACGTTCCTGGCATTGGCTAATGAAGCCATGCTGTAGGTGGCATTTGGCATTGGTGAGCAGGGGGCAGGTGCTTGGTGGCTTCTCTGGTGCTCTTATCTCAGAAATCTCTTCCACGATGATTGATTAGCCTTAACGAGCTTTATTACCAAGGGGAGGGTGGAGTAGAGAAGTTACTACTTTAGGAATCAGCTGACCCAGAACCATCGCTGCAGCACAGAGGAAAACCTCTCTCTTTTAACACTGCTCTAATTCCATTTAGTGTAGCATTGTTTCCATCTAAATTACAGCAATTATACACAAAGATCTTCTTTGAAATCATTTAATTAAAGAGTATCTGATGTTCTGTGCTTTTGGAATGCCAATATGTTGCCTTCCTCTTAGAAAACCTTGGGTTTTTTTATTAATTGTCATGGAATAATTTCCATGTCAGAAGGAATTGTTTAAAAGCTTTTAAAAATGGATTTAAAAATCAAGTAATTCTGGTGTATTTTTGTAAACCACAAAGAAACCTCTTTCCCTCCTGATGGACAGTTAGCTAAGGGACAATCTGAGGAGCAAGATTTTCATTTTAGATGCATTGATTTGCAAAGTGTTGGATTTCTCCAGCCCTGTGTTCTTCTGGGTTTATGCCACTGTTTCTCTTTGGTCATGTTTCTTTTGCTGTGTTTTCCATGTAATAAGCACCAAATCATATACTGGTGTAAATCTGCTGGACTAAAAGATTTCTGCTTGCTGCATTGCTGTTTTGCAGGGACTGATGTTTTAGTCATGCAGCACAAACAAGGTTTGTGCTGAAAGCCCATGGGACATACCCAGTGCCAAGGAAAAGTGGGGAGGGGATCTGCAGTTAGAATTCCTATTGAGTACAGTTTTGGAGGCCTTCTGCATCCCCCCACCATGCTCCTTCCCACTCCTCCCTTCTCCCTCCTGCTCCCAGTGCTCTGGCACCCCATACTGCTTTGGTTTCTGTGACTTTATCTTGGTCCAGGGTGAGCCTTCTGTGCTGAGGAACAGGAATTGCAGCTTCTCCGTAGCATGGCCTGCATGCCATGGTGTTTCCTATCATTGATACCCTGCAATTAGGACTACAGTAAGAATGGTTCTGGACAGCCAGCAACAATCAACCTAATAAATCCATTTTACCAGACAAGTACTTCCTCACTTGCTCACTCCTAACCTGAGCCACTTGTTCATGACAGCACACAGGTTCTGCTTGTCAGCTCAGTGGAGCCTCCCTGTGAGGCAGAACTTAGATATAGACAGGTGTCCGCAGCAAACCCACCACTCCATACCCTCAGATATTGCCCACCCACCATTGTATCCCTGATCCCCATGAGCTGAGACAGGTCTCCAGGGGAGAGCATGATTGATTCCTGGGTGGTTGTTGTTTCATGGAGAACAGCAAAATGAAGAGCAATTTTGGTGCAGACTAGAGAAGGAGTGAGTGGAGAGCCAACAACTCAGTGTGATTATAGTGTAAACCAAGATCAACTAGAATAAATAATGGCAGCACACTGGGGGCACAGCAGGATCTGAATTACAGTCAGTGTGGGGAAGTCTTGTTTTCTGCTTCTCTTTTGATTTCATAGGAAAATTTGTAAATCTTGTCTTTCTCTTTCTTTGTTAGTCTGGAATAATTAGAACAAAACTTTTACTCACGTAAGCGGCTTGGGTAAAAATAGATTAGTGAAAGACTTGGAATAGTAAAAAAGTAACATTTACTGTCCTCTAAAGATTGCAATAAGGGTGATTAGACTTGGGTTCCATTATGCTGGATGCTAGGGTCAGGGGAAGACCTTCCTACACAGGCTGTGTATGAGTGTCAGGAAAAGGCTAAACACTCCTGGGATGTTGTAAGAACAGGAAAACATTGTTCATGACTGAATACCATTTTCTGGCATTAAGCTCCAACACTGTGTATAGGTTTCTGCAGCATGAGATGTTATTTGCTGAATGGAAGTATGAGTCTGGCTGACTCTTTTTTTTCTTTTGTCTCCCCTGCTCAGAGTTTTTGGGCACTTCAGCCTCCGTTCTGAGTGGCAGCTGGTCAAGGTGGATTACAAGTCTCTCTTCAGCCGCAGGTGTACCAAGGATGACTACCAGACCTGGCATCTGCACAATCAGGTATCCCCACTCTCCATTGGTGGGGTTCCTTTTCTCCTGCTCTGTGTTTCCAGGTGGGAATGCAGTTGTTCTTTACATCAAAGCATATGGATTTTTTTTTTTGCATCCTTTGAAGAATGTGCATGAATAAACATGGGGCCTGCTATCTATGGGCAAGCTCAGGAGATTACCTTCTATTTTTAGGAATATAATCCATTGCACCAGCTGGATCTTTTTGGCCTCAATGCTTAGGGCAGTGTAAAATGACACCTTATGATTGAATTGTAGATGATACTGAATTCTTTGTAGCTCTGTCACTGACTCATGAAAATAATTTTGTTTCAGTTTGCCTCTTATTTCCCCTACTCAAAAATGAAAATAAAAACATTTATTCATCCTGCAGGTCCTGCAGGTATCTGTAAAACTCTTGAATATCTGTAAAACCCTTGAATCTGAAAAGCTCTTGAATAAAAGACACCAGAGAAAACCAGATTTTTTCTTTTTACTCAAGGATACATGCTTTGTTTTTCATACACTGGCTTATTTTCATGCTGGATATATTTAGGTCCTGAAGGAACTATAACTGAGAGGTCAATAACCTCTGCAAATTACTTATGGGTTACTGACTACCAGTATGATGTCCCACAGCCTGCAGGGTAGCATAACGAGAGCCAGAACCATTGGCACTGTGGCAGTCCTGTATGAAATCCATGAATGAGAAATGAACATTAATTTGGCAAGGATAAGATAATTGAAGTTGTAGAATTGAATAAATGAAAATAATTTAAATGAAAGAAAAGGGAAGACATATCTGTAACCACGCAGCAATCTTGGGAATCACTGTTAATAGGGAAGAGAAGCATTACAATTAGGTGTAGTCTTTTTTCTTACTTCTATGCAGACAAAATACTTCTGCAAAATAGAAAATTCTGTTTATAGCAACTCACCTAGATATCAAATGTTTGTTTTAGATTACCTACTCCCAGTAGTGTTCTTGGAAACCTTTGCATTCAAAAAGTCCAGTGAAACACACATCAAAATTGACTTTATCTGACATATGGAAAAAACCCTGGCCTACACCCCCATTGTCTTTTCAGGATAATTCATAGGACTAGATATTGGTGGATGCCTTCTGGAAGGTGAGATAAGTGGGCGTGATGGCTTGGGCATCCAGGCATTTTGGGCACATTGTCATTGGCATCCCAACTCAATGCTGAGCACACTGTGCTCAGGAGTCCTCCCAAGGAGACTTTTGATTTTGCAAAGAAACAAAAGAGAGCAGGACTGTAACTCCCCACCCTCACAGAGATAAATGCTTGTTTTAATTGCCTTTTGTGTCTTTTGAAAAAGTGCTCCATCCAGTACAACTGTGTTTCTCCTCTTGTTCCTTGGCCAATGAAGGGGGAGCCTTGTGTCATGGGGGAGAGGAAGATCTATAAAAAGCGCAAGCCTGGAGCCCAGTGTTCCCTAGGTCGGGACTATTCTCAAACTGTGGTGTCTGAACCATGTGTCTGTGGCCAAGGAGACTTTGAGTGGTGAGTATGTGACTCTGGGGACTTGTGCAGGGGCTGTGTTTTTGTCCTGAAATACTACCCAGACAGAAAACCTTGCAGAAGAAGTGAGTCTCATGCAGCTTTATAGCTGTGATCATACCATATAGCAGAAATGTGACCCCCAAACCTGCTGAGTGAAGGAAGCTTCCCCTTCATCTGCAGGAAATATTTGTTCATTTCCATGAGAAATCCAAGCCTGGAATTCAAAAGCAAAATAATTGCAAGTACTGGTGGACGTTTTATGTCTGTCATTCCAGAATAGTGACAGCCAGGACTTTTCTGGTCCAAAATATATTCATTTCAGAAGAGGGAGGGTATTTCTCTCCCAAGGTCATTGACTTCCTAGGGGCAAGCCAGCAAAACATGCACATTTTAATCATTATTCCTTTGAATAGATGGGAACAGCTTATTGCTTCTTAACAATGTTTTATTGAGAAATTTCTGAAAGGGCTTCTGTGACATGACTGTACAGCCCACCCTTGTCAGATATAACTACTTGTTTTGCATAAATATTGGTGTTTCTAACTTAATGGGACCATAATTTTCAAATTGCTTTAAGGTCACTTTGAAAGCAGCTTAAAAATAAAGCAGGGGAGAAATGAGACACTGCTTGCTATTGCTTGACAATCAGAGATAGGAGATGGGAGAATGCATGTCAGGATCTCTGCCCAAGGAATTCCTACCTTGACCTGTGATAGGCAATATTTCTAAGATTTAAGACTGTCGGTGTCTGTGATTGAGCTTAAATTATCAGAATGTCATTTAAAAGGAATTCAAAATATTCTGAAAGCTGATCAGCTGGGAAAACATTTTAATCTTTATAGTAGGTTATTCAGGATCAGTGTCTGACTGGTATTGGTGTTATTCCTGAACACTTCATCTACCTTCAAATACTTTCTGAAGAGGTGTGAGGCATGAGATCTGTACATTTATTTGGACTTAGGCTCAAAGTTCTCTTTTAGAGCATGGACATAGTGAAATGCAGAAAAATTAAGAAAAATATTGATCAGAGTATTTTCTTGAATATTGTAGTAGTTTGTCTTTAAGAGAGAGTTGGGGATATAGAACAGAGATTTTAATCTGATCTGGAGGCTTATTTAATTTGTTCCTAATTCAACATTACATCTGAGACTACATATCTTGACTCATGAGATCTTTCCCCTTCATTCTCATGATGGGAACTTGCAGGATGACCTGTCTTGCTTTGCAGTATCTGCCCTTGGAATTGGCAGGTTTTGGTTTTTTTTTTTCCTTACACTGTATTTTCCTCACCCACTTTATATTTTCACAGGGAAGTTTGTCTTTTCCAAGTTGTAAGTGAAAAACTGTAGTAGATGAATTGGCCTTAAATGCTGCCTTGAAAAGGGTCTGCATCAGAATGCACCTTTTCAATCACGTGACAGATTTCTTGCAAGCATTCAGTATCATTTTTGATTAACTTTCCCCCTAATATGAGAGGGTATTGCTGTTAAACTTGTCAGTCCTGCAGAGGAAATGCAATTAGAGGACAACAAGCTGGCTTTTGTTTCAGATCCTGCACTGCCAACAGAATTGTTAACTAGCTTCCAGTTGCAAAATTGTTATAGCTGGTGATGGAGAATCAGAAGAAACTTTATGGTGAATTTTGATGCTACTCAGCAGGGCTGACTGGAAGAATGTATGAGACAGTCCATTTGAGGAAAATACTGGCAGTGCTGGAAGTGGGGCACTGAGCTTGATCATTTTAAAAGTGATTTTTCAAAGAAGAAGGGTGAACTTGTGCTCTGATTTGTGACTTGTAAGGGATGAAACACTTGCTTACTCAGTTGCAAGATGCAGGTTATTCCAGAATATATTCTAGATTCACCTGCTTTCCTTGGGATGTCAGTATGAGAAGGGGAGATGCTGACCAGGTGCCTTTTCTCTGCTCACTTAAGGGTGGACAGGACAGGTGAAAGGACAGCTCCTACTTTCACTTGATGCTCTTTCATGAACAGCTCATTCCCTTTCAAGGAAAAATGTCCACCCATCCTCGTCAGCCTGGGCTCACAGTTGCCAGTTCTTGAAAGCACTGACTGCTCTGTCCCTTGGGTTGAACTGGGCAGGTGCTGTGGGTGTCAGGGAAAGGGCGAGGGCCAGCAGCCAGGACTGTGTGAGTACAGTGACCAGCAAGTCCTGCCAGATGGGCCCTCTGCTTCCTCAGAAAGAAGGTTTGGATGTGGTTCTGGGCTTGGAGCACCCTGTGCCACTTGCTGTGATGACACCTGCCTTTGAGGGCTGTGGGGATAGGACAAATAACTGCAGGAGCCCTTCAGCACACGCTGTGGGGGCTGTGCTCCCTCTTGTTTGGTCACAGTGCCCTTGCCCCTGTCTGCCTCATGGCTGC
Organism: Molothrus ater; assembly: GCF_012460135.2. Classification (NCBI taxonomy): domain Eukaryota; kingdom Metazoa; phylum Chordata; class Aves; order Passeriformes; family Icteridae; genus Molothrus; species Molothrus ater. Next base: position 24,655,347 of record NC_050485.2, read on the forward strand.
AGTGCTGCTCTCTGCAGTTAGATAAAAGGCTGATCTAAAATTCAGGGGCATAAATCATGATTATGCCCCAGTTCAAAAAATCCATATGAGTCAGGATCAGGGGTGACTCCTGCCAACCCTTGCAGTCATTTCCAGAAGCAAATTCTGGCCTTTCTCTAACAGAGAGAATGGCAGAAGGATCTCATAAGTGGTATTAAAGTGCTCACTGAGCTTTCTTTGCCCTCCTCCTGCTTCTTTATTTACTCTGTCAAGATAGCTTTCCTGAGAAAGACAGCACAGCAGCTGGACTTGATTATTTCCTTAACTTATGCAAACCCTGGGGCTTATGAGAGGGAAGGTGGGCAGCATGTGAGGTTTTAATATACATTTACCAGAAGTTAATGAACAAGCACAGAACCTTGAGGGCACACAGCAATGTTGTCTTTAATTTTATTAAATATTTATGCAGCTCTTTTCTTCTTTGGGGCAAAGTACAGCTCCTCCTGAATATTTTTAATTACAAAGTCCCTGCCAGGCATTTTTGACTGTGCAGGTCGGACCCACTGAGAATGATTAAATTGAATGTTGAGAGAAAGAGCATTAGGGAATCTCCAAACCATTTAAAGTAGCTCACAGAATTTTTGCTCTCCAAAAAAAAAGAACAGTAGCAGCCTGGGCCATTGGGGACATAGCACAATTTTGTCTCACCAAAGCTCTTCCTAGAGACTTTCTCTTGGCAGTTCAGGCTCTGAACAGGGGAAGGATAAAACTCAGAGTATCCTAAAGGGCACAGAATTCTTTCAAGACAGTGGCTTCTGTAGTGTCTGTGTTTTCACAGAGGTTTAGCATGTTGGCATTTGTTAACTTGCTGCAGGCAAAAATCCAGAATCTCTTTTTATTATTTGTCCTTTGCTTCCAGCTTGTCAATAAAGGCTACACATAGAAACATGATCCAGACCCTATAAAAACTTATGGAAAGCTTTGGATTAATCCTATTTCTTCATCATTGTCTTGGCACACAAAGGCAGCTGTAAAAAGAAGTTTTGGTTGTGGTTGTGTACAGTTCCATTCTTAGGTGGTCCAAGGAAGAATCAATACCCTGGATTGCCTTCCCTGTGGGACACAATACCATGTAATCCTTAGACTACAAAGCTGGTTGTGTTTTAGTTTAGTGTTGGAAAAACATCAGCTGTTTTTTTTTCTCTCTGGCAAGTCACAGCTTAGCCAGAGAGTCCATTAAGATACATAAATATACATACTGTGGCTAGTTGCTCAGGAAGTGCTCCCAGTGTTTTATATTCCTAGCCACTGTTGTGAAAAGTGACATTAGATATTAGAATTAGTCTGGTTCATTCTAAAAGCAAATGCTGCAAAAAAACAAACAAACCAAAAGAACCCAAAAAGTGACATTTAAGTCAGAGGCTACAGATGGATTAAGGACTTCTCTCCACAGTGACTATGGATATGAGAGGCACAGCAACAACCAGTGCATCCCAGCCTTCTGGTTCAGCCCATCCTCCCTGTCCAAGGATTGCAACGTTGGTCAGAACTACTGGAACAGCACTGGGTAAGTGCATCTTGCAATCTATCTGGTTTTGGTGACTGCACTAGACAAGAGAACCTGGACAGTTCTTTTTTTCTCTGCATCCCATTATGCTCTTTTTCAGTCTTATCCATGAGGTGATGTTTGCAACAGCATCTGTATGGAAAATTGCCTTGTTCCTCAGAGAGAGGGAGAAGCACGTTAACATAAGTGACACATAGATATTGCATTGCTATCAAGTGATGTGTGATCCCTGGAGCCTAGACTTGGAGCTCCCCTTTGTTGCAAAATTAAAACACAAATCAAAAAGGTCTGCCTGAGAGACAGCTGAACATTTAAAAGGACAGGTTTGAGGTATTTCACATTGTATTTTACTGAACCTCTTACTATTTCACAGCTTCTATTTATATCAGCTTCTAGGAAGGCTCAAATGAGCAATTTTTAGTCTCTTTTATGTTTTCTTCCTCTGCCATTTTCACTTTGTACATTCAATACCTTGCATTTCAGACAAGCTTCATGTGCTGGTTTCTCCCGGTCTAACCCAGAACAGATGGGAAATGTTGGTTTATTATGGCAGCATCACTTTGCAAATGTTCTACTATCATGCAGGAAATGCTGTAAGACTTGAGTTTTGCTGTTTAGCCAACATCTTCCAAGAACAGCCAAGAGAAAAACCCATACCTCAAATAATTTTAAAACTGAACTGGGCAAAGCCCTTGACATATTTTTTCAAGTGCCCTCTAGCCCAGCAGAGGCAGACAAGACCTAATAAATGGTATAATTAAAAAGCTGGGATGCAGGATGCAATCCTGCAGGCTTTGGGTTGGAGGAATTCTCTGCCTTTTAGTAAGGCAGAGTAATTCACTTCCACAATGTGTCTCTTCTCAGTGATGCTGCTGAGAATCCCTGGGGAAGGTTCAATTGTGATTGGTTTGGCTTTCTCCTACTTAATAAAGCATTAGGTTTCTTTGAGTCTTCCTTTCAGTGAGGGGATCGTGCAGGGAGTTAACCTTTGAAAAAACACATGCATTAATGTGGAGGGGCAAAACAAAAACAGAACAAAGGATCTTTTCACCCACTGTCTGAGCCCAATGTCCTTTGTTCCTGTTCCCCAGGTACCGCAGGATTGTGTCTAACAACTGCACAGATGGCTTGAGAGAAAAGTACATGGCCAAGATGGAGAAATGCCCTGGAAAAGCACCTCGGGGATTGCACATCCTCACCTCTGATGGGAAGCTGATCATGGAGCAGGGGCACAACGCCACCTTCATCATCCTCATGGAAGAGGTGTGTTAGTGGTCTCAGTAAACCTTTCTCTGTGTGGCGGGACTGGCATTCTTTTCCTTTGTTTTTCAGGCTGCTGAGAGGAAAATAGTAATTAAGGGGGAATCATGAAATGCTGAATGGTCCTGAGATTTACGAGACTTAAAGAATTTAAGAGAATTGAAGGCTGTAGTGACACATACAAGCAGGTCATATTGGGTCACACCAAAGGTGTTTGCTTATCTTGTCTATCAGTGATGATAATGCTGAAGAAAGATAGATATGGTCAAATATTTATTTCCCCTCTCACTTCTTGCTGCTTCCAGTAAACTGCAGTTTATGGAGTTTATGAGGCAGAAGTGGTGTTTCTGTGATCCACAATTCTGTATCTGGGATGCAAAGCTTTAACTTCAGCTTCTGGGAAAGGTTAAGAACAGTGGGGAACATGTTCACACTCACGGGGAACAATGAGGGACATTGTTATTTTGCAGTAGGAATTAACTCTCCTCAAGGCAACTCTAGCCCTAGCCCTTATCTATTGTAGTTATCTATTGGTACAGTTCCCTCTGTAGCCAACAGTAGCACAAGTGACACCAGGCCATGCTGCTGCCAAAAGCATCAAAATGTTGAGGCTCTTCTGGCCAGAGACTGAGGTAGTGTTGGAGGAGGACAGCTCATTTTTGTCACATTTTCTGTCCTGTGTATGTTATTTTGGAGCAGTACCTGGAGACAGCTGAGACAGACCACCCACACACAGACACATTCTCACACTAAATTAAATTCTTATATAGTAGCTAAGTATTTCAGTGGGACAACACTAATCTGACAGGGCCTCTTTACTACTTCCTCAGAGGTTCATGCATGTGCTGCTTTTATACAAGGGGGATTTCTTGTCTACTTGCTGCTTCTTTTCTATTCTGCAGACTTGACATGGTTAGACAATTTGTGTAGACACTATGAGTGGGAGTTCAGAAAAGAACAGATATAATCTAAAAATTAGGAATCAACTAGTAATTTATTAAGGAACTGAAGCAGAACTGCTGTGTATGAAGAATGATAAACAGATGGGGAATAAGGCAGCAGTCAAGGTAGCTGAAGAGTGGAATCTGCAAGGATTTAGAGATTGAAGAGGTAGCTGAATAAATATGTGAGGGCGTTCACTCATGTCTGTTGTTGAGAAATAATGGTAGTTAGAAAAACATTTCATTGAAACACCTTTTTTTTTTTCTTTTTCTAAGGGAAGAGGCTCTTTGGAATATGTCTCTGTAGGTGAACTGTTTATTCCACAGAAAGTTGTGTGTTGAGTTTGTTTCTTAAAATAATAGAATTTCAAGAAGAAAAGAAAAGGAACACTGAGATTTTGGACAAAGCTATTCCAGTCTTTTAGTGTGAACCTGAGAAGAATTGTGACCAAGGATTTCCTTACGACTTGGAAGAAATAATTTCTGTAGAGGTCTTAATTATTACTTACCTTGCTGCCATACAGATTAGTTCCTGGCTTCCTCCACCTTTTCTGGTCAGTCTCTTTACTGGTGGTAGTTTAGCACCTTACACTTCCTTTCTGAGCCAAAGAGCAGCCTGACCAGCCCTCCTGTGGATACATCTGTGTGGTGTCCATTCAGCTGTGTCAGACTCACCCTGATGAGCCAGCAGCTCTTTCCTGCCTTCTAGTGCACACCCTCAATATATGGAGGTGACTGATCTTTAGGTGTTCAGTGGTAAATGAAGACTTCATAATAATTAATCAAAACCTGAATTTCTCAGGATTTATAGAATTAACTTTAGTAAGATTCTTTCCAGTGGTATTCAGAATACATGTGTGGCAATGACTACAGACAAATAAGTGAAGAATGACAGATGGTTTTTCTGTGTTTTCAGGAATATGGGGCTGGACTGAGATTTGGACTATACATGCAAGGGAACATGAGGAGATAAGAACCTTTTTAGACTTTTTTTAAAATCTGAGTTTGATTTTGATCACAAAGAAATACTAGACTGCCAAATAGCTGTTGTGGAGTTGTGTTCTTGACCACATCTGTTCACTGATTTCCATACTCAGAGCCAATCTTGGTGACAGCCCATACCTTGTTCCCTTTCCATTATTTATGGGGCTTAAAGCAACAAAACACGCCTCTTGAATATAAATGGATAGCAATGATTTCTCTTTCCTTTTGAAATGCCTTCATTTCCGTTCTATTTCCATTTATATTTATAAACTCCAGGATATCTGACATCTCTGTGTGGGACTAGCATGTTTGGTTTAGTTTTTTATTTACTGCATACAGAGGTATGGAAAGGAGAAAGAAAACATGATTATTGTGATGGGCAGCCTTTACATTGAAGACCCAGCTCATAATTGGGTGAAAAGATCATCTGCCACTGTTTAGTTATGAAAAATCTGTTCCTGCTTCTCTGAGTGAAACGGTCTCATTTCAGATAGAGTCATATTGGAGAGGCAAGAAAGAAATAGGAAAGAAAATTGTCAGGCAAGGGGGATGAGCTGCCATGGTTGGTGCAAGAGATTTCAGCCTGAGGTCATCAGTGATGAATCCAGCCCAGATCAAATTTTTATCCTCTGTTCAGTATCTTCCATATGAGATGGACTTGGGGTCTTAGTGCATTCCCTTGAGAAGTGGTTTTGAAAGGTTTAACAAGCCATGGGAGCCTTTCTATCAAATAACTGAATATCTCAAGAGTGTAATTTTGCTCCTGCTAGAGACTTTTTTAGAGTGACTTTAAAAACTCTCTGTCTAAAGCATGTTATTGACTACTCAATATAATAGATATGTTTTAGTGTCACCACCATTTTAGTCCTTTCTGATTGCTCTTTGGTTTATACTGAATTTTAATGTCCAAGTGGGGCAGAGGTGAAAACAGTGCCCCAATCAAGTCAATAGCCAAAACTCCCCTGGCTCCCTGGAATGGGAATGATGGAGCAAAGAGGAAGAGAGAGCTAACATATATAATCAAATACCCATATTTCAAAAGCTACATGCAATAATCTTGATTATATGAGTGTCTGAAGACCCCAGCTATATACTCAAAGTAAATTGACATCTGAAAAATACCCTTCCTGCACTCTGATTCTTCATGCAGGTATAGTCTATGAGGAGGATAAATTCAGTGGGGGCTGCTAAGGTCTTGATTTTCTACATATGGGACCTGCTTCATTGTGGTCTGGCTTCTTGTATGTTCTCCCTGTGCATTTACAGCTATAATGGGGTTTATGAGACAACTGTAAAATATTTCTGAATTTCCCATTAAAAAAGTTAACTTTATGAGCAGAGATTTTAATTTTCGTTTTTAAACTTTCAGATCACGTCCTCAATATATGTAGGGATTGACTTCAGCCCTTCAGGGCTAGGAATATCTCCAAAATGTAGTGGTATCTTCTTCACCCCCAGTGAATACAGTGCAGATCTTTGATGGAAGGAAATTACTTGGCACAACACATTTTATATATATGCAGAAAGCTAAAACTACAGAGATTTAATCTGAGTTGTAGTTTTATTTCAGTTTAGTGAAATCACTGCAGTGGGCTTTAGCTTTGTTGAAATTAGCCTTTTTTTTTTGTGTTACATTAGTCAGCTGGGGGCAAGTATAAAATAAGGCTCCGAGAAACCGAAATAACAGACACTTCTACAGTTCAACTGCAGTGATTTAAAGCATGATTTAAACTAAAATAGTGCAACTTCTGTCCTCAGACAATACCTGTGGTGCTGGAATTTCTTGTCTGTTTTTCCCTCCTTCATTTAATAACTGTCATTGACAGTAGTCCTAGAAGAGATCTTCTCATCATCTGCTTCATTCTCCTGTGTATCCAGGCCCTGTCTCTGTGTTGACTGACATTAGACAAAAAAAATGTGTCAGTCCTCAACGTGGGACTCAACCTGTATAAATTCAGCCATCCTGAAGCTTCATGTCTAGCTGAAACTGGTCTTCTAAACTCTGTATAATCAGGGGAGGATATTTGCAAGAGATGATTCGTGTCACCTGTTTTAGCTACTTTAGGATGAGGTGTTGGTCTTTTGCTGTCTGTGTGTAGCCACCTTGGGGAATGAAAGAACAAAGCTCGGCAATTTTTGAAAAGTTAATGCTTTGTATCCATTCTAGTGGGATGGAGGGTAATATAAATCCTTTTATATCAGTCCAGTTTCCTACTCCAGCCTTCTCTGTTGCAGGGTGATCTCCAAAGGACAAACATCCAGCTTGATTTTGGAGATGGTATTGCAGTGTCCTATGCCAATTTCAGCCCTGTGGAGGACGGCATCCGGCATGTGTATAAGAGTGCTGGAATTTTCCAGGTGACGGCGTTTGCAGAGAACAGCCTGGGCTCAGACACTGCTGTCCTGTTCCTGCACGTGGTCTGTGAGTACTTCCACCTGCCAGATTCCTTGGGCCAAAATCTGACCTCACTCCAAGTCCCTGCAGCTTCAGTGGGGCCCAAGAATGGATGCAAGCCCACAGACATGTGCAGCTCATGCTCTTCCAAAGGCTTGGGCTTCGAGGCACTCCTCTAACTTGTTAAATAGCTTTTATTGAATAAAGGGAAAGGGAAGGATTTTTTTAAAACAAGTATATTTGCAGTTCTGAGAGTTATGGAGAAAAGTTTGAAAATGTCTTTTGGGTTTTCTGAAAGGCTCAGAGACCAAGCAGCATATGAAACAAAGTCTAGATATCTATTTTCAATATATGTCTCATTCCAAGAGGATTAGATTAAACTACTAAATTTTGAGTCACTTATTCAGAATTTCAGCATTTACAGTGCTAATTTAATGAAATAGAAGCATTATGCTGAGCGTGCTTCCTGAGATATGAATGTACTGAGGGCTAATGTGCTGCTTTTCACATTTCATGTGTTTGACATGCATCCCTGATGTTTCTGTCCTGTTTGGTAGATCAATGCAATTTCTCTCCAGCTGACACATGAGAAAACTCAAATATAGAGCTCTGAGTTAACTTCCCAAAGCCACAGGAGAGAGCAGAGAGTGTGGAATGTAGGATGAGACCAAAAAGAGCCCAGTTCTTTGATCTTCTCTTAGACTATTAAATCTTTGTTCAGCTGCACCCCATCAATTTTGCCCCTAATGGTGATCACAGCCTCGTCTGCCTTCCCTCTTTACCTGTCAGAATGTCTTACATCCTGCCTTTTTCTTGAGCTTTTCTGCTGAAAGGAAGCACATTAGAAATTTCCAAAACTCAAGAACTTTTTCTCCATTTTAATTTCCAGCTCCCTGTATGAAGGAATAAATGTTCCTTGAAGCTTTTATTATGCTCATAATTCCCTCAAAGTCAATCATGGCTGCACTTAACAACCTGTTATTAGAGCATTAACTGTTTTTCCCTTCACCTTGGGCCATTAGCTGACAAAAGTGATGGTTACCTGGTAATAACAATCAGATTTGTATGGATTATCTGATTTTTCTCAAAGGAACTACTTTTTCATGGTGAGGATTTTAAAGCACAATGCAACAAGGGACAGTTCCTTGGCATGCTTTTGCTGCTCCACCCTTTTTTACATCAACCTTTCAGATCTCTCCTTTGACTTTTATAGCATTCTTAGGTAGAGATTATTATCATTATCTCTGGGGAAATATTTTGCAAGGACTTACATTCATGATAATGCTGAAATAAGATGACACCTCAGTACTAAACTTTTAATATATTTGGAAGTACTGGTCAATATAGGAGGTTTGACCTTGAAGTTCAAATGTACAGACAAATATGCCTGAGAATCATTCTTACTATGAAATAACTCTGGTACTGAGATCCTGTGCTAAAAAAAGAGAGAGGAAAAGGCTCCTTGGCCTTAAGCACCATTAATTTTCTACCCTGCAGCTTTATTAGCAGCCAGTTAACTTTTCAGCTTTCTGGAATCTGCTGACAAGCAGCTTAACTAGAAATTTAAAGGAAGCAAAGATATTAGTGCTTTTCTTCTTACATGCACCGTCACAAAATATTTAAGGGAACCTGCTGTTCTTGCAAACCCAGAGTACTTCCTACAGTCAGAGTTCAGGAGTGACTTGCTGGTAGAGATCTCTTGGTAAAGGGGGGGGGGGGGGAAAAGATCAAATTTTAGGGTGCCAAAAGCAAGAATAGGGTCCTTTTGTGCTTGGAGCTCTATGTTCCAGTGGTAAAAGAACAGCTCTTGCTTTCCACAATCTTTGTCATTCAAATAGATGGAGAACTGATTAATGTCCCCATTTTGTGCTGAGAGGTAACACAAGAGGATTGTCTCAGTTAAAATCACCAAATTTCCTGCTTCCCAGAATTAATGTCTAACAAAAAAAGAAAAGATTATGACTTTTCTTACTTTGTCCTTTCCGTCTCACAGGGATAGTCTGTCAGTTTGCTGTGTTTTAAAGGTACTGCCCAGAAAGTAACACTGTCTGATGGGCAGCACTTATCAGCTGAAATTCAGTACCAGCAAAACCAAAAGATAAACAAGAAGAAAAACAATGAAGATAGTAGAAGCTTTAAACAAACTACCAAACAAAACCTCCAGTATTTTTTACACATGTTGTTTTTTCTAGAGAGGATCTGCCTTCTGAATTCAGGGCTTCATGCCCTGGTTTTATTCTGGACATTTGCATTTATTAGATACAGCTTTGCATTGGTACTTTGTTATTTTTTAAGTCTTTCAGAATCAAGTGCTTCTGACAGTTACATGCTTTGTTATGCCAATGCACCCATCTTTCAAGTGGTTCTGATGTTTTTCTTTCAGTTTCAGGGGCAACTGACTCCCCAAAGACTTCCTAAGGTCAGGCCTATTTCAAAAAGATACCAAGGATTTCCAAAATCATGAGTTTTTATTTTAGAGACCTTTTAAAAAACTGTTTGGGGTATTTAATCAAGTCATAAATGACTCTTATATAACCAGATTTAAGCCATCTTGGTTAAAATGATTTTCCCACAAATCTTAGTAGCTCAGTGGCTATATTTTCAAGAAAAAACCTTCTTTCTCATTTTGTCCTGTCCCTTTCTTGTGTCCTATCCCCTTCTTGTGTCCTATCCTTATGGCTTTCAATAGCAACTTCACTACATAATGCAAAGACAGTTCATTGTTTTTCTTCAAAATGCATTTAAAAAGCTCTCCTAAACACAGTGCTGCCCCTCTCTGAAAATTAGCACTATGGAAAATGTGCATAATAGGAGGGCGAAAAGTGTTTTTAAATCTGACTATCTTTTTCTGTTTTTCCTTGACTGCTGAAATTCTCTTTTATTTCTAAAATATAGACTGTCACTAGACTGTCACTGCTGACATAGGACTTTTGATTATTTAAAGGAAAAATCCTTGCTGTTCACAACTGTGCAGGGAGGATTTAACTCAAAGCCTTTAATAATGAACTCTCTTCCCACAGGTCCAGTGGAGCACGTCCATCTGAGTGTTCCCTTTGTTGCCATCAGAAATAAGGATGTCAACATTACTGCAGTAGTTTGGCCCAGCCAGGCAGGCACACTTACCTACTTCTGGTGGTTTGGCAACAGCACCAAGGTAAAGACAACTTTTGGTTCATTTTTTCTTCCTAACCTTGTCACAAGAGTCAGGGAACTCTCTCAGCCATAATAAAACCTTCTTGCCTTTGTCTGTTTTGTGTTTTAGTTTTTAACTTGGCTGAAGAGGGTTGTCATTATCTGAACTTCAACCTTTGTGAATTTGTTTCCTTCTGTGTTGTGTTGTTCTTAGGAGCCATTACTTTCTCTATCTGGTTGTTATCAGCCCTACTGAGATTTGAAGACCACTGTTATTACCAGCGTTCACTTGCAACTTAACTGAACTATATGTGGAATAATGCTGGCTTTCAACACAGTGTTTAAAAACTGCTGGTGTTCACATAACCAGGGGGTTTCCATTATGTGCCAGTGTGCAGTTCATAATGCTGGATTCCAACACCGTACTTTAAAGCTCTTGGTGTTCAGATAAACAGCCGTATCTAGAATTTCAAGCTGAAGAGTCTGGCTATGTTAGAGAGGGGGATGAGACGTCTTTGTAGTGACTTTTCAAATTATGTGTAATGTCACTGTATGTATTATAAAGAGCTTTTTTAGCAGTAGTTAAAATAAGTGAAAATACAAGTTAGCATCATGCTTTCAGATGGAGAGAGCAGAATTGCCTATTAACTACAGTTTTTATTGTGGACTTTAGGAGTGAGGCAGGCGCTGTTCTCCATTCCGACAGTTGTGAAATGTACAGCTGTTAATTTCACAAGGTAGTTTCTGCTGTTATTTACAAAAGCAGTTTAAGTCATGTGACTGTCTACATTTGCAATTGAAGCTGTTCACTGAGGTGAGATTGCAGCAGAAAGAAACAGGGATTTTACCTGAAATATGGAACTTGAGATAAAAAATAGACACACAAGTATTTTGTTTTCTCTTTGCAAAGCTGCTTAGTTTTAACCTCTTACCCTAGCTACCAACAGTATCATAGAGACAAAATAAAAACAGTAAGTGCTGCTTCTACTGGGATTCTACATCCAGTTAGGAAGCTCACTGTAAGAACTCGCTGATTTTTGTGGAAGCACAGTTGAGGCAGTGGAAAAACTCAGGAGCAAAAGCCCTTTACTCTAACTTGGCAAGTTGCTGTGCCCTAGCTGAACTATGGCAAGCGCCCACATATGCACATCCAGTCCATTGCAAGTACCCGGTAATTCCACATAATTTAAACTGCATTGAAATACAGGGATGCAAAATCACGTTACATTTAATATTTTTGGCTCAGTGCTCACACATGGAGAACCATTAAAGTACATCAAAGATAATTAAAGTACTGGTAACTTGATCATCTGCTTAAGCCCTCTAGCATAGAGTTTTCCTGCCCTTGTTTTTGTCCTTACTATAGAAGTTGATTGCGACAGGGCCTTAAAAAGATTTTTTGAAATAGAAAGTGATCTAGAAAAGGTCATGCAAAGCAGTGGTGTTTGCTGAAAATTTCCATGCAGTTCTCACAGTGCTTGCTCCTGGGATGGAAATATGAACTGTTTCATTGTCTAGTTTAAATTTCAGACCCATAGGCAGCAGAGTACAAGCAAATGTGGATGTGTTTGGGATGGGTGCTTTGGAAGTTGAACATGGAGCTGATCCTTTGACACCTTGGCATGATTGTACTCATTGCTGAAATGTGGAAGAGTAAATGTGGTGCCACTTACCTGTGTCTGAATCTCAGACCCAGAGCACTCTTCAGTCTTTGCAAAGCATTATCTCCAGCTACCTCATGGAATGTACTGCAACTCTGACAGAACTATGGCAATAACTGTATCAGCCACCTTTTTTCAGAAGAGCAGTCTGTATCACATCAAAATTCCTCCTGGGATGTTTAATGCACATGTCAGATCCTTCTCTGTGCCCACTCATGAGTAAACTATGGTGTTCTGAATAGAGGTCAAAGATGGGGACACTGAATTAAAGGATGAGTTGTGTAATATTGTGACTGGTATTATTAGATTATATGTTTTAGGTCCATGCTGAGGATTGCAACTTCTTTTCCTGTTCAGCCTGTAGCCATCCCAGGCAGAACCAGATGTGTCTCCTGTCACTGTGCAGTCTCACTCTCTGTGCTGCTGCACAGGAGAATATTGTCCTAGACACAAATGACCTGGCTGAGACTCCTCTACTGCTCTCCCCACCCTGCTGAAACTCCTGTACTTAATTTCTACTGTACTGATTTTTGCAGTATGCCCAAAGGCCAATTTGCCTGGATTAACACAGGTCCAGTTTAATAGATGTATCCAGCTGTCTAATAGGTTTGAGCAAATGAACCTTAAACTACTTGATTTAATTTAGAGTCAGTTTCCAGGTCTTGGTTCTTGAATTAAAATTAAGGAGTTGGCTGAATGTAAAAACTCCATGATGGAGGTGAAATCATCCATGATAATGGAATGTCCAGCATACACATATACAAAAAGAAAAAAAAAAAAAAGTAATTTTAAAGGCCAGACTGCATCCTCTTATCTGCCTTTGCACAGAACCACAACCTGTAACCTCCAGGAGGATTGCTGATATCCCTGCAGTTTGATAGAGGCCCATTCAGCTTCTCCAGGGTCTGTGTATATCTCAGTAAATGTTAGCTAGGCCTCCAGGGCTGGCACAAGCTGGTGCCCTTGGACTGTGTGGGCCATGTGATAAGACTTTTTGTTTTTTACTGCTTTTTCAGCTCATGGATGAGAGGGTCTAAGGAAGGTGGTGTTCTAGAGAGAGACAAATGTGTTTGCCAGTCTGCCCTGTGCAGGTGGAAATTTTGATTTGGCTATGAAAATGGCACTTGTGACCACTGTTGTGAAGTGCAGTCAGGCTGGCAGCATGATGAGATAAAGTGTGAGAGCTGGAAGGTGAAATTTGGAAGTTTTATTTAAAAACCAACTGGAAGTGTAGTGAAGGGACAACAGCAATAGTACAATGGCTTTTATCTGTTCTCTTAGACCTCTGTGTGCTTTTGCAACGGAGATTAGTATCACCTGTATCCATTTTTGTAGTTTCTCTAAATAAGGAGTTATTTCTGTAGACCAGCTGTCAGATCAGTGGCACTGTGAAGGCTGGACCTTTGATTTTCACTTGTGGTGGGTTGACCCTGTTTAGACACCAGCTGCCCACTAAAGCCACTCTATCACTCCCCTCATCACATGGGCAGGATACATAAAATATAACAAAATCAGGTCACAATAATGACAGAGAGATACCACTAATTACTTTTGAAAACCAAAACAGCCTTGGCTTTATGACATTAGTGCAATTTATTATCAGTCAAATCAGAGTAGGATAATGAGAAATGAAACCAAATCTTAAAACACCTTCCCACATCTCTCCTTTCTCCACAGGCTCAATTTGACTCCTGAATTCTCTGTCTCCTTTGCCAGCAGTGCAGGGAGACAGGGAATGGGGGTTGTGATCAGTTCATCACATGTTGTCTCTTCCAATGCTTCCTCCTCAGGGGGAAGAAGCCTCCCACTCTTCCCCTGCTCACGGGAGGGAATCCCTCCCATGGGAGACAGTTTTCCATTGATTTCTTCAATATGGGCCCTTCCCATGGGCTGCTCCAGGGTGGATCCCTTGTACAGCCACATTCAGTCAGCATTGTCAGCAGGAATTATGCCATGTTTTCAGGCTGGTTAGCATAGCTTGCCAGCTTGTGGCTGCAGCTTGCTTACAGACAGCATGGACAGGGCAATGCTGGATGTCCTCACTCTGACCTGAGCAGTGTTGTTCTCTGAGAGATAAATGGATTTGTGCTCATAAAAGCAAAGGCTGGCCCTGAATCTGAACAATATGGATTGTTTGAAGAAGCATCTGCATCTTTGGTTTATTTTCAATTTGAGGTTGGGTTTTGTACAGCAAATCTAGCAGCTGAGCTGGCTGCGTGTGCACAGTGCTGCATTCTACTGCGCTAATTCTGCAACTGCCGACTGTGGTCTGCTGACGAGTCCATACAGTGCAGTTCAATAGAAGAATATTTCAGGAAACATTTACTGAAATGAGAAAAACCTCTGCCTGTAGGAGGCACTGCTCACAGGATTTGGGCCTTAGCAGGACATGCAAGCTGGCAGCACCACACCTGTATCAAGGAGCAGGGCTGTTGCTGCTTGGTGGATAAATCAGGTGCATGTTGTGATCCTGAGTTAATCTCACCCTGATTTTGTCATTTGTTTTGCCTCCTACAGCCCCTCATCACCTTGGAGAGCAGCATCTCATACATGTTCACTGTGGAGGGGATGAACACTGTCACCGTGCAGGTTGCTGGGGGCAGCAGCCTCATCCAGGACACCAAGGAGATCGCAGTGCATGGTACCCTCAGCCTTCTGCAATCACATCCCAGGGGGTGAAGGGCAGACAGTCATTGCTGATCCAGAATGAGCTCTAGGAACTTGATAATGCCTGGAGGAACCTCTGATGACAGAGTAGCTCAGATGTGTCATGATGACAAAATACAGAAGTGAATAGAATGGGGCAGCTAACCAAAATTATAACCTCAGCATTAATAAGGTGGCTGGTGTCACCTGTGCCTGTTGATGTGTCTGTACACCCAGACAGGGAACGGCCAGAAATAAAAAACACTTGAACCAGGCTGCCTTCCTTCATCTTCCCAGCTGTGGAAAGAAATAGTCACAGTGCATCATTAAGGTGTTCTGAATGCAACTGGTGTCTCTGTCAGTGACTGTACAAATGACAGGGGTCAGGAGGGCTCTGGAAAAGAGGACAGAAATGACTCTGTTGTTGGTATCACTGCCCATCTTTCCTGTCACAGCTGGAGGTTTGAGTTTGAGCCCACTGGACTTGCCCATGGGTAATGTTTGATGTGTTCTTGCCATATCTGCATGTCACAGGCTTCAAAAAGCACCCTTCAGCAGACAACAGAGCCCTGTTTGAGGCTTGATAAATCCTGGGTGAAAGGGCTCTCTCAGCAGGTTTGACCAGGACTTCTAGAATAACTTCCACCCTGGCCCAGTCTTTGTTTTTCTTATCCAGTTTTTGGCATTCAGCATTTGAGAACAAGCTTTTGTTTGGACTTCAAGTTTTATTGAGAAACCTGGGTTTCAAATAACTTGGGCTACTTTGAAGCTCAGCACTGTGTAGTTGCACTGTATGTGTCTTATTTCAGTAATTAAATACAAATAAATGTCCCACTGTATACTCAGATTTAACAGCAGCTAAATTGATGTTTATTGATATTCTGGCCATGAAATGCAATAGTCTTTAATAATTTGTTAATGTGATTTAGTAATAACTTGACTTGCTATTATCAAATATTAGGAACCTTCTACTCCATAATTCTGAGCACTGTAAAATGCAGTGTTTACTCGTAAATTTCCATCCTTCCACTAGTTTCTGGAATAAACCTGAATCAAATATGTTTAAGAGTGATACCCAGAGGTGATCTTGATCTTTAGCCCCAGTAGGTCCCACAGAGAGCTCCTCACTCTGGTTTTAAACACCTTGGAAGAAATTTTGCCATTCTGTTTAGAAGATCCAGAGTTTTGGGTTCTATTAAAAAACAATTAACCCATTTGGATCCAGTCCAAATAGTCCTATCCAGTGCTGTGCTGCAGACTGACCTGGTCTAAGGAAGGAGTCCTTCCAGCCCCTCAGTCTGGTGATGAGTTCAAGTCTGAATACATAAACAAGTGATGCCTCCAGCAAACATGTCCTCTGATAAACTTGTATCCTAATCTGTGTCCTGAGTCAAGTGATTATGGGTCCAGGCCATAATCTAGGCTCTGGTGTTATCAGTGGAGGAGATTTATTCAGCTATATCCTTAATTTGAGATTAATGGAAAAGAATTTGCTCAAAAAATAAAGTGGACATGGTACTAAGGGGTCAAAAGTGAAAGACTTTATATATCTGACTCTGGGTTAAATCTTCAGAACCTCAGAGACTTTCCCTGTCCTCTTTGATATTTGTTTTATTTAAAAATATATTGGACCATCTAAAGAGAAAGAACAGTTCTTACAAAAGTTGTCACATAAATGATGTGCTGGCACATCCCTGCTTTTCTATGGATTTCCTCATTTATACTCTGGCAGGTTTATCTTGATCTAAAACTAGTGCCTTCTTCCAAATGATTAATGATACTTATTTGAAGTGTCTGGAGATCAGTTGCTTCAAGGTGAGGCACAGAACATCTCCAAAATCAGAAAGAAGAATCTTTTACACTGAGAAGTTTCATAAGAGTGTGGTTCCCATCCTGGACCCAAGTGGGATATTTGCCTCCCACTGGCCCAAATCCCTTGTGCACAGCTGCCATAAGGACTCCAGACTTTGTCTTTGGTGAGACCAGCAGGGAGGGTTGGAATTGGAGAAAAATTAAAATCATTCTGTATTTTAAGACTAGGAAGCTTTTCTTCCTCCCAGCAATCATTCAGTCAGGACAGAACTTCAAAGTGTTTTGTCAATAGCCATTGCTTGATGAGCCAGTCATTACCCCCACTAGGTTCTCCTTTGTTGGGGAATTAACCACTCCTGGTTTCCCTCTAGAAGGGTAAACAGAAAACATAACTTACAGCAATTTTTCACTCTTCAATTTTACAGACAGGCCTTCCAAATTTCAGCCAGGTGCTGCCTTATTTGCTGGTCAACCTTCTTGTGAGCAGAATCTGAAGAAGTTGAGTGGCAAAATTACAAAGCCCAGAGGCTTCACGAAGGATCCTCTCACTTCTCTCAGTTTCTCTGAGAAAGCTAGAAATTGGCAACAGATCAAAACATCCTTTATAAGTACCACTATAAGCATTCTTTTCTTGAGAGCTCTCTGCCCTGCTTAGTGTTAGCCAGCCTTTTTCTTCCTTCAGCCTTTTCTCACTCTCTTGCTTTAAGACAGTTATGGTCCTCCTGTTGTCTTCTGCACCCTTGTCTGTACCCTAAACACTGCCCATTTAACCTTCTCATAAATACTTTTTCTATTCCAGAGTATTTCCAATCTCAGCTCCTGTCATTTTCTCCCAACTTGGATTACCATAACCCTGATATCCCTGAATGGAGACAAGATGTTGGCAAAGTCATCAAGAGAGCATTAGCACAGGTGAGCATCTGTTTCCTTGTCTGTACTAACATTGACTAGGCTGTTAAAACATGAACTTTTTTGACATGCTAGCTTAAAAGAATGGGTAAGCACAGCAGTGATGGCACTGTCATTAAAAATCAATAAAAACCTTCTTAATATGCTGGATCCTTTTACAGAGCCAATCTGTATTGCTGATTTTATGGAAATATTACAATTGCTTTTTTAATATTTCTGTGTGCTTTTCAGCTTTTAATATCTCTGAGGATTTTGCAAATTCTAGATTGTAATACTATCACCATTATCCTTATTTTTCCAAGTTGATATGACAGTATGTACTGTTTTCTATTCCAAACATTTGGTTAGTGTTAGAGAGTGTTGTTAAACAGCTGATCCACTTCATCCCAGAAGACACACATTGTAGTATTCTGGATACATGAGGAAGATATTTTTATCTTTTCCTGATAGTCAGGAGTTTCACGTGCAGTTAAGTGTAGCAACTGGCGAACATTTTGAAGCTCTACTCCCCTTCCAACTGGGGCAAAAAATGAGGATTCAAAAGGAAAATAAACTTACCTTTAAAATACAGGATAAAGAGAAACTTCTGTAGTTGGAAGGTACTGTAACTTCCTTTGGGATTAATTAGAATATGTTAACTAGTACTCATATTCTTTCAGGAAAGGGGACAGAATAACTTATTATATCAAATAGTCAGGGACTTTAGTTTTGTGTGAAATTAGGAGCTAGAGTTAGACAAGCTTTTGTGGGTTTGGCATTCTGCCAAAAATGTATCTCATTGGGGTTTTTTTGCTTTAGCTACAGCTGTTAGAAATGGAGGCTGATTATTTTTACTGGGAAAGTACATTCCTGGCTCAGCTTTTGTCATCTGCAGCCCACTCAAAATTCACAGGTTGTAAGAGTTTCCTTGGTTGTTTTTCCATCCTGAAAAAATGCAAAGTTTATTTTTTTAAACTATTTTTCCCTTTTACTATAGTAAAAGAGTCAAGCTTGCAAGAGAAAAAAAAAATTAATCAGCTTGTAACTGTGAATGGTTACAGAACAGTAGAAGTGTGGTAGAAGTGGTTGCTTGTGTAGCCCACCAGGAACGGGCTGCCCCGTTGGTGCATTTCAGCTCTGCAGTGAGGCCATGGGGTTTGAAGTGGGATAGGACCAGAGGGCAAATGGAGCGAATGAACCTCATGTAGCAGAGCATTTCTGAGGGAGGGAGGCTTCCTGCCCTGCTGAGGATGCATGGCTTGGGTTTGGGAAGAGAGGGAAGCAGCCTCAGTGGGCAGGTCTTGCTGAAGGCAGCTCAGCAAAGTGAGCAGCTCCCAGCACAGCCCTCCTGGTCACCCCCAGGAGTGAATTCTCCCTCTGGGGACACTGCTGTTCATGTATGGCCAACGTGGATCCCTGTAACCTGATAGTAGAAGGTGATTGCAGGCACTTTTCTTGATATTGTCCCTGTTAGCTGCACATTTACCAGTGGTTGCTCTGAGACAGACTCTCTGGATCTGACTTTGGGTCAGTTATTCTTTTGTAGCAAGGAGGACTACGTGGAACATTCAGATCTGGAGACATGCTAGGTTTGGACTTTGGGTTGAGATCTTTGGGCCCAGGGGTGTTGTCAAGCTTACATTCACTTCTAGAAAGGAAGTAGAGTGCATCTCTGGCAGAAGCTCAGTTTCTGACCCACCAAATAGGCAGAACAGCTCATTAGGACCACAACAGCCACAGTGGAACTGGAAAATAACAATTTGATGGGAACACCATTTCTCAAAGTCAATGGAAACATACGTAACAAAATAGCAGCTAGAGACCTCTTTTTACTTTTCTTCTAGGTGACTGGTATTCCTGATGAACAGATCCTGGTAGCTCTGTTCCCTGGGCTGCCTACTTCTGCTGAACTCTTCATACTGCCCCACAAAAACACAACAGAGAGGAGGAAAAGCAGTGAGGCTGATCTGGAGCAAGTAAGGAGAGAAGGATTCATGGCACATTTATTCCTGTCATATTGTTTGCAGATGGGCCCCTGAAGCTGCACAGCACTGGAAGTACTTAACAATAAGTGTGGTGGAAATGGATGCATCTGGGACTGTGGCAGCATAGTTTATGGCATTAAAGAAAATGATTTTCAGAGGAAAACCAGGATTTTCCAATACCTCACTGAGATATGTCACAGTCTACCACTAGCAGAGATTCTTCCTAAATCAGTGGAGTGTCCTTTTTACAGTAGTTACGACCAAAGGAACCTTGAATATGTACTCCCTCTACTCCCTGGAGGAATGCTAATAAAGGGAGGCCAAAGCAGCAAGATAATATACTGAGGTTTACTAAAAATAAATCAGACACTTCAGCTCATAGATCACCACAACAAGACCTCTTTTTTTTTTTATTCTGCAGCACTGAACGGCCTGTGCAAACTATATTTGGAAGTTACAATATCCATCCATTTAGATAAATAGGTAATTACAGTGATGTATTGCAACAGTGATATGCAGGCAAGGAAAGAACAACAGCACTAGGCTGCTGGAGCTCTCATGTTAGAATTACCAAGTGATTAAATCAGCTCTATAAAGGCAAAGGAGTGAAGTACTGCTGGAAAGGCTGCTTGGCTCTAGCTAATGTTCTTGTATGCAGTATTTTTACAGTGTGCAAACTATGTGTGAGCCCATTGCCAAGTAACTCTTGTAAGTTTGGATCAAACATTAAATTATTCAGAGGACTGGTGAATTCAGTGGAAGTTCTCGTCACCCACTGAGAAAAGTCAGTTCCTGCAGAGTAGTTCCTTTATCCTAGGAAGTTATCAAAGCTGGTCTCTTAAATTTACGGTGGTCAGCGTGCAGAAAAGATGCATTGAGGTGGGAAGGTTTGAAAGGCTTTTTGGAGGGATGTTCTTGGAGTAATTTCTGTCCTGTCCAGTAGGGTCTACCAGTATTAAAACTTCTGAACAAGCTGTTGTGTCAGTATTTCATGTATCAGTGTTATGCTGACATCTCAATTAGCTTTCTGACTAATTGACTATGAGGCCTAAAGCTCTAGTGCTCTAATTTTAGTTGACAGTCTACTCAGTTGTACTTTGGCACTTGCTGCCTTCTGCTTGAGGAGCTCTGCCTGGAGAGTCGGTCATTAGAACTACTCATTAGCTGTGCCCTGTCCATCAGAACCACTCTATGGAGATCAGGCATTAACAAACTGAGGCTCTGGGGTGATGTGCTGAGTATGTGCTGTGGGGCAACCAAATAACACTCCAGAGCTGGGTTGCTGATCTCCCAGTGCAGTAATTCCAGCATATCCAGTCCAAGGCCCCTTTTCTAAGTGAAGGACAAATCTGGAAAATTTTCCATTGACCTTAACTGGATTGTCTCATCCCCAACAGCCTATTTAAATAGAAGCTACATGACAGAATCATTGGGAAGAAAGAAATGGAGGTCTGGACTGCCTAATTTAGTTTCATTATCCACCAATGAAAGGCCAGTATATCAGTGATTTCCAAATGCATTTGATTGAACTCAAAGGATATTAGAGAAGGTGAAAAGGTCCTTAGTTATTTTCCCTCTTCTCATAGCCCCCAGAAAAGAAACACAAAATCGCAAACCTTCTAGGTTTGCTTCCCAGGAGAGATATAATAACATGCAATGAGAGTCTCAGAAGTTCTGTAAGGGAAGCTTACATGCAGTGACACCCAGTTCCACCCAAAGCACACAAAGTGCATTTCTCTTCACTTCCTTGGGCCCTGCTGAAGCCAGTAAGAGATGTCAGCCACTATTCATGGGCTTTGTGTATTCCTGAATGTTCTCCAGACTTTGCAATCTTCTATACTTTAACTGTTGTATCTCTTCTTATTTCATCAGGTGGTAGAAATCCTTTTTAATGCTCTCAACCAGAATCTGGTCCAGTTTGAACTGAAGCCTGGCGTTGAAGTGGTTGTGTATGTCACTCAGCTAACATTAGGTGAGTGTGGAGTCAAAGGCACAGCTGTGGCTCTCCTGAGGCTTCAGACAACTCCAGGAGAATCAGTCTACATCAGAGCACTCACAGTTTGGCAAGGGGCACTGGGCTATGTGCCAATTGAGACATTTTGGTAGAAGCAGGAAGTGTTAAAACCAACCCATCAGGGGCATCTTCATGCTCCAGTTTGTACAAGTATAAAAAGTACCTTGTAAGAGTTCCCTGTGGCTTAATTAACAAGTACATTGGTGTTTTTCAAGTGTTTTAGAAAACCAGGTGAATGGTGTTCTATTAAGTCCCTATTGAGCACCTGTGGAATTCAGTGGGATATTACTGAGTTTCATGGATGTTAGATCAAATCCTTATAGCAAAGTGCTTTTTACTGTTATGACTAGCTAGGAGGCTTTAAAGAGGCAAAGCATTCAGGAAAAGACTGAGGTCTCTTACAGGGAAAATGTGCCTGATTACTGACTTCCAAAAATTAGAACTTAAATTTCAACACTACCTATCTCCATTTTTGCACAAAGTAACAAAGAGTCCACTTAAGCTTTGTCAAGGCCTTTACTTCAAACCAGCCTAGTGTGAAGGTCTCAGCTATTGATGAAATAGTGATGGTTACAAAGAAGAGGATGGATTTATTTTTGCCCTTACTTTTTATGACTATCCTTGCAATTGTCTGAAATGTGGGATCTTGGGCAAGTGCCCTTGCTGATAGCCTCTCTGAAAGATTGGGATTCATACCCCACAATAACACACTTCAGCTTCTTCTCAGACAGCCAAGAGCTGGGCTAAATCAAGGCTCATGACCTTTCCTACAGGTAGGTAATGCCTTTTTACCTTCACTCTCTAACTGCTCCTTCGGAATGTGGGTCTGATCCTAATAGGAGTAGCCTGAAATGGATTAATTTGCAAAACTGGGCACGTGATACAATGTCTGAGGTCTCCAGGTGGCTGGAATTCTCAAAAATCTGGCTTGGTTCTAGCAAGGCACTGCATTTAAATAATCTTTTGCAGCTATTCTTTCCCCCTCTCCAGTGCAGGTGCTGCATTTGTTTCATGACCATTTCCATAGTATTTTGACTTGGATGAAGTGACAGTCTTTCCCACAAAAGAGTCAGAAGTATTAGCAGCAGAATACTGGCAGGATCAGACTGTTAGGTGTGGAAATTTGACAGTGAAATCAGAACTGGCTCTATTTGCATGACTTTGCCCCTATCTTCAGGGTGATGGAAAAAGAATAGAGAATAGTAAACCACCAAAGCCAAATATTTATGCAAAATGAGAAACACTCAGCTGCTACTTATAATCATTTGTGCATCATTAGAGACTTCTCATCAGACACTTGATCTCAGCACAGTGCTCAGGCCATTAAGATGTGCTCTGATGAGCTCTTGGAATAGCTGCATAAACAAGGTATAGGAATATATTGTATTTAGCCAGCCAAAATGTCAAGGATCAAATTCTCCAAAATATTATAATGTATTGTGTGATTGGATTCAGGATTATGGCTTTGGGCTCCTCCACATTATGAAACTGACTCAATTTAAAAGTCTCTAAGGTCCTGTACAAGGATGGACCTTGAGGCTTGTCACAAGGGTAGATCCCTGTCGTATGTGAGATAGATGAATATCCTTGGAAGATGGGAGTTGTGCTGTTCATTGATGCTCTAAGGTATCTTCTCTGAAGGGGAACAGATATGTATTAAGCCATGCTTCATAAAATTCATTTCCACTCTAGTACCTGGAAAAACCTGAAAAGTAATAGCCCAGAGTTTTAATACAGGAGTGATTGGGCATTCAGCTGAGCGTGGCTTGCTGTGCCTTTTCACTCAAGGATGTTAGACTGCACTTTCTTGAAAAAGGGCCTTGACTTCTGAAGGATGAGAGAACCAATTTGTTTCCTACTGATTGGTCTTGCCAAAACCAGCAGGCACCATGCAGTAGTGATAAAGCAGATGTGACAGAGTTGAGCTCAACTCTTGGTACTTAATGTGTTTCCTTGTAATATTCCTCAAGTGTGATGCTTTGCCTTTCCTCCTGCAGCACCACTTGTGGATTCCAGCTCAGGTCACAGCAGTTCAGCGATGCTGATGTTGTTGTCAGTGGTGTTTGTGGGCTTGGCTGTTTTTTTAATCTACAAATTCAAGAGGTAAGTTGGAAAACTTTGGGGTGGGAGGAAGAGACTCTGGGTGGTTTACAGGAAACTTGTGCAGAGCTGTGCCTGAATTGCAAATGAAGGGTGAACTGTGCTGGGCATCAGGCTTTGATGAATGTAGCTCCCTGTTCCTGATACTTAGAGAGGAAACCATCTACTGCTGTTTCATCACAAAGCTGGTGCTCCAAAACTTCACCAAGAGCTCAGAAATCATCTTCTGCTTCAGCAGATGTATTTAAACCACAAACCAGAAATGGGAACCTTTGTGCTCACTGAGATACACAAAGCAAGCTTAGTCAAAAACCACATGATGGATGACTTCATGCAGTCTATACCCACCTGCCCAGCTGCCTTAGTGCAGAAGCATCTCATTTGTGTCTTTTAAAGTGAATAGGTTAATCTTGCAGAGGAGCAGGTGTGTTTGTGTTAAAAGTGGGAGACTCAAAGCCAGAAAAATTTGTGTAAAGCACCAAAATGCCTTTGGGAATATGTGCTGAGATTTACCTTGACAGATGTTAATATAAACCTTTTGCTTCCAGACAGCAGGCAGGACCAGGTCTGGCCGGTGGCACTTGGCTGCTGCAAGCTGTGAACCAAAATATGTGATAAGAATGGCCTATTTGCTGAAGGCCTGCTTTATGAAGATATATTTTAGGCAGATGGAGCTCCTTAGGAGGAACTTTGCATTCAGTACAATGCTTACAGTATAAAATGGTCTGTGTGCCTAGACCCTGACCAGTGGCAAAATATTGTGTTAGAAACATAAGCCAAGTCTGGCTTAAAATTAAATAAATAAAACTTTCTGGACATAGTAGTTTCTCTAAATGAAAAACTAGAGCTTTTCCTGTCCAGATTCCAGCTAAATGTTGCTTTCTCCAGCTTTTCTGCTCCCAGCATAAGGCTAGTATTCTCTAAGGATGTTAGTGGGATGCAAACAATATTCAAAATTAAATTATATGATAAAACAGGCATCTATCCTAAGCTCCAGGTTTAAAGTTTCCCTCCTTGCTAACATCTTGCATTAACCATTGTCCTAATCAGTGAGTGGCACTCCTTGTAGTGCTTGATCCTGTGCACATGCTAACTGTTATCAAGCTCCCACTGATTTCAGTGGCCCAGGACAATTGCCAGAGAAAGCATTTGTGTGACTCTGCTCAGAGGCAGATTTCAAGGCCTTCAGCACGACCTCATTTTGCAGCCTGAAATCCCCTCTCTGCTTCTGTGAGGTGACTACAGCTTCCCAGGAGAATGGGATTTGTTTAAGGCACCAATTTAATAGTGTGCTGGGGAAGCAGCTGATGATTACTCTCATACACAGATGTAAGATGAGGAAGGCAAAATCTTCCTGGGAGATGTGACAAGCTGTAGGTACAGCCCTGTGTAAGACATGCTTTTCCTTGTGTCTTGGTGAGATGGTTTCCTAGGTTTGGCCTGATGTCCTTGGCCCTGTGGTCAGCAGTTACCATTGCTGTGGTTACCACTAGTAGTTAAAGAAGAGTCTTTATATTCCAGCTGCCAGAAAACAGTGAGAGCTTGTTAATGCACTTTGCTCTGGCACTCTCTGGGTCATTTTCTGCTACTACAGCTCATAAAACTGACTCTTGTACTACTTAAGCACCCTGAGCTTTGAGTACAGCAGCCATCAGCCTTCTATTATGCTCTAGGGCTATGGAGACCATACCTTGTTAAAATCTGTCTGAAAGTTGATTATATGACAAATTGGGAGTAAAGAGGAAGGTGGTCAAAGCATCAATTTTGCTTAGTCCAAAAGCTTATTAACTGGCTGTCTCCTCTTATCTCTCTGTCGCAAAGGGGAAAAACACAGATCAAATTGACAAAGTTTAGGATAAGTCATATACACAGAGTGTTCTCAACTTAATTTTTCAGAACAGAAAGTAACTTTTCAGCTCTGTCTGAAACTCCTGGCTCACTGGAGCAGAAATGAGAGCATGCAATGATTCTTAATGGAAAAAAGGGGAGCAAACCCAAAGCTTTCCTGTGGCTCTGAGTGATGCAGAAGTCCATTAGCCACATGTACTTTGATTAATGGTGGTCCTAGCCTGAATACAGAATTTCTGCTTACAGGGAAAGGTTATGGGAGAGCATAGGCTGACATGATTTTTTAATTCTACAAATTCATAGATTTGGTGCTTTGCTGGTTTGCACACAGACTTCTTATTACGAGTCCATCAATTTATAGACTCAGCAGGCATGTTAAACACTGCTGCCAGAGAGATGCTTATTGAGGAGGTCCCAGTGGAAAAGGAAGGAAGAAGGGAAAAGTATGGAAATAATCTGTAAAAATGTTTCTTTTCTGGAAGATTGAGCATATATCAGTCAATACTGTGTGTGTATGAGTGCTGAGCAGTGGTGGGGCTGTGGGGCAGTCCAGGTGTGTGTCCTGGGACAGCAGGGCAGGACTGTGGGCTTGTGTGTGCTCAGAGTGATGTGCTTGTGGCCACCTGTGTTGTGCTGGGAGGCACAGCAGGATTAGGATTTGGGTATGCATTCACATATGTACAGGGATCTCAGTTTCTTTTTTCCCTAACTCTCTGAAGTATCCTGGCTCTCAGCCTCACAATTCTAAAGAGCTTTTCCCACCTTTCCACGCAAAGTTCAGAGACTCAGAGATGATCACTGCTCTGCTATTGCACAGTTTGGAAGTAGAACGAAGTCTTCCACTATCTCCAGGCATGTTCTCCTGTCTCTATACACCTTCAGACAAGTTCTGGGCACCTAGATTCTATGGGAATGCATTAGTTCTCACTCATTTCCTGTGGAGTTCCCAAATCTTCTCATGGCATATACGGCATATTTAAACATTAGAAGGTAGGAGAAAGGGAGAAGATCATGAATTTTGTCATCTGCTGCTAAACATCCCAAATATGTCCTGGCTTGATGCTGGTTAAGAACAGAATGCTAAATCAAGCCAATAGCACAAGTTGGTTGAGGCCAGAGCTTCACTGGAGTAAAATCAGCATAGATCTATTGAATTCATGAGAGCTGAGGCAATTTCCACTGTTTTTAGTCTCTGACATATCCAACAGCACATAGATCAGCATAAAGATATGGCATTTTATGTTACTTCTTTTGAACAAGTTTTCTTTCTCTCCCACTCCTGTGTGCTTTAAGGAACTCAAAATATTCTCCAAATTTTCCTTTTTGGAGCACTGTGAACTGCATGGCACGAAGACTTTCTAAGAGCATTAGGAAAAACAGACAACTTCCAACAGGCAATGCAGATAATCCTGCAAACCCCACGATGCTTAACACATTCCTTTTCAGCTCTCTCATTTAAACTTGCATTCCTCCAGGGATTACTTCCTGTCTGTCTAAGCCTGTATAATCTGTCTACCTGACTGACTCTCAAGGATATAATTCTAGCAGGCCAAGGTAACTTTGCCTGGGAGAAGGAGGAAGAAATAATCCCTTCACTTCCTTGGCTTCCTGAGCAGCAAGGAAAAATAAGTCCCTGCAAACTTGCATGATCCATAGCATGACAAACTGGTTTTTGCAATGGAATGGCAACAAATAGGCTTTGGATGGGTGTTATGAGGTCCAAATCCTTCCTGACTCTGAGGCAGGAGCAATTCTTTATAACTCTTTCAGATGTGACTGAGTCAGTGTGGGCCTGTCAGCAGCAACAAGCCCAGCAGTTTTTTTGCTCAGTTGATACTAGTGCCAAATTGATTTTTACTTTTGGTTTCCAATGCAACCCTGATCATATAATAAATACTGAGAGAGTTGACAATTGCAGCTGATTGTACTTAGTTAATTGCTGCTGTCTGAGCTGAGTGCAGTGTCCACTGTGTGCACGATTTAAAAGGGCAGAACACTGAAGTTTGCAGCTGAGGGAGGCTTTTTTGCCCATGATGTGAAAACAATGGCCTGAGATTTGGAGTACCTTTGGCTGTTATTGGAATTAGTGGATGCTAAGGGCACTTTCAGAGGTGAACCTCCGGGTGGTACTTTCACCATTCTGAGAGCTCATACTTTGCATCACTGCCAGTGCTGCATTTCTGGGATTGGTCTCAGTTTAGTTTGTCTCATTAATAAGTGACATTCTGAGGATCCCTGTGTTACAAACCACAACCTCTCATTTTCTTTTCCTGTGCAGGAAAATCCCATGGATTAACATCTATGCCCAAGTTCAGCATGACAAGGAGCAGGAAATGATTGGCTCTGTCAGCCAAAGTGAAAATGCCCCCAAAATCACCCTGAGTGAGTTCACAGACCCTGAGGAGCTGATGGACAAAGAGCTGGACACACGAGTGATGGGTGAGAGACAACCCTCAGCTGCGTTCTGTTTCACAGTCTGGGTGAAGATTTTGGTCTTTTGGGTATTAGGAGAGGCAGTGCCTGACCCTGGGTACAAGTAGAGCCCTGGGGTGCTGGGATAGGGAGTAAATCTCTCTCAGCAGCAGGATAATGGAGTTTCTCTTATAGATTTTCAGCTATTCCCAGGGTAGGAACCTGATTCCAGTGGTAGGTATAAAGTGAGTAATGGCTGTGGCTCACACCTATTCCTGCTCATGACCCTGCCTCTCTTGTGGAAGAGTGCCAAATTCCCTGTACTCTCAGAAGAACCAGCTGAGCCAGGCTCACACTGTTGGTGTGCTGTGATTACAAGGAAATATGTCCCTAATAGCTTAATGAGTTTACTGCTGGTCAGCTGACCTGTAGCAATTGAGTTTTCTGCATGCTCCCTGCTTATTGCAAATACATAAAAAAATGTGCATCTTTTCTGTCTCTACACTTACACTACCACATCCTAAAGAGTGAGAAGCAATACAGACCAAGCTGTTGAAGCCACTGCACTGATTCTCTTCTCCATTTTCTCCTCCACAGGAAGCATCTCAACAATTGCCAACAGTGAAAGCACAAAGGAAATCCCCAACTGCACTAGTGTTTAATACTGAGAATCCACTTGGTCTACAGCATTTCTGAATTTTTATTTGTAATTATTATTGTTATAATTATTATTATTATTATGAAAAAAGAAAGAGTTATATGTCATTATTATCATTTGGGAGGGAATGGGGTGGGCTTTTTGTGTTTACCAGGGCTGCATTCATAAATAGCAGAGGTTCTTCATATTTAGGGAATACACATCAGATTAGAAATAAAAAGCAAAGAATGAGTCAAGTGTGCAATGAGATTTGAATGCCAGCTTCCTGTTACATACAGAAAGGGAATTATATATTCAAATCCAACAGATAGGTGTCGTACCTTAGGCAACATGTTGTAAGTCAATTGTCCCTTTTCAGCCCTTTTCAGAATAAGTCATGAATCAGCTGCTTCATCCTGCCAGAGGGTTCAGACTGGGTTGTTGGACCAGGCTCTGCAACATGCCAACATCCCTCGCTTTCCAGTGACATGCATGTCTCAGCTTTTTGCAGGATCTTGCCTCTTTTAATTGCTTTTAATTTCAGTCACCCTCTGGCACTGTTGACTGCTGAGAAAGGAAAAGACAAAATCAGAGCAAACCCACACGTCAGTGTTCCTTGGACCACAGACTGGCTGGAGGGGACAGCACCACAAGCAGAGGAGGAGCGAGCCTGAGTTTATGAATGCAGCCTGGCCCCTGTGCATGTGAATAGCGAGGATGCCGAAGGCCTACTGTAGATATTTACAATGTACATAGCTTTTTATTTCTTGGGAAATAATTTAATGTTTAGTAAAAGAAGATATGTTTAAAAGAAAACCTGAACCACACACACACACACGTGCACGCCACGTGCACACACACACACACACACACACACACACACCACGTACAGCCAGCCAAACAGGGACCCTGGTGAGCACTTGAGTCACACTTTGGTTCCAAGTGTGTTCCAGTTGTCTGTCATATTTCAATCTGACACTGCTCTCTATAAAGAGAGTAGTTTATTTCTCTATGTATAACTGCAAGCCTTTTTTTACATATATGTATATATATATATGGTGTCATTTCCTGTGATGGAGCAGAAAAAGATATTAGCAGCCAGACTATGAGCCTGTCATAAATATTTTAATGATGTTTATCATCTCTTCATCCTTGTCACTGTTGCCCACTTCTGAGAATGATCTTAGTGGCATCTGTTAGTGAAAATGAGGAAAAGAATCCTGAAATATTATCACCATCTCTGTGTAGGTAAATATCAGTGGCCTTGCCATACCCAGCACAACCTCAGCTCAACAGTGGGGCGGGTTGCAGCAGCTTTATTCCCAGGGGGAAGTCATGCTTTTTGCAGCTCAGCTGATGAAGTGAAGTGCCATTTAGGATGTGTAAGAGTAGTAAATTTTGGCTGAACATGATGCATGCGATTAGGGACTGCTCTTTGGAGAGGGCAGTGGAGGGTCACACCTGCATTAATGAGCTGTGAAAGGTCGTTTCTTGTGAGTGCTGCAGAATGGCAGCTCCCAGCTCAGAGTGGAGATTTCTGCATGGTGGGTTGGTGTTTTCTGATCAGAATAGGGAGGTTAATGAAGAAAAGGAATTGAAAAAGCTCTTTAGAAATTTTTTACTACACTGAACTGAGGATATCCCTATGAAGAGGTGGAGTTTTGGGGCAAGAGGTTGATTTAGTGGTGAGTTACTTTTTATCCATTTTTCTTGAGTTGATGATGTCAAAAATGAACCTTATTCTGCAGAGTATTGGCTTGTAGGACCCAGCAGGAGGGAAAGGAAGATTGGGGGGCATGTCTGGGAAGATGTTTAGTCTTTGTGTGATAACAGGAGGCAGAAATAACAGCAGATGACAATGTTTGTTATAATTTCTAGGATCTGGGTACAGGACTTCAATCGCCTTGAATACACCTGGGCTGAAATGAGGAGATGGCTGGAATTTGGGTGTTACTTGCTATCTCCCTGCATTGCAACAGGCCAGTGGGCTACAAACCAGCCTCGGCCTCGTGTGTTCACTCTGTTAGTGGGCTGGAATGTCTTTCAAAGGTTAAAATCCTGGTGGCTCTGCAGGTGGAGAGAAAACTGGTTAAACACAATTTTGCAAAACTCAGGAAGTGTTTCAAGATTAAAATTGTAAACCTGAAAAATAAGGAAAAACTATTTCTTGAGAAGTACTAAAACTAAATATTCTCAGGTTTTTTTCAGTCAGTTTTGTGGATTTTTTTCTGTTGATTTAAAAATATTTATCTTCTGTTTTCCCCCTCACTTTCCTGCTCTGGGTTCTAATACAAGGTGAAGAGCAATGGCTGTGTTATTCTATTTAACCTTGGTTTCCATCCATCACAAGTGCATAAACTGTTGCATTACTGTCTCTGTTCTACTGAAACTCCACAGTAGTTTGCAGTAATGGCCCAGTCTGATGATAAGACTGTTAGCACAAGGCCATAGCTTCCCATTTAGGTGGAGGTGGGAGGGATGTACATAAACAATGGTCCCATGGGCTTTGAGCTGAAGTGTGGGCTGATCTCAGTCTTTGCTGATCATTAGGATTTGAGGTACTGCTGTGGTGAGCTGCTGCAGAGGGCCGAATGTAAAATACTCATTATTTTCGGTATTAACTTTTTTCTTTATAAACCATGAGGCAAAGTGATGATTTTCATTGTTGTTTGGAATTTTATAGGTTTTTCACGGGCTCCATCTCATGCTGTTTTAAGAAGAAAGGCAGAGGATTACAGTTTTCACAATTTTTTTCCTAATTTCTTTTCACAATTTTTTTACATTTTATTCCTTTACACTTTTAAAATTGCTGTTAAATGTCTCAAATGGGAGAAAGTAAGAAGGAAAAACTGGGAGTAAGCTGTTGAAAAAATGGAAAAAAATTCACTTCTCAAAAAGAAATTTAATCTCAGTGAAGGCTGAGAAATTTCTGAATGACAGTTTTGGAGAAACATCTGTCTAGAAAGTCATTTTCCATCCAAAATGATCCTAAAGTATCCTACAAAGCAATCAAGAAAAATCCATGAAGCCAAAACTGCCATGTCAGAAAAGCCTGACTGATTCTTACGTTTGCTCAAACTTCCTCTTCCATAGGACTTGGTGGGTGTCACTGCCTCTCAGTGCAGTTTGTCACACCTGTCAGGACAGGGTGTGGGCTCCAGGCACGTCCCCAGGGTGTGCATGGCACCACATTTACCAGGTCATTCCTGCTCCTTTAGGGCACAGTGATGGCTGATGGCAGCTGGAGAAAGCTTGGGTTCATCACTGAAATCTGCTCCTTTAGAATCCAAAAAGAGTGATTACTGCACTCCTGTCTGTCCATGGGACCTCTGCAAGGTTTGGGCTGGGCAGCCAGCCCTCTTCACCATTTTGAAAGTGCTGAGCTGCAGTGTTAGCACAGACTGGAGTATTGGCCACTTTTATTTGTCTTGCTGGAAAATAACAACTTGGGGTTGTCATTAGGGTTTTTCCCCCTGCAGGTTTTACCCCTGAGGGAAATGCAGTGGAAGCTGTAGATTGTTATTTACCTGAGTAATGAGGGAAAGAGGCAATGGCATCAATGGAACATAAATTGCTCCCACAATGTAATTATATAAAAAGAGGAAATGAAAGAGAGAGAGGCAGAGAGCAAGAGACTGGGTGAGTGCCCTCTATCACTGCCAGCCTTTCCCCCATGATGGATTAGCTGTAATTTAGGATTAATGCATGAGATCTGGAGACTAGATGCAGCTTCTGGTTCTGTGTGGCTGACAGTCTGATATAAAATGAACCTTTGTTTAGTTTAACCAGTACTCAAGAACCCCAACCCTAAACCTGGAAGGATCAGAGGTGAGACCAGAGTGGCAGAGGGCTAGAGAATGTTTCAGACACAGTTGCCATCAATGAGAGCCTGTGTAGGAAGTGTGCATTTTCTTTTGGACTAAACTTTGGTTTCACAGATGTACAAAGATGTCCTGATGTCCTGTTCTCCTCCCTTCCCCTTCAGTCAGCTCCCACACCTATTCCAGGTCTAATGAACCAAACCAGAATCCTCACATTCTTTCTGATGATGTTGGACAGTGCATTAAACCCAAACCACCACCGTGGTTTCAAAGGATTAAATGAGACAGACAATTGCAATACCTGTATTGAACACAGTAATACAACTGCATGAGTCATATATATACATATATATATACTGTTCTTGGTTTTATTGTTCCATTTGAATATTTCTACTGTAAAAAAAGGCAGTGGTTTTGAAATTGTTGAAAATAAATGTATTTTTGTACATCAGAGTTACCCCTGGCTGCTTTTTCAATCCTTGTTCTTTTTAGATTTCCTTTTGGCAAAGTCTTCTTTCTCGTCTGAATTTCCCTTGCCATATCTATCCCTCCAACTCTGTTATTCAGGGTCATGCAGGCACATGGAGTGTCAACAGAGAAATGTTCTAAGGCAAGACTTTTAAGATAAAACAGAAAACAGCTACCTCTCCTTCCTTCTTAGTGCTCCTCTCAAAAAATAATTATCTTCTTACCTTTCCATTCTACAGGCTGATTCTCTTTGGAGCCTTGGAGGTGAATAGGAGGGGAGAACACTCTGCTTGTACAAGCACAACCCCATAAATCCCATGCTCTCACCTGTCTGATTTTAGCTTGTAAGAGACTGTAAAATGCCAATGTGGGAAAAAGAAAAGAAAAAAAGTTTCTTCACTCCTTGGCACAAGAGACTGTTGAAAAACAGAAAAGGGCATGGAAATATGTCTCTGGATATGTATCAGCCATCTCCACCCATGCACATGCATGCACACCCCACGCTCCCTCCTTTCCTTCAGGTCTGAGGTCCATAAACTGCAGTTGTTTCTGGTTTTCCTTTATGTCAGAAAGCTGAGAAAGTCAGGCAGTGAAGGACTGGGTTGGCCATCCCTGAGTGTCATGTATGAGATGCTTTCAGCATCACAGAAGACCTCTCAGCTTTTGAAATATTTGTGTCTGCACATCTTTACAGCAATGATAGTGAAACACTTGTGTTCTTGGGATCCTGAGCTACAAGTTATGGACAGACAAGCACAAAGGATGAAATTGCCATGGCTTAACAAGCTACCACTGAGACCCAGTGCTCAACTGTTCAGAAACCCAGCTAAGTGCAGCTGTGGAGTCAAGTGCAGGCACTTAAACTTCATAGCCTAGAAACATGAGCAGTAGCTCAATCTTTGCCTGAATTCAGCTGGTTTTTCTGTGATGGATGGACCTCTTATTCCCTTTATTAAGGGCAGTGTAAGCATTGTTTACTACATTATGAAATTGTCATGGTTGTGCCAAGTACCCCTCTATCAGGGAATTGGTGCTCCTCAGGAAAATGCATCAGAACTGCTCCTGGACTCAGCTCCTCCCTGTCTTGTTTCACTTTCACACACTTGACCAGGCTGAGGCTCTGCTTAGCTGACTTTGCCTTCTTTGCCTGGGTCTTCCTTTCCCTTGGCCCTCTCCCCAGGGAAGTACTCTGATTATTAAGGACTATCAAAGCCCCATTGCATTACTGACATATTATTGTAATACATCACTTGAGTGCTGCTCTGCTGTTGTATATCATGGTGCTACATCAGGGAAATGGCAGGTGACAGGAGCCCCAGACCCAGAGACTGATCACTTTTCTAAGCTTTATGGCCTGCTTTTTTTTCTTTTTTTTTTTTTTTTTTTTTTGCCAAAGCCAGCAAATAAAGGCAAGGAAAGCAGTATTGGAGTGCTGCCATGAAGCTTTCAAAACCTTTAAATATATTTACCTCTACATTTTTCCCTTGACCCTGAAACACTAATTAAACAAATTTGCTGATGTTTCTGTATGAGACCATAGAGATGAGTTTATTTTGGGTCACAGAGGAAAGAACAGTTGCTCACTAGGAACTGTTTCATATATGTCTGTGAGGGAGCAGAAAAGAAAGATTTGTCCTTGCAAAACAAAAAATAATAATAATAAATAATATTTTATAATAATAATTTGTTCCTGAATTTCAAAAAAATTATTACTAGTAAGTCAATTGACTGTATTTTAAATGTGCAGGTAAGGGTAGGACTGAAGGCAATTGTGCTGTTGATGTTGGGATTTTACCCTTGATAAATATAAAAATATTTATTTTACAGTTGCTTTATAGTGGGTCTACCTGTTCAGGTCCCCTGATATCAGTGAATTTAGTCTTGATTTACACCAGTTTGAGCTCTCACATTAAGAGGAGTTACATGCAAACTTAAAGGATGGAATAAATCCTTTTTAATGCCTCATTGTGAATGTCAAGCAGTTTTCAGACCAAAATTTAGGGGAGATTGTAATACTACTACTAATAAAAAAATCACATACAGGGATGTAGTTGGAAGGAAGAAGTAGCATGTTTATTAAATTAAACAGAAATGTTATGATGATGTATGTTTTTGAAATCTTCTATTGGCTATGTGAACCTGAAAGGCAAAAAGGACAGAAAAACTGGAATCCAGATGTGAAGCAGAGTGAGGAAGAAGAGAGGTGGACCAGGCTGGCTGGGGTCCTGTGGCTGACCAGGAGGCACAGTGAGAAGCACAAGGTTGGTTAATCATTTAATGACTTTAGCACAGGAAGTTTCTAAAGTCTCAGCCTGGATCAACTGAATCAATAGAAGATGGAGAACATTCAGGCCATATAAAATGGAATCATCTCTGCTTCTACATCCTGATGCTCAGCATTGAAATACATATTTTAAGCAAGTGATTACCTACTGAAGTGTCCCATTGTTGAGCACTGAGCATCCTGACAAAGCAGATTTGGGTGAGTGAGGGCTCAGGAAGAATTTGTTGGCCAATTTCAAAGCTCAGTTTAGGATTGCATGTGATTTTATTTAATGGGTTGGGTGGTTGCTGAGAAAAAGAAGTGGCTCCTGATGCAGGTTGTAAGGAAAATGGACCTGAAGAGGTCAGTGGGGAAAGAGAAGGAAGATGGATGACAAAACACTGCAATATTTCTCAGTTCATGGGACACAATCGTCCTTCATGGATATTAATTTGTCTGTATGCTGGGTGAAGCATGCAACAAGTTAAAATCCTTGGCTGGGAGGGGAGACAAGGATGAGCCTTAGAGGGAACCCTGTGAATCAAGAACTGACTACAGCGATTGTCTGGGCTAGACAAGGGATGTAGCTGCCTTTCTTGTCTTTTTGAAATGAGCATTCCCTGAAAAGACCCTCAGAGAAACCAGGGACAGTAGAGAAACTTTAATGAGTACAAAGGGTGGTGAAAATAATGTGAGATAATCTGACAACCAAGATAAGTCAAAGTCAGCCTTGGGGGCATCTGCTGCTGCCGCATCTGGAAACATTTGGGTGCAGTTACAGTGCCCCAACATGTACACACCCCTCATTTCAGAGTGGTTCTGGGTCTCATGAAAGTCCACAAGGATGGAGAAAGGCTGAGACCAACAACATGCCACACAGAAAGGCTTCTCTTCCCTCAGGAGTCCCCCACAGCATGCATGTGCTGAAGGGGGTGAGGCTTATTGCAGGCAAGTTTGAAAGTCTAAATCTATTTGTGGCTCTGGACCTTATTGCCTAATAACATCAGCTACACTTGGGATACTCCAAGATACTGTTAGAAAAACCTGTGAGACTATGGTTTGAATTTTGTAGGCTATGCAGAAAAGTCTCAGCATAAGCTTCAACCCCACTTTCACCCACTGCACTTTGGGACTATGAATAATTTACAATATTATAATATTTACTGGGTGAACAATTTGTTCATTTCTAACAGGAAAAGTCACAGAAAGGGCAAGCACATGGCTTTTTTCCTGTGGCTTTGGTGCAGGGGAGCCTGGAGAAGATGCTGTTGGCCTCAGTGGGCACTGTCCCCCTGGATCTGTCATTAACACCTGCAGACCTTGGGGCACACCCTCACTCTGCACAAACACTCACAAGCATGCCACAGCCTCTATAATTTACCAGCAGAGGAGGGGGATTTAAGAACAGCTGCAAATTACTATCAATTCAAAATACTTTCATCGGCCTTGAAGCATAAAGTGATCCTGAGTAGTAGGAGGGAATTGAACTTATTTATTTATCTGCTCCACTAATGAATTTTTGACAAAGCTATTTGGAGAACAAGATGTGAAGATGATGCAAAGTCTAAGCAAATTAGGGAAGACTATGCCAGGCTGAGAACCAAATTCCTGCACATGAGTCTGATGGAAGTTTCTGGGCTTAGGAACTCCTAAATCAGTCCGGCGTTGCTCCATGGGGATGGAGAACAAGAGGGAACTGAAGAAAAGGTTAAGTTCCTTACTTGAGTGGCTACTTGGACTTAAACCACTTACCTAAGGTCATGCATTAGTTTCTGTTTTGGGCTAAGGTGAGTGTCTCCATGCAGTTAAGCTCCATCATGTCTGAATCCTAATTTCCATTTGTAGCTGCTGCACACCAACAATCTGCAGACTGGGCTGGACCTTCCCCACAAACCATCTGGCTTACATTAGGAACTCTGGCTGTAGGAGAGCCTAAAAAGGACACCTGGACTGGAAGGTGGCAAAGAGTGGGTGTAATAGGCTTTAAAGCAATGCTGAGGGTTCACTCTGAGCCCAGAAGGGTGCTAGGGTTTTTATTTGTTGGTTTTCTAAGATGGTAAAACCCTGCCTCTAGTTTTTAAATAATAATTAACAGCTCATCAGGAATGTTGGCTTCAGAAGTTATTACTATGTTTCAACAGATGTTCAACCAGTCAGATTATTTAATTAGCTTCATGCTCTTTAACCTCATAAATCTGTGAAAGCTGTGGCAAGGAAAAGGAAAATGAATTCATGAAAATAAATCAATACCTTAGACCTTAATATAGCCTAAAAATTTTTGATCCAAGCACCACTGAAAAGTTTGGGGAGCAAATGGAATGCTTGTCTTTGGGCTATAAAATCACGTATGAACACAGTTTTAAAAGAAAATGCCCTGGATTCTCAGCACAGCATTCTTGGAAAGTGGGAAAACTTTTACACACAAAAAGCCTTTGTGGGTAGGGAACTGGTTTGGTATTGGAGAAAACTTGCATGTGGTCCCTACCTCTAACAGTGACTTAAGATGTGACTTTCAGAAACTCTGTTTTTTCCTGTCCTCCTTAAACAGTGGAAATGTTGTCTCAAGCACAGCCCAACCCTAAGGATATTTCTCAAAATTTCTCCAGAGAAGAGGGTCACCATTTCAGACAGTATTTGGAAGAAAATCTTCTCTGCTTCCTGTTCACTAGGATACCTTGGGAGACTGGCTCCCTGATTTCCTCACCTCTGTTACTTCCTTAGCTTGGCCAATAGCAGTATCTCTCCTTCTGTTATACTAAAAGCCTTTTTATGTTATTTTGAAGTGGATGGATTGATAGATAGCCTAGGAACCTGCCAACATATCTGCAGAGCCCCAAGGCCACCCTAGCCAGTGAAGATGGAGCACAAAGTGACAATTTGGTTGCTTCACTCTCCATGGTTCATCTGTAGTATTTGGGGCTGCTGCAGACAATAAGGTTAGTGCTCAGTGTGTGCGAGTCTGACTTTGGAAATGATCCTCCTCTCTTCAGTTTCAGGCCATTCAGTGAGCAAATCTTCCTATTGCATGGCAAGAATCAGCCACTGCCAAGATCCTGGACCAGCAGGAGGTAGACTGGTGCCTCTGCAATTACTGCACTCATACACTGTGTGATTACAGGGGACACAAGTCGGTGAATCAAAGCATACAGTGACCCACTTCATCCTCAACGTGCTTGGAAGTAAAGGGTTTTATTCCCATGTGTGGTATTTTAAAATGTGTTTCCCTCATCTTCATTTCAAAAAAAATACTTTGTTAACAGACTTTTGCCCTCCAGAGACCAACTTCAAACAAGACATCATAGAGGAAAAGCTCCATTCAGTAAGGGCTTTTTGTAACTTTGTTGGCTCCAGCAAACCATTTTTTTCCTTATTTTTTCCTTCCAGCAATTTCATATAATGTGTTTCACAATATGCCTAACTTCCATAAATCAGAGGGGATGAAAACCTGCACATGGCAGGAATGGATTTGCTCCAGAAACTTCTGAAGGTCAGTTTTGACTTTGCTCTGAGCTCTGTGGAGTGGGATTGAGGTCAAGCATGGACAATATAGTAATTTCCTTGAATCCTGCAATTAAATGGTTTTTTTTGCTGCATGAACCTGGTAACACTTTCTACACATGCACCAGTCATTGCTCTGGACTGTGTTTTCCTGACTGCAGCACTGCAGTGGGTCTGCTCCTCCTGTTGCTATTCCCATGGTAGGAACTAACCTCACCAATTGCATTTGTCTATTTTCTACAATCAGATATTTTCCTATGGATGTGTTATGGTTTGGTTTTCTGGCTAGCTGCTTTCTTTCACCTCCTGCACCACCACCTACTTCTCTGCCTTTCTTACTTGCTTATATCCCTGCTCAGAAATTCCCACCTATGCAGCCAGTTTAGTGGAGAGGTGAAATTCACCCTTGTTCATTCAAAGGTGGGGAAGAGGAGAAATCTGGCTGTTGAGGATGCCCATCTTCTGTATCTTTACTTCACCACTACAAAATTTAAGTTCAAGATGTTCAGGCAATGTGAGCTCCCTCCTTCTGAGGGTTAAAACCCATCATCTGCTGTGTCTGTCTGCAGGTCAGGGACACCCTTCTGCTGAGGGAGCATCTTACTCAGGCCAGGCTTTGATGTCACCTGTGAAGAGATGGCAGGACTCTGAGCTAGTGCTCTCATTCCCCTGTTCCATCCTGTAGGAAAACAAACAAATGATTTTTACATTTGTTGCTTTTGTTGCTTCTCTGTAGAAAAGATGCTGCCTTTATATATGTTGGTCTCATCACTTTTTAGCCATGACAGAACTAAGAATGAAATTGCAAGGGAAGAAAATGCTTGTAACAGTTGCTTTTTTTTTGATGAAAAATACCTCCCAGGTAAAGGGAGACATTTTCTCTAATAAATCCCACATTTTGTGCAGGGCATGAACAAGTAGGGCTGAGATTTTCACGGTATTGCCAGTACCCAAACAATCTTCTGTTTTCTAGCAGTTAAAAAGAAACTGTAAAAATATCTTTCCATCCAATCAGGAGGGCTTCTTTTAGAAGCTCTTCTTTTAGAACTCCAATGCCTTTCAAAACATAGAGTTTTTTCCTTCCCCTTTCATTTCTTTAATTTTTTTTTTAATGAAGAATACAACAGGGATTAAAATGAAAAAGGATCTGGAATCATTTTGACTGAGAGGAAAGAAATATTTGTACATTATTCATTGTACTCTCGGTTATTCATCAAAAGTTTCATTCTTCAACTAAAGTCTTTTCCTTATCTTAAAGCCACTGACATGAATATATATCACCAAGTTAAAAAGATTGAATTACACTTCTCCTGCTGCTGCTGAGATTCATGGAAGCTCAAAGCCCAGCCTAGTCCCTAGGTGTACCGAGCCACTGCATTTTATGATTTTCGGAGAGCAACGCTAACAGGGTTTGTCTCTTCATTGTGATACGGAGATGATTGAAAATGTGCTGCTGTATTGCTTGATAAAAGACCGTTGCCAAAAAGGAGAGCAGCTTTGTCATTTGAGAACATTACCCATGGGGTTTAAGAGACCTACTTGACAGCAAAAGCTCTAGCAGGTTTTTTTTTTTAAAGCAATATGTTCTCCATTGCCACTGTCAACAGCTACAACAAGAGATAAGAAGGAGCTGAGATGTGATCCATAAAATTTTCCCCAAGTATTGTGTTGCCCCATAAGTACCACGGGAACAAGTGACATTTTCTTGCTTGTTCAGGGAGAGAATCACTCTTGGTTTGTGCTGCTCTTGTCCATTCCCCAGCTCACAGTTCCTGATGTCTGTCCTGTGGGTGCCCAGCTTTGAAATGAGCTGGGCAGAGCACGGCACGGCAGGCTCAGTGTGGGGGCACTGACTGCCCACCCCAACTCGCTGCTTTTTGGAGTTGCAGGGGAGACTTTTGCTGCCACAGTAACACATGAAGTGCAAAGAAAGGTGTTTTAAAGTGAGTGAATTTGGTGTGTTTAATGTGCACAGGCA
This sequence comes from Molothrus ater, assembly GCF_012460135.2. Classification (NCBI taxonomy): domain Eukaryota; kingdom Metazoa; phylum Chordata; class Aves; order Passeriformes; family Icteridae; genus Molothrus; species Molothrus ater. Next base: position 24,695,636 of record NC_050485.2, read on the forward strand.
GGACATGTCCTCTGCAGGATGTGCTGTGATGTCTTGAGGCACAGATGTAGGGAGGCTCTACAGAGCTGTGGCTCATCTGTGTGATGGCAAACAGAGCCATTTTTAGGTCCTGCATTGTAGGGTTAGCAATGAGACCAGAACACTCCTGAGCTGGCAGCAAGGCTGTCCCTGGTGATCCTGTACCAGGGCACAAACTTGGTGGCATCAACTTCAAACTCACTGATATGGGACAGTGAGAAGGGCTCGCACATGTCCTGGCTTTCCTAGTGCATCCTGATAATGAGGTTCTTGGCTCATTTTACGTGTGACACACAGGGGCTTAATTTTTTCTTGATCTTTTTGAAATACATTAAAAAAGCCAGTTCACCCCAAGGGGCCTCAAATTCATGACAGACAGAAAAGAAGTGCTGAGCCCCTCTCTCATACCTGTGTCACAGGTGCTGATGCGGGTGCAGGGGCAGGTGTTAATGTCCCAGGACCAAGGAGCCACATCCAGGCTGCAAAGTGCTGCTGTGACCTTTAGCAGGAGGGAACTCAGTGGACAAAAAATCCCCTTGCTCCTTGTGGCCTAGAAGAGTAAGTTCAGTTTAATAGATTCCTAGATAGAAATAACATTTTCACCAAGTTTGTTGTGCATTTCTGGATGCAAGGCTACCAAATAGTGTATAGGATCACAGCAGCACCAACACAATGCAAAAATGTCATCTAAGGATGTCCAATGCTGTTGCACAGCTGTTTGCTTTGCTAGCACTTCAGACCTGGGGCATTTCACTGCAGAGCTGGTTCTGTACACAGCCACACAGAGCCCCCCAGGCCCCCTCAGCCACCTGCTCCTGTCATGATCCACAAGTGCATTTTTCTGCCTGTCCTGGTGCTTGGGCACCCACCAATCCTTGTTTTGCTCCATAACAAGGAGTGCTTGATGATCTGCACTGACCCATATGTCATTTTGCAGGAACATGCCTTTGATTGGAAAATGGGCCACTGCAATTTGAGAAGGACTGAGCTCCAACCTGCCAAGGGCATGTGGAAATAACTTGAACTGAGAGGAGCTTGACAGAGGGAAACCGTATCTAAAATCCCCATGGAAGTTCAGGAAAACTGGATAAAATAATGACAAAATGGCCAGGAAAAAAAATTGTGACTTGGTTATTCACATTTCAGATGAAATGGAACGGGTTTAGTATGGTGGTGGAGAGAAATGTATTTTTAGAAAACATAAAGGGCCTTTACACTTCTCTTCCTTGTCCTTGACAATTCAGTAAAGGTTGTTTACCTGGTTGCCTCACTCCAACCATAATACATGCAAACTTTTTCCCTCTTGCTGCTTAAGGTTCAGAAAAGAAGACTGGGGTTTAAACTCAGCCCATGTAGCCCTTCGAACTTACCGATTTGAAGAAACAGATTGTGAGAGGCCCAATGAGAAATCCCATTTCTGTGATTTGAATACCCTTCCTTCTCCCTAAATTATGAAGTGATGCTGGGCAAAAAAGTAGCTGAGGCAGTGTGGTTTGCTCTTGTGCTGGTTGAGCAGCAGGGCTGAACCAGGCAGATGACCAATTAGTGAAGGCAAATAGCACAGGAGCAAACTCTTTTGAGCCAGGCTGCTGCTCCAAATGAAATGAAGGGGTTTTCGGCCTGTGCCCAAAATTAAATGAGGCTTAAGTTAATCCAGATGTCCTAGATATGCCCTCAGCATCAGTACTGGTGTACACTATGCTTCTGCTAGGGGGTGTTTTTAACAACAGGACAGAGACTGTGAGGAATTTGGAGAGGTGTCTGCTTTGTTTTGAGCTCTTAAGCCTCTTTGTTTCCAAGACCTGTGCAAAAGCCTAAAGAGGTTTTTAAAGCATAAATAAGAAAATACTGAAAAATCCCACTTGTGCCGTTTCTGCTACCAGAAAATGTGCCAGTAGGAGCAGGTTCCTCACAGCCCACCAGCTCTTAAGCTGCTGGACTGGGAGGATTGTGTAAATCAGTCACTCACACCGACTTCCAGGGAACTGCACTGGGCTTACCAGCCCTGGCTCTGAGCCCTTGCAGAGCTGGATTGAGGTGTACCAGGCCAAAACTGGCAACAATCTCTTCAGCAGCTGCCCTTATTTCACAGGTTAACTTTTTGTCTGTTTCCCCCTTCTGACCTCTGGAGCTCTCTCTTTCCACGTGAGCTGAGCTTCCATGAAAACGATTGTTTAATGGGAACATCTGGTGTGTGAATAGAAGACTTATACTCCTTTTCCCTTTAGTAAATGCTCATTGCATACCTTAAAAGTTGATCTTTAGTTTTCATTCCCTGAACAGAGAAAAAAATATGGATCATTACCTGACAGAACAGCCTGTGCTCTTTAGTTACTCAACATGTGCAGGTGTAAATTGTGAGCCCTGACTTATGAGCTTTTATCATAATTGAAAGGTTTCTGCTGTAAACTCTTGTTTTCTGATGAAAATGTAGCAATCCTTCTTATTGTTCAATTAGTGTTAATTAGATGTTACCTATGTGCAATACTCCTTTTCTTTCAATGACCACAATCTGGGATATTTCTTTTCTGGGAGGAAAATATCTTACAAAAAGAACCATACAAAAATTTCTGATTTCTTTTACATGGGTGCTTTTTAGAACTGTGGAAAATTTTAAAATGAAAGACAAGTAAGTATAAAAAATGTATGATTTGCATTCATATATTTACTTTCCTTCTCTTCCTCTTTGCAATGCAGGTGGTGCACAAAGATAAATGCTGCATGGGCTTTTATAATAACTGGCTTGGCAAACGTGGTGCTGTTGGTGAATTCATAGGCTCCATAAAGTTTTGTTCATGCACTCTGATGACTTTTTGGCTTAGCCAGCTGTACTTGAATTCCTTGCCAGCTGAAAATGATTTACAATCATCCAATGGGAATTGTATAAACCATAGAGAAAAAGTGGATGTGCAAAGTTTTAGGGCAAAATGCTGCATATTAACACAGTTTCTCTGATACTGATTCATGATGACTCCCAACAGATGTTTTGATTTATGCCATCCCTGGCCCTGACATGAGCAGTTTAGGCATGAAAAAGGTTGAGGCTGACCTTCCCTGTGAACTCAGGAACACCTTAAATGGGGAGCTGGTATCCATGATTTCTTTAGGACAGGCTCATAAACTCTACAGATGAGAGTAGTTTGGCAAACCCCATGGCAAGTAAAATGGATATAGCAGTGGGCAATATCCATCCCTGCTTTGAGTGGCAAGGTTCTGCTGTGAATCAGCCTGGTACAGCAGTGGCACTGATTGTACAAATGAAATGATGGGCACTGGTTTACCTAAATGCATTGGCGCCTCCAGAAGAGACAAAGGAGAATTGTATTGTTGGGATTGAATCATTAATTATTTTGGCTAAGGGAGAGTGGGGCAGGCTTTCACTCTCTACAACTTCCTCACTCTGTACAACTCCCTGAAAGGTGGTTGTGCTCAGGTGGGGTCGGTCTCTTTCTCCAGGCAGCAGTGACAGAACCAGAGGACACAGTCTCAACCTGCACCAAGGGAAATATAGGTTGGATATTAGGAAAAGGTGTTTTATGGAAAGAATCATAAAGTTCTAGAGTGATCTGTCCAGGGAGGTGGTGGAGGGTGGTAAGCCATCCCTGGAAGTGTTTAAAAAAAGACTGGATGTAGCACTCAGTGCCATGGTTTAGTTGAGGTGTTAGGGCTGGGCTGGACTCAATGTTTTTGAAGGTCTCTTCCAACCCAGTGATTCTGTGACTCTGTGTGACTTATGGCATGAAGCAGCAGCTTCATGATTCTGAGAATCATGAAATAGAGCCATTTACCATTCTTTTGGAATGATTCAATGTCAAACAGACAGAAAATTATGCCAAAGTATAGAAAATGCCATCCTGGCCTCTCTGTGTCAGGTAGAATTACCCTTCCCTGCTAGCTTGGGTCAAAACTAACAAGTAAAATGATTTACAGTGGCCTGACTCATCAGCCTGTGCCTCATCCACCTGCCCAGCCAACTGTCAGGGCAGCACTGGCTGCATCCAGCTCTGCAGTTGTTCCAGTCCATCCCCAGTCAAGCCAAGCAAGGTGTACACACCATTTGAAACTGCCTGCACATGCTGTTTGAATGACAAGCAGAAAGGGAAACGCCGAATCAGAAACCAGAGCCTCCTTTTCAATGACTGACATGCTGGGGCACGTGGAGTCCTCGTGAGGATCCCCTGCCCTTCACTGCCCTGCAGGCTGCAGTAAGCAGCAGCTTGTCTGTCTATTCTTACTTTACTTTTTTCCGCTCTGCATTGACAAAAAAAGTCATATTTTGAATAAAGATGAGAATTTGTTGCTTTTAAAATCTACTTAATCTACTTGCAATTCCCTGTAGGGGAGCTCTGAGCCTTCTATAAAAGACCTCTTGGTCCTTTGGCCTCGAGTTTTCTGAGATATTCAGAAAATCTGTGCCATATCAGCTGGGACTTTCAAATGACCTCATGTAGCACCAGGCACAGTCTACATAGGACTGATTAAAATACATTCACCTGGTAAATGACAGCTTAGCTATCTTGAAAATCAACTCATTTCCTCTATCATTTGGAGACAATGTGTCCCACTCTCTTCATTTCTGCCTGACCATGTCTTCTTTTGCTGCAAGAAGACACTGCTCTCTGCACAGGCAGCTTGGTCCCACTCCTCTTCCCCTCTGCTGCTTCTCTTTCAAAAATGCAAACACTGCTCATCAGGAGCCTGCTGTTTCCTAGACATTTAATTACCAGCCTTGTGACACTGGCAATTTGGATCATTTTGCTCCAAGCATATTTCATTGTGCAATTATAGTATCAGGACTGTGTCAGGTGAGCTTACAAATGATACTTTGAATGCCTCTTTGGGGGTTTTGCCTGTGTGTGGTGTTGTTTTGGCTCACTTTTATCCAGCTTCAGTCTCAGAAATAATAGACTGTTCATTTATTCTCTGGGTTTTAACAACCACCATAGTAACTATCAGAAACCACAGCTACACAACATTACACACCTTCATTTATTATTTCAATGCTACCTTCTGAGTTTTATCATGGAAATGGGCTGAGTTAAATGCAGGTAAAAGGGAGCCAAAGGAGATTAAAGCCAAGACTGCCACTCTCTCTGCTGTGGTCAGAAACTTATCTTTCAGAATCTATTTTTGATTTACTAACACATGTATTGGAAGTAACAGAACTTAATGACAGAGTGGCTGAGTTGCCAAAGATTTCCCTCAGAAAGAAAAGAGATTAGGAGTGATCTTCTGACCATAAACACTAGAATTAGCACTCCCTCAGACTACCCAAACCATGATTATTGTTTGTTCTAAATTCTGTTTAATCAAGAAATTGAAGCAAAGAGGTACATTCTGTTTTTAGAAGTTTCTCTGACGAAAAGGGAAAAATGGTCTGTTGGATGGATAATTTCCTTCTTGTTCTCTTCTTTCACTTTTCCCCATCACTCTAGGAAAATCTTTGTTTATCTTTATAGAAATTACCCTTTAGCTAAAAAAAAAAAAAAATTCAACCCCCAAAAAACATACCCAAACCCTAACTTAATGATTTATTTCCCCAAGAGACTTGTATACTTTATCTGTGGAGCAACTCTCTACATACAGGCTTCTATTTTCTTGTTTCCCTTTAGGGGGTATTAACTATGTAAACAACTTCAAAACAAAGAGGCAGGATTGTTTCATTAGGGAAAACCATCCCTGCTTCCAAAGGCCTCCTGGGAAGCAGGAGAAGTTCATTAAAGCCAGGGTGATGTAAAGGCTTTGTGTGCATGCAGAAATGGAACCACCATGAAACATTTATGATCTCAATGCATTAGCAAATCTTAAGCTAGAGTAGAATTAGGCTGCCTCTGGGGACCCAAGTGCACCTCCTTGGATTTTGTTTTTAATGCTAGGGAAAATCTAGCCTTCAAATTTTAATTTCAAGAGCAAAACACTTTGATGGTGTGAACTGAAGAAGGCAATCAGGCTGGCCTTGGGCCACTGACATAAAGTGAGTGTCCCAATTGTCAGCTGCTGCCCTTGCTCCAGTCAGTGGTATTGCCAAGACAGAGCTGATTAATCCATATTGCCAAATAAAGGCTCGCCTGGTTTCTTTTCCTTTTGATTCTCCATGAGCAGAGTCCACTGCTGAATCACTTTCCTTGCTTTGATAAGTATCCACATGCTGGCCATTTATAAAGCACTGGAAAGACATTTGGCAGTGTTACGTCAACAGTAGGCAACTGTTCCAGGCTGTATTAATCCCAGTGGAAATTACTGTATAGGTCTCTCCTGTGAGTTATGATCTCTATTAAAGCTGGGTGACATTTCTCCAAGGAATATTTTGTTCAGCAATGGCAGAAAAAAAACACAATTTCAGATGCATTGAAACCCTCGAAACAATTTATGCTGAAATCTACAAACATTATCAATCTGAAGAAAAATATATACCCCTTTCCCCAAGAAATTTAGTTTAGAAATGATGGATCAAGCTTGTTTAAAAGTTGTTATTGAAAAAGGAGAACAAGCCTTTGATGAGAGGTGGTGTCTTCCATAGTTTTTGAGTTCTTTTGTCTTCCCTTCCTCTTCTAGCACAGGGTGGAGGGAGCAGGTCTCACCTGGAGGAAAAAGCTTTCCAGACTGGAAGATGTGGAGAATCTGGAGAGTGTGCCTGTGATACAGATTGTTTGGGATGAAGGCATATGGTACAATCCACTGCTTCTCATCCTGGGCAGTGTGTGTGTCCCTGAAAGGCAGGAAAGGTCATCCTGAGCCCAAGTAAGGCACCAGCCAGCCCAGGGCTGTATGCAAAGGCTCATGGACAAGAAAGAGCAAGGCAAGTCTGTGAGACGCTACTTTCCTTGTGAGATACTACTTTCCTTGTGCTCTGCCTGTTCCAAATATGACTAGGGTTGGGACTTTCTGAGTCTAATGGGGTTTGTGTAACCCTGAAAGGATCTTTTCAAAGCACCTCAGCAGTTTCCGCTGGACCACAGCATCCTCCAGTAAAGGATACTTCTCCCTATGGTGGTTTGCTCAGACTGAGAACCACCAGTCCTGAAGAGAAGGAGGCTAACATTTCTCCTCATTGTTCTTGTTTACTCTTTTTGGACTCACAGCTGTCTTTTGACCCAAATGACAATGACATTTCTACGGTACAATTGTTCACTGTCTATGGTGCATGAAGCATGTTGGGATTGCCTGAGCCAAAGAACTAATGACTCAGTGCTGTGTCTGATGCTATTTTGCTGATGCCAGCTGAGCTGCTGCTCTTTATTCCAGCCCTAAAGTTAGCCAAGAACACCAGATCCCACCACCAGCAAGATCCACAAAGCACCCACAGTATGAAATTCCCACTGTGCCTGATGCCTGAATTGGGTGAGGTAAGGGTGGGGATGAATAAGTAGCTGTGCCCACTCACCCTTGCCAGGTGTCAGTAACAGACAGGGACATTAAATACTCCTCACTGCCACTGAGCAGCCCTAGCAAGCAGCTGTGTGTATGGGGAGGGAATCCGAGGAAGTATCTTCACACTGGCAATCATTCTGAGCTACAATTTAATTTCAATTCTCTGTCCAGACCCATTATTAAGAATTCCCCCTCTTTAAAATACCTGGCATGGGTGAAATTCAAGCTAATTCCACAGAAAGTGCATTTTTAAGTTTTCAGTTACTTTTTTTCATAAAAATAATGAAATGTTAAGAGTATCTTTACATTTGTAGACACATGATGTGGTGCATTTCCTGTTTGTCTGAAGGATAAGTTCTTGCACGAAGCAAAGCTTTTATTCAGGTTTTAAACTTTAATGTTGGTTAAAAAGTAATAACACATCTATGAGGCATGGTTATGGAGGTAAATATTTAAAAGAATTGCATAAATCTGCCTTGTATCAGGGGCAAGGGTTTGGGAAGGATGCTTCCAAATTTGGAAAGGGAACATTTTTATCTTTTGTGTAGTGGATCAAATATCAGTCCATCCTCCTCTGCCTTTCCCCAGTCAGTGGAGGACCTGAGTGTCTCTGCCAACAGCACAGTGTCATTTTCTTTGTGATTTGTGCATGCCTGGTGCATTGATTTTTCCATGGCAGAAAGCAGAGCAAGCTCTCTCTTTAGTGGAGAACTCAGAAAGACAATGTGTAAAAGGGAACCATCGTTTTTGATAAAAGCAGCTTTTCACTGCTCTTGATTCTTGCTGAGACAAACAGCTCTGGAACCATCCTCAGACTGAGCCTGCCAGCACGTGTGCTATCAGCCTCTGGGTAATAGCCTGGATTGGGAGCTGGCTGTGGCGTTGTTTTTGGAAGGCTAATACTACATGCAGCTTGTGACACTACTGGTTATTTGCTCCCTTAGAGCAGCAGGGGCACATTGATCCTTGGGTGTCCTGGTGGGGCAAACACACGTGATCCTTTAGCTCTCTCAAGCCCTGACTCCATCAGCTGGTGTAGACAGAGCTGTAGCTACACATCCTGGAAGTCCATTTTACAACATTTCCCCAGGAGAGACATATCCTTAACTGGATGAGATAATTTTCTCAGGTTTCAAAACTGGAGGTTTGACAGCATCCATTTTTAATTCTAACCAAGGAAATCAAGATCTAATTTTTATTTATATTTTATTAATAATGACAGTCAAGTCTTTTACTGCTAAATTGGAAAGTACCAGAGTTGGAACTGGGAGGCTTCTCTCTAGCTGGGAGTCTGTACCAGTTCCCTGGGCCAGTGTGTTCTATAATAGCTCAAAGTTACTATTAAACAGAGCATGCTGTTGGTATTTTCAAAAAGGGTTTGGTCTTGCTGCTTCTGCAAGAAGCAAGAATGATAAATGCCCAGAGGTGTCAGTCTTGGGTCTCCATGTACCCCTCTTCACTTTCAGAGCTGTAGTATCTTAAGTGGTGGATACCACAAAGTCACCACTTGTAAGAGCTTCTCAGCTTGGCACATTTTGTTAGATAATCTCTTTGCAGCCATGACCATAAAAATTCAAGTCATAGAGACTTCCAGTGCTTCCTGGGATGGATTTTTCAATGAAAATAATCACATAAATGCTGGTTAAAAGGGACTTGTGGAGGTCTTTGATCCAGCCTCCCACTCAAAGAAGGACTTTCACCACTGCTAGAGGAGACCAGGTGTGGCTTCAGATAGCTGAATCTAGAGAGTTGACAAAGACAGAGATCCCACACCTTCAGCGTCCTGTCCCTGTTCTGCAGCAGCCTCCTTGTAACAAAAAAGGCTGCTGTCCCATCTGGCCTGTCAAAGCTGAAATCTTGGCCATTGCTCCTTGGTTTAGTAACAGAAGCAGCTCCAGGACTTTAACTTCCTTAAAGTGTTTTTGTCAAATATGGGTGTTATTTCTGAAGCAGGTGCATTTTGTTGGATTATAGAGCACAGGAGTCATTCCCAGCTGGATCTGTGAGCACATTATTGACAATCCACCCTCTCCTGTAGACCATCAGCATAGTGAACAATACAGCAGTTGGCACCTTTCCAAAAAAGATTTTTGGTAGAGGGAAAGAAAAACCAGAAATGCAAATCAGACAGCTCTCCAGGTTGCTCTGTTGTAAGTCGTGTGGTTTTAGCTCTCCTGCTTTCCTTTCTCCTGCCCAAAGTTAATTACATGATCAGGCTGGGAAGATAGGAAGAATATTAGAAAAGCCTGTGTGACAGACACAGAGTTGTTGTGCAGTCAGATGCCATTTTTGGCCAGAGCCAAGGGAAGGAAATTTACTAAATTGTCCTGCCTTGCCCATGGAAGAAGATTCTGTTACTGAGCAGAGAAACAATCTCATCAATTCTGGTGCAAGAAGGGAGAGCTGAGGAGGGCAAAGGGGAAAGGTGGCTGAATGGCAGTCACCATTCTTTACTGATGGTGTAAAAAGTAGCATTTCCCTGTTCTAGATTGTAACAGGGATTGGATTATGGATCTCTCATTCTTTTCATATTTGTCTCTTTTCATATGAAATCCGAAGACCACAGGCAGACAAAAACTAAGCTTGGCAACCTCTCATCCCAAGCTGCTTCTGGATGGCCATGATGCCAGTTCTGACAAATGCAGTCACCCCTCACCCTCCCATCCCAATATCCTTCTCTCATTTATTTTAACTAGTTCTTTTCCTTGTTCCCATTTTGCAGCTTTTCTTCCTGTTCAGAGTATGGTGTGTGTGTTCATGCACACACAGAGCTGGTGGACATGATCATAAACACTGCCAGAACAGAGGAGGGAGGCATTTCTGAAAAATCCAGGGTTCTTATTCACATATTTAAAGCCTTTAAAGAATAATATGGATAGGTGACTGGAAACATGTTTTGATGGCAAAGGTAACAATGAAATTAAAACATTCTGCCAGTAAGGGAAGCCTGTTAAAGAACAGTGTGTAACTGCAACACATGGAGAACTGGGACCAGAGATTAGGCAATGGTGTCATTGGACAAGTCCCATTTAAAAGGGATCTGTCTGGTCCAGAAGTTGGAACTGCTCTTTCTGCTCACTGTATTTTAAAGATGTGGAAACAGACAAGGAATAGCAGCACTGCAGACTTTTCACACTTTTCATGGTAAGAGACAACAGGCACAGAATGGAACAGAGAAGTCCCACCTGAGTATGGGGAAGAACTTCCTTACTTTGAGGGTGGCAGAACACTGGAACAGGCCTCTGGCATCATTCAGCACTGTCCTGGACACAATCCTGTGCAATCTGCTCTGGGTAAGTCTGCTTTAGCAGGAAAGCTGGCCTAGATGATCCCCAGAGGTCCCTCCCAGCCACAACCATTCTGTGATTCTGTGATACCAGAAAATTTCCAGTGGCATACATATTTCCACATTCCAGTGCTTGGCAGCAGATCTAAGTCTATGTTTTCAGAACTTTCCAGTTTAACATCAACTGTATTTTCCTTTCCTTTGCTGTCAGAAAAAGACCACAATACTCAGGAATAGATTGTTCTGTTCACAGCAGTATGCAAAAGCTCTTGTTCATAAATTCTATTCATTTGTTTTGCTTTCTCTGAAACCCTAATACAAGTTTGTGCATTCATTAGTTTTTATTTTTAAAAAAAGAACAATAAACCAAGATGTAATTTAATTACTAATAGTACTGTGATTAAATTTGGCCTTTCACTTTCCTTCAGAGTCAACCTCCTCAATTCCATCTCCCCAGTGCCTCTCTCTGTAGTATCGATTCAGGACTGTTAACCTTTCTTTATTACTTGTTTATGTTTCCCCATCAGTTTAAAAACATCAATAAGAGGCTTTTTAAAAAGGACAGAAGCAACAAATAGAGAGACATTGAGGAAAGGTCAGGGATGCAGAAGAAGGCAGTGCCTGCTTTGTGGAAGGAGCAAACAGGCAGTACAGAAAGGTTACTGGTCCTGCTGCTGAAGTGAAGGAAGGATTTGTTTTATCTGCAGAAATGTCTGCTACTGGTGTAGCTTTAGCAGCAGACACAAAGATCTGTTCAGCCCAGTCTGAGATTTGGGTACTGAGGAGGGCTGGACATAGCATCAGGAACATGGCTGAGGTGGTCTGCAGGATGCTTCCCTGCAGGGATCAGCTTTAGGTGTGTTGTGTTGATTCTGCTTTCTGTGTGAGCATAAACCCAATCAGAGGGCACACCCTGCTCTGCTCAGGGCTGTGCTGGCTGTAGATGTGTTGGTTGGCTGTGGCAAGGAAGCAGAGTGTCTGCATCAGTGTGACTGAGCGCATCCAGCCAGCAGCACTTCTCTCCTCAGGCCAAGCACCACAAAGGATCCCAAGATGGCTTTCTCTGTTCTGGTGTCTGCTGAGCTGGGAAAGAGCCTCAGCTCAGAGGAACTGGGTCAGGAACCTCTGCTTCCTCCTCTTTCCTCTTCTTCTTGGCCCATAAAGCTGTGCTCTGGGCAACTTGGAGCTCACTCCCAGATCAAATCCTCCCCTGAGTGATCCTCTCCTTTTGCTTTGAAAGGAACAAAGGATCAAGCCACTATAGCAGTAAATTTTTCAAACTCTTCAGGGGTAATGAAAATCCTGCTCAAAGGTCTCCAACAGCAGGAGAAGCCCATTAAGGCCTTCCCATTCTTGGCTCCCCAGAGACATCAGGGCAGCTGGAGAGTGGAAGGTTAGTGTGGTGGAGGAGGGTAAGAGACACCTTGTCCACCCCAAGCTCTCTGAAGTTTTAAAGATTCCTGGCACCTAAAAGATAAGTGCTTTTCACTGCTTGCTCTGATATTACAACTGCCACTATCAGACCATGCCACTCCTCTGTTTTCAATAATAGTTTCAGAGTTTTCCAGTCTCCAGGAACTTTGTCTTACACTGGAGAAGATTTTCCAACAAAATTGTAAGAAAATACTTACTATTTTTTTCTTTTTCATGGTTTAAAAGCTGTAATACCTTTAACTTCAAGAAAACAATCTCTTGCCCTGAAGACTTTGCTTCTTCTGCAGTCCAGTACAGGCACAGTGCAGGAAATGTTGTCCAACATGGAGAAGACATCCATTCCACACAGTCATAATGTTCTCTTAAAAGTAGATACAAAAGTCATCATAGTTATTAAAGAGACATTTCTCGTGACCTTTTAGGAACAGATGTAATTACATATGACATGTCTTCAACTCAGAAAGCTGGAGAAGTAACATATCTTTCCTGTTTTGAGAGGTGACATTATGGTAAGAGAGCATTGAAACGCAAAGGTGATCAGCTAGCAGTCCTCAACATAATTTGTAATATTGACCAGTAAAAAAATAAAAACAAACATCAGCCTAGAAGTAAAACAGCATTTTAAATCCTTATGGTAGGTGCAATGCAGTCAGGATATCGGATGCTTACTGCTTCTGCAAATAGATGATGCATGCAGAAGAGTATCATGCATTTTCTCATATAATGACATTAATTACTTACTTGAAAATTCACCTGACAGAACAATTGTCACTCAAACTTCATGAACAGACATTTCTTCTTACCTTATCCTTCAGTCTTAAAGCGGTTTCTTTACTGAGCACAGTGTGGCTATTTGTACACAAAGAGCAGCTCTTTGTGTTGGGTTGTGTAAAGGGGTTTGATTTTCTGAGATACCTTCCTGTCTATAGAGTGTGTCCTGGCTTGGGCTGTTTGGCTGCCCCATGAGATCACTGCTCTTGACATTTATCCCCCTAGCCTCCAATTCCACCCCAAGGAGGAAAGCCTTGGGAGTTTAAGTGCTGTTCATTCCTGAAGTTCAGCTTTCAGCAAGTATTATGGAAAGGCAAGGGATAAAATGGATTTCTGCTTTTGACTGCCCAGTCACCTGAAGACCTTTACAGGCAATCAGTAAAAGTATGTTAAAGCTTTCATTTTTCTTTTCTTTTGAAGTTCCTTTATTCCATTACATGATGGATATTTTAGCCTTAGGAATATTGCTTTTCTGCTAGTTTACAATAATACCATTCTGTAAACAGTGAGTGGCCTATCTGTCACAGAGGCAGAGGTGACACCGCGTGCTCTTCATCACGACAAGGTACACTTGCAAATGACAGTTCTGGGTGGCAGAAAGTGGCAAAGCCAACAGAAAGAGAGAAAACTGTGAGAGTCCATCTCAGTGAAACCAGCCGCATTCTTGTCTCCTTACTCAGGCACCTTTCTTCATTTGGGGAATGTGCAGTTGCAGGGTGAACTCAGTATAATCTCTGCTATGGCATTTGTACATAAAACCACAGAGGAACTGTCACTCTGTGCTGTGAAGAATGCAATCACACACTTTCAGGGTTGCCAAATGAAAGTGAAAAGAAGGAGGGTGTCCCTGGGCCATGTGGTAAGGGGATAACCTTGCAATAAGTCCTGTGATTCAACATGGGGTCTGAATCACAGTCTCTGTCTTTTGTTGTTATGATGTGATTCCAAGAGTCAGAATGAAGTGAGAGACAAAAAAAAAGTTTTGTTCTAGAAAAAGCTGGAGCCAAACTGTATTTCCAATATTATCTCAAGAACATGAGTAAAATCCTTTCTGTAGCAAGTTTTCTCAGCTAAATCAGGATTTCTATCTCTTGTTTTACCCTGGTTACTCCTCATCACTTTCCTCAAAACATTGAGATGAGAGTTTTCTGTAGCAGCACACTTCCCTAGACAAGAGCATGGTTTGTGCAAGACAAAAGAGCTTCTGCCTGAATGGCCTTCCTCCATACTCCTTATTCTCTTATTTGGAAATGAGTTTGTCACCCAATCAGAGAACAAAAAAGAAGTCTAAATCAGCAATGAATGATGAGTGGAACATACACATCTCTTACACCCAGACAGTTACATGACAGTTCCAGTCCTTGGTGACAGTGATTTAAGAACCAACTGATTATAATAGATAGACAATAAATCTTCATTTACAAAACAAAACAAAACAAAAAAATAATAACAAAACCTCTCCTTCTTGGTGATTCTGAAGACCACAAGTGTTTAATCTCTAGGAGAAGAGATGGTAGGATAAATGTTTGCTCAGAGAGATGGTGGAATAAATGGTTAAAGACAGTGTGAGAAAACTCATTCAGCAGCAGAGAGAAATGATGGCTGGGCCCTTCAAGTCAGTGGTTAGCAGTGATTTATGGAGATCTAGGTATCTTCCTTTTGAGGTACCTCTTTACATCAGAGAAGTCAACAGTCAAGATGGGTTAACTGAGGGCATTAAGAATCACTTTCTTTAGGCATTATTAGGGAAAAGGTTTTGCCTTTTTTTTTTTACAAACAGTGGTTCTGCCTTTCTTAGATCCCTGGTGCAGGTCATCTTAGATGTATATCTTGAAGCTGAACACATTTCACTTGTGCAAGTGGTCACCCAGCAGAGAGACCCAGGCTACTGGAAGCAAGACATCTCTAGGAGTAGAAGAAATATCAAGAACAATGCATTTGAGTAATCAAACAACTCACACCATAAGAAATCCTCAGAGGAGAAGATGCAGGATATAGTTTGTGGACTGTTCTAGCAGAAAAGACTGTATTACAAATGAAAGCAAATGCTTGATGTTACCTATTAGCAATGGATCAAAATTCCAACTTCCAAAATCAATGCACATAATCTTAAGAATAATAAGACCAGAAAAATTTAAATTTGGAAGAAAAGGTAAAAGTACTAGGAGTATGATGGAGTATTAGAGGATCACATTAGGAAGGAGCATGTAGACTCACTGTTGTAGATGCCTTCTCATCATGGATGCCTTTGTAGAAGACATGTTGGTCTAAGCATACATTTTGTGTTGGTTAATTAGCTATCATTAGTAATATCAATGAAATGTCATAGGTTTCATATTCAAGCCAGCCTGAATAAGTACTTCTGAATCTGGAGAATCAGTCAGGGAGGAAATCACTGAGCTTGAGGAGCAACATGAAAGTGGAGTTCAGGCTCTTGGCTCTAGTCTGAAAAATTCAATGCCTAGCCAGCTCTTGGTTCCTTAATAAAGCATTTTTACCCCCCAGACATATTCTGGTGGGGCTCCGTGTAGTCTGTAAATACAGATAGAAATGTTTTTAACATGGGACTCTGCATAGCATTTTCAGGAACGAATCCAACTGATGCACAATGAAGTAATTTTCTGTAATTATGGTTATGTACTGTTTATAATTAGTCTAACCAAAAGAAAGAAAGTAACCAAGGAGTTTTTATGAAATCAATTAAGTGGAAAGAAAAAAGAGAAGATGGATAATGAGGTGCTCTAAATATCAAGAGTTTCATTAATGTGAACTGTGCTGAAGGATAGATTGAGCATTTATGGGTGGGCAGAGAATAACCTGCCTCAGTAACAATCTACCTCCTTCTTCCCTTGAAAGACCACTGATCTCAGTCAGTAGAGATCAGATTGAAGGTTTAAATATTTGAAACATCAGGTGTCAATTAGGAACTTGGAAGAAAATTTTCTTCTCTATCATTACATCATGTGATGGGTGACACTTGAAGAACATGAAGGCAATTTTTGATGAGAAAACTCAAGTGATGGGCAGTCTTAAATTCTTCTACTGCAAGGTATTTATGCATGTAACTCCTGCAAGGACTTTGTGAGGGGGGTCAAACATTGGAACAGGCTGTCTTGAGAGGCTGCAGAGGCTCCATCCCTGGTGATGGGCAGGGCCTGGATAAGCTGCTCCAGCTGACCCTGCTTTGGGAAGGAGGTTTGGGCTAGCCTGCCCTGAGAAGCCTGGGGAAGTTAGGCTACAATATTTGATACATAGGTAATTTGCTTGCTCACAAATACATGATCTGAATGACTAAACAAACAGTAATTCTAAGAGAAGGAAAAATTAATAAAAATCTGATAAGGAAATAAACAAATTAACAATAACTTTCTCCTAAATTTCAGGTACACTGACAATTATTAACTGTTCTTTCCTTTGTGTAGTCTACTTCTCAGCCATTTCTAAAGTAACCTTTTATCATAGCTTATGATTTTAAGTTTTTTCTGAATAACAAAACCTGATTTAAGCTGGTGCAAACTGTTGCCTGGTTTAGTTTTTGCTAGCTGCTCCTTGCTTCACCAGACTCTATTAGTCTTAGATATGCTTTGCTCCATTTCTTGAACTCAACTATATTGTCCAGCTGTTTCTCTGTTTTTCTGCCAGATTTTGCTACTTTACTGCCTATGAGAGTGGAGAAGAATGCACAAGTATCAACTCAGCTCACAGGAAATTAGGAAGTAGCTTTTTCTGTTCATACAGCTGCAAAATCTTCTTCTCCATGTCCCATCTGTAGCCTTTGAACTACATTGCTAGGAGGGACTGTCTAAAATTAATGGGATGCCCAGACATAGCTAATTAGCTTAAATTTCTGTACACTAGTGTGAACACAAACTTCACCTCCTTTACTATGTAATTTCTAATTTTTCAATTATAACGCAAGAATGCAGAGCAGCCATATTTTAGGCAGTCTTTTTCCTTTCCACACATTCTTCTTATTCTTATTCAATTCTTTCTTATTCTTTTTTTACCACATGCCCACTGCATAGCCCTGTCTTTATTGGTGAGTTTTGTTTTTGTTTGTTTTTTTGTACTGGGTTTGTTTTGAACCCTTCAGAAGTTCATGGGGAAGGATGAGGTATTGGAATCTTGCCTTCATACAAGTCTTGGTTCCACCCTTTTCTGTGCATCTAAACCTTTGTCTGGAAGTGACCAGAAACAGATGATGGGCAGAGTCACTTTTATCAGGACTCTCTGTCTAAGCCATTACCGGTTCCCACAAACAGATTGTACCAGAAAATTGTGACCTCAGTTAAAAAATGAAGTTTGAAATAAACTCCTTTTCTTTTCAGTATATTCTTGAGAAAGAAGCAATGCCTCATATTCAGCTGTACCACAATTCCTGAAATACTCTGGAGTGCTTTTCCTTTAGGAAGGAATATGTAATTGTATGTAATGGTATTAGCTGTTAATCCTTGCTATAATATTTATGTTTTAGAACAACTGGTGTCACTGTACAGTCCCTATGTGTACACATAGTAAAAGAAAATCCCTATCTCAAACACCATACTGTTCAAACTGGCAAGGCAGAAAAAGGCACAAAGAGACTCTCATGATCCTCATCTTAGAGCTAAAAATTCAAACCTTGGGGACATTAGACAAGTATTTTGTTGTCAGAAAGTGGTTTGCTGCTGAACAGGGAGATGAATGGAACCTTGGGTTCATGTTTAACAATAACTAAATCAGTCTGGAAAAATTATTAGAAGAAACACAATCCAACAGTGAGTGGTCTCCTGGATTCAACTCACTCAGTGTTGTATGACAAGATGCCAGAAAGAAGAATCATGTGGGTATGACACACAGAAAAATATCTGCTATTAGGATGGTATGGTAATTTTGCAATTTGATTTAGCTCTCAAATTAGAAAGTTAGAAAATAAGAAAATATAGATGGGAAAACCTGTTATAGACTGCTACAAATATGTTTTTGAGATGTACATCTGAGTGTGTTTTAATGAAAGGTTCTTGATAATTCTTTTGTTGGGTATGTTGCATATCTAACACAGTCACCCATCAACCTTTCTGCAGGGAGTGCTTGGCTTTGAACGCAACTTCCTCTGGAATCTCAGCAATGAAACCCATTCCCATACTCCTGTCTACCACCAGCCCTCTCTCATTCCCAGACAAGAACTGTTTCTCCACCAGCAGCTTCCAAAGCCTGTGAATCAAATGCCTGTGCTGGCTCTTTAAAAAAAAAAAAAAAAAAAAAACCAAAAAAACACAAAACCAAAACAAAACACTGGATCAAGTGTCCACAAGTGTCCAGCTGCACTGCTGCAGAAAACCCAGCTATAAAGCATCTGGAAGCAGCTCAGGTCTTACCCTCCAAGGCAGAGAACTCAGTGTGTTTAAAGACCTAAGCAGGCTCCCTATAAGATTTTGTCAGGAAAATCCACAAACATCAGAGATTTATGTCTAAAAAGGAGAAAGAGGAGTCCTGCAATTTTATTTGAATAAAGGGAGAGAGGCCACTGAGGCACATGGCCACAGAGTTTTCTCACTCGAGGTTTCAGAGGACACAGCTGCATTTTACCCTAAACTCACAGCTGCATGTTGCCCTCTTCCTTTCCCCATTGGCTTAGGTATTAGGAAGGTGCAGCCTTCCTGAACTGCCTAACCCATATTCCCCCTTGAACCTGTCATTTTACCCCAAAGTTCAGAAGTTGAGGCTTGTGCAGGAGCCAAGCTCTCTGGACCCTGCAACAAACCTGCTGTCCAAAGTTAGCAGAGACATTAAGAGCCATTTCAAAGACTTTCACACCCACACCTTCACCCAGCCAATTGTTTGTAAGGACTTTAGCATCAGCCCTCCTCTCAATATGATATCACAGTTATTGTGGCCATTGTCTGATGAAGGAGACCTTGGTGCAAAAGTCTTCCAGCTGCTGAGGCACAGCCCTGGGGAGGGAGGAGTGTTGCCATCTCCAGCACTTGGTGCAGATTGCCTCCTGGCTGTGTGCTCCACAGAGGGCACCATCTCAGCTGAATGCTGATACACACAGCTGAGGACTGCCCTGGGCCTGCTCCTAAGCCCCAGGTTTCAGCTCAAAATGCCTGATATGAGATGACCATGCTGCACCCTGCCAAATTGCTATTATTTTCCTACTAGGATGATGTGAGTGTGTTTCACATGCCCCGAGGCAGCCTGGATACTGTTAGAACACTGTCCTGGGTAGAGGAAAGTGAACTTTTTTGTTGTTTCCCAGTGAAATTTCCTAGCTTCTTTCTACATGTGCAAAGAAAAGGCTGCATTGGATCTGAAGGCTCTGCAGCTGAAAAGGTGCAAGTATGCAATCTTTCTGTCAGAGCAAAAGTGGAAACAGGGAAAGCAGTGTGAAAGCCAGGGACTCCCACAGAATCAAACAGCATCGTGGAAGAAAATCCACCAGAACTGGGAACTACAAAAAGGACATTCTTGCCTTAAGAAGCAGGGCAGGCTTAGTGCAGTCTGGGAGAGTGTATCAAGGAAGTACTGCTACTCCCTTGCCCTGCTCTTATATTCTTCCTAGAGGATCTTTTAAATTCTAACATTGGAGATGCTCAGCTGATGGGATGAAACCTTATGGTGCAGATTTGATGTGGTCCCTTACTAAGACTCCTGCAGTTTCACTCCTAATTCTCTTTCACAACAAAATAATGAAATGAATTATCCAGGTAGGCAGAAGAAGCTCATGAAAAGCTGAGGCCTCATTGCAAAAATAATAATAATCATAGTAGTAATAAGTGATTGGTCTTGCTCCAAAAATAGTACAGTCTTTTTAAGAGCTTTGACCTTGAATTTTCCTTAGAACTGGTGCAAGTTACTCAAAAGAGCTGCTGTCTTCCATGTGCCATCTAGTACACTTTAAAATGGAGGGAAGATGTTTTAACAACTGAGAAGTTGCAAAATGTGACATCTATTCATACCCATCTCACCACCAAATCACTGTGTGACATAAATAAGTCAGGCAGACAACTTTAAAGCTCCTTGGAAGGAGATGTTTAGGGACAGAAATGGTCATGCTTTGCTTGCCAAGTGGGACACAGTGTTTAGAGTGAGTCTGTGACCTAAGTATCAGACACTCATTGACAAATGCAGAACTGCTTGCAGGATCACCTTATCATTATGCAGAAAAACTGGTGGTCTTTGCTTTTAGCCAACAGATTCATGTGCTCAGTGCTATATGGGAGCAAAGGGTTCACAGCATAATGAGCCAGAGAGCAAAACAGTGCTAGGATTGGCTTTTAATGTGGAGTTATTTAAACCTATGTTGTTGGAGAGGGTGGGCACAGCTGGTGTGTGTGGCTTTCACTGAGCAGCTTCAGGAGGTGGCCAGGCCTGGCTTCTCTGCTGCTTACAGAGCACAGCTCCCCCGAATTAAAACCCCATGCAAACAGATTTATGTGTTTGTGACTTCTAGCTATGTCTGAATTTTGAGAGTAGCTTGGAGGAATGAATTTAAATCCACATCCCAAAGGCAAACAATGCTGCAACCTACTGAATTACCCCTGGCCCTTTTCTGTATATGTATAGCACTGTCTCCACAAGCAAATCCCTTATGTCCTTTCATCTATGCAGCCAGGTGGTGTATTTAACCTGCATCATCCCCAAACCTGCTCTTCACAGCATTTAATAATCCACCATATGGGTCAGTCTCAGGTGTGGGAGTTATTCCCACTAAGCTGTGTGGATCCTGGGACCCTGGGATCCTCTTTCCTCTGTTAGGGACCATGCTTGCATGCACAGAACAAGTTCCTGTGGGATCAAATCCACATTGCTTTGATGTGACTGGCATTCACAGCTGCTCATCTTGGCTGCAATGGCTTTGGGATCACCACCTTCATAAAGGAGTGTTTTTAAGTTTGTACACTTTAATTTTAGAAGCAAATTTTAGAAAATTTTAGAAAAGTGGATAGATGGACAGACAGATGGAAAGATAGAGGCACAAGCAAGAGGTTGGACACTGTGACCCCAGTATGATAACTCTGGGGATTTCATGAGGTGAATGTTAATGAACCCCTTACAATTCCGGCACCTGAAAAGACTTCAGGTCTCTTTGAGTATCTGAAGCCACCCACTTCAACTTTCTGTACTTCAGCTTCTTCAGCTACAGTAAAATACCTTTGCCTTTTTTTTTTCCTCACTGTGAGAGCTGTATCTCTGAAATGATTTTCTAAGGGCAATACTCTTCACTCAGCACACCATCTCATTAAAACTCACTTATAGACAGAGACCTTAAGCATTGCACTCAGGCCACTTCTGACCCATGTAACACATTTCTGCCACGTGGACTAAACAGAACTCTTGCTTAACAGAGACCAGCAAAGCTCCTGAGAGACGAAAAGTCTTCTCTGACACATGAGGGTTCAAGCAGCAACTGTCTCCAAATTCTGCACTACAGTGGGTAAGGACTGCTCAGCTCAGCACTGGGACATTTGCATGTTTCTAGTCCATTGCTGAGGAAAGTTTTCAGGAATCCATTTTAAGAGAATCTGATGTATTTTTTTGTCTGTGATGGATTAGCAATCTGGCCAACAGTTCAATGGTAGTTTTTTAAGATGCTACCTGAATTGCTTTTTACTGGAATACAATTCCCAGGCATTTCTCTGTGTCCTCCAGTGTTTCTCTGTGCTTTTTATCTTTGCCCTGTAAAGTAAGACAGAGCTGTACCAGCCCCATTAAGGAGATCAGATAGTACATCTCCATGATCCCCATTATCATCGAGAGCTGATCTAGGGTAGAAAAGGGCATTTTTCAGCTCTCTTCCTCCAGTCCCTCAGCTCCTGCAGACTGCACAGCTCAGTCTGAATTTCAAAGGATTATGGTCTGGAGTCTGCTTTTGATTATAGTGATATAAAGCTGGAGTCCTCTGGCTTTGAGGGACAGGTCTATTGCATTTGCAAACAGACACAGGTTTTCAGAGAGCATTTTTGTTCCCAGAATGATGTGCTGGTGTGCAAACTTCCCCCACCTTTCTCCCTGGCCTCCAGCTCCTTCCAATCACTCATTCTGAGATTTTATTTATAAATGAGTAATGAACAGGGAGAGAGTAAATGATCTGCTGAGGAAACTCAGATGAACCTTATTAATATTCTGTCTTTTCCCTCAAGTCACAGGGTAGGTGACCACAGCCCCATCAGGGAAGTCCTGCCTGCTCAGTGCTTTGGAGAAACAATTATAAAATGCAAATATTGACAGAACACATCAGTATCTCACAATCTTCAATATTATTTCCTGGACACGGGTTACATGTAAGAAACAACAGCTAATAAGCCTTTTTCTCATTAGGCTGGGGTTGCTGTTCAAATAAGATTGGGTAGGGCAGGGAGAAGGCTGAAGTGGATGTGTTTTTTCATGAGCCAAAACCTGCTGAACAGGGGTCATGTCAGACACATCCCAAAAAAATCTTATTTGCATCCTTAACTGACTGCCAGGGTCACAGCTCTTCTCATGTCAGCTGCATCCTGGGAAAGTCTGTCCTCGTTTCACTGGGAAGAGAAGGGCTTAAAGAGCTCAAGTTTGGGGGTGTGGAAACTGGGGGACAATGAGTGTCCAGTCGTGGTGTCCAGTCCCTTCTTATCATTGTGTCCACAAAAAATCCCCACACAGAGCTCTCCTCTGCCTTTGTTTGTTTCTCAGGAAACTGATGCCAACCACTCTGCCTTTATTTACTTTGTCAAGGCTGGGTTTGAGTTAGGGGAAAAATCCTTGTAGATTTTGGATTAGGACCAAGACTCTGGAATGAGGTGATGTGTGATAAATTATCACACAGACATCCTGGGAAAAGCCTTTTGATTTCACAGTCAGGAAAAAAACAACAACAAAAAAGGGATAGCGCACGGGATTCCCAGACTCTGGGAGCACCATTTGGTAAAGGACAGTATGAAAACAAGGAGAGCTTAATGAACAAGTCAAGCCTGGATTTCTTTGTTTAGCAGCTCTGCTTTTTCACAGATATAACAAATCAGGTACATTACTGAGCACCAAGAAAAACTCCAACTTAAAAATGGAATAGGCTAGAATTTGTTGAGAGGTATCAATATATTAGTCCAAACAAAACAAGAAAAAAAAATGTTAGGTGTTAGGATGTCTTCTTTTTATGGTTGGGTACTGCTAAATGGTACCTGGGTGAGAAAAATGAAGCTCAAGTCTCAGAAATTCATCCTGATGATGGAACAGTATTTTTGCCTTGTAAAGCTGTATCGTGCTAATGCTATTGCTGTCATACTCATAAGGTTTATGACTTCTGCCTGAATTTTCTTGCAGTTCTCTATTTTCAAAAGCCTATTAAAATAACCAGGTTACTTGCAGAAAATGATAGTCTTGCAGAATCACATGGAAATGAGACTCAGGAGATCTGGATTTGACTACTGAGTCTCCCTGGACTCCTACATAAGCTTGAGCAGTGGCTCAGGGTGTGGGTATGGAAGTGGGTTAACTTGCATTGCAAGACAAGTTATCTTCATTATAAACAAAACATGCAAAGCCTGCAAACACAAGATACAGGCATTAACTGTTCTAGTTGTGTCCCAGAATGATAAACTTACCTCTGGATTAATCAGGGATAAGTGTTTAATCACCTAGGACATCCACATTTTCCTGGTTTTCCTCCTTCATACACAGTTTGATTGGGAGATTTGTTGGGGTTTATACCCTGTATTTCATTTCTTACTTCAGGCAACTCTTATTCACAGTCCTATGTTATATCTTGAGCTGGGAGGAGCCCTTCCAGATGAGCAGCTAGAGATGGAATGAATTCAGAAGTTCAGGGGGGTTTGGGTGAATAATTTCCATCAAAAAAGCCAAAAGTGAAAAATAAGAGAGTCCTGCTGTGCTAAGTCAAAGCTTTTGCAGAGGTTCCATTTCTTTTTCTGGAAACAGAAATGATAGACTATTTTCTAATTAATCTTTACAATAATTCCAGAAATCAAACCTCTTTTTTATAAACTAATAGTTATTCTTTAGTGAAGTGATTCCAATTAGAGACACAGAAACCCTTTCATCAGTCTAAACTGATTGATTTTTTGCTTTGTTTGGTCAGTGGTGTAAATGCACAAAAGAAAAATCAATTGTTTCTGCCAGGTGTTTCATGAGGTGAGAGGCTCAACACCTCTTGTCTTTGTGTGTGCCTCTCCAGAGGCTGTGGGTACAGCTGCATTTCTTTCAGCAGATGTTCTGATTTCAGCTGGGCTCCTCCCCATTATCTTGTCACTTCTTTCTCACCCTTGGTTGGCCATGCATTTGTGATCCCACGTGGTTCTCTTCACCACAGTCCTTCAAGGGGCTAAATAAACCACAGAACTGAGCTGGTTTAAAATAACCATTCCTTCCCTTACCCCTCCTAATAAGGTTTATTTTTAATCTAGATCAGTTCCTTGAGTGAGTGATGAGAGAACAACGTGATTCACCAGGCTGGTTACACCAAGGCAGCTGAGCACGTGTTTTACCAGTTTGCCACTTTTTGTGCTTTACACAAATGGAATTTAAGCACTAGGAGGAGGTGGTGCTGGAAGAGGGGACTTGCAGTTGCCACTGATTTAAGCACTGTTATGATGGCCTCCAGTCAGAGCTGAGATTGCAGATTCCTTTGGACTCCACAGGTTTTAATCTACTGCTAATGCTGGGGGTTTGTCTATGCAGGATAAGGCTTAGCATGGACTATTAGATAAAGAATTTATCAGGTATTGATTTGACTCCTGCTAGGTTATCCAGTCTTCCCTCACCCTTCTGTGCTTCAGTTTCATTGCTATTCATGTCTGAATAACTGTTAGTAAAAATTAGGGTTGGTAATTTGGGTTTGTAATTGGATCTGATAACTAAATAAGTGGGGGTGGGGTGGGGGGGGGGGAAGAAGAAGGAATAATGTGCTAATTGTGAATAATTACAAGCCCAAATTAACAGCTCTATTGCCTCTTCTCCAAAACAAACACGCCCCACTTCAACTGAGTTTCAGAAACTAAAAGGTATCGGCTGCAGGTTCCCAAGCACAACCTGGAAAAAGGGATTATTCCAGCAAGTCCTCAGCACTGAGACATTTCAGAACTAAACTGCTGGACTGGAAAACATCCTTGACCCAGGTCCATGGCAGAAGTGGTAGCTCTGGTTAAAGCAGTTTCAGAGATCAGCAAGAGCTCAGGGACAGAGCACAGGGGCATATTTCTGCAACACCTTTCATTCCCTGCTGCAGCTAGCCAGGAAAGTAGCGCACATCTGAGGAGTTCCTCTAAGAGAGAGAGTTACAAGCAAATGGAAAATCAAACAAAACTTCTCCCTCCCTCACTACAACCTTCAGGTGCCATCTCAAGGCCCCACCTGTCATACCTAGGCAGTGATTGTGGAAATAGACCTTACCTTGGCCATCTTTTACTTGCCTGTCATTTGACATGTGGCCTCCTGACAAATTACCTTGCACACAATATTAACATGTTGATTGACTGAGAAGATTGGCCTGTATATGGGGTGGGCCAACCCCCCCAAAAGATCCAGGCTTATTTTCAAGCAGATTTTCTATGTCACCATGATTTTATCACCAACAAGCAGCCTTGTTGCTACAGCCCTGATCAGCATGGCTGGGAAGCTGCTTGCACCCACTGGACAAATAAACAAATATCTTTGTCCTTCTGTTGAATCACAGTTATGGGAATCTCATTTTGCATTGCAGCTCATTTGTGCTTGATAAAATGGAGACTATTCTTGTGACTCTGTGTCACTTAGGGACAGAGCTATGAGCCAAAATGTAGAGTGGAATCCTTGTCCAAAAACTTTTGCACCACTCAGAATTCGGCCATTGCCTTCTCCTGACAGGCAATTGTTACACTGCTAAACTATGAATTTATAGATGACATCTCAATCTTGCATGGTGGTTGGCAACATCAAAATGTTCATTCCCAAAAGTCAAGAAATATTTAGGTAATCTGGAAACGTTTGAACTGCCACAAATAGCAAGGTGGGTTTAATAGGATACACTTTAAAGATTCAGCACTAACAGTTCATTTGAAGGTTGACACCACCCTGGTTTGAGAAAATGCCTCTGCCTTTACCTGATAGCCTCACTTTTCTTTCCCCAAAAATCAGCAACAGAACCCTCTTGACCCACTGTGGTGTCCTAGTTTGACATCTGGTGTCCTTATGAGTGACATTTCTAATAAAAGCTGTCATACAGTGGCAAGTCTGTCTATGTTCTCAGGAGATTGCAAAAAAGGGTTTACCTAGAGCTCATTTTTGCATTACAGGCTATTGGCAAACAGGCAAGGAAGCAATCAATAACATTCAGAACCCTGAGGAGGGATCTAAATTGTGGAGCACTGTTACCCTCTGGACTTGCATGTACAGTCCAGAAATACTGCAGCTGTGTGGGCATGGAGATAAAAATCATGATGATAGATGTCCCAGAGGCAGCTCTTCCCTATATCTCTGGGAAAATTTTTGGGAGGAATAAAAAGTCTCTCTGAAAACCTGTATAACCATTATCTGAATATACCAGCTTTCACAAAGTATTCATTTACACTTTTGTTTTGCCCATTTTTTTGCCACTCCCTTCAGGTCCTCCTCTTTGCACCTCCTAATAAGGACTAGTAGTTGTCTCAGCTCCTAATTTTGCAAGCCCAAATTTTTTTTTGCTTTTGTTTTGTGTTTTTGTGGTTTTGGGCTTTCTGTTTGATTCATCAAAATTCCTCAGCCCCTCCATGTACAGAGAAACACTCTTTTACTCTCCCTCCATTGCTACACGCAGTGTCCATCTTGTTGCTGCACTAAAAAGTGGGAATACATCAGTTGTGATACCTCATGACACTCAGCAGAACAGGACATCTTCAACTCCTGCCTCTAGGAACAGTTTTAGTTTTTAGAAATTTTCAGTCATCTAGTCTCTTCTCTCTTGGGAGCATATTACTTTGGTGTGTTGGTTCAGAATGTTGTGCATGTACCACATTTACAAGCAGTTTGCTGCATTAGCTCTGTACATCCTTGGGCACTGTGCAAAGTCCTAGGCAGAATATTAGAAGATGAGACAAAGCTGGGATTCAGGTTCTACAAATGCTTTTCTCTTGTTACCAGATTTGCTGTCCTCCAAGGATACAAGGTCTGAAGTGCTCTGCATCCTTGCATTGACTGCAATTCTTGCCAGCGTGCTGACAAAATTCACCTGCTGACCAGTGGCTCTCCTGTGGCTCTCCCTCTGTGTCTGTTTTTTGTTTATACATGTCTGTGACTGCGGTTACAAGGGTTTTCAGGATGAAGAAGAGATGAGAATGTTGACTCCATGATCAGAAGGCTTGATTTATTATTTTATGATATATGTTACATTAAGACTATACTAAAAAGTAATAGAAAGGAAAAGGTTTCTTCAGAAGCTAGCTAAGCTAAGAATAGAAAAGAATGAATAACAAAGATCTGTGTCTCAGACAGAGCAAGAGCCAGCTCTGCCATGAGTGGTCAAGAAATCCAAACACCCACAGGAGACCAATCACGGGTCTACCTGTTGCATTCCACAGCAGCAGATAACCATTGTTTACTTTGGTTGCTGAAACTGCAGCTTCTCACAAGGAAAAATCCTAAGAAAGGATTTTTCATGAAAGATGTCTGCGACACATGTCTTCAAAAATGGGAATATGGGGTTGAAATGTTTTCTCAATCCTCCCACTCCCATTTTTTTTCCTTTATGTGAAACCTTTCTCCTCCTCCTCATCCTGTTCTTCGTGTCTGTTGCAAAGCACACTGAAGCAGTCTGCTCCTTGTCACATTTTAGGAGGAAAATGACATTGATATTGGATTAAATGCAAAAAGAGACTTTCCCCTTGTGAAAACTGCCTAATTGATGTCAAATCAAATAACTTTAAAGAGCTGTGATGGCTACAAATCGGATCAGAGAGGGCAATACCAGTTCATTCCACTTCACACAGGGGCTGCGCTTTGCAGTTTAAGCAACAACACTTTGGCATTCAGAGCTTCTTTATAATCCAAACAAATCAAATCTCAAATCTTTTTAATCTTGATGCCTGACAATAGCTTATGATTAAAACTGCTGCACTGGAACCTGGGAGTGGATTATTATTATTATTATTATAAATAGCTGCAGTCTTGCCATTCCCTATTCTTTTCTGTGGGTCTGGAGGCTTCAGGCAAGAAAAGATGGGGAGAATATAATAGATAATAACATGAGAGGTCAAGTGGGAGCAGGGGAAAAAAAGGTTTTTTTCTACTAGATTAATTTTAAAGATACTAAGATTCTTTGGCTCTTAACCTCTGTGATTCAGATTTCAACCTAAAAGGTAAAAAAACATAAAGGTTATTTTAAAAGCTAAAACCTATTTTCCCAGTGGTGATTCTCTGAATTAGAACTGAATTATCTGTTGCTCTGCATTAAAGAAATTCAGTTTTAGACTGTCCATTCACTGTAGCACAGAGATGCAAGCTCACTCTTCCCAGGTTCCTCATGGCACATGAGTTATCCCAAATTCTGCTCTGGGCCATAGAATACAGAAAATCTTTTAAAGAACAGCAAGAAGTCCAAAAATTAAGCTAAAAAGGGCTGTGGGCAGAGATGACTAGCAGAAGGAATTAGGAGCACTAGAGGAATTTTTAACCAGGAGGGTCATCAATTTACTGATGAGGGGAAGTTTTCCTTAGTTGCACTTGGATCCAGAAGTTTAGAGGCCTCAAGCCTTTTCTAACAAGGTTACTGGAGAGGGTGGGACAAAATGCACATCATAACCCTTGGTAGTGCCTGCCAGCCTGTCTGAGAGGGCAGGTAGAGCACAGGACACTGCCAACCCAGCTGGGAGGCTTGAAATCACTCTCAGATAACATCACTTCTATATTTCTGCCAAGAACTGTGAGCTCTATTAATTGTACGATGAGAATATAGGAATATCCATACCTGTTCAGATCAAGAGCTGTCAGAGTTTTCCTTCCAGCTGTAGCCATCAGCAGGTGTCCAGGGGACAGTAAAAATGAGACAATGAATTTTTCAGTTTCCCCTGAATATTGTACCTACAATATTCAGGGGAATATTCCTGAGCCTGGTTTCCTTTGCCTACAAACCAGAAGAACCTTTCTGGAAAACAGGAAAATCTTCAAAATGAAAATTCTTTGCATGTTTTTAAGGCAGTGGGCTAGATCTTTCACTGGATTAAATAAGCACAGAGAAAAATAGGCTATTTAGTTGATAACAATGCAGGCAAAATTATTTTCCTTATTTCCAAAATTTCGAACATTTTACTTTAAATAAAACCCTTTTTTTTGTGGTTTCATGTTTACATATACAATAAAAATATATAAGGAACTTAGATGAAAATCAGTAATGAAAACCTTGGAAAATGTTTCAATTTTTTAATAAAACCCTTGCTTAGCAATATTCTATTACTCTGTTAGGAAGGACAATCCAAGCCATATCAAATCTTATGGTTAGGATTGCCCAGATCTGCTCTGTGGCTCTCATTTTATGCCAACTCAGTAAGAAATTATTGTGTTTTCAGAAGGAGCACACCAGATTTTAAAGCTGACTTCAGTTTTTTTTTTGCAGATTTTTTTTCAAGAAAAAAAATGGAAGACAAGATAAGCCATGTGTTCAGGTGGGTTTAGTATAAATTAACATCATTCCTTGCAGCGGGGACTTTGCATATTCTAAGGCAGCCAGGCTGTGTGTAATGTTTTACTCTCTGCAGAATGATAATTTGTATTAAAGACTGATTCTCAGTCTGATTGCTGGCACACATTTACAATTTATCTCATGGCAAGCTCTGGGTATAAGACATTTTCAGAACAGATTGCGAGTTAGGCAAAAAAGATTTATGCTAAAATACAACCCTTATAATTTAGTTAACAGACAGTCTAAAACTTAAAATTTAGTTAACAGACAGACTTAAACCTAAAATTAGACTTTCAGGTTGTTTTTAGTATTGATGAACTGTAAAATTCCACTCCTGAATAGGTGTGAGGAGGGAAGGGTGGACATTGAGACTGAGACAAGCTGAACCAGGAGGTGAAAGCTAATGGTGAGAAAAAAACATGGAAGAAAAAAAAAGGTTTCACCACTGCTTTTCTCTGTTTAGTTTGGTACTGAGAGAAATTCCTGCTTGATTTCTTTGTTTTGCACCCACAGCACCAATCAGGAATTGATGTGACAGATCACCTTTCATGCTGGAAACCATTTGTCTTGTAAATGGGTAGCCAATTAAATAAACCTGGAAAAGTGTGCCTTTCCTGCTCTTTATATTACAATACAAAGCATATAGGGACAGATAAGCAAGAAATCTTATGCTGCAATAGTGGCCAAAGGAGAGGGACAGAAAGGGATTAAAATAATCATCAGTAACATGAGCCCAGTAGAATGGCTTATAAGCAGACTGTTTTTTTCTCCAGCAGTCTACAGAGTTGTCAACGTGCCCAATGAACTTGGCTTTGAGGAACAAATCACAAAGAATTTAAAGGACAACAGGCTAAGTCAACCTCAATCTTTTATCACTGGAATTGACCTGGAAGGACCTTCATTACAACCAAGAGTTCCTACTATCTTTAATTTTCAGGCTTTTTTAGTCATCTTGGCCCATTCAGTCTTTGCCCTCTCTGCTGAGGCTACCCACGAGGAGAATCAATGTCTGTGTGTGATGGTAATTTTTAGGATGTGGAAATACCTTCAGCAAAAAGACCCTAAAGACATCATATTCTTTCAATAAAAAAATATATTCAGCCCAAAGCAAGACAATAGTTACCATATTGCTGTGTCTTGGATGCAAAATAGCAGGCTTTGAAACTCTGCAGCACTGAGCTAACAAGCCTGCCTGGTGGTGTGGTGTGAAGGGGCAGTGATTTAAAGATCATTTTAAACATTTACTCTCTTTTATTGCAGTGAAGACTTTTCCTTCCCCAGAATTTAAAATTTAAAATGTGCCTCCTCTGAGCATAAGGGCAGTGCTTTTTGCTTTCTGAGATGGAACAAAGTATTTCTGTGATGAAAAAAATATGATTTTGATTTTAAGCAGTAGGAACATTTTCCATTGCATAATTTTTCATGCTGTGGAAACTAACCATCCACCAAATATTTCAAATGTGAACTCTCAAACAGCTCTGCTGAAAGATATTTTCCTCCTCATTTTATATTAAAGCATAGCCCTGAAAGTTGTGATTGCAAATAATACTCTCCCAGCATCCCTTCCTCCAGATATCATGGTATCATTCCCCAGATTCCCTATGCATAAAGAAAGTTTCCATCCCTTTGTAGGACCTGAAAAGAAGAGTGATGAAGTTAATGGGCTGGAAAGGAAGTGGGTAAGTAAGGAACCGTATAATATCATTTTTAATCCTCAAAATGGTGCGAAGGGGGAAGACAGAACAAATTTAATCTAAATACATGGTTCATAGATAGATGTATGAAAAAGTACAACAGCACAGACTCCATCTAGTGTACAGCCTCCCTGGAGCTTTGGTGTAAAACACTGATTTACATCTTCTAAGAATTTGCCCTGGGAGATTAATGAGGCTAATTCCTCTTTAAAAAAAAAAGAATTAAAAAAAATTGCCTTAATCCACTTAATATATGACTTTCCATTAACCTAAATTAAAGGCTTTCTTGTAGGTTTTTAATTTAGCACACTGACCCCCAAAATGGAAAGGCCACTCACAATTGCAACCCCCACAGTGCAGCCACCACAGTCTCTGATTTGCAAACATCCTCATCACCCCAAACGTGTTTGTCATCTTGGCAAGAAGGAATCCTCTCTTCTGTGGGTGACTTCCAGCAGATTTTCACTGATGTGGTTTTCCATTAAAGTTCATTAATTTCTGTGTCTTTGGTGAACTAATTAGGGGAAGGAAAGGAATATACATATGGCTGTTATTTCATTTCCTGAGGTGCCACGGGTTCTACAGAAATTTTCCAAAGGGTGAAAAACCACCTGCAAAATATGCACCACAAGGAAAGCCCAGGAGAGTTTCCCCACCTCAGCTGGCAGCTCAGATCTGCCCTGTGCTTTGAAGGTGAGGTCAGAGTGCAGGCAGGAGGCTGCCCCTGGAGGCTCAGGTTTAGTTTGCCTTGAAGACTCAGCGGAAATCTCCCCAGGCAGCTCTGAGCTCTCCTGTAAAACAAAACATCAGGGTGCTTCTCATCGTGGCAAAAGGGCTTTTTGAAGAGAGACAGGAGCAAATGCTTTCATACTGGCCATGCTGTGTTTCTGTCAGGTGGAGCATGCAAGGAAGCTTCAGGGGTGAACACAAGCTGCGGAAACTGTCCTGAAGCTCTGGAGATACAAGGAATTTTTAATGTAGCCTGTTGCTATGCCTTCACTGATGAGGGTGCCCTGCATCAGGCTGGAGAGAAAGGCCTAATTTGTTTCAGAGACAGCCCAGTGATAAATTAAGGTAGCTTAATTAACTGGAAGGTGTGTGCAGAGATAAGTCTTTAGGTACCCAAATTGTCACTCTGTTTTTTTCCCCATTCTCTGTAGAGCAGGTGCCTCTGACACACGTTTGTGTGCTGGGCTCAGTGGGCAGCTGAGCAATGGGAGGCAGCTCTGTGCCCTCACCTGCAGCTGGCATGAAGAGAATGGTAATTATGGGATTGTGTTTGTCATGAAATGTGTCTCCCACTCAGACAAAGTGTCCATCAGAACAGATCTGCCCTGCTCAGCCTGGCTCTGGGGCTGACCCACGCACTGGAGTGCCCTACATCACTCAGATGGTGAGAGTTTCTGTCTGCAAACAAAAAGAAATACCAAGCACCTTTTTTCTGAATAAAGACTAAGTCTCATTTTAGTTACCTAAACCAAAAATTGAGTCTATCTCCTTGCTAAGCCAGGAAGAGCAAAAATGGTTTATCTTTCAAGCAGTTTACACATAGTTATCTAGATGTATCTCAGTATTTCCAGGGCTGGAAACTTGTTGTTGGTCCTAGACCTTAGCCTGAAAAAGGTACTGATGTGTCTTCTCTTATCCAGGCCAGCCAAGTAATCCAGGGTGGGGATAAATCCACAGAGCAAAAATATGTCTATTATTTTTTTAGCTCACATAGTCTCTGCTCTCCTTTCAAAATAAAAAAGAATTCAATCCACCCAAATCCCAGTGGATCCACCAGCCGCCCAGTCCTCTGCTTTAAGAGGGAATGAAATGAATTTAATCTCCATAGATTGCATTGCACACTGCATTGCCAGCTGCTTTCTAGCTGGGGTTGCTGTTGCTCAAAGGTCATAGTGCAAATCCCTTGATTAAAAAACAACAACGAACACATTTTAAATGGGTAAAACCATAAGACACTGCTGTAAAACAGATTATGTGAAGTAGATACTGTTAAAACAGTTTAAATGCCTCTTTCAGGCACCAGTTTAGTTATCTCAGAGCATATTAGAGAGAGCAATAAAGTTTAATGTTCAGCAGTAAAGTGTTTGTGCGTGGCCCTGAACGCGGCATTGCCCAGCCGGGCGATGTGGTGGCTCTGCCACACGGGCCAGGTGTACCCAGGAAATGGGATTTGGGCCCCCCTGGAGCTGGCACCACACCTGCCTGGGGACAGCTCAGCAGAGACTCCAGAGAGCCCCCGGATGGGGGAGGAGGAAGCCAGCACTGCTGCAGGGCTGTCAGGGCAGCAAGGAGCTGATTCACTTAGAAACTGTGCGTGCTGTGTGTGTCAGTGTGCTGAGACACAGCCCCTGAGAGCACAGAATGCAGTTTCACCCTCAAAGCTGTTGTTTTCCCAGCATGGCATGAAGATTGGAGTGCTTCTATGCTGACTCAGTAAGGAGGATCCTGCTTTTCCAAGGTAATTGGAGGGTGTTTTGCCTCTTTCCTTGACAATGCAGTGATGCATCCTAGGAAAAGGCAGCACTGTGCCATGCCAGAGATGGTGCTGGCGGTCATTTAACATCAGCCACAAACTCCTGATGGACCAGCCCTGGGAGCCTAAACCTGTCAGTGCACATGGACACAAGTAGGGTCATAGTCCTTTAATGAACTTGTCTCCAATGTGAGCAGATAGGTTTCTGGCTTTTCAGTATTTCAATTTCCTCTTCTTAAACGTGCAAGAGTCCCAGAGGTTTTGCTTCAGACAACTTCAGGCAGCAGGCTGGCTGGCTACCTCTGCCTGCTGCAGCCTGCTCAGCTGCTTGGGCTTTTCTAAGTCCAAGAGCTCATTTCCTATCCAGGGCCTTGTTCCCAGTTAGGGAATAAAACTCAACAATAGCTTGTGATGCAAATGCCTTGTTCCCGAGTCTGATTCCTGGACTCTGCTGTGCTGTTCCTTTGTTTTTGCCCATCCCTCAGCTCACTGGGAGCCCTGACTGCAACAGGGAGAGAACATCTCCCATGGGATAGCTCCTCCTGCTCACTCACAGAAATCAGTGCCTTCCCTTGCCTGCAGCTCTCCAAACCTGGCTGGAATTCACATTTTTGATAAAAAGTGGGCTGAAAAAGGAAATGAAGAGAGGGTCAGTTTGAAGTGTCCTCTGCTTATCTCTGCTGAAACATAAAAGCAGAAAAAGGGAGAGGAGAGGAGAGGAGAGGAGAGGAGAGGAGAGGAGAGGAGAGGAGAGGAGAGGAGAGGAGAGGAGAGGAGAGGAGAGGAGAGGAGAGGAGAGGAGAGGAGAGGAGAGGAGAGGAGAGGAGAGGAGCTGGAACACTGCCATAAGTAGCAGGCAGTGATGCATATTCAGGATAACTGGAGCAAACAGAGATATATGCATGGGCACAGATTTTTCTTTCCCTCAGAGCATGCATTACAATAATTCTTAAATAAGTAAAAAAATTGGTTTCAGTCAGTTCTTTTTGTTTCCAGCTGGGAGGTAAGGATAGGCAAGGAGGTGAGTAGGAAGGGGACCTGCATTTTAATTTGCAAACTGGCTAATTTTTATGCTTTAACCTCCCTCAACTTGTCTCCCAGGACTATGCCAACCACTCTTGCAGAATAAAGCATGGGAGGGGCTGTCTCACACACACAGCATGGTTTTGTCTTCATTTTTGCTGCTATTTATCACTAGTCAGACTGCACAGCTCCAGCTTTGACACTGGGCTGGACTGGTGCATTGAGTCTATTGAAATGTTCTATTATTCTGTGAACAGGAACAGGGATACCAGCAGCATGTCACTGCTGTGTTTCAGGAGCATTCTGATATTACCCCTTAACCCCAGAGCTGGAGAGCATTGGTTGTACCTTCTTAAGATGAATAAACCAGTCCTTGGCATTGTTTCAGCTTACCTCATTTGTGAAACTGAAGTGTTGCATCCTTGCTTATCAATACATTGCACTGTGCATCAAGTGATTACCTTCAGCTATGGCTTAACCTGGTTATTCTCATCCTTTATGTGACACAGGCAGAGTTTTACTCATGTACCCAGCAATGGAAGTTGCTGATAATTCAATGGCTGCTAGGTTTGAGTACTTATGAGACTGATCAACCAAGCCAAGAAGTAATAAATTCTCCTTACACCTTGCTCTCCTCATTTGGATAAGCAATTGACTAAGCAAGAGGCTGCTTTTAATTCCTGCTCATAGAGCACAGCTTAGCTGCTGCTCCTCATATGCTACAAGGGAACATCTCACCTTCTCCCATCAGTTATGCACTGCTTCCCTCTACATCATGCCAGGCCTAGCAACTGAAGCAAGAGTCACTTAATTCTTTTTTTTTTTTTCCCTCAGCAGAAACTTATGTGCCTCTTGGCTTAGGTGGATGAAAAGTGTCCTTAAATCATAAAATCCTTAGGCTCAGGAAGCAATGGGAATATAAAGATTTAAGCCCACTCATTTTAAAAATAACCTACATGAGGTGAATTACTTTTAAAATGGTTTTTTTCTGAATTTCAGTAGTTGAGCTATAGACCATTTTCAGTATTTAGAGTGCTACTGTGTGAGTTTCAAAACTGCCTGGAATGAGGTCAATGTGTTTTGGCTGTACAGGAAATAGAGGTTCCAAATAATTAATTAAATCAGGAATAGATTCCTCCCCATGTATTCTCACCAGCCAGGTCATCAGCCAGTAAAATGAGCTAAGATTCAAAAATGCCACATATTTATAGATACGGCCAGAGGTTTCCCTCCACAACAAGGTAAATGTGTTCTCTTTCTCCTGATAGACAACAGAAGACTACTATTTCTTTTTAATTATTTTTTTTTTTACCAAATGTGTCTCTGTGTGGGAAAACTTATTAGAACTCAGGAAATTACTACAAAGGAAAGGAGATAAAGTTTTTGTGTCCAACAAAATTGCCTCAGCCTTTGGCAAATGGGAGGAAAAGAGAAAATAGGGAAACAGAATAAAAAAGAAAAGCAAAAAAGGCAAAGGATTATAAATCCATCCTTTTTACATAATGTACACTGCAGGGATTTTAAAGAGTGGAATTACATGTTACTTATTGGTAATCACTTGCCTAGCAAGGTGTTTGGTATCTGCTGACTTAAGTAGCAAAAGGAAGCTGGTGTATTTCTCTTATCACTATTTAAATGTCTCCTGCAATCCCTGCTAACTGGATTATCACTGTCATTGTGCAGGCCTGGCTGCCAGCTCACAGAGAAGCAGGGGTGTGTGTCCCCATGTGTGCCTCTGCTCGTGCACTGCTTTGTCCCTCTCCCTCTTCCCTTGTAACAGAGATCTGGGACATTCCCACTGTGTCTGTGTACACGAGCATTTCACAGCTAATGGGCAGATAGAAAAATTGGGATACTTCTGCTAACAACGAGGGGTGAAAACATGTACAAACTTTTGCTGGCTATTCCAGTAACTCACAGTCTATTAGAAAACTTGCATACATTCTGAAAAACAGTAAAGTGGACAATAAGACTATTTTAAAAATCAGTGTAGAGGTTCCTCTCTGCTTGAGGCAGGCTCTGAAGCATTAGAATTCAAATTTCTTTAAAATTAAATCTCCAAACCCTTGCATTTTAAAATCAATTAATGATTAATTTATAACCTAACAAGGCTCCAGAGAAAGAGGATATTAAAAAATATAATTACTATACAGTTCTTAATAGATTAGAAAAATAACCATTACTCTGTTCAAGACTAACATTGGGAGAAAAAAAATTGTATTGATTTTGGTTATGAATACATTAACCCATATATTATTAAGGAAGCAGAAACTATTTTCTTCTGGCTGTAATGAAGGGTGTAATCAGATGAGTTCTTCTGAGCCAATGTTAATTAGTCAATACCAGTTAACTGGTTGTTTATCTGAGGTGAGCTTTGGAGGGAGGGGGAAGGATGTTTAGTTAGACTGGTATCTAGATTATTTTCTGAGTTGTGCACTTGGTCCTGGAGGATCTGTTCTTCTCAGAAGCAAAATTCATTGAGGGAAAGCAAAAAAGGGCGTTTATTAGGACTGGAGAAGAGATAGATCTCATTGTGGCTTCACATCACACTCTATTGCTCTCTGACACATGAGCCCATCTCCCTCTGGGTCACTAGAAATACTTGGGGCTCCTTTCAGGCCATAGGAACTACTATGCTAAACACAAGATGAGCTGCTTTAGAGTGAGGGTTTGCTGCTGTGGAACAGGGGGGTCCTTCTTCTTCCTCCTCCTCCTGGTTCTTTCCCTTGCCCTGTGCCCTGTTTCTTGTGTGTGACACCTGCTGAACTGGTTCAGCTCTCAAAGCAGGCAAAAAGCACTTCACTTTTTGCTGGTTGTGCTTTTCAGACTGGCTGTTGAGCAGAACCAATTCACCAAAGGTCTGGTGAGCATCAAAGCCTGTGCAGACGAGCAGCAAGACCACAGAGCACAAATACTTATTTTGGTGTCACCAACAAGATCAATTCTGCTTTTCTCACCTTCACCCTCAAGAACAGAGAGTAAGGCACCACTGTCAGTTGTGGGAGGACTGAGGGAAGAAGTTGGGGGTTTCTGAGCTGTTTCTGAAGGTGAAGAACTTCAGTGAGGACTGTCACACCTTAAGCTTTTGCCTGGTGGTGACGTGCTCTGTCTAGTTCTCCAGACAGCTGTGATCACTCTTGCCTATTGCCACACAGCATAAATATTGTATGGCTGCATTATGGATTATGAAATTAGCATCATTATCAGATTTAGATAGAAAGAAAGCCTTGCTAGATGTGAGGAAAATGGATTAAAATTAAAAAGAAAAGTTTTGTTAGTGAATAGTGCTAGAGGAATAAGTCTGGAGCTGTAAACTCCTTTTATCCAGGTTAGGCAGCCTTGTGTGAAAACTACAGCTCATGCATTGGTAGAGGCGGTTTTTAGCTTAGAGCTATATCAAAGAGAAATTTGATTCCTGCAGTCTGATTTCCCTGTTATCTTTAATGGATTAGCTGGTGTATGGACAAACAGGAAAAGTGGCAGGATTTCAGATGTAGATAGATGCCCACTAGGAATTTGAATGACTTCATCTAATCCTTCTACAGGGAACTCTACCAACAGCAAACTAATGACTTCTGAAACTAAATCAGTTCTTGAACAACAGGTTCTTGCTGAAGTTCATGACTCCAGTGCAGCTATCCTTATTTACACAGTAGTTCCCAATTCTGCTAACAATTAATCTGGTCTCTCTGTTGACACCAGCACACTTACACAATTTTGTAAGAGCACAGTCAAGTGTCTAGAGAGAAAAATCTCTTTATTTCCTGGAGCTGCTATTCCCCAACTGCTTGTTATTTCCAGCATCTTCTGTTTCTCCTGTCATGAAGGTGCATTTCTCACTTTAAATTGGCTTCATCCAATCATCTTTCTGTTTTCCTGCATCTTGTAGTATATTTGTTTTTCTGAGAACACACTCACTGCAGTCATTACTGTAATGATTTAATGACTTTTAAATTCCTTCAGCCCCCATCAGCGGGCTTTCAGTTTTTGTGCTGCAATATTTAATACAACTGTACTGGAGGAGGGGGTGGCAGAAAAGACACCCTTTGTTAAAGTCTTCTCCAGGAAAAGCTTTTAGAGTGGGATCTCTGAACTGGGCTCTTCCACCTTTCCAGCTTACATAGACAACTGTTAAATCTTTTTCCATGCAAGAAAAAAATCTTTAAAAATACTGTTTTCATTCTATTTCATGATAGAAGTCCTATTTTTACAGGGAAAAATAAGAGCAAAATGATCTTCAAGGAACTAATCAAAACTGAAAGTGGGACTGGAGGACACATGGGATGGCAGATGATTCACCTCTTCTTGAAGATGGACAGGTGTTAATGACAGTACCTTTCTCTTGGCATCTCTCATGATCATTTGTACTTTGCTTCCTTTTCACAAGGGGATCTTTATGTTTTGACAAATCAGAAGACTTTTTGTGGAATAAATACTTTCTTGTCCTTATGTATGTCTTTGGCTGTTTGCACATTCCTCTGCGAAATCCAAGCTTTGCCTTTTGCTCTCCCTCCACAGCTGCACTGGGCTGTGGGCTGGGTGACAGTGCAGAGGGGAATGTGGGGCATCCTTGGGGAGTCTGGGTATTACAGGACTGCAGGTCAAAGCTCTCTACTCACAACCCACTGCACAATGCTACTAAATGAGATGTACTCCACCAGCTCTTCTAGAAATCTGCAATAATCACTCATCAAGATCCTGGTGCTGTAGCATATTCAAGGAGAAACAGCCTAGAAATGCTTTCCATCTTAGGTATTGGGTCTTGCAAGAGAGATTTTCTCCTGCTGAAATATTTCACAAAGTCCACAAGTGGTTTTTAGAGGTGTTGAAGTAAATACTGCAGTGCTAAGAATGATATTCAGAGAGACAGCTGGATGTGCTAAGTAAAGCTGATATCAGGAGATATAACAGGAATTCAGCAATGTACAATGAAACCGTGTATTACCTGAGATTTATATCTTTCTACAGTTTCAGAATTGCTGGTTTTACTAAGGAAAAAAAGACTCCAAAAATGTGCTGGGTAAGATATACTGGTGATGGGATCTCACCTGGCAATTCTACGGATGCTGCAGAAGCTGCTGCATCCAAAAATTATAGAGATTCCTTTAGCAGCTCTAAGCATGGGACAAGATGTTATACTGTTGAAGATAGCTTCAGGAAATTGCAGCTCCAATCAAACCTGCAGGCCTTGCAATTTGTGTTGAAAGCAGATTTGAGTTGGAATTCTCCCTACCCAGGGGAAAAGAAAGCTGCAGGGGCAGAAGAATGTTAAAGCTCTCCTCTGTGCAGAAGGTGATGTCTTCAGATCTTCCAGCAATAAATCTTTATCTGCTGGCGAGCTCAAATAGTTGAAACAGTGACTGTGAAGCGGGTGTGGTAAGCAGCACAGGTAGAGCTGCTCACACTGTAAACAGCTGGAGTTAGCTGAGGAGAAACAACAGCCCTGGGGCTGATCCTGTGAGGCATCAGAGTTTATTTATTTATTCCTGACACCTTACCTCTCCCAAGTACTGCTATTAGCAGTGAAAGGTATTCACATGGTTTTGCTTGAATTGCTTAGCTATATTGTCTAACCTACTCTTTTAAGGAGCTTCTGGAGAGACCCCAGCATCTTCTGTTTTATGTGGTGTGAATGCACTTCGTGGGGAACTTTGCTCCCTCCTGCCATCCACAACAGCTCACTGTGTGCTACAAGCCAGCTGGGTCAGTCTCAATTGCTTCATATCAGATTCTGTTGCTTAATTGGAGTCCATGCTGTAGAAACTTTGTGAACTTCCAGCAAAAATAGCCCAATTAAGTACATTTTTACCTCTGAAAATGGACACAGTATATGAACTAGCCATCCCCTTTCTCAGCAAAACTCAACAATAGCTAAATGAAGCTAACATTTTCCAACTCAACAGTTCTCTAATACACAACATTTAAGTAGGAAGTAAAAAGAAGGTTTATTAGCTGACCCAGAAATTATGACCAGTGCCCAAGAAATAGCCCATTCCTAGCAAAAGGAAGAAATGTAAATTGTTCAACTCCAAAAAAGGGAAAGAAGACTGGAAAACATTCAAAAGTCTCCTTATAGGAGAGGTAAGTTTTCACCAGAAGTGCTCACTGATAAAAACCATAATGCACTCATTACTATAGATGCAATTATATATCTGAATATAGAATATTAATATCCTCTACCATCAATCAGAAAAAATCCCTGCACTGATTTCAGTGAATCCAGTCAGCAGCTTGGGTACTGCATGGCTGAACATTTCACATTGCACTGGGGCTGAATTTAAACTTTGCTACCATAACAGATGGAGAACTCTCACATTTTGGGTGTTTTCTTGACTATCACAAATGCAAGCCTAATCACAAAGTGGGGTTCACACTTGCAAATTACATGCACGAAGAGGATGAACTGTGTGGCAAAAAGTTCTAACATGCCGGGTAACAAGATGAGTGAAATAAAGCAGATGGTCTGCAGTCTTATTCAGAGCATGAAAACTCAAAAGTTTGGACACTGGTGCATTACCCATGATATTAAATTAACATACCTCTTATGTGGAACTGAAGCCAGACAGCATCAAAAAAAACATTTATAAAATTAATACTAAACTCTTTTATCTTGCAGAAATAGGATGGCTGTATCCAAAATTGACTATTGCAACAGTCTGATCATCTCCTCAGAAACCAAACATAATTTTGGAGAGTCATAGATCACCTGTGTCAACACCATGCCTGGGAATGTTCCTTAGCCTTGTTGAATCTACTGGTACAGCCAAATACTGGGTTAGCAGAGATTATTAGGGTTAGGAGAGATTTCCTGGGTTACGAAAGATTTTGCAGAGCCCACACCAGAACTGTGACTTGTGTCTTCTGGTTCATTAAATTTCTGTTAACAAAAGCTTCATGATAAAGCACAGATGAGCTGTTGTTTGCTTCACTAAGGGGAAAGATTATTGCAGTGTGATAGAGGACCCAAGTAAAACTAATTTTTGAGAAGCGCAATCTTTCCAGGATGGAAGCTTCAAGTAAGACCTGAGATGTTTCAAAGGAAAAAAACAGCACAACTCTACAGCAGCTGAATCCTGCTTGACTTCTCCCCAGATGACTCCCCATATTCTTCAGGAAAATTTTAATGTGACAATGGCACTTCAGAATCCTAGAGGAGTTTCATGAAGACTGCAACAGTGTTAGGAAATTAAAACAAGGCTGGCAGCAGTACGTGCCCTGAGTGAATTCCTTGATAAACTCACTTTGTCTTTCTTTCAAATAATTCACTTTAATTAGTGCAATCCTATTCAGCAGATTATTCACTTATACGCTTCTTCTGAGGAGCATATGGAAGTTAATGTCAGCTTCTAGATATGAAGATTCATATTCCTGCTGCTTGTCATCACACACTGAGGTTCTTTCTAATCCTCCTCGAGTTTCAGCTGTGTAAACCACCCCCTGCAGGCAAAGCACAGCGATCCCAGATTTACCTGTAATTTGTGGAGCTTCTGTGACTGCTGACAATCACCTGTGGTCAAGATGCTTATTTCAATCTTCCACTTTTCTCTTCAGCTGCGAGGCAGGATGACAGAAAATTTGTTTTGGTTCTTTGCTGTAGCTACCTGAAACCAGAAAGAAATTATGAGGAATTGGAGATTAGCACCTCAGGACAATGAATAAGGATCAGCAAATGGAGAGTTAAGCACACACAGGGACAGTTTCAAATGCAGGTTCTGCATTTGTTTTGATGCTTCTGTCTTGTGATTTTAAAGGGCAGATGTTAGATTTGCTTCTCTAAATAAACTGTCTTCACATTTATAGGCAAGTGTATTGCAAATGCATTGTCAGGAGTGAATTACAAAGAAAAAGTTCTTAAATAAATTATTAAGTTGGTAGAGTAGTCAGCATTTGGAAACTGTATTATATAAGGGGAAATCTTCACAAACTGAAGGAGGAAAATGGTAATGATAATAATAATAAAAATATTAAATAGATTCAACCAATTACATTATTCCTTTCATTGAAAGCAGAATTAATCATCAGTTAACAAAAGCTGACTTTGTGTCTCTATGACCTACTCAGTACCTCCTCACTGTGAACTATTCTGTGAATGTATTCATGCTATTTTATGAGTAAGACAGTGTTCCCATGTAGGTTTTGGGAAAGGAAAAAGTTGGAAAAGGATCATGCAAGCTGTGGTTGTAATAAGTGCATCCAGCCACAGACATTTCCTATCTGGCTGAGAAGCCACAATGTTCTTCATGTAAGGAAGTCACGTTTTCTTAACTATCTTGGTAGTCAGTGTTGCATTATGGTTCTACCAGACCAGTTCACAGAAGAGAGTTTTCCTCTAAATTCCTTGTTTTAAGTGACAAAGCATGCAAAAAAACTGTCAGAGAAAACAGAAGAAAAAAAGGTAAAAATTGTAGAAGATCACAGAAACCTCCCAAATTACTGTTTTACTCATTGAGACAGCGTAGCACCTAAAAACATGTGTTAGGCCAACACACAAAACCCCCTCAATCTGTCCAAAAGACAAAATATGTTCTTCTTTCTCCTCCTGCACCTGCATTTCTCCTCTTTTGTCCCGATTTCATCTGATAGTTTAATGGCATATTTTACCTCATACTGATTCTCAACTCTCCATTTCATTTCTCCCTGGCCTAGTAATAAGATTGCAAAGCTCACATTTCAGTTTCACCGTGTGGAGAAGCAATGCTGATTTGCTTTCCTTCCAGATGTGAAGCAACCCGTTTATGTTTAATATTCGCTCTTCAGTCACACAGAGGCCCGCAGATTTAACTACATTTTTATGCATTATAAATGCACATACATTTGAAAGAATAAAATTCCTTCTATCCAACATCCCTCTAAATGGAGCTGAGGTGAGCTCTTGTTTC
Source organism: Molothrus ater (assembly GCF_012460135.2). Taxonomy (NCBI): domain Eukaryota; kingdom Metazoa; phylum Chordata; class Aves; order Passeriformes; family Icteridae; genus Molothrus; species Molothrus ater. The sequence goes on from NC_050485.2 coordinate 24,739,197, forward strand.
CCTGAGGCAGCCTGACATTTGAAGATCACTTTTAACCATTTCGGGTTTGAACTGTACTTTTTCCCTTCTTGGCTCCCTGTGTTCCTGTGTCTCCAAGTGCTCCCCAAAACAGGCAGGGAGTAATCCTCCAGGCAATGTGCTAAGGAGGAAAGTGGCTGGAAAAGAGAGCAGGCAACTTTCAGATGTATCTCCCAGATTCACTGGAGGGCTCAGGATCTCTTCCCAGGGCTGTGGAAGGAGCACCCATGGCCCTGCAGTCCTCTGCCACCTTGACTTAGTTCCCAGTCAAATGAAACTTTCAGCCTTTTCACTTAAGTTAAATTCTCATTTAATTTAAGATTAAGATTAACTTTAACTTAAGATGTCAAGCTGTGATAATTCATGGCTTGCCCCAGATATCAGCATCAAGGGTCCAGGCCCTAAGGCTCTGCAGTGCCAGAAGAGCAGGGGATACTGGCTTTGTGTTTTGGGTAGGACACATCCCATGGTGTGAGCCCAAGCCTTTTGCAGGCCCTGCAACCCCACTGTTTATGGCACAACATTCCTGTTTTCTTCATGTGGCAGGCAGGGATCATTGAACAAGAGTCATACTGCTACAAAACTTGTGCTGAAAGAGATGGCAAAATATTCTAGAGCAAGACACACTTCAATAGCCTTCTTAATGTGTGTATTTGTGGATGGCTTGTTTCTGAATGGTCTTTGCAAGCCTTATTTGCAAGTCACAATACATGGGAATAATTGCAATTACTGAGAGAGACTATGATGATTTGCTTTGGACAAAAACCCACACAGAACCTGTCTGTCTCCAGCACCAGCTGGAAAGGAATTTAAGAAGTGGAAGCTACTTATCACATGATGTGAAATGAAATATTTTATGGACTTATCCTTTTAGATCTCCAAATCTAAGGACATTTTTTCTTTAATCAGAAATCAATGTAGACCAATTACAGAGCATCAGATGGAGTGGTACTGACTATTCTCTTTCAGTTTGTTTAAAGACAGGGTCTCATAGTGACATTGTTGACTCTGATTTTTGAAAACATGAAGAGAAACAGCTGACAATACACACTGCAAAATCTAGAAGCAAAGGCTGATTAGAAATTAGTGACAAGGATTTCAAAACATAAAGCATGACCCATCTTGTCACAGTGAAAGGAATCACTGAACAAGGTGACTAAAGATATGGCAGATTTACCAGGATATGAAGCTTTGAAATTAATTTTTTTCAGCCACAGCAGTTTATGCAATTTAGGCCACATCAACCTTTTTCCCCAACAGAAAAGAGTGGGAGAGACTGCACAGCCAAGGATAAGACTATTCATTTTGGCACTGTGCTTACATCAGCTAAAAGCTTCCTGCACCCTGAGGAAGCACAGAATACTTTGTAGTATAAATAAGATTATTACTCTTGAGGAGCTTATTCATTGTGTTTGGAATGCATCCCATACAGTTCTGGATGACTGCAACTGAGGTAGTTACCCTAGGCTTCCCTGCTAATTACTGAAAGAAAAAATAAAGCACAATTCTTATGGCTTAGATGAATCCCATCTTAGAAGTGATTTTTTTCTCTCCAGTGACTCTCAGCAATGTTAGGGTGGCTTGGAGATATCTGCTTTGTGAATCTCATCCCTTGAACTGGTAGCAGAGACAGTGAGAAATTCCATGCCTTTTGATGCTTCCTAGGATGCCTGAGGTCATAACCATGCAGCCCCTACAAGATATTCACAGAGGTAACTTTAAACCTTCTGCCAAATTCTTGTGTGACATCAAGGAAGTGAGGCAGAGCAGAGTCTTCTGCTGATCCCAGTTTGGCCATGACTTGAGGCTGGAGGCAACAGCTCAATCCTTTGGGGGAGATGCACAGAGTGACTCCTTAATACCCAGGGCTGAATGATGTCCACCTTGCTCCTGGGCAGTTGTTTTGGTCTGGAGTAAAGCTCCATGGTGTTTATTCACTGGCTTGAAAGCAAACCCTGCTCTGGGAAGGGATTCTGGGCTGGATCCCAGCAGCAGAGTCCATCTGGATTTTAAGATGTCTGAAGGGGTTTCTCTGCCATAGATATTATGGACATATTAAGGACTTTAAGGAATATCTAGCCAGAGTATAGGAAATTGTATTTCATAGAAAACAGACTCCAGACACCTTCAGTGACCTTTAAAGAGAGAAGCAGCATCTTCCCTTAACACATGGAAGAGATGTGAGGAAAAATAAAAGAGTAGATGACATTTATTTCATTTCTAATCTTTCTAAATGTAATTTCAGCATGATCTGAAAGACAGCAGCATGAGCAGATTGTTACTTCAATAGGATTATTGTCAGAAGCTGGCTGTGTTTGTACTACAATGTGGATACATTTCCATGTTTGATAAGTTACAAAGATTGCTAAATGTATTTCATTTTAGATATCAGATTTGCTGCAATCTCTATTTTTCTCATATCTGAAAGATTATATCTGTGAACATCTCACAGAGGGCTGAAATCTGGACTGTAAGTTCTAAACTCAGTTTGTTTAAAGTTTGTCACATGGTGTAGATTTACTGATATGTCAGGCGGGTGTGACAGGGTGCCTGTCTTTAAGAACCTTCCTTATTTCCCTGGATGGATCCAGACTCTACAGACTCTACTCTATCTGCCACTTGTGACACTGAATTTCCATAATTCACACACATCCAGCGTTTGGATGCAGATAGAGGCTGTGAGCTAGGCTGGAGAAAAGCTGTAGCTGCATCCTGAGCCTTCCTTACATTTAGGGATAGCCCCAAATGCACATTCCATATGGGACACAGACCCTGCTTGGTGGCTGTCCCTCAACATGAAGTCCACAGTGCTTTATAGTGGTGTTATGGGGGCAAGCACCAGGAAAAAATGTCAGATGGACTTTTCCCTCTCTGCCATCTGCCACAAGGGAGTGTGGGAGTTGTGAGGAGTTCAGCTGCTGGGCGTCCAATGCAAGTACAAGGTGTGCACCTCTATACTGCTCCCAGACTCTTTCACAGGTGCCTTAACTTTGATATTGTTTCTAGTGCTGGATTTAATTTCCTTCAGCTGGCAGACACCCAATTAATTCTTTGAAACCGTAGTTAAGCAACAATGATTTACAGTTAAGATGTCTCAGCTAATCACAGCATAATTAATTGCCTCTAATACTTTTATGTCCTGGAGAAGGAAGGCTTTAATACCAAGAAGTTTTGGCTGCACTGCAATGATGGCTTGTAGGACATCCCTTTTTTTAAAAACTATTGCCTTATTGTTTGGGAAACTGAGAATTCCAAATAGCTTGAATGTAAATTTGACATTTTGATATATTGTTCATTACTGCAACATTTTCAGCTCTTAGATAGGATAAATAAACACAAACCAGTTGAATTTCATTTGCTGATACATTGTGAAATTTCCCAATAAGAATGCAGCAGACAATATCCAAGATCATAATTCAGAGCTTTTGTATGTTTACCAGAACATGGGATAAAAATAAACTTGCTGGGCTGGGAATCAAGACTTCTGCCTTTTCCTATTTAAGGAGTGGTCGGTGTAATCTGGAAAAGACCCATGACCCTCAGTGAACAGAGGTGGTTTGGAAAAAGCAAGGAAAGTTGACTTCAGACAGTCACAACCCTATGAGCATCAAATCTGAACTTTGCATGGCCTGTGGGAGCAGGATGAGCTGCAGGAGCTTCCCCTGGCAGAGTCGTGTGTAGGAAAACCTTTGGCAGGAGCTCGTATCTGCCAGAGCATCCTTTGGTAGATCAATCACGCCTCTGCTGAAACATTCAGAATCATAATGTTAAAAGCTGATTATGTCTCTTTTAATCATTCATTTAATCCTGATGTCAAAAGCCCCTGTGTCCTGTAGGACCCCTTGCAGCAGCACTGCTATGTCCTCCAAGACAGCAGGGTTTGGGGAGGATCTAGAGGAAAGCTCTCTGGGCTCTTGCTGGCACAGCTGACCTGATCCTGCTGAGAAAGGAACAGACATCAGGATCAATTCCTGTGGAACTTCTTCATATCCTCCTTCCTATGTGGAGTCCCAAGAAGCCTGGCCAGGCTCAGGGCTGGATGTGCCAGCAGAAGACAATTCTATCCAGTGCTCTATGGCCAGGCCAGGAAAATGAGTCCTGGCAGGCGCTGCTTGCAAATTAAGCTCTGGCCCTTTTCAGCAAGCTTTGATTGGAGAGGCAAGCTTAATTTTTGGGAATACCTTTTCCTGCTGTTTGATGGTCAGCCTTTGCATTTGGCAGTTCTTTTAGCCTTCCTACTGCTTCTACTAGAAAACTGTCAGGTGAACTCCTGCTGCCTCATTAAAAAATAATAAAGTGATTAAAAATTTCAATTTAAATTTTTTCTTGGGAGAGATGATTGTGAAATGTACAAATAGTTTTTTAAATTTTTGTTAAGAGAGAAAATAACCACTTGAATACTTTTAATTTTCACTTCAAATAAGGTATTCTGAGTGATATTTTAAAAAACACAACAATAAAAAAATAGAAACAGAAGAGAAATAATTATTGTGTATGCAAAATTTTCTTATGTTCTCACACTAAGCCTTTTGAAGAAATTCAAGCAGGTTTTCCATAAAAGATACCTCAAAGGCCCCTGAAGAGCTATGTGAACAGGTTTCACATTGAAGCTAGCAAAGTGAGTAACGCAGAGCAGTCAGCTACACTTGCAATCTTCTGTCTTTGCATAAAAACCCTTCTTTCAGGTTCCACAGTGAACAACCACTTGACACTATTTGACATATCTGGAGTGTGCCCAGTACAGTAGTATTCTGAAAAATCACTCAATATTATTCAAAATACCATTAAGGATAAGTGAATTTCAATTCATGGGTCTCTGGGAAGCTGGATTTGCCATCTGGACTATGGATGATTTCATTAGGAGGCACACTGGCTCAGGTGAGTCACACAGGGCCTTGCAGCTCTATCTGGGTCAAATTTGGCCATTACAGCAGAGAGAGAAAGAGAGAGAGAGAGATCACATCCCAAGTCTTTGATTCTCTCTGGCCTGATATGGAAGGAAAAATATGGTTTGTGCTGCTCAAAGAAGTCAGAGAGAAAGGATTTGCTAAGACTTTTTTAAGGGATTTTCTTTCTAAAGTATATTTTCTATAGTATATATTCTAAGTATATTTTCTGTAGTATATTCTAAGTATTTAAAGGATTTTCTTTCTATAGTACATTTTCCTGAAGGCCTCATTACTACTTGCATAAGAAACCCCAAAACCAGAACAGCCCTGCTGCACTGCTGACATTTCAGCCAATCTCTCCTTACTGCACACCAGCATTGGCTCAGGACACATTCCCTGCACAGTCCTGGGTGTTGCCAGGAAGGAACACCCAGCCATGGCAGTGGGGTCAGTTTGTGTCATTGTCCCTCACAAACTGGTTCTCCTTCCCTTTGCTGAACTGCCCACACTGGGACTCTGATCCTGAGTTCACAGCCCTGACTCAGGATTAAATGGTTTTCTGAATATTCAGTCCATGGAGAGGTGATGCCAATGAAGAAGAGCTCACAGATGACAGCGTTAATCACAGTACATCCTTGTCTGCAAGTACCCTCTGGAATTCACCCCACCAAACCTATGGAACAATTAAACTCAGGTGGACCTTTGATTAAAAATAACAGTTAGGAACATTTACAAATTCAAAGGGAATATGTTACATTTTTACAGCATAGGTGGCAGAATTACAGATTGTTTCATGAATCCAGCAGGAAAAATTTAATTAAGATCAATTTAATTAATTGCTGCAGACCCAAATTAGTATTCTGTTAGTGCCAGGACATTTAGTTTCTCCACTCATTTTTTTTCCAAACCGTGGGCTCTCCCTCAAACACTCAATATATTCCTGGGCATTACTGTTAAATTTAAACACTAAAAAAAAAAGAATAGTTAGGTAACAACTGCCAAGGAATATTAACATTTTTCTTTTCTCAGTTACTGTAGATCATTTTTGCTCCCCTCCCTCATTTTGGTATTTTTGCCTTGTGCACAATTTGTCATGGTTCTTGAGCTCCAAGCCCTGACAACAGCAGGTGGGATTCAGCCCTCTCATTTCTTTAGGGCATCAAGAGCCAAGTAGGCATTGAACCCACTCTCTGAACCTGCCAGACTTGTTTCTGCTGAGAACCATTCCCTGACAAAATATCTTTCTGCTCATAAAAAAAGTATCTTTTATAACTGGAGCAAAAATGAATCATTCTGGTTCTTTCCCACTTTCTGTGGAGGATCATGAACAGAACCTGTTCACTCAGGTCACAGGGCAGGAGCACAGGAAAATACCTTTCATTTTGTGGTAGGTGTCAGTCCATGTTAAAGAAACCAAAGGGTTTCTAAGGCTACGAAAATATCTCTTTCTGTAAATAGCCTTCAGTTATTATTCATACATCTATGCCATGGGTAGACATATATCTATCAGTGCAGTTCAAAAAATTAATTGATTAATTATTTTAATGATTAATGAAATAATGATTTTGCCTGCTGTCCGAGCCAACAGAGGATGGGATGTTCAAAGGGATCAGGGAAATGTGTGGCATCATCCTACTTCTGTGTCATGGCAGGAGAGAGAATGATATATAAGAACAATAGCATCCAAAATATCCTGTGCACATCTTCTGGGAGTCAAAAACTCAGTTCCTCCTCATCTGAGGAAGATCTTGGATGAATTTATGCATCTCTGGTACCCACAACAGGATATTACTGCTTAATCAACAATGAGTATTCTGAAAACCCTTAGTTGAGAGATATCTAGTTTTCATAACTGCTCCCTCCTCCTCCATGTTCTAGAACTGCCACAAAAATCACCTTCCTTTCTCACCCAGGGAGTCCCCCTCGGCTCCTGCACCCAGAAACCAGGGCAAGGAGTGGCAGCCTGTTTCCACAACACCATCATATACCTGCCCTTTATTACTGCCACTGTTTTAAGGCAAAGCAGGCAAACCAAAAGAAACTTTTGTGCAAGAGACAGATATGCCAAGAGAAGATGCAGACATGGTTGTTCCCCTTTCACACCTAAAGCAAAAGAATATACCCAATCTGTTTTGGGGGATCACATCTGGCACTTATTCATAGTAGCATCACAGGACAGAAAAAGAAGATTAAGCACATATCTCCAGCCATTTAAAATCACCTATATATATAAATGCTTTTATACTATATGGTATATAGTATATAATATTTGGTATAGAATGCTTACTATATTGTATAAAGTACATAGTATATAAATATATTTACCTGATTCTATTGAACTGCACCTTGGAAACAGATTTCTCAGCACTTGTCCAGCTTGGACCTGGCCCAGAGCCAGGATTCCTTCACATCTGAAAAAATGAGAGCTGCTTTAGTTCTTCCAAAAATTCTTCATTTCAACCAAATGACCGCATCACAAACCCTCCTGACAGGGTACCACATTCATCACATGAAAAAGATGCAGATTACTGGAAAGTGTTGCCAAAGGGGTTCCACCCACCCCCTTCACTGAGTAAGTAAAGGTCAATGGAATTGCAAGGGGTTTTTCCAGCAACCAGAAAACAGGACTGAAATCCTTTGGGCACGTCCCCTCATGTACCCCATTGTGTTCCTGGCATCCAGAGGGAAAAGCATTTTTCTAATCAGCATGCAAGGCAGATGAGCTGTGGTTGAAAGATGATTGCTTGCAGCCCCCCCCACAAATCCCCAGTATCAACAGTGTTAAAATAATACAAACATCATTAGTGACAAAGACAGATTCATTGCCTCCAGCCAGACTATGCTTGTTAAAGGAGTTCTGTACAGCTCCATAACTGGATATGAATTCTAATAAAGTTTGTTTAAAAATGTGATGGTATTCCAACAGCAAATGTGCAAAACAGGCAGTTCTGATTTTAAAAAATCTACTCCTTGTAACTCCTCAGAGACCCTGGTGGGTTTGATGAGAAAGGCCCTTTTCCCCCTTTTTTTTAACACCTCTTACAAAGAACACAGAAAGTAGGATTCTTTCCTTATTCCCACTCCCAAACATTTTGGGTCTACTTAAAAGAAACAATTATTTATGTACATGTGCATATACTGTGAAGTTGCCCAGATATGCAGCATGCAGAAACCCATGCAGAAAACGTATTCACAGTAATGAGGCACAACCATGCTCTCATCCCAGAGGGAGAAGATTCCTTGACTTCCTTCACTAGAAGGTCACGTTCACTCTGAGATGATGCTGTTGGAGCTCCCATCAGTGCTAGATTTTATTGAAAAGAACAGAGTGAATCTGAACTGACAGATATCTTGGGAACTCTTCCAGGATATACAGTAGCTCTGGAAAAGTAGGGCCATTTAGTTTGTGTTTGCACTCAGATGCAGAAGGAAAGACTATAAATGGGAATGATGAAAGGAAAAATGAAAAAATTAAAAAAAACCACAAGGACACAACAATGGCAAGCTCAAAACTTTTCTCTGTGGACAGATGCTCCATCCCTCCTTTTGTAAAAGGCTCTCAGTTTTTGTCCCAGCCGTGGATTTTATAGGAGGACAGAAACCACCACCTAGAGTTGGAAATAAGAGTCTCTGGGTTTTGGTGTGGAAGTTTTCACTAGAGCTAAGAGGGAAAAAAAAATAAAGGAGGTATTCCCTTAGCAATTTAGCAATGAACAGCTAAAGTATCCAAGTGGATACTTCACCATGATGGCACCTCAGGTGCTGCTTGGCAGGAGCTGCAGTTTGGAAGGATAAAGCCATGGCTGAGCCAAAGCTCCTACACCTCAGTGCCACCCACACTCTGCCTAAACTGCAGGACAGTCCTGCCATTCCCAGTGTGACAGTGGGGAGCAAAGTACAGGACAGGATGGATCAACAGCTTGGCTGAGTAAACTTATGCACTGGAGAAGCTTCTGAGGGAACAGGAGGCTAAAATTGACCTTAAGGGTTCAGTCCATGTGGAAGTACAGGTACCCCCAGCCTTCAAGCTTGGACCAAGCACAGTGAATAACATGAAATACAGTCACATAACTAAATAAGAAACATAGTAAATAAACTCCTGCATGTTTCTCTATACTATTTTGGAGAGTGTACTTAAAAGAGAGAAAGATGCATTGCTGCTATTTTGATTTTTTGTCCGGAGAGGTGTGTTTCAGATTTCTGAGATGCCACAGAAGCAATTACAGTGGCAAATAAAACTATTATTAAAACCCTGACGTTTTTAACTGCTATTTGCGTGTAATCACTCTTAAATAAATGAAGGAAAAGTAAATGCTAGGAGAATAATTTGCTGTTAATCAAGACTAATAAAGTGAACAGCTTCATTTCCTTTCCAGACTTGTCTGATTTTAATCTCGCTGAAGTTTGACAGCCGGAGAAAGCAAAAAACAAAGTTAGGCTGTGATGGCGCGTGTGCAGTAAGAAATTCTGGAGTCTCACTACTGTGGGTCTTGTTCTTTTTCTCTCCCTTACTTTTTCCCAGCTCTAATGCAGTTGATCTGTGTAGGTCTGCATTTTTACACACTAGGATTGGTATTAATATAATGCTGAAGACTCTGAAATTCTGGACACTTCACCTTTATCCTAAAAAACACCATTTCTTTCCAGAAACTGGGCCCTTCACCAAGAAAAAAGTTCAAAAATATTTTGAAGGCAGATGCAAAGAGTCTCACTGATTTTGATGTTGTTCACTTTACCACTGCTTCCTACCTCTAACCACCTAGATTTCAGACTTTCACTTAACAGTGGGACCATAATCTATTTATAGATCTGTAGAATAGGAAAATGGAATCAACCTCTTTTTCATAACCCAATTTTAATTGATTTTTCTAACTGAAAGAGTGAGATTTTCCTCCTTAGGAGCCCATATTGGAATCTGAGCAGAAATGCTGCTCCAAGGTTATAATGTTAGTGCAGTATCTGACATGAAAAGCAGAAGTGGCCACTTGGCTCAGTCCTATTGAGTTCCTGTAATGATATCACTGTGTGCAGCAGCGATGAAGGCACATGACTCTGTGTAACCACAGGCAAAGCATTTATGAACAGGTGCTCATTATTCAGTTCTACATTGTGCATTTAATAATTTCTGAATGGAAAAGAAAATTCAATTCACTCCAATCACAATACATTGTTGCTGGTAAAATTGAATATAGCTTCAACGATGACAAGAGAACTGCCAATAAATTTATACTAGGTGTAAGCAAAGGTGGGAGAAACTTCCACAAATGCTGCAGAGTATTTTAAACAAGCAAAGTTTGATTTGGATAATGACTCTACTCGCAAAGCACCTCATTCTTTTAATTTATCCTGTCATTGGCCCATTCAGGAGGAATGATACTGGCAATAAAATAGAAATCATGAGCATCAGATGTTCAGTGAGAGCCCTACTGCAACTCCTCTCCCTCCTCCCTGTTTTCCTTTACCATCCCTACACCTCTGCAAGCTCTTTGCAGCCAGGGCTGGGCTGGGCTCACTCCAGCTCTCTCCCTTATGGCCATGTAAGTGGGGATCTGCACTGCAGCATTTGTGACTGATTTGTGTGAGAATCCAAATCAGTCCTGTGCAGAATAGCTGACAGACCTCACAACTTCAGTTCCACCCGTGCTGCATACAGAATAATAACAATAATAATGATAATAATAATAAAGCCAGAGACATTAAGGTCAGGAATCCAAAACCTTCACCTCCATTTGCTCTTTTTGGCGCTGGTTCCATACCATCCTAAGTACTTCTCCTCATAGACCTGTCCATGAACTTTCCCATGGCTCTGTAGTTCTATTCTTCTCATCTCCTACTCTTTCCCCTACATTTTGCTGCCTTTGGTGTCTCAGGGGCTTCCAAAATACCTGTCATCTGTGTCAGGGCTTGTTCCAGGGCCAGATACAATAGTGCTGCTGACAGGTGAAAGAAGGGGGAGGAAGGGCTGTGCTGTGACATGACAGCTCTGTCCTTATTCCATCCCACAGACCAGTGCAAGGACAGTGAACAGGATGAAAGGTGAGGTGATTTTTCTCTCAGATTCCTGTGTAAATCTGTTTTATGTCACCTCTTCTTTCAGAATTTGGAACTGACAGAAAATGAAATATAGGGTGGGAAGATCGGTATGTGGGAACTCTACCTAAATCTACCTCCACACAAAGCCTAAGCACGAAGCTCTTCATCTGCTTCTCCATTTTAATTTCCAGGTGTCTATGAATATATTCACCAAATAAATTTATGAGAGGGGAGGAATAAGTTTTTAATCCCTGTTAGTGAATACTTCCAGGGAGAGATTTCATATTCATCCTGTTCTAAGCAGGCATTTGATGTGGCTCCAGTTGGAACACACACACTTGTAACTGTTGCACCAGGGTCTGGCTTTCAATACTGTGATATTTGCAATGATTGGCTTGGACTCCATCTGGAGGTGGTGAATTATTCATAGGAATCAAATGGGAGACACTTGTAAATACAAAAAAGACATCTCCTTCTTTGAAATAGACAGTTTTTAAGGATGAGAACTTAATTTTAGGGTAATAAGGAACCCAGTGCTCATGTGTGGTTTAGCCCTCAGTTTTCCCCAGAATCTGTCCCCAAATTGTTGACAGTAACCTGGGAAGAACAGGAAAACAATTGCAAACATACAGTGTGCTGTGATAGGCTTTCTCTGCACTGTCCTTTGCTAAATCTTTGGCATACCTTAGGAAGGAATTTAATCTCTACAATAATTGAAATCACTTCTATTCTAAGAAATAAAAAATGTAATCACCTTTTTATTTTTTTTACTATTGTCTCTCCTTGTTTTCTAGATTCCTATTTGGAAACTTGAATGGAAAACATTTACCTTAATTTACCATTCAAAAAAAATTTAAAAAAACCCAAACACACGAGCTCCAAATACTACTCTTAGGTTCAGACTGGTTTTGGAGCTACACATGTTAATTGCTTGCAGGGTTTGGTTCTTTCAAGAAATTCTTTGCCAATCTTGGATCGAAGAACAGTTTCTGTTAACTCAAGATTTGAGAAAAGTAAGGAAAGCATAGAGAGGGGAAACTAGAGTGCAAAATAAATGTCTAAGTGATAAAGCTGTCATATGACTAGAAAAATTGGGCCAGCAGCATTGAACTGTACAGAGTGCCATTCAGATGATGCTGGCATTTAAAATCTCTACACTGGAACAGTTTTCAGAATGTTGTTCCTCTTGCATCTCAGTTTTATCTTCTCCTTTACCCTATTTCTCAAATTATTAAAGTTTATTCAATTATTTTTCAGCAGCACCCTCCAAGACTGATAACTTATTAGAAATTACCACCTTTGAGAGATACAAAACCTTCTGTGCAAGCATGTAAGTGAGCTTCCCAGCCCAGCAGTCATTCAAAAAGGCCATTAAAAAACAATAAATGCTGACAACTCTTCAACAAATTCCGCCTTCCTTCGGATTTTTGTGGCCATAGTACCTCTTCTTCAAATCTTACAATCTTTATCAAAGTTATACTTTCTGGTATTACTCCAGTTTTGAAGCTAAATCTAACCTTTGTGACAAGCCTTTGCCAGAGGATTCAGAGACACGTTCAGCTAAGCCAATGTAAGTTACTTGGAGAAATAGCATAGCTAAAATGTCAAACTCCTCTCTTTTTTATGCATGCATTATATTCTTTTTGGTCTAGATAGGCTGTGGACAGTACACAGAGCATCTAATAACAGCCCATGTCTAAACAGGCTTTTATCTTGTTATCTCTCCTCTTTCCTTTATCAGCAATGACAAACCCCATGCTTAAATTAATATTTCTACTGAACACAGCTCCATCTTGTGCAAGCAGGGACAGTAATATTGATATTCAAACCCAAGCCAAACCTGGGGTGAATTTTAAGTCAGGCACAACAATTATGACCCTCTGCAAATACATCAATTCTTATATAGGTAGAGTGCAGGAACAAGGGATGGCTTTTAACCCAGGCATAAGCACCTCCAGGAAAAAGTTCTGTATCTGTAAATGGAAACTTGAAGTGCTTGTGAAACAAAACCAGTAGTATTTATATACTTTACAATTGTTCTTTGACCTCTTATTTTGTTCCTGTAAGTTCTTGTCTCACCAGGTTCACCACTGGGGCTGCAAATCAGTCACTGTAGTTATTATTTTATTGTACAGGGAGAAATCCCTTCATTTAACCCTGTTGCAAATTATGTTGGCCTTCAGATTCTCATGTTGACTGCAAAGGGAAAGTACTTTTGTCAGCTTTTTCTGGAGAAAGCAGTGAGAAATGTCCCAAACTTTTCAACAAACATCCTGGGAGCTGTCCAAGAACTGTGGCACTTGAGTCATTATAGCTGCTCAGCTCGCCTGGATTTGGACTCACATTTTTCCTAACTGGGGCTTGTTTGACAGACATTGAGGGCAGAGTGAAGGGTGCAGCTTTGTTCTCCCTCCTTCTGAAGCTGAGTCACTGTGTCTCCAAGGGTGCACAAAGTAGGCAATCAAGAGCAATCATCCCTGGGTACTGGAGGCATTCTGAGTTTGTGGGATACATTTCAGGCACTGCCAAGCTTGCAGCACCCTGGAAAGCAAATAGCATGTTTAAACATCAAGATTGTTGGGCTACAAAGTGAATAAATATGTATTCTATCTGCTGTCTGGTATACAGGTATTCTGCAGTGGTCCTTCAGGCATTGTGTTCTTCAGCAGTGGTATTCCAAGGAAAACTGGTTATTGAGACCAGCTTCAAAAGAAACTGTAGAAGCTCTTGTGTAGAAATCCTTTGAAATAGGAAGATAATCTTCCTGTCTCAGGAAGTGCCTGCACTGTCATCACTGGAAGATAAGCCTTTCTGCCAGCAGTATCCTGAGCTCAGCTTATTCATATCTGGGCTTGGGGATAGAGGGAAGATACCAGGTTAGATGTCCCTGTTTTCTGGGTATGGTAATTCTTATGTTTTCTAGTACACCAGCAATAACTCAGGTGGTTTCTAGGAGCACAAAATCAATCCCATAGTGAACTGGGTTAGAGCAGAGGTTGGATCTACAGAAAAGCCCTTGGGACACCTCTGCTCTCTTCCAACACCCAGCCCCTCTACCAAGCCTGACAGAGCCCCAGTGATTTTGGAAAGAGTGTTTCTGGGTTTAGCTCACACAGCTGAGCTCCCTTTAGCCCTGCCCATGAAAGTCAGATACCATAAGCTCCTGTCTTGCTTTTCAAGGATTTTCCTGCTCCTTGCTGGTTTTCCTTGGCATGGGCCTTTCAGCAGAGATGAGGCAAACACTAGACACGCGGCTGCTGTACTGGTACTGCCAAAAACCACATCAGTGGGAGATCCAGACGAGCAGATGCAGCCCAGCAGGCCTGAGTGGACTGCCTGCACAAGGCTCTCTGTGCTCAAAGCAGTGCCAAGAGCCTCAGCAATGGGCACCATGCCCTCCAAACAGAGGGACACGAGCACAGACAAACCGACAGCACATCCAGGCATTCAGCAGGAGCCTGCTGTGGGGCACTCATCCTAGCCAGATGACTCAAAACAGATGGCCAGACCTGTAGATCTTTGTTTAACACATCTTAATTACACCCCATATTTACTGACCCTGTTGGAAGTGCTCTCTTTTAAGACCTTTCCTGTGTGCACAAAACAAGGTTTCACAAGAGCTGTCAGACATGTGACAGGGGAAGAACAATTGCCTGATGGAAAGAAGCAGCTAATTTCTCTGTCTTTGGTAGATTATGGTTATATAGGAGGGGACTGGGCTATAATTAATCAGATTAAATTCAGAACAGATCCATGCCAGAGCAAGGCTGAAAATCAGTCTCAGTGAAGTGCAGAGAGGAGGAGCCAGCTGTGCAGCTCAGGCTCTGGGGATTTTTGTTGGGCACAGGGTGAATGGGAATCAGTAGCACATTGCTGTCAGAAGGGTACACCACTTTCTGAAAAAAAGGCTTGTGGCCACCACCAATTTGAAGGTCAGGGAAGATGGCCCCTCTATACTTAAGAACCTTTACTAGACCTTTTTTCCCCCTGTTGATGGTTTTGCAAGACCTGAGATGTAATTATTCCAAAACCCTAATGAGGCAATTTGGTGAGGTATAATTTTATACATCCTACACAAACAGACATTTAGAAAAAAGTGGAGAAAGTCTAAAGGAAAGCAGTATGGGTAATAAGTGGTTGAGGAAACATGACCTAGAGAGAAAGGCAATTGAAATGAGGCCTATTTAAACTGAGAAAGCAAGAGAGGTCTATAATGATAGTTTTCTACACTGTCAAATGCTCTTAATGGCACAGGCAGAACTTAGCTTTTTTTGAAGGTGATAGGACATAAGGTAATCAGCTCAATTTGTTAGTAAGACATTACAATTTACGATTGAAAAATGGTAATTTTACAGGCAAACTTGGAGGGGGATTTAAAGACATTAAATTTTAAGTTAGACCAAATGAAAACATGACATGATCTAAGGATTGTGGTTAAGAAGCACTGTCCAGCTCTGATATTACCCCACAGGACAGCAAAGATATTTTTACATCACTGCCATGACAGAAGTCATGCTGTCTGTGTACAAAATCAGGACAACCTTTTACAGAAAATTTCAGGAAGTACCTATCTCTGGTATTTTCAATTTTCTTCCACTTTTACAAAATCATTCTTGTCATAGAGTTGTAGCAGCTCTCCATGTCAAGGGGGAATATTAGAATGAGATGTTTTAAGGATGAACAAAGATTCAGTTCTGGCATCTTAGGCCTGAGCTGGCCTGTGGGTTTCTTTCTTGCTTGCACCAGGGGTTATGAAGCCACTTTTACAGAAAAGCATGTTTCACAATTATCAAGGTGCTGGATTTCCATGTGCATACAATCTGCTGTCAGAAGGGATCTTAGTGTCTATTTAGTTCCACAACAGGACATTTCACTGACCAATTTTTGCTCAATGCACTTATTTTAGGGTTCTTTTTAAAATTTTTTTTTTAATTTCTTCAGTGTATTTGGCCCTGGACAGCTGCAACTTCTTTTGGTGAACATTAGATTATTTAATTAGAGAAAGAGACTGGGTAGGTGCTCCTGTGCCAATATTGGGTCCATATTCAAAGTGGCAGATCTTGAAAAACAATCAACAGACACAGCAACAAATGGAGAGAAAAAAATGGACATGCATACATGCCTTCCACACACCCAGAGATCATCGAGCAGAGGGAGTATTCTCCTCAGTACATTAGCCTCAATGCATCCTGGTTCAGATAAATGAAAAATTTAATATTAAAAATGTGTTGCTCATTTGAATTTAAAAAAATAAATAAAATAAAAGAGCCCTAGATCTAATAAGCCTCCACACATTTATAATATTCTCATTTGGAAGTTACAAGGCAAGCAAGCTGGAGATGAGCTAAATAGGAGAACAAATAACCATGAAAGAAATGTTAAGAATTTGAAGCCAAACCCATTTGCTAAAAAGCATAAATAAAACATAATTTTGATTGGTTAGATGCCAAATTAAATGTAAAAAAGAGACTAACAAAATAAAATCAGAGCAGAAAATGTTATTAGGAATTAAGCTAAGAGAGAGTATATGTGAATATTTTCTTACTTTCATGATTAACACAGGCCTATTTTGGGAGGGAGGGGGCAAGTTTTAAGAGAAGGTATAGGTTTGCAAATCAAACAGCAGGATGCTGTGGTCAACACCCAATGAAAGGAAAGAAATAATGAAAAAGTTTCTTTTTCTGGTCATGTTTGTAAGAGAACTGAGCTCTCCAGCCAAGTGATATTGCTGAGGATTGAAGTGGTGGAGCAGGGGATTAGATACCTCAATTTTTTTTGCCTTCCTTTTCTGAAGCACTGTGAGAATGTGCCCTAAACCCCATCTTGCTGTGTGTCTGGGTGTCACTGGAGGGGTGGTTCTGGAACATCTGGAGAACCCTCTTGGAGCAGCTGGGAGCCCTTTCCACCCCAGCAGTGAGGCGACAGACCTTGGAGCTGATGGCCTCTGACTCTTTGCAGGGATGCTCGGGGGAGCAGCAGTGGGTGACAGCTGTACATCAAGGACACTGACCTGCTCCTGGACCACGCTGGCACTTCGTGGAGTGGGTGATGCCATCAGGTTTCACACCCCTTCCTTCTCCCTGGTGGCAAAGAATGCAGATGATGTGGAAAGGAACAGTGCCTGGGAGCACCCTCACCTTTTCTGTCACAGCAGGAGCCTCCTTGGGCTGCCCTCCCTTACACTTCCAGAAATGAGTGAACCCGTGAGAAAGGGAGAAGATGGCAGAGAGTGAAACAGGTTATCTGCTTCTGACACAGAAGAGAGAGACCCAAGACAGATTTGTGCAGAAAGGGACCTTCTCCAGCAAAGAGATAAGGGGTCTAAGTGCTCTCTAAATCTTTGTCTCATCAATATGTAGCAAAGGAGCAGAGGCCAAATCTGCTGTCTCCTGTCAAGGAGAAGAAGAAGATTTCTTTGTACTTTCTGGAGTCCACTTGTCCATTTTTGCTTTAATACCTCCTAATTTAAAGAATTCATTTTGCAGCCTGCACTCCTAGTGGTCATGGAGGAAACTCCTGAGAAAATCATATCAGGGGCCCCTCTTTTCCTGTCCATGAATTGTTAACACAAGATCTGTGCAGACGTGTGTAAGGCTTTTATAGAGTAAGAATATTCACACATGCTGCTATCCAGAAAGAAGTCGCTGATCCTGAGTGAGTTATTCCACCACAACTTGATTTTGAGACAGGCTCTTCAGGACAGAAAACCTGTCATCAAGGAAACTTAAATACAGATGACTGAGAACTTTTCCCCAAGCATTTTCTTGATTAAACAGGCATTTCCATTTTAAATTGGATGGAAATCTGGAATATTAAGCATTTAGTTTTCTGACATAAACTCAGCATTTTTTTCATCAAAACTGTGTTGATTTCTGCTGATTATAGATTCTTATTTTCAGTAGAGTCAAGGGATCTGTGCCCAGGGTGTGCTGCCTTCACCTCTGTGACAGCCTGCTATCACCTGGGAGGATCCACACACCAGGCAGTGAGAACCAGGACCCAGGGCCAGCTCAGCTGACAGCAGGGCTGTGGCCAAACTGAGAGAAAAAATGCAGACTGTAAACAGAGAGACAGAAAGGTTTCAGATTTATCCTCTGTGCCCTAGCAGGGAGGCTTGGTTACTATTGAACTGTCTTACTTTTGCCATGTGGCTGGAAGTAGTTCATCTTAAGAGCATGGTTTGACTGATGTGGCTTGTCTGTGCAGCTTAGATTAAAGGGAGGAAGGCAAGGTACAGCCAGTGGAGTGGCTACAGGACTCATAGATGCTAACAGAGCAGTGCAGGAATATCTTGGAAATCTCTGTCTAAGAAGTCTAAGATTTCAGAGGAAAAGCAAGCAAAAATAAACCTCCAAGTCTTATTTTAGACACATGAGGAAACATTCTAGAGGACTGCCCATGCCATTTTGAATTAGCAAGTTGTTCTCAAACAAGGTGTAATGGGAAATAAACCTTAATGAAAGCAAACAACACCTTGTGTTTCACAGCCTGTCACTTGTCTTGTGTACCACCCCAGAGAAGGGCACTGAGAAATTTCTCACAGAAACAAATTTAGTCTCCAATGCAACTTAATACTGACAGAAATACTGACACCCACTACTACCACTTCTCTCCTTTACAGATATATTATCTTTTCCATTTTCCTTTCAAGATCAACAAGGCAAAAACAAAGCACTTGTTGCTCCACACACCTTCAATCTATCTGTTGCTGTAAGTCTACATACATGGTAGTGAACTTTAAGTTAGGAGGGGAGAAAGTAACAAAGTAAGAGATGTTTGCTTTCCATAAGCAGCAAGAGCAGAGCCAAGAGAAGACCTTTCTGAGGAGATGCTCTTGCTCACACCAGTCAAAGGGGTTTGGACAAGCCCCCATTCGCTGACCGTTGCTCCGATTTAATTGGGAGCTGCTTCACCCATGGGCAAGTGCTGGCCTTTCCCAGAGCTGCCATGTGCTCAGCCATCAGCTTTCAGCCCAGATTTCCACAGCACTGGTGTTGTCTGAGCACATGGTAGCTCCTTTATAATTCTCTGCAGGTTCCTGCTTAAGGCACTTGTTTAGTTTGCTTGACCTTAGACCTGGCCTTAAATTTACTGAAAAGTTTATAGAGACTGAACCTGTCAAACTTTGAATCTCAGAGTAACTCAATGATTTTCATAAACCTCATCTCCAGTAGTCATGTGATTTATATCTGATTCCCTCTTTTACAAAGTATAGAATTAATAACTACCATGTTTTTGGAAAAAAGCTGCAAAAAAATAAAACACTCATTGTATCTTACAAATACAAAACCAGGAGACCCAAGAAATACACCATAATTAATTTCAAATAAAGAAATTATAGAAATTATATATACTGTAAAAAAAAAAAACCCAAAACACCTAATGGTTGTGGAGCACTTGGCTTGCAGGAGCCAAAGTTTTTATGCTATATTTATAAAACAGGTTCTTTGTACCCACAGAAAGACAGTACCTCAGAGAGACAGCTCTGCTTCCCCAGAGCTGTGTGCTCAGCAGAAGCCCCAGCAGCATTTGAGCAATTTAGCACTTTCCAGGAAACCAGACAAACTAACACAGCCTGTTTATTTCCTCTTTCTTTCAGTACTCCCACGTTGGTGCCTCTGTAAATGAAAATATTGATGGATCTGAAATATGTACGACATAGACTCAGAGTCCATGGCAGTCACCCCCTAGCAAGCTGTTTCTGAGGCTGTTTTCTTGCGTGAGACCATAAATTATTCTCTTTCTCTTACTCCTTTTAGGGATTTTTTGTGTCTCTGAATATGTCCTCTGTTAACGTGCCAAATAACTACAACCATCCATGCCATGGAGGAAGAAATAGGAATCTTCACTCTACAGTAAGATGTTTGCATTAGATTTCAAGAGTCAGTAAGGAAACAATTTCCCCACTTAGGAAACAAAACAAACAAAAAACAAAATAAACCAACTAACCAAACAAAAAACCCCAAACAAACAAACAAAACAACAAATTAAACTAAGCCAGCCAACCAAATTCTCAAAACATCACTGAAATTTCTGATGATCCATTTAACTTCTAGAGGGTCTGAGCCTTAATTTCAAAGAAATCCCTTCCATCAGATGGCTAATCCCAACAGAAAGCTTAAAAACTCAGTAGGGAGAGGTTAAAGTGAGAAAAACAAGGAGCCAGGAAATTGCTCATGGAGCCCAAACTGAGTGTATCTTATCCAACCCTTTTGTGCCAATGATTTCTGGTAGCAAACAGAGAATATTCCCTTTGGAGGATTTGCCTGGCACTGGGCATCATCCAGCAGAGGCCACAGCACAGTCATGCTGTAACTTCCCAGCAGGAAAATGGATTGTGGCAGCTCCATTAGTGCAAGATTCAATAAAACAACAATGAAACTTGTTTTTTTCAACATATGCAGAGAGGTGATTTATTTTAGCTATGACTGGAGGGAGGCAAGTATTGAAATTTCTCAGTGTCAACCTGCAATCTCCACTGAGCCTTCATTTGGTCAGGAAGAAAGAACACAGCAATGTATATATTGTATATAGAGAGCAATTTTCTTTTGCCTTTCAAAAATTAACCCCTTTTCACCTTTATGCAAAATTCACAGCAACCAAAATCATTCCAGAGACAGCCTATTCCTGTAATTTCCTTTTCTTTCAGAAAGTACCTTCCTTTGTGAAAATATCTGGTAAAAATAATGGCTTCCCCTTCAAGGTGTGTTAAATCACAGCTGGAAGCCAAAGATCAGACACATCCACCTGAAAAACCCTTTGAAACCCAAGCAGAGACATCCAGAAGGGATAGTGATTCATATGGTTACATTTTCTTTTCCTATTGTATCCCCAGGTATTCACCTGTTAGGCTTCCCTGTTCCATCTCAACTCTAAGACCCCAATTAATCAAGACCCTGAATTTACTTTCTGGCAAACCTCCCAAGGCAGAGGGCCCTGTGGCTCTGCAAGACCCACATGATTGCTTTAATTTGCAATCTTTTCTGTGTCATTAACAGCAAATTCATACATTTATACCCAGAGACCAATTAATTTCTACAAATAAAGGCAAGTCTAGCAAAAGAATTTGGTCAGGAGTTTTGTTTATACCAATTTTGATAATGTGCAGAATAGTCTTCCCTCCCAAAACCCACAAAAACCTCAGTACAAGGTAGCACTGGGGTTGGTTTGTTTGTGATTTTTCCCTGCCCTGTTTCACAGTTCAGTTCCTGTGCTCACCTCTTGTCCTGCTCCAGACAGGATGATTTTCACAAACCATCGCTCTGTGTAACAGAGCCACTCTTCAGGAGAACAAACCACACCATGTTGTGGGGAACATGGAGTCTAGCAGGCCACTTTGGGAACAGACTGAATGAGGAGGAGAAAGGGAATGATGAATAAAAATTTATATGAGTACAGAATTAGGAACAGGAGGGGAGAGAGAGAAAAGGATCGGAAAGTGTACAAATGTCAGAAGTGGCAAAAGGGCATTAATGAAACTTGCAGGGGTGATATATTTGAGGTAGGAACAAAGAGCTATGAAGGAAAACCTTGTCTTCTCATCCTATCCTTTGCTTCTGCTGCAGGAAATAAAACTGACATGAGGAATGTCATCTTTTGGCTTCTCCTGCCCTGTCCCCTGAGGCTATGCACCCACATAGAGGCCTCCAGCTGTTCATCTAATTTTCCACCCAAAGTTTAGTCTCCTAAGACAAATCAATCTCCTGTAGGGCTTTTGGCAGGCATCTGGAAAGAGATATTGTGTGAGAAATTTGAATTATCATCATGAGTGATGGGATTGATGGTAGAAAGCAGAAAACCTACTCCCTTCACCTCTCTGTCCTGCCCTCTGGAGACTCAGTAACAATGAGGAGCTGCTGCTCTGCTCTACACAGGGAGCATAAATATTTCCAGAAGGAAAGGAAAAATCTGCAGACAAATAGAATCCTTCTTACTCTGCAGATATATATAAGCAAATGAAGAGGAAAACAGGAACATTGGAAGAATATTGCACTCAGCAGGACATACCACCACAAGGGGGTAAGAATGAAATTGCCTTGCAAAAAAATTTTAAAAAAAGAACAAAATCTGAAACTATAAGAAAGTTGGGTTATGCACAGCTCTAGCCCATATCTCAGCAGTATATTACATTCCACTATCTTGTTTTCCCTTTGGGTGTTTATTTGCATTTAAACCAGCCCAACATCTGGTGGAGGACAGCATTGCATGTTTCAATTCCTCCGCTTGGATAGCATCACTTTAGAATAAATGAGTTCCTGAATGCATTGCATTGGGAGTTCAGTGATTTGTTTAGTTGGTTTTGCACATTCATTTGGAGACACAAGTGGGATTTGAAGCAGGTGATGAGGGAAGAGCTGCATGTATGGCTAACTCAACATGTACTACATATTCTGAAGAATGAAAAACATGGTGTGTTGCAGGCTAGATAAGAAAACATTTTAAAATCATGTCACTGTGATAACAGAATAGCTTTGAGGAGCGCTGCTGGTAAATCACAAGGAACTATACAAAGAAGGAAAAAATGGGTAATGTTTGTTAATACCATGGCAACTCTCTGGACACACAGAATTCTATTTGTGACAATGCAGTTTCTAGCTATGTTTTCTATAAACACAAACAATTTGTTCTGCTTCTCTGCCTGTCTTTTGTGTTGGATTTCTAACACAATGCCCTTAGTCCTGGCAAGTCAAGCAAGATGCATGGTGACATGCCAGCTTCCCTGAAGCATTTTAGGAACTACCAATTGCACATCTATTCACCTGCACATAATCCACTTAGGTTTGTCTGCTGCAGACCAAGGCATTCTGTTACCCCTCACCTGTTTTCTGCAGTCTCTGATACCCAGTGCAGAACTAAAGTGTGTCCCATCTTCCCTTATGATCTTCAGTTGTTTGGGAGGCTTAGTCAACATAAAATATTTTATCTTAAGTAGAAACAACCTGGAAGATAATTAAAAAGCAATGAGCTCTTAAACAGAGTTATTGTGGTAAAGATGTGAGGTCCAAGTGCATGGCATGGTGAATTCTAGACAGAATAAGCCACACAGGAAGCAATGCATCCCTGAAGAGAGGACAGCTGGCAGGCACAGAGTCAAGAATTTAGGTCACCAATTGCATACAATAAAAAAACCCTCAAACCATCCAAAGGTTTCAATTTTTCTTGCAAACCTACTTACATGCTAAATTGGAACATTTGCTTTCCTCAAACCTCAGAAAAAGTACCTGTTATCCATTATAAGCAATTTAATCCTTGTTAAAAATTGACACATATCCTTTAATAGGCTTTTGCACACATGTTTATATGCATTTGCTTCTTTGAACCACCCTCTGGAACATCCATGTCCTCCTTGTGATCTGCATAGCCCAGGACATTTTAAAGGAAATGCAAAAAGAGGAGATAGCAGCAGGCAGATGTACAGAGCTGTCTAAGCTCATTCTGGGGCTGAACCACGGCTAGTTCAACTTCAGTGATATATTGAATATATGGCCAAGCAATGGTCCCCTCCTTCTCTTAGAAAAACAGGAGAAAAAAAATGGGAGAGGAGACTTGGTGGAATGTTCTGGTTCAGGAACGTCTGGCCAGGTAGGAATTTCATCAATTAGAGCAGAGCAAAACAAATCTATGTAAAGCCATCTGAGAGTTCTGCAATTCTCCCTTTCCCTAAAAATGCTTTGATTCCACATGGCACAGAGCTACAGCACAGAACTACACTGACAAAAAGCAGGAAACAAATTTCAAACTATTTTTTTCAGACACACCAAGGCCTTTTCTGTGCTCAGGACTTTATGGATGACTTTAAACTAAAAATCACTGAGAAAACATTTTTCACTTGAGTGTTTCTGATGAGCAGCAGTAGTCTTGCTTTCACTGTCTAAAAATGACACCTCTTTAAATACATCCCTCCAAACAAGGGCAGCTTGTTGCTTTATTCCTTACTTTTGCAGAAGCAAGTATCCCTAGAGCTTTTCAGTACCAAATCTCTTCCCAGTACATGATCAAACAATCAAAACCAAATCAGGATCAAAGAAATCCCTTGTTTAAAATAAGCAGTGACAATGATTGCGTGATCTCCTGGTTTGATAGCTACCTTTCTTTCCTTGTGGAAAGGGTATTTGTGGGCCTTAGAGCAGTTATTTTTATTTTGCTCCTGTCTCTGATTTCAGAGAGATTTTGCATGTAATGCATTTCACCAGAGAGAGGCTGTATGGTCTGTGTCTCAAACAGTTAGGGTGAAATAAAGATGATCAGGTGATGTTAATTCTTTGGTAGATGCTACAGATAAGTGGAAAAGCCTTGACCATCCACACTGATAAGGGGTCTGTCATGTCAGGGAATAAGGAAAAGAGCATCATTCCTGGAAGTGCTTTAAAATGCATTTTCATTCTGACCTACTTTTTCCTGTTTTAAAGGTTTGCTTGGTGATGACAAGGGTGAAACTAGGAGTGACTGATAAGAAATCTAGCTTAGGAAAATTAAGCCGAGCTTGTCCTGGTGGCTCTGAGAAATAATGCCCAATTTACTATGACTCTTCATTCATATTTATTTAGTCCTGTTGCTGTAAGTCTTGGTACTCTGAGCATTATCTGCAGGAACCCATAAAAGATTTCAAATTTCCCTCTATCAAAAAAACCCCTTTTATAGTAGAAGGAGTTCTCCGACTTTAACCATGGCAATCACTTTAAAATGGAATTATTGGTGGTGCAGTAATGTTTTTTGAGCCTGGTCTTGTATCAGTTATGACTGTGATAACCTGTTCTAGGATCTTGTCTGACATGAGTGTCCAGCTATTCTCTTGCCTTCCCAGCATTCAGAAGTGCAAGCTTCCAAACCATTCCAGCTGCTGCCCACAGCTCAAATTCATTCCACAGGACTCCAGATACTTCCACCAGATATTTAACCTCCTGCACTGGAAACTGATTTCATCCCACATCCCCTTTTCTCTTGAATTTGAGAGAAAGAGATGCCCTTCTAGAATGTCTTGCAAAGAATGGCAAATTTCTCACAGTCCTTTGAAGTACCTCCTGACACCTGAAGAAATTAAATACCCAAGTTGGACACAAAGAGAGACAGGATAATTTTAGGTCTTTGGTTCCAGCTCCACTACACTGTGAGCCACCTCTCATGGCTGCTGTTGACTTCCAGCTTCTGGTTTGTGCTGATGGTCAATAGAAATTGTTTGTGGGAACATGGCACAATTCCAATTTCCTTATTTTTTGCAAGGGAAAAATAAGGAAAAGTAGTAGGCATCACTAAAGAGCAGTCACTCCTGCTGGAAAACTGGATGAGAAACAAGTCCCTTGTGCATGGGACAGTCCCAGACAAAACTGTAGGTTCAAGTCTGTAGTTTCCTGAATACTGACAAGATTTCATCAAAGCAGAGGAAATGCATCCCAAGGATAAAATATAAACAGGATAAGATTCCCAAGATATTGCATACTAAATCCCACCTACCAGAAAAAGAATCAATAGGTTGTTTCCATTTCTTGTCTTCTCCCTGCATAGCTCCCAGCTCCTGCTGGGTTCAGCAACTTCCTCTGTGTCTTAAACACAGGAATTGAGGTTCTCTAGAGCTTTTGATTCACTTTTAAATTCCAATCCCAGGAAGCATAATTTATTACATCACTTCCATTAAACAAACTGGGCTACAATTCAGTCAAGGCTTTCCAGTTCTAAGTAGTTAAATTGATGGTTTCAGGTAGTTTACAGACTATAACATGGGGTTAGAGAGAAACTCAACACCTGCATGTACATAATTACTTTTTAATTATACTAGACTTTTTCAGGAAGAATATTCCAAATATGTGTATGTCTTTAAATAGTCTTAAAATAACCCCAGCTAAATGATCTTTCAGGGATATACAGAGAAATTTAAAAAATCCAAAACTATTCAATGGGGTTTTTGTATAGTTTGCTTTGATTTTAAACCTTCAGGTAATGCTGGATAGGGATCTTAGTAAAGGAAAGAAAACTGTGGCCACAAAGTACTTGTGTACCAGAATAATGAAAGATATAAATTTGAGCAGACTAACATCCACAACATTTACATGACTTGAATAGTAGATAGATAAGCACTATGAAATTAGAATACTTCCTTAAACAACTGCATTATATGGAAACATTCCTACTGAGGTACAAATTGGCACTGTAAAAAGAGCAGCAGGTGCTAAAGCAAATCCCACACTCATTTATTCAAGATGAAATCTTGCCAAACCACATACATGTCAAATTTGCTGCTCCCAGTAATACTGGGAACTGTTCTATTAAGGGCTGACTTCCACAGACAGAGAAACCCTGTGTTGTTTTCCTTCAGCCAGGCACAGCCAATTGGACCTGCAGTAAAATGAGTGTTTTCCAAGCGTGCAGAGCACTGACTGTTTTTAAGCCCCATGTGGCACCAGGCACTCCTCCAGCACCAGGGAGTGTAGCAAAGTGATTATGGGATTCTGTGACTGATGGCTCCATCACATGTCTGAGATTCATGGCTCACATAGCCATGCTTCACTGATGGGTACTGGTGTGTCTGCAGAAAATGCAAAGGAATTTGCATTTTAATGTAGCTCCACCAACAGCAGAAAAGGGTTAATGCTACTCATCTTAATTTGCAGTGCGCAAAATAAGTGCCTGAAGACAATAGCCACAGCTTGATGCTGTGTGTGCTGATTTAATATGGCATCTGAGCCTCTACTGTGGAAAAGTCCTCAGTGGTCTGGTTAAACCACATACCCTCAGGCTCCCTGACTTTTAGGTATCTGTTCACACTGAGTCCCAGCTTTCTGCTGCTCTCTTTCACTGTTTCTTCTGTTGCCTTTGGCTATCAGCTTGCTGTGTGCTCTAAAAAAGGCGGCATTGCCTCTAAGGATATTTCAGGCTTTTCTTCTCTGCAAGATTAGACAACCTCCCCCCTATTCCTTAACTAGAGGAAAAAGGCTACCCTTTTAGCCTTTCCATTCTTTTAAGGACTGACACCCCTTATTCCTCCATTTCTTTTCTCTTATTTACCATGGCCATCAGTGTAATACTTTAAGTGCTCTCCTTACAGAATACAAAGGTTTTAAGACCACTCATCTAGATTCTAAGATAAGGGTTTCACCCTTGGGGTTTCATGGCTAACTTCTCTCCCTTGCCAAAATTCTCCTGCAGCTTTCCTGAGGAAATGGTTCCTCTTCTGGAGTGCTTGTTCATTGGGTTCTGCAGCTTCCTTTCTGACAAATGAGAGGGGCTGTGCTTTCAGCCCTGCAGTCCAGGTGGCCATGAAAGAGGCACCAGAAGCTTTTGGTGGGTGAAGGATTTTGTCATAAGCAAGCCATGGCTATAGCAGCCATATTTCTGTTTACTCAACACAAATAATAAGTCATGAGAGTACAGCTGTCTTCCACGTAAGTCATAACACTTAAAGTTATATAGATTATAGAAACTAAGAATGTCCCTGAAGTTGTCCATGGCCCCTTCTTAGAGAGGGGAACATATCTACTGTTTTTTCATAGGGTAGATTCTAACATATGGCAATACTTCTGACTTGTTCAGTCTGAATTAAAAAAACCAAAACAAAACTGCAGAAGAGCAGGGAACTGGTTATCAGCTCACAATCAAGAATGTGTACTATACAGTGTCCTTTTCTCCCTCCACATCTTGAAATCAACAGAAGTTGGTTGGAAAATGCTGTTAGCAGAGACAAGCACTGAGCACAAGAGAAGCCAAAGGAAGGATTCCAACATCATTCCCCTTCCAGTGTTCAGATGACTAAGAAAAAGATTTTTAAAGCAAAATGTTTTTCCCTTTAGGCTAATTTACATGAGCAAAAATCCCAGACCTTTGAAACCACTCAGAAAAGCTTTAAAGTGAATGAGTTGTTGCCAGACCAGAGAAAAGAAGCCTGGTTCCTGCTGTTGCAAGTAGGAAAACTCTAGAAACTGTCTCATTATGTTATCAATATTGATCCTGGAACCAGCTAGGATTCTCCCTCTGCTAGTTCTCCTGAGAGGCTATTCCAGAGCTCTTTTCTGCTGGTTAGCAGTTTTCTCCCACTTATGAGCCTAAATTATTATCTTTATTTTGCTATTGCTTTGCTCCTACCCGTTTTACTTCTCTGTTTCACAGCTTCTTCCAAATAAAACCACCATCCTGGATCTTTGTCAACTGGCAATTGGAGACAGATTTCATTTCAGGCCTGGTCTAGGGTCCATTTAAGTCAACAGGAGCCTCTGTTGAGTTCAGTATGCTTTCCAAGTGGGCCTTTATAGGCCATCCCTGTAGTCAGCTGGATATTAGAGTTGTACGTTGATAAACCACTGTGCCTGACAAAATTATCCTGCAACTTACACACTGCAGAATCCTTCCTTTACCAGGTTTTCTTGGCCAGTTGAGGAAGGAAAGACAGGGAGGCAGAATAATCAACATTTCAATAAGAAGTGGGATCTCATAGACAAAAAAGAAGGGCAGAAAGTGCAGTGGAACACTTCTTTATAAAGTTATTATGGTGACATTACCTCTAGAATTATTTTACTGCCACTTGTCTTCATTTCATCCCTCTGGTCACTTGGGCACCACACAAAACCAACATTCCTGGGAAGAAAAACATACAAATGCTCTTTTCATATCACCCAACACATACTTTTTATCACCTCTAAGAGAGAAACCCTCTAATTCTCCCAAGGTCACATTACCATCAATTATAATTAACTATTTCAAAAATGTAGAGCTCTTTGGTTGCTATCAAACACATAAGGGGTCCCTCATTCTAGCTTTTTAGAGTTTTTCTCAAGTGTCACTGAACAAGCTTTATTTTACAGTTATAAAACAATCATTTGACTTGTAGTACTAAAGCCACTTCACCTTAAGAGGTCAAAACAACACAGTTTTACAAGTAACAAAGCTGTTGTCAATGGATTGTTTGACCAACATGACAGAATGTAGAAACTTCAGGGATGATTCATGGAGATAAAGTAGTCACATGAAGCAGCAAATGTTAATGGCAAAACTAACTTGAGATGAAAGTAGCTTGAGACACAAACAAGCTACAGGGAAAAGACCTGCCTCAGTTCAGGATTTAATGTGGTCTAAACCCAGCACAACAGAAGGGAAAGCAGAAATGGTGTGAGCTGGAACATCACAGTGGTAAGCCCTAGAAACTCCAAGCATATAAAATCCACACTAACCCAAAAATTCCTCAGCAGTCTTCCCAGAAGAGTTAGGTTTGTTTGTTCCCTTCCTCTGTAACTCCATACTCAGTTAAGGAGTTGATTTAACTATTTAAATGTTTGCAATCATTAACCTTTCAATAAAAACACAGCTTCAGCTTATTAAGCTCATTAGCCTGTAACAAATGAAGCTTTTGAACATGCCAAGGAGGAAAATATAACTGGATTCAGAAAGCAATTAGATGCATTTGGAGAGGATGATAGGTCTCTTGAGGACTGTTCAGCACAGAGATGTAGCTCCAGTCTCTGATTCAGGAGGTCCCTAGGCTGCAGGGTGGTTGGTTATATCAAGGGAGCACCACACTAGCTCTTCTGGCTCTTTCTCTGTTACTCTGTGGCCTCTGGGTCAGGTAGTTCTTTGATCTGCAGCTTTCTTATGTACTATTAATGCATGGCCAACAGCCATACACAGTGTCAAACTAGCCAAAAGAAAGTAGGAGAAAGCTTTGGTTTTCACCTTACAAACTAAACAGTGCAGTGATACAAACACTGGAGCTGAAGCTCTTCACAAGTCTTGCTGTTGACCAAAGAATTAATGCTACTCATGCCCAGCATGGGACATAAAAGCTTACTCAGCAGCAGGTGACATCAGAGTAATTAGCAACCACATGCAAATGTCACAAAGCATCTCAAACCTTTGATTTTTTCCTTGTCATTTTTCTTTTTTTTTCTTCATGGAGGCAGGAATGCCCTTGAAACAGATAGATTTGCACAACTACACATCACAGAGAATCAGTCCTCAGTGCCTTGCAAACCTAGGCTATGTCAGGAAGGAATATGTGGCTGAATCACTGTGCATTTTACTATTTGAGACCATGTGTTGTTTTCTTGGAGCATCACTCTTCTCATCAAAGCTCTTTACATTTTTGGGACATGCCTCCTCTCTTCCCCCCAGGATTTCTCTCAGGAATAAAGCTTCATATGCACAGATTTCAACTCTGCCACATGTTTTTTGGGAGCCTGCTTCAAATATCAGCAGTATTACAGGTGAAGTTTTCAGTTGTCAGATGGCACAGTTGCCTGAGAGACTGAAAACAACACCAAAATAATAGGGAGCTATTCAAGCTCCTTCTATGATTAGTGAGAGGTAAACAGTATAAATCCACTTCCAGCATAGTTTTTATTCCAGTTTTCATGCTTGCCATGAGCTCTACAAATTTCATATCTTCAGTCTTGTGTGCTCTTAATGCCCCAGAGTAATGTTATTGCTCAAGTAAACGCTAAATCTCAAGGAACCACTCAAAATCACTGAGCTGACTGCACATCTGTTTTATCCCAAAGAAAGTTAAGGAAGAGGAAAAGAAAGAAATGAAACATTTTGTTCTGGATCATTCAACCTGAGCTCTGTTTACTGAACTGCAGCCTTGTGCCTGAGAAAAATGTTGCTCTCCTTAGTGGCTGGGATTATCTGTACTGTCCACGATGCCACATGGATTTAAAACTCAGAAGAAGCATTAGTGTAAGAGACCTCTCTGCTATCAGGCCAAGCACAGTTGGGAGCATGTTCATTCTGACAGGTTTTTATTGGCATACCCAAGCCACTTCCATGAAGGCAAAAGCTGTGTCCTTCCATCTCCTCTTTGTGGCAGGTATCAATGTTGCATTTTGTATTCTGTTTCAAGATCATTATCTTGTGGGAAGTTGTCTGGAAAGCTCGATTAGACTTTCTGAGGTTTCAGATTTTATGTGCCACTGCATAAATTTCTGACTGTCCCCACTCAACTCACATCACACAGATGGTCTCAAACATAGCATGGCTGCTTTTAGAACAGAGTACTCACATCTGACTGTGACAAACTACTGTACAAGAAAGGCTTAAGTATGATACTAGGGGCCTTAAAGTTCAGGTGTTTTGGGAGGTTTCCCCCCTCATTTCCTGAGATTTCATCTGAGGAGACAATGGTATTATTGATTTTCAAAGGGCAGATTTCACAAGCAGAATAACATGCTCCATATGCCTGGTCAGTTTGTTAAAGAGCCCAAAATGTGCATCTGTTGAATACAATGAACAAGGAATGATAGATGATGTCCCACCCTCCCCAGCTTGTAATTAAACAGGAGGGAGAGGCTGCGGGGTAGAGTGGGGAGAGCATCCTTCAGCCACAAATCCTCCACGCAGAGATGCCAGTTGCTCAAAAGAGGTTTTAACATCTCTGACTAGAGGACAGCAAGGGAATGGAGAAGTAAGCAAAACAAAGCACTGGAAGGGCATTTTAACATTGTGTTAGTCAAATGAGTGGATAAATGATGACTGTATATTGGATGGCAGTGGGAGGGTTATAAACATTACAGAGACAATTGCCGCTAAATGAGGTGTATCCCAGGCAGCTGTCCTGATGCATTAGGAGGCTGTTTTCAAAAGAAAAGATTATCCCATCAGCATTAAAACAAAACAAAACGAAAAGATCTCTTCCACACAGCTCACATACCACGAATAACTCAGCAGCATGTGAGTCAAACCCTTCCAGAGGCAGGCTGTGTTCTGTCTGCCTCCTTTTGGGCATTATTTTTGCATGGATGTACTCTCTGTAAACCTTAATTATCAAAGCCACTGTATAAGCAAGCTAGCCTGCCTTGTTTATTGGGACTTTAGTCTTTTATGCCTCTGTGATCTGTATATGACAAATCTGAGAGCCTCCATGCTGGCCCAGCCACCATTGGAGGGACTTGGTAGATGATACTCTAACTGTAACTGTATTGCTCTGATCCCCAAAATTATTGGTTTCTTTCAAGGTCCCTTCTCTTCTTTTCTTTTTTTATTATTTTTCTTTTTTTCCCATGCCATATAGATATCTGAGCTTTCTGTTATTTCTTTAGTAGAAATTTCTAGCATGCTGATGTAAGTGCAGTGCTGTCTGTCACATTTCTCTAATGTGAGAATTATTAAAAAAGAGCAGTGCTTATTTTGTTACTATTATCAATATATTCAGTTATTTCAGAGCACTTTTCTCCATTGGCTTTCCAATTACATTATTTCACAGGCAAGGAAACTGAGGCAGAGATAAACACAACAGCTGTCCTGGGAAACAGTGTCACAGATAAAATACTACTAAAGATTTCTTTATTGTAGTGCAGTGACCTGTCCAGAAGCCCTGCTTCTCTTTGGCATGTAGGGAAATTATGGTCTAAAACTACTGTGGTTGCTACTTCAGTGAAGTATTCTTACTTCTGAAACCAAGCTCATAACCAATACTCCTTCATGTCCTTATCATGCTAGAAGCTTCAATAATGCTGACTTCAGGGAATTGAAAGACTGGGTCTTCCCCATTGCATTAACTGATGGATGCTGGCAGAAGGCTTTCAAGCCACATTTCTTTTCTAGTAGTCAGTAGATCAATAGTGATCCATGGTTCTCCCTCAGGTGTTCCACAGAATGATTGCAAATCCCTTTTAACCACCAAAAAATGTGTCCAGGCATAGCAACACAAAACCAAAATAAAGGAAGAGGCAAAGTCTACAACTAAGTTTTACTGGACTGAAAGTGAAATCTATTCTGGCACAAGATGGTACATAGTGTTTTATCTAAAACACTTCACCTGCTGCAGAGTGAGTTGTCTCAAAGATTTGTATAAGAATGCTGAGAGGGAGGATGCAGGGATTCTGCCACTATACAGCCCATCACCTTGGAAAGGAATGAGAACTACCTGCTGTTTACTGCTCTGACAGGAGAGAGCTGTGTCACAGGGAATGTTGATATGTCCCTCTGAAATGCCAAGATTGTCTGGAGCAGAAGAGCATCTCAGTAGGATGGACTGCATAAACACAAACAGTTTGCATAATCACAGTGCTGCTTTCTATAAGCGTTATTGCCACTGTGCTACAATTGCATCCAGATCTGCTCCAGGGCATCCTGGCACACTGCAGCCATCTCAGGGAGTCAGAAGCAGCTCTGCCCCAGGGCTCTGGAGCCAGGTGGGCAAAGGGAAGCACAACAGCTGAAGCACAAAGAAAAGCTGGCCTATGTTTTGGGGAGACACTGACCATTCAGGATAGAGCTCAATTCAGAATAAAAGTCTCGTAAACCTGACTTGTAAAATGTTCCATTTTCTGTAAAAAAAGGTGTCCAACTATATAGAAAGAGCTGGCCCAGCTGCATCTGGAAAGTAAAAGTGCAGCCTTCTCCCAAGAGCTGGCCAGCATCAGCTGCAGCAGGAGAGAGGAGCTTCCTGAGGGAGCTGGTCTCCACCAGACTGTTTTGTTTCCCCCTTCAGCAGTGCAGCCCTGCAGCAAACCTCCCTCAGGGCACAGCAGGCACTCAGCAGCCTCATGCCCACCTCCATCTCTGCACTCTCTGGGTGTGCACAGTCTGTTCTGTACTGTCACGAGGGCTGGGCCCAGCAGAGCAGCCTGGAAAGACTGTGTGTCCTTCTGAAATAGTGCTAGAGTGTTCACCTCCACTCTGGACGCTCAGAAGTTCCTTTTGGAGGCAGCTGATGTAGGGAAAGCAGCAGAAATGAAATTCTGGCATAGGCTTGGAAAGAGTGATAGTGGCAGTGAAGGAGAAAGTCTTTAAACCTGATGAAAGGAAGTATTTTCCTTGTGACTGGAAATAACTGGGCTTCTAGCTACAGTCCACTCTCCCCTACTGGGGGAGCTCCATAGGGGTGTTGCCAAAAGCACCTAATGAAAATCTCTCACCCATCTGGGTAGCAGAGCAGCTGCACTGCTTAAGAACAGGAAAGATCTTGGCTCCAGCGTATTCTGCCTTTCCACATATCTGGAAGAAGGGAATGGGAATTGCTTTCTCCATTGCATATCCTTTGAAAAATTGTAGTTTCTCTGTGGGATTGCCTCCATCAAGAAATTCACCTGAAATATATTTCCTTCTCTGTGCCCCTCTGCCCCACTTTCTCTCCTTTTTTCAGCAGCTGAATGTGCAACCTTGGAACAAAACTTCAACATTGGAACAAAACTTTTTTTTTCTTTTATTTTGAGAAATAAAATATTATAATTCATTTGATGAAAGCTTCTGTTTTACAGGGAAATTAATTCCTCCTTCAACCCCACTTCATTTAATTGCAGACACTAGAAAAATACTCATTCCCTCCAAACCTGACAGGTGCCACCAGAAGGTGAGAAGGGATCACTATTTCTTTCAATACAATATTTTTAAAAATATGCTAGGTACATAGAAACATCTATTCATCCATCAATTGAAAAGTTCATTTCTTCCTGCTGCCCTTCACCCCACTTTCAGGGCTCCCAAGCCAGCTGTGGCTGTGTAACATAACTGACTTTGGTATAAATAAGAGCTGAGGAAGTAGAAGAAATTAAGAACCCCTCCAGCCCTAAGGCTAAGTATCACTCTCCTATTTGTTTTCTTTGTATACTAGGCTTAATACTTTTTCTCAGCTGGGTACAGAAGCTAATATAGTACATAATCAGAGGGAAAGTATCACCTTACAGAAATCTCATTTCTTATCACACTTGAAGTTTCAGTGGATACTGGAAATACTTTGTTTTCATAGTGTGTAGGCAGAATAGGGAAGAAACAACTCAAGGGAATAAATACTCTGAGGAGTAGGGTCTCATTTGTATTAAGGAGTCTAAACACTGCAAGGAAAAGGAGACTCAATCTTCTTCCCCTCCACCATATATGCTGCATCACTGCTGAAATCTAAGTAATTTCCATGGAGGAGCTCAGCTGATGCACAAAACCCTAAATGCTCCCTGTCTCTGGTGTGCATTTACTGATGGACACTCACAGTCCACCTACAGCACACATTTGCCAATCACAGCAGTCATGTGAAGCTGTCTGCTTATCTACAGTATCTGTGTGACCCCCTTGCACTGGGTCCATCCTTTCTGTGTGATTGGTGGATCTGCAGGACACATCTGCCTGCATGGCCTGGCCTGCAGGAATACAGCCTCTGAGAAAAAACCTCCTCACAGAGAGCCTGTCTCTCCAAAATGGGTCAGGAGTCCAACACAGTGCAAGCCCCAGAGCACTCCCTTTAACCAGATGATCTTCACAATTCATCCAATTTGTCTGTGGTTAAAAAAAAAAAAAAAAAAAAAGTAGAAAATATTCAGATAAAGACACTCACATTAGGAGAGAAGCTAGTTAATCAATATGGCTCCTATCCTTTCAGGAGTATTTTAAAAAGCTGTAAATATTGTAATAGAAGAAGGAAATTTGCAAAAAAAAAAAAAAAAAACCAACCCTGAGCTTGAACTGAATATTCATCAGTTTGAGTAGAAATTGATAAAACTTAAACCACACAATCTTTGTCCTCCAAGCCAAGCCTCAAGACTCCCCTTCAGTCTCTGCTGTATTGGAGGGCAGACAGAGCTCAGCCAGCCACATCACCTGGCTTGTGAACAAATCTGTGCACTGATTAATCTAAATTAAATGAAAACATGAGATGAAAAATGGGGTGTAAGAGAAAGAACAAAAGCAAAGATGAGAATTCTTTCTACTTCTTCAGTCAAAACCCTCCCCACTAATTTTTTTTGGTCTTTGGCACTTTTCATGTTAGGCAGTGAGGATCTCCAGTAAATTGCCATGGAGGCAATTTTTGCCTCAGGGCTGCACTCCAGAGTCAGGACTGTCCTCCTGTCTCCTGGGGGGTTGTAGAGTGTCCTGGGTGGCACCAGTGAGTTGGGCAGGGCAGTGTCAGCTACAGGACCAGCCCCTTCCCTGAGGAGACAGAGCCTTGCTATACCACAACAAACCATGCACAGTGCCACACACACACATCTTCTCTGAAGGTAGTTAAAGCAGATGGAAATATCTGCAGAGACCATCCACACCTCTTACATTAGCTATTTCAGTTGCCAAGAAATTCTGAGCATTGCTGCAAGGACAAAAGGCAGATGCAATGACAGAGGCTAAGGGTCATGCTCAGACCAACAGCTGCAATGCTGGAAATGGATCTAGCACAGGGAAATTCATGCAGCCTGTGGATAATTCATATTCCCCTCATTCAAAATCCTATCATACAGTGCATGACACTGAACATGGCTCCCTGTACATCCTGCTGATGAGGAAAAGCAGGATTGCAAGCTTGCACACTCCTACTAGATCCACTGGACTACAACTTCTTTTTTCTTTACAGTGTGTCTCCACACACTTGAAATAAAATGGAGTTTATTTTAGTGTTTAAAGTGCCATCATATAGCCCAGAATATGTCTGATTATTTAAGGCAAAAAAGGAGATGAAGTAAAACACAGACTTGTACTGACCCCCTTTAAGTAACCAACAATACTTAAACATCTTCTGAACAAGGTTTGAATAATAAGAATATTTTTTGTCTGTAAAGTATCTTTGATATTTTCTAAAAGATGTAAAGATAGTTCTTGTTGCTTTTAATGTACATTTTAGCTCTATCTTTTGTACAGATGATGGAATATTGAATACTACTGCCACAACTGCAATGTAAAATGTTATTTACAAGCCTTTCCCCTGAAATCTCAGGAGCCTGAAGATATCTGATTTTGCCATATTCTTAGATATTCATTCACACACACTATCTCTAAGTTCCAACATTTCAGGAGCAACAGAAAAATTCTAATCTTCCTTTCCTCCACTCCTTTGTCTTCTCGTGAGCAGCAACAGAAAACAAGTCAAAAGATCACAATGTGACTTTTTAAAACCCACTGACTACTGAGCTAATATCACGAACTGTCTGCCAAGGGTTTGACTTGGGATTTATCCTTGTCTCAGCCTGGCAGTGTACGTGCTGGTCTACTTGTTATAGCAGACAGATGCATGATCCTCAGAGCACTTTTCCTGTGCTTCTCCCTGAATTGGTCAATGCTTCACAGAAGCTGGGAGAGAAAATCCCTGAGTCTGTGTCTTGTGGAGCTGGGTGCTTCTAGCAGTGCACTGCTCATGGGAGGAAAGGAAAGGATGGATATCATCCAGCTGCCAGTGCAATCAGAGCCACATGGAAGCAGCTGCACTTCCTTTAAGGGGATCTTTATGGGTAGTAATAAAAAACCAAAAAGCCCTGCAGAGTGGCTTGCTCTGGAGGTTATGCCATGAGAAGCCATGGGCTACGAGTCTGAGTAACAATAATGACTCAGAGCCAGGACCTTTCCTTTGCACTGAAGACCCATTTGTCCCTAGCATGGTGCTGAAGGGCAGGAAGGAGGGAGGGAAGGAAGGAAGGAAGGAAGGAAGGAAGGAAGGAAGGAAGGAAGGAAGGAAGGAAGGA
Organism: Molothrus ater; assembly: GCF_012460135.2. Classification (NCBI taxonomy): domain Eukaryota; kingdom Metazoa; phylum Chordata; class Aves; order Passeriformes; family Icteridae; genus Molothrus; species Molothrus ater. Next base: position 24,776,494 of record NC_050485.2, read on the forward strand.
AGGAAGGAAGGAAGGAAGGAAGGAAGGAAGGAAGGAAGGAAGGAAGGAAGGAAGGAAGGAAGGAAGGAAGGAAGGAAGGAAGGAAGGAAGGAAGGAAGGAATGGAGAGAGATCTCATACTACTCAGGTATGGCCAAAATGGAAAATTATGAAGTGGGGTCATGAAGGAGTGAACAGTGAATTTGAGAAGCAAATAATGCATCACATTAACTATGGAAACAAATATTTTTTGTCTTAGGATTTCCTTCTCTCATACAGATGATTTTTTGTTTGCTTTCACTTTCTAATCCCTAATTCAGGAGACTGTATCAAAAACACTCCTGTTCATATCTAACTGCCTGGCAGTCACATTTTCCCCTTTGAGCTAGGCCTTTGTGAAAGGCTGGCTCCTAGATCAGTTGCAAAACAAACACAGCTTGGCTTTTGATAGTGGCTTTTTTATTCCATCACAAGCAATTTACCTTTCCAGCCATGTGGGAGCTTGATGTAATCTTGAAGAGCCAGGGAAGAATGCTGTGCAGGAAAATCAGCTTGTGAGCTCTCCTAGGAAAACGTGCCCCTGCTTCCTGCCCACAGCCCGACGCTCATCTCTGAACCCAGGCACGCGGCTGCACAGCTGCTCCCAGGCACAAAGTCAGGGCTTCATGTGCCATCATTTCTGCCACTCTGGGCTGAGCTGTGTCTCAGAACAGCTCCCAGAGCAGCTCCATCAAGATGCTAATGCCAACCAAGTAAATAATGCAAATATACATTAGTCTGATAGAGCGTAACAGCCACCAAGTCTGTTGTGCTGAGCAGTCCTTAGCTGTACATTTACCGGATCAATGGAGTGCTCAGAGCTTTGACACATAAATCAGTATTTACCTAAGTTTTTTAATAGCTATTAGAAGTAAAAGAGCACTTCTGTCCATCTATAGCAATTATGTGGAATGAAACCTTCTCTCTTGTGTTGCTTGGTTTTTTTTTTTTCTGGAGTCCCCAGAGCCCTGATCAGCAAAGGCCTTTAAATACAACTGAGTGAGATGAAGTCAGTGTCTGGGCTTCACTCATTTTAAGCATGACTTCAGCAGGATATGGAAGATACCCAAAGGATCAAACATATTCCCTTGGTATCCTTTCAGAGCAGCTGACACTACCCAGGGCACTTGATTAATGTCTTGTTTTTTGTACAAGAAGAAAAAGAAAACAGTGTGATGCTGGTCTGCTCACTCTGGGGCATTGGAGTTGGATGAGGCAGGTGATTTTGTCTCTCAGGGCATTGACACAGAATAGGAACTTCCAGTGATTGTGGACATTCTCTGAGAAAAGTCTTAGGAATCTACATAGTGGATGCTGGACTGAAATTCATTGCTATTTTGCCCAAAAGTGATCTGGTCTTGCAGGTGAATCAGCTCATAAGATTTCTTCTTTCAGTCTTCTCTGTTGGTAAGTAGGTTGGTGGTTACATACCACACCTCATCTCTTCTTTTTCCAAAGACATCAGACATACAATCTGGAGTATCAGATATCTGCAGCATTTTGAGTTCAGGCCAGGTAAAGCAAAAGCTCTCCCTAAATTTCAGGGGATGCTGCCATTTATGAGATGATGATTCTAGCTTGTCCAATTTCTTCATCGGCTACGATCTGGGAAAAGGTGAAATGAGAAGAGACATGCAATCCAGGTCTGTTTGAGCTTGACTGTCAATGAAACACTCAAGACTTCACAATTAGATCTTGGTCTCCAGAGTCCTGACTCTCATTTTCCATGTCAAAGCATCAACTGTTTGACGCTTCTTGTTCCAGACCCCAGTTGTACTGATCATGGCCTTTGTACATTACTCTGCTACAGCCATTTGAATAATTGGTGTCTTAGGCAAAGATTAGTACAATCTGCATAAATAAATAAGAAATTGTAATTAACAGCATGTATAGCAACAAAATATTGGTTTAAGAATTTCAATAATGATCATGATTTATTAATGCCCTTGTCAGCATCTGTTGCTGAAAGCATTATATATGCCTCAGTAGGATTTGCCTTTATTTGTTGAATGTAAGTCAGATAGAAAACAATCATGTAATGAAAAGGGTGGTGGTTTCTTAATCCATCTTTTTAATTACTAAGGGAGAATGCCTCATGCCCTCTCTGAATTTACCCTTTCTGTATAACTTTATTATTAGCAATGAAAAACCCCTCTAAATCAATTTCTCAATCTGTGTACTGTATTCTTTCAGCTTCCATGGTCTGGCAAATCCAGCCCAATGAAGCTGATTTGGACATTTCAATGCCTGATTGTGAATTGAAGGGTAACATGCTATTTTTATATAAATCTCTCCAAAGGAGGACTAAGCAGAAGTGGGAGAGCTCAGAAATGCATAAACATCAGTTTTCCTATTCAGTTACCCCTATCACCATTTCTGGGGAAACTATTGATGTTAAAAGTAGACTAAAATGAGGAATGGATGCATATTTATGCTATACATATATCATGGTGCTCATTTAAGCAGGCTATTTTACAATCATGACTGATATTTGCATTTTGATTTACATTTCTTTATTCTTTCAGATGTCCTGTCGTCTACCTGGATTTTCTCTGCAGGCATTTACTAGAGATCAACAAAGGAAAAAAAAAAAGAAACAAACAACCAAACACAAAAGAATGACTGTTATTTTCACACATGATGGACAGGAGAAGCTAAATTCTGCAGAATTTAAAATTAATTTTTTATTCTTATTTTAATTGCACAAGATCCCTAAGTGCTTTAAGGTAGGGCTGACCAAAATAAAATTTTTACAGCCACTGTGGAAATGACACTTCTTAAAACTTTTGCAGTATCTTCACTCCCCATGAGATACAGATCTTTTGGGTGTGAAAAAGTGTCACGGCTGAAGTTTTAGAATCTCTGGATTCCCATTCCCCAAAAAAACTGGTATTTAATGGTTTAATCATTGAACCTTAAGGCTTGAGAAAGAAATGTCTTATCATCTCCTGGGTTTAAGTACTCAGGTAGCTTGATTGGGATGGAGTCCAACTCTCACCCATCCTGCTACTCTACATTTCCTATCAGTTGTAGAGTACATTTCCCTACTTGCATGCTGGGTCTTGACTACCCCATTTGACTTAAACTAGATCCAGTTTCCACCCAATTAGAAAAAAAACAAACTTATTTTTTCCTCCTGAAGCAAGCACAGATATGGAATCCATGGCACAGCAGTGAATAGTATAATGAGTCTCAGAGAAGGTGGGAGCAAATATTCCTCAGATGCTTCTGCATTGCCTCGAGGCACAGTTCCCATAGGCTGATGGAAGTAGGATGAGCAGGAAACAGCAGATGGAAGGAGCCCTAAGAAAACTGATCTCCAGATGTACAAATATCTTTCAAACCTTTAGGATCTCAGCCTAGTGCTTTGAGACCAGGATTGAAAGATTGTTATCTTTTCAGCCACATCAGAATGAGCACCTTGGACTAGAAAATGCTGGACAAAGGGATCCATTGATATGTTAGTCAGAAGCCCTACAGCAAATCCAGTGGACAGCAGAAGCTTTTGCAATGCAGTAGAAGCCTGTTAAACAGATTGCACTGGTGTACAGAAATGTCATTTTCTTAAGAGCCTTATAACACAGATAAATAGTGGCTTAAGGACAGAGGTGGCCTTTGCTGAACCTCATACATTCTCCTGATCTCTGTGAACTCTGCTCTCCAGAGGTTTATTCCAGATAGTCATACAGCACTTCTTTTTAGATAAACAATAACAAAAATTGGTCTTTCCTGGGGCACATCAACCCTCTTGTCACACTTATTTCTCTATATCTTTTGAAAGGTCTTTTTCTTTTTGTTCAAAGGCATTTAATGAAATACCAGTTGGTGTGATATCAGTGACATCTATTTTTAAAATAGATTTAGTCCTTTAACCTATTCATTTCTGTATTGTACTTTACCTTTAGAGCTAATATTTGTTTAGCCTCCTAACAAGTTTATACCTTCAACAGTCATTTTTTTTGTTAAGGAGACATCTTAATTGTAATGGCTAATTATATTATTAACAAATATCTGTTTTTTTAAGCTTTTGGAAACTTGATTTTTGTAGTAAGAAGCAGCAGAAACACTCCTAAGCAAAGAAGACATGAAGAACTGTACATATTGCAGGAAGGATGATACAAAGAATGGCAAACACTCTATCAGTGCTCTGCTACTCTTCTATTGCTGCTCTTGCTGAGGAAAGTCAGCATGCAATAAAGATATGGGAAGATACAACTGGTGCTCCAAAAAGGGTGATGCCTTTTCAGTATCTCAGGGAAAAGCCACCAAGCACATGGAGCAGAGGGAAAGACTTGCCCTTTCAGTGTCACCAGGACAAATACAGCAACTATTGAAAAGAAAAACAAAACAAGCAACAGGCTTTAGCTGCCTTCATTGCTGTTTTTTTTTTTTTTAATAAAATCCCCAGCATAGAGATGAAATTGGAAAGATAAAGTAGCAAAGCTTGTTGAGGTAACTTTAGAAAGTTTTAGAAAGCTTGGAAGGATTAGTGGACAGAGGTAGGCAATTTTTTTTACATGGCATTTCTACTTGCATTGTGTTGCAACTGTTGCTAAGCAAAGTGCAAGATGGTTTATATTGTCAAATTTATGTGGCAAAATTTAATGTAGTGCTTGTCCATTTTAAACACTGGAAATATCAATTAAATGTCAAACTATATTTGACTTCAATCCTAAATAGTTGTAAAAACACTGTACAAATATAGAATCATTTAGCTTCACTTCCCCTTTTCTCCCTGTCCCCCCTTGCTTTCACAGTAAAACTCATTATAGGAGATTGTATGGGAGGAGCTAATGTTTTTTTTTCCTGCTTGAAGTCTGGTGATTCATTGGGCTTTACATCACCACTTAAACATTCTTCCCTTAAAAATCAATGGCTGAGGATTGAAGTCTTACTTCAGTCTGAAGAGTTTGAGACTGTAGTTTTAATTATGACTTGAAGTAATGTAATGGTGGATTTTAATGGCTCATGCATCTCTTTGACAGGTCATCTGAGTTTATTGAAAGTTTTGAAAGCAATGAAATCAATTTCTTGGACAGTTAGTTAGAAAAAGAGAACACATTGATGCTAATTGGAATGTAGACATAATATCTCTTATACCTCTGTACATTTGTAAGATGTTTTACTTGTTGAGGATTCTCACCAGGAGCCTGCTAAGGAGAGCACCAGGAGCATTGCTGCTCCTTCTATTCAGTGATATCTCAAGTTCTTGATGCCTCAGTGAGCACAGCAGCATGACTGAATGATGAATTCAGCATGGCCAGGCCTGGCTATGGAGAGGGTGAGTCTGGAAAGATTTCTGAGGCTTGGGATACATTGGCTGACAGAACCTGGTACAGTCACACCTCCCTATTCCGACATTCAGTGCACACTTATTCAGTATCTGCAGTAAGGCTGATGTTGGTAACTCTCAGAGACACTAACCAAATCCATTCCACTTACTGTCCAGGTAACTCTGCCATGCTGCAAGGGAAAGCCTCTGCCTAGTAACCTTTTTTCAATAGTGATTTTGTGACTCATGTGAAACACAGAGCAAGAGGACAAAACACAACTTAGAAAGGAAGAGATTTCTGTCTTTTACTATGACATTACCTGCAGCATCTGCTGCAGATTCATTCAGTTTTTTTTGTGTTTCTGTTATCAAAAAACTTCGACTGAGCCTGTTTTCAAGAAATAGCACAAACCAGAAGGGTTCAATCCATCCAGAATTATTTTCTTTTAACTAAGGGAAAAACCCAGAAAGTACAATGAAAAAAAAATTAAATGGATGTTACTGAAAATATTAAGGTTTTTTTTTAAAAAGAATTTCATGAAAAAACCAAAGAAAAGAGCAACAACAATAGAATGTTCTTTGCAAAAGACAGAATGACAGTGTGTAGCCAATGGATAACGGCAGTCAGAAAAAAGGCTTCTCAAGTGAATCTTTGGTCAAGGAACACCATAGCTATTTCAAGAGGAAGGTAGTATTCATCTGAAAGATGACGAAAATGGCTTCCTTAGGTGATGTAATTCTCCAATATTGATCCTCAAGAATTAAGGAGGGTTTAGCTACCTGAAAAATTAAAATAAACTCATAAATATTCATTGAAGTGGCATTACACCCTTAGTTAAGGACTGACTTTCCCAAACAAAGAAGGGAGTGAGAGGGAGGGTTAGATACTACAGTGCTCTTTGCTGCCCTCATTGGGGTAACTTTGCTTGACAAGATGTTCACTGTCCTTTGGGACAAAATGTTATGAGATTCAGCAAAAAGAATCTGTCAGCAAAATTTGCTGGTGTGAACCTGACTTGACAGCGAAAGTGCAGGGAAGTTCTGTGACTATTTCAATGCACTGCTGTGTTCAAAAATAAAGCAAGGAAGAGACCCAAATCTCTTAAATCTTCTGCTTCCCCTGGACACCAAGGTGGCAAGGCAGGGTCTGGCAGCTGTGGCAGACAAAGGAGCTCCTGTCATTTTAGCTGCCCCTCATTCTGGACAAATCAACTTCTTCTCACATCAGGCAGAATGGCCTGACACATGGTCATTGCTGTCAGGGACTTTCTGATGTCAGATCAATAGCACAGCACTGCTTTGGAGTGACAGCTCAATTAGAGAAGAATTCTGACATAAAATTTCAGAGGCAAAACCAAATCCTGCAGTAGAGTGTCACAGGAATGACCCTTTAAAGAATTAAATGGTGTTTGTCAAAGATAGTTCAGATTTTCCAAGGGATTAGCTCTTAGCACCTGATTTATATGGCATGCCAAGAAATTGTGACAACCTAGATACTATTAAAATTTGTTTCTCTTTTTGCTTCACAAACTTTCCTCCCTCATTTTTGAACCTTTTCTATTTCTGTCAAATAAAAATCTGACTTCTGGTGTGATACTACTTTAGGATGCCTGACTGCATCATTACAGGGCTAAGCTTTTCTGTTGTAAATGCAGCAATTCTCTCTCAACAGGTAATTACAGAAATATACACTTACATATACAATAAAATCCTTTCATGGCTGCATGCCAACTTGATAAACAAATAGGTAGGGATGTTGTTTCTTGGAAATCTTTGCAATAACTGCTGGAAAATCCTGTACCTCCAGAAGTGAAAGTTGGAAGTCAAATGAAGCTTCCAGGCCTTTAGATCCAGCAGCAACACTGTGTTCTGATCTTACAGTCTTGGAAGATTCAAGGTTCAAACTTAAATCAGTTCCAAACAGATCCACTTATATCTGATATAAAGAGTGAATGGACAGTCTCTACAGTCCACTTGAGCAGTCACAACTTAGACTTCAGTGGATAATGAGATTTCTCAGGTCATTTTTAAACTTGATTGGAAGCCCACATTCTTATGAAAAGGGAGTTTAAATTCACCTGCAACTCGTGTGTTCACACCTCACTGGTGGTGACAGGGAGACAAGGTGAAGTTTCAGGGGTCTCTAATGAAACATCACACTGTGCTCTCATCCTCAAAAAATAGGAAACATGGAAAACACAGGTATGATGTTTCATCAGCTCTGTGATTTCTTCTCCAAGTTTTGACTGCAAGGAGTATATGACTTTAATGTTTGAATAAATCCCAGGCACCAAAATTTATTTCTTGCCTGCAGTATCAATTCCTCTTCAGACACCTTTCTGTACTCTTTTTTGCCTTGGCTGGCAAAGAGCAAAACCTGTGTCAGGACAGAGACTGGAGAGCAAAAGTAAAGCTGATGAAGAAGCAGCTTTGACAGTCCCTGAATGGCCATGTTTTCACTGTGTTGGTCTGTGCTAACAAAAGTCAGCCCAATCTTATTTACTTTTTCTACTGAAAAACAAGACTTTGACTTGCAAATCATGTTTACAGTGTACAGATCAGATTTGGTACTACTGCATCACCTGGAAACTGACCCCAAATTTCCTCCTGTGCTGGGCATGGGATGTTAAGAATCCCCACCAGAGGCTACTCCTTTTGATGTGCAACTCCAGAGACATCTCTGCAGAGGAAAACAGTATTGCACTGCAAAACGAAGCTCTTTACCCTGATAACCCAGGAAAAACTCCTGATAACAGCAAACACTTTGGAGAGGACCCTAGGGAAACCTGAGGCCAGAAATTCTTCTGTCTAGGGACAGGAAACTAGTGAAAGCAGGGAAAAGCAGTCACCCCTGTGAATACAGCAGTATTTTTGATGTTTTCATGAGAAGCCTGTCTGGGAAGACACAAGGCATGCTAAGATGGAGCAGAACATGGGTCAGGTCTCGGGGGCTCTGTAGACTGCTGTAGATTCCCAGCATGACATCGGACAGGTCTGACTGGGAGTTCTTACAGAAGAAATGGTGCCCAGTGGGAAGTGTCCAGGGTATAACAATCTTTCTGTTTAAAAATTACAGTGGTCTTGCAGTGCTATACTTCTCTGCACTCTGGTTTAGAGGACTGGCAGGCTTGGTTATGGGGTTGTGGCACTACCTGGGGAGCTGTGGCACCTGAACAGAGCAAGAAAGCTCTTGGAATGACAAGGAAGACACATCACCTGTGAAACTGTCCTGGTGAATTCGCAGTGTTTGTACAGATGTATGGAAATTGAAATGGAACTGTTTCCTGCAGCCAGAATATGTAGAGGAAGAATAGCTGGTAGCTAAGGTTGGTGCAATATACAACCAAACTTGCCAGTTAGTCACACAAAGTTTGTGAAATCCAGTTCCTAACAGAGGAGAAGTTTCCTGTTAAGGGCTCTGTCATTATAATGCTGCATAGAAGACTCCTGAAAGGTTTCAAAGGCCAAGCAAGAGATGATTAGCTACAGTATCAAAGCAGAGGGGCTCATTTAGTCCAATGCTATTGATCTGAAATATAATCTCTTCTTTGAGAGACAGCAACTTCTAAAAGAAAAGTAAAAATAAAAATAAAGAAAAAAAGCCTCATTCAAAAGCAAATCACAACATGACAATTCTAAAGAAAATGAAAACACTATATTTCTGTTCTTCCAAGAGGCTTTGGAGAAATGCTGCCCATGATTTTGCATCTAAATACACTTTGAATGAAAGTTTTTCATCAGCCAGCCATATAGCATATTTCTAAAAGTCCAGATGAATAGAAATGCTTCCAAGTTGGTCAGCTATATTAACAGCCAGTGGTTCACATAATGATGGTATTTACTAGCTTGAATATTTGAAAAATGCATCTACCTTGACCTTACATCTCCAAAAATTCTCAGTCAGATGCATTTGATTCTCCTTTTACTGAGATCAGGTAGAGATGAAACTGAGTCTTTGAAGTCAGAGGCTTACTGCCCACATGCTGGCTGAATTTCCACTGCTAGGAGAAACTTTCCTTTACAAATTCATCCTCATAGAACATGTTTTTGAACACTAGGCCCATGTAACTTGAAAGTCACATGTTTTTTTGAATGTACCACAGGCAGTATGTTGGCCATACTTTCACAGTCTGTAATATTAGTATTTTTCTTCATAGAGGAATGTGGAGACACAAGCACCAGATATACTAGTCTAGAATAACATACTGGTAAGAACATTTCCAGTATAGCACTGACATTATGTATTGATTACACAGTGGCCATTGCAACTGCTTTAATTATTTTTCCATGAAAAGTGACTGAATTACTGCAGCATGTGCTAGTGTGAAGAGATAGTTGCCTCAGAATGTGGAAATCACACCTGTGTTTAGGCCAGCTGAAAATGCTACATTCACAACAGACACGGGACCCTTCCAAAAGCACCTGAGAGAAGCAGGAGGGGACATCAAGAGAGAGAGCAGAGACCAGGGAGTCATCCTGACATAAGCCTGGAAGAGACCTTTGCCTCTGTGCACAACCAAGGGGAGCAGATGGACATAAGGAAATAACTATTCATAAATATTTTCAGTGAAACAATAGCACTGCTTGTCTGATCGCTGCCCATCAATCACAATGAGAGATGTATCTACCTGATGTCCTTTGGGGGTACAGCATAATCTACAAGAAAATTTTCTAGGTGAGAATTTTGGAGATCTCCCTGCTCTGCCTGTCTCAGCATCCCTTTTTTGTTCCAATGTCTTCATTCCTTTTTAGGTTACTGGTCGTTTTTGATGAACCACTTTGAGATAATCAGGTGAGACTCACTTCAGAGCAACAAAAATTGAGATGTGAGTAGTGCCACACTTTTCCAGTGATCTATCTTTTCCTCTCATCTGACAGATAAGCTACTATAGAGCAAGAAAGATCTGTTAGATTCAATCCTCGCTTGCTCTGGCCATTCTGACAAAAGAGACTGCCACCTAGAGTGAATTTTCCAGATTTTTGGGAATGTGCATATGAGACTTGCAGCTGCTTGTACATCTTCTCACTACATTTGAAATATGTAAGCATAGCTTTCCTGTCCCATCTTTTCCCAAAAGCTCCCAGTGTTTATAAATGTTCTTTCCTGCCCCCACTGAAAATAATAATAATAACAATAATAACAATAATAATAATAATAATAATAATAATAATAATAATAATAATAATAATAATAAATCCAGACTGAAGCTCAAGGTGCAGTTCACATATTCAAGGTTAAGTGATTAAACATTTCTATATAGCTATCTTTCCCTGGGAACATCTGGGAATCTCAAGTACTTTCAAACCATGAATGTTCTGCAAAAATCAATGCTTACAAACATCTTAAGAGGTTTGTAAACTCAAGTACTATTGCAAGACAGAAGCAAAAAGATTGCTTTTATACCAGCAAAAGATTAAAAGGAACAGTTTTGAGTGGCTGAGGACAAAAGGACAATTATTCCTTCTCTTTTCTTTTTAACAAGGCTGTTATGTCCAGTACACATATGCACACATAAATACTAATAAACTTACAAGTAAATGTTTCATTCAAATATGACTGTGATCTCTGTTTAACTCATAAAGTGTTCATGCTTTCCACATGAATTTAACATTACTTTCTTGAACTGAATATTGTGTCCTTATATTATTATTTTCAATTCTCCTTAGACTTCCCAGGAACTCTGCCCTTAATATCACTGCATTTATGAAAATTTACAATGAAAATTTATGGGTAAGAATCCCAAGGATCCTGCTAAATAAGGAGATACATTTTAATTAAAGAATTTAAATGGATCTCTGAAAGACTGGTGCCAATCCTTTTTTTTTCTTTTTTTAAGTTTTTCAATAAAGAAATATTATCCTTCAATAAAAACTGCTTCACTCTGGGGCTCATGTTACTCTGTCAGTCATTCTTCAGAGACAAAGAAAAAGCTTCTTATATGATATTTGAAAATGGAAAATAGACATTTTTCAATCCAAAGGGAGCCAAAAAATACATGTATTTGTGGAAATCTATGTTACTGTAATATGTTTGCTGCAGTTCCAGTAGGAAAGAATACTGTGTGAATAGAATAGTAATGAAGGCAGCTACATGTGAAAAACCCTTTGTGCTGAAGTTTTGATTAAAGGTAAAGAGAAAAAGAATCTAGAAATAATAATAACAACAATAATAGAAAAAAATAACAATAATAATAGAAAAAAACATAGCAAACAAAAAACCCCAATAATAATAGAAAAAAATAACAACAATAATAAAAAAACAAAGATGCCTTGCTCAAGCAGAGATTCTTGTTTACTTCTCTGATATCAAGGAATAGACCAACCTAATATTATTACCTAAAACAACAGAGAATTCACATTCTTATCTAGGTGGGCAACTGTTATTTGACTATTTGAGCTGCAGCTGAATGTAGAATTGCTTCTGGCAAAAAAGTCATTAAGACACAATGCCGACACTTGTACGGATGCCTACAGGCACTCCTGCATTATCAAGCTTTAATGGAGATGTTCATGATATTTGCTGAGTGTTTGCTGCATGAGTTACACACAGTCAGGAGAGGAACATGAGGGTTTTCCATAACCCTAAGGTTATGTGTTGATGATCTTGCAGTTACAGACTGAAAAAGGGCCTACGACTCAGTTTAATGACCCTCTTGGTTTAATAACGCAGCATATCATCGTTTGCAGACATGAAACATCTGTTCCAACCACATACCATGGGTTTTGTAGTGGTAAAGGAATAAAGAAGCAGATGGGTTCCCTAATGTCAATGGTGTTAGTGTTTATTTAGAGATCACATATTCAATCTCAGGCAGTCTTTGTTTTGGTCCCGCTTCCAGCAGCAGGGTTTAGCACTGCTAATTTCAACAACACAAAGCCTTTTTGAAAGGCAGGATGGCCAGATTATTGGTACACCCCTGGCTTTGTAAGTCAACAACAAAAGCTTATTTCCAGGAAGGAGGTTTTCTTTTGGGGAGGTTGAACCCTGTATTTACTATGAAAATGTTAATTTTACAGCAGTTTAGACATACACATATCCAAGACAATTGCAGTCTGACTTCCAAGGTACCAGTAGTCATGCCAGGGCTGCAGGCCTGACCAATTTTTGACGCCACATAAAAAGTCCCAAGGGGTTCGTACCATGTCTGCTGGTGGTGTGACACCAGCTCCCAAGCTGGATGGAACAGGGAAAGCTCAGGTAGACCTGTGTGTGAGGCAAAATTCTCTCCAAAATTAAGACCACTGCTCTAGATAGATATTAGTGCTGACCGTTATGACACTTGTCAGAAAAATGTTTATATTTTTATAGTTAATTTTTCCTAAAAAAGTCAGATTTTCCTTAAATTTTGAGTCTTTCTCTCCCATAAACTCTTCACCTTATACTTCGCTATCCTCTACCTAAATTTAACACCTGCTAAATAGCTGAAATTTTCCTTGCACCCATTTCTTTGCTTGTCAGAAATTTAAGATTTGAATTTCATGATCACTGAGTCACCACACCAGCTGAGATCAGATCCCTCATAATTTATCAGCTATGCAAATAAACTTATTTTACTTCATTATGTGGCAGGAATTTGAAGAGAAAATGCCCTGAGATGACTGAAATTCTATTGCCACCAAGGAGAGTCACTTGGGACTGTACACTGGAGTTGGCGTTTACCTTTGCATCTTCCATCAGCAAAGGCAAAATTGCATTTACTACCTCTATTTAAAAGCAATCTTATCTCTCACTGTTCTCCTTTTTGGGGTTTTAGCTCCATCAGAATTGCTGTTAGTTATCAAATTCTTGGCTGCATCTCACACTTCTAATTAAATTTGAGGCCTCTCTTGTCCAGAAACCAGCAGAGAATAGTTAAATGGGAATTCTATAGTGACTGATGCAAAACAGTTGTATTCATGATGAAATACAATTAAAATTTTAATATATCTTATCGGCTACAGCCAGTGATCGAGTTGGAACAAGCCAGTTGCTGCTGCTGAGTATGTCCTTGTAAATAGGGATTCAGGAAAGTGACTTTGTCTCTGCTGAATTGTGTGAATTGTGTTGCTTTTCTTAAAAAAGACAAAAAAAAAGGGGGAAAGTATCAAGGTCCAAGATGTATAACTTCATAAATTTTAATTCTATGCGCCAGAATTATTTTGGGGATTTTCTTTTCAATCTGTGAAGACAAACTGATTTATGCCACTTGAATTTCTGTCCCACAAACAGTTGGAACAACAATCAGACATTTGTTTCCAAGTCAGACAGAGGCTGTCGAGTTATGCATACTCATATACAATATATTTGCCAGGCTTAGAGAAGAGAAACCAACACAAATCAAAGCAGCAGCTACAAAAAATTTCAATATGCTTTTACAGTCAATGTGCAAGAGTCCATTCCTCTCAGCAAACAAGAGAAGTGGGTTGATTGTATGAGAGGAATTAATCATAAACCCAAGTATGTATCTTTTATAGTCCGTGATATTTGACAGTGGCTAAATAGATTTCTAAGCCTTCACCAAAGGAAGTATGAACAGAAAATCCTATGGGGAGCTTGAAAACTCTAGAAGAAATGAATTAAATGTGTTCTTATTTCCCACTGAATCAATCCACACACTTTCTCTCTCCTGCATCTGTATTTTTTAATGGTTACCTTAAGGCGACCTCTAGCCATTCTTGGGAAATGAGGAAGAAATTCTCTTAAAAATGCAGGACTGCTCTTTTCTGTAAATGTGGTGGGAGAGGATAACTGTGTGAAACTGCTTTGCAATCTCTCCTGGAGCATTTTTAAAAAAATCAATGACATTGAGTAGGAGCCATCTGCCTAAGAGTTTGATATCTAGGCTAAGGAAATCTTGCATATACCACTTATATAGTCAGTAAAGTGTTTGGCATCACCAGCAAGAGATTGATTCCACCCTACGTTAGATACTTAAAGCAAATGGAAAAAATGACCCTCTGGAGATGTCTGTGTTTTGCTGTGGATAGCAGTGCAGCCTAAGCATATAACTTTTATCTAAGTGAAATTAAATTCACCCATACTATGTAGAAACCAGTGTAAAAATTCCCTGTTTATGCCTACAGTCCACAATTTCATAATTCATTGCAGCCAAGGGATAGCTATCAAATACCCATGGGAAATGTAAACCTCTAAGGGGATGGATTTGCAGGACTCAAAATGTCCCAAAACGTGAGACAAAATTTAAGCACTGGTACTTGGCTGAGCAGTGCTCTTCACCTTTCTCACTGGGACAGGCAGAGCTCCCCCCTTATGGCCAGCGAAGGCAGCTTGGGACTTGGGATATGAATTCTCAGGTTGAGACAAATGTTTGGTGCCTCAGCACTCAGACAAGCAAGGGAAAACATTCCCTGGCAGTCCTCTCAGTACAGGCTGATTTTAGTGAGAAACAGCAGCTTTGATTTTAAGTGTCTGGGGTGAGAATAGAATCCTCGACTCAGCTTTTGTAATCCATAACAAAGGCTACAAAATATCCTTTTTTAGTACTAAGGACAGGTCCAGCCTATATTGCATCTTCTGGATTGTGAGTCATGAACTTGAGTAAAAGCCAGAGCCCATATTGTTGCTGTGGCTCCTTCCACATCCACCTCCTTAGCATTCTGTGCTAAGTGTTGTCCTCACTCTGCCAAAAAAGAACAACATTCTCTTTCCCAGACCTTCCCTGTTAAATCCATGCAGATTTGTTAGTTAATACTGTAAAGGAACGGTTTCATTAGGCTCACAGCAGTGCCTCTAAAATATAAATGTTTATAAATCCCTATTAAATCTTTTGTGAGATGTCAGCAGGGGGCAGGGGGAAAAGACAGGGGGAAAAATGAAATGGGGCACTTGGTGGGGCAACCAGGTGATGAGTTGGTGGAAACTCCCACTCCTATGTTCCCTGAGCTGCTGCTGGCAGTGACAGCCTGGTACCATGGCAGCTCCCACTGTCCTATACCCCAAAACTAGGCTCTGTATTCATCTTCCTTAATATTTCACCCAGACTGAACCTAGAGATGAGTTCCATGTGACTAATTCTGGCTGCTGTTAAATCTCTTTACTTTGAACATGAATAAAGTCAGCCACTGAAGTTTTTATCAGAAGCTGGTCTTGCAGCTGGCAACACCCTCCCTGTGTTTCTATTACTAAAAGCCATCAACCAGGATTTATATTTCAGCCATACCATTTGTTTTAGTACTCTTACATTTGTTACAGTAGGTTTCAGGCAGAGAGCACATGAATTAGCTATTTCATCATCATTCAGTGACACTGACAGATGTACAAAATACAGACACCCCACACGAAGCACAAACAAATCTAATCATGATTTTTCCACCATTACCACCATTCATAGAGGAATAGGATGGATGGACTCCACAGCTGAAATAGAACCACTAGCTTTGTTCAAGCCCTGCTCACTGCAATAGCATCACTTATTACAAATGTTCCTTCTCATGGTGCTTGATGAATGTGCTTTAAGCTGGCTTTTATTTTTGAACCCTGACTCAGAAAAGAAAGTTTCCAGAAAGAGTCTGGCTGTAGAAACTGTTCAATTAAAAACAAAACAAAACAAAACCCTCAAGAAACAAAACAAACAAAACCCAAAAAACAAGCACCAAAAAGCTCCAAGAAAAACAAAATTATGATTAAGTTCTAGATTTAGTTATAGTCAATACCCAGAAATAGCTTTACAAGATTGCATTTTTTTCCCAATCACAATTAATTTCATTCTGAAGGACAAGGATAGAAAGAGAGTAAAGGCTTTCAAATTTATGTGAGCCAGGTGACAATTCATATATTTGCTCATGTCCATGGCTGTATCCTGACCTGATAATGGACCCACAAAAGGAGCTGCCTTTTTTCTTTTTTAATAAAACAATTTAAAAATATTTCCCCCCAATAAAAGATTTTCTTCTAAATATTTCAGAGTCTGAAATTGTTTCTATTTTACGGTATTACAAAAATGCAAGTCACTGTCAAAATAAAACCAGATTTGGACAGAAGAATTCCTATAAAATCTTGTTTCTGAAATGTAAAACCAGCAAATTCTGACTCTATAATCTTCCTTAAAAAAAACAGTGTCAAATGGGTTTTTGTTTTGAAAAAGATGCTTTGTATTGGATTTAGATTTTTCAAGAATGGAAAATATTGATTATGTTATTCTTTCCCAGCTCTCAGACAAGATGAGAACTTACTTGTTGAGCTCTGGATGAATGATTGTGACTCCTTTCCTCTCAGAGCCACAGAGCGCACAGTTTCAGAGCAAGGGATGGGAGGATGTTCTTTTATTCTGCTCTGGATTTTGGGGCACTTAGGGCAGAACCCATCACTCCCTGGTTTACTGGGAACAGTTGCATGCATAGCATGCCAAGTTTAATTTATGCAAATTCATCTGCGTCAGACAGAGAGGAAGCAGAATACTGCCATCTCCCACCTGATAACGCAAGATGACTTACACATATCCAGGGAATGAAGACAAACTTTGAAGATTATACAGGAGAATCTCCTGGTGGTTCTTTGGGTGCTCCAGAAACCATTCAGCAATACCCAAAATGCATTTTCCCAGATATCAAGGCAATGCCAAAACATAAATATGGTTATCTCACCAAATAATAATAACTGAGCATCAATCTTCATAAGCCAGTGGTCTCTCAGCTATGTGTGTAAAAATAAAAGAATAATTTCATTGTTAATATATTCTTAAATTGTACCTGTGTTAGTTAAAACATGTAACCATGGAGTTACTTTTCTTACTGGAAATTTTTTTACATTTCCTAATATCTCATGAATGTTTTCATCTGTGATTGAGGGGCTGGATGGAAATAATATAATGCTACAGGGAGGCCTCTTGATCAAGCCTTAAAATTAATGGATTATTCATTGAGGAATAGAGAAAAAAAGCACTTGAAATTTTCCTTTGCCCTGAAAGGATTCACCACCTTAACAACAACTCTGTTCCAACAATTATTTCAAATTGCAATGAAATAGGAGAAGAATTAAGCCAAACACATAAAACTAGATGCTTTCAGCTTAGATTCATCTTTTGTTTCTGGGAGATCTGAAGAAATTTTGATTACTGAGCTCAAAGTGGATTGGCCCTTCCATGGTGCACAGCTACAGCCTGAACATTCAGAAACAGGAGTTGACTTTTGAGAAGTGAAAGTTAGCGAAAAACAAACTTGCAAAGAGCAACCAAAAACCCCCCAAAAACATGCAGAAAAAAACCCAAACCCTCCTGTGACTGATAACAGGCTGTGGCTAAACCCTGCTGAGCTCATTTTCAGTTTTGCTTCACACACCTTGATTCAGATTACAGCACTTCAGGGACCTCAGGAGGTATTGATTGGGGAAGTTTTTGGAAGCCACGAAGTTTGTCTTAGGCTCTTGAGAGGAAGAGAACTGAGTCAATAGAGAATCCTCACTGGAGGAATGGAATAAAGCACATGGAGTTAGCACGAGCAGCTGTTGCCTTGTTGCAGGCAGTGGCTGTGTGACAAGGAGGGATTTATAGAAATGTAATAAATAAGACAAGAAAGAATTAATGATGCAGATTATCGAGAGTATTATGCTGAAATCTTGGTAAGAAGGATGTGACTGTGCCAGTGCAGTGTGGTGATTTCTCCTGGACTCTTTGAAGCCATCTTTAGATGTGAGCAGAGGCATTCAAACCCCTTGGCATTCTAATGAGAACCTGTTTTCTCTGGAAAACTTTCTTAAGAAAACTATTTTCCAAACCAGAAAATTTCCTTAACTTTTTCACATTCATTGCAGGAGTTAAATCAGTTTCCTTTACTGTTCAGAAAATCATAGTTTCAAACAGTGAACTAGGGTATGCAAAGTAGACAAAAAATTTAAGCCATAAACATTTGGTTTGGATTCTTTCAGATTTTGCCAGTAGTCAGGTTGGTTTTTAGCTGGTGATAGGGCTTGGATCAGAGCTTGATGTCTACTGCAGTCTTCTGCCTCCTGTATGAAACCTTTGTGAACTTGGGTTGTGGGGTCATATCTGGCCTCTGAGGTTTAGGTGTTAGTGATGTAGTGCCTCTAGGCAGAGACATGATCCTGGAGAAGGGAGCTGTGGTGGATTCCTACTTCATTTGCAGGGTTTTCTACCTCCTTACTACATCTTTGTAGCTTGCCTCAATAAAGCTGCAAAAGCATTAATTTAGCAGCTCATTCTGTCCCCCCACTTGATGCACCCTTGTTGCTCTGACTCTGACTGGGTACCTGGAACAGGGCAATATTCAGGTCTGGTGACCCCCAAAAAGGATGCAGGGGGTCAAGCACAGCCCTGGGGACTCGGTCTCATGAGTTTGTGTCTGATCTCTTTCTACTTAATGCAACTCACAAATACAACTCACAAATCTACATGTGTTAATACTTCAGAAATACATTTGGGGATGCCTCAGTGAATTCTAGCGGAAAAAAATGCAAATAAATGTAGATTTCTGTTATTATCAGCTTCATCAAAGCAAACAGCCAACAGAAGGGCCATTATTAGACTTTGATAAGAGCGTGTATTGAATGATTTCCCTAAGGAATTAAGTAAAACTCATCTCATTCCATTTCCATTTATATAATAATATCAATTGTTTCACACAGAAACACCTGCAAACAGTGTTGTCTGACCTCTTTATTAATTTATTTTATTTCTTGAAGGGGAAAAGTGCAAGAACTGTTCTTTTTAAGTACAATATTGTAATTTCAAAATGTGAGAAAGAGTCTGGAATAAAGGTATTCAGACAGAATCTGAGGAAAGTAGTGTCACAAATGAATAATCCTGAATTAATAAAGTAATGTCTCTGCAAAGAAAATGCTTTTGCAGTCACAGATGAAGAAGAGACTGAAAAAAAGAGAAGCAGGAAAAAGAGAATGCCAAAGAACAAGAATTTCTTTCCTGAGAAAAAATAAAATGAGGGAATTTGGTATGAATAAGTAACTTCCACATCTTATAACATTCCAGCAGCATTTAGCAAGTAATCAAAGTTGATTTTCTTTCCATTCAAAGGCCTCATCAGAATTATTAGCTTTTGTAATACCTATATATATTTAAAGCTGAGACATGTTTATAACTCTATTTCAGTGCTGGAAAAACTTCTCTTGCCAAATACTGTACAAGGTCACCCACAAAAAAATCATTCCTAGAAACAATTGTATCTCTGATGTAAAATAAATTCTGAATGCATTTTATAGCTGATATTAAGCTGATATTATCAGCTTTGTAGAAAATATCCTTGCCAAGGAATCTATTCTTACAGAGAATATTTGTCTCCATGAAGGGTTTGTGAGGAATTGCAGGGAGCAATTTGCTGTGAGTAACTGATTCAGTGCAGCTCTCTGCTAGTGATTTACCTTTCTGCTCCTGTGTACCCCTGTCAGACTCATGGTCTAGTTGATTGGCAGGACTTTTAGCAAACAGTGCTTGGGTTGTGTTAAAATCATTAAGCATAATTGGTGATATAACCACCAGCAGCTGCATCCTACGAGAAAGGTGCAAAGATTTGCAAAACCTTGTTTTATTAGATAGGGAAAATTATGAGAGAAACTTGGGCCTGCAGAACAGAGAGCTGGAAAGACATCACAGAGCCCAAGACTCTTCCACATCCTGACCATGAAGTATTTGATTCCTGGTGGGAAATTTATAACTCTATTTTACCTCAGGTTGATGGACCATCTTACCTTTGTGTGATTCCAAATCTCCCTGACCAAAATCTGCTCCACAGCCCCAGACCACTAAGAGACAAAAAGTTCCTCTAATTTTGAGTTACTCAAGGCAGATTATGTACATCTGTTCAGGACTGTATCTTCCTTAGTTCGAATAATCCTCTTTTTCTGAGACAGAGGCGATCTGTGAATGCTCTTAGGACTGTCAGAGAACAGAACAATGGGAAATGGTCACAAACCATGTCCAGGTAGGTCAGGCTGGGCATTAGGAAAGAATTTCCTGAGTTTATTGGCAGTGACCATGAGGGAAGATGTGGCATGCCCATCCTAACAGTTTTATAAGATTCGCTTTTACAGAGCCATGGCTGAGCTGAGCCACTGACATTCGCAGTACACACTCAAGCTGGAGCTGGACAAGAGGATCCCTGGCAATGCCTTCCAACAAACAAGTCACAGATGAGTCTGTGACTGTCCCCACATGTGTAATTCAGCAAAATTATTCTACCTCCTCTTGGGCTTTGTTCCACCAGATGAAACAAAATTATCTTAGGGTCTCTACTGTCTTTACAATCCCCTTTTCACAACTACTTCTGAATTTCTCTGCTCAGTTCCATCCCCCTTCTACATTTGTATTCCAGTGTAAATGATGTTTCTAGGAACCAGCTGGGAAAACGCTGTTCCTTTTTCTAATGTCTTTTCCAGAGACATTAAATATTTTCTCCTGGAGGAATCTGTATATATCCAAATAAATATTTGAGTTTTTCTTGGTCACATCACCCAAGTGGCTCTTGCTCATCCTATTGTTGACTTATTTACCTAAATATTACTTTTCCTCTGCCACTTCCTAAAAAAGGATTCAAGAATAAACATGACTTAATTTCTGTAAGGATATTTACTCTACTTTCTGGGAACAAGTATTTAACTTTAATCATCTGATTTAAATTAATACAGACCTTAAAGTCATCTCACTCCTACTAGTAATATTCAGATTTTCTTTAATTTTTTCCAGTTCCTCTAACTCTGTGTTGTAGCAAATTTCATAAGCACATCCTCTCTATGCTACATTTCTGAAGTAATGTCATCCTGATGCCAGTTCTAGGGAATTCCAAAAATAATTTCCCTTCAGCTAAATATTTCTTATTTTAACACATGCCATTGTAATCCCTTTTCTAATCATGACTTGCCTTGTAGTTATTCTACTAATAATGATTTTCTGCAGTGTAACTGCTCTATTCCCATGCTGCACCATATCAAATTCAGCTCTGGAGTCTGAATAGGTTATTTCCCCTACCTGAAAGAAAAGAATGGTTCCTTATCAACAGAGGAATTAAGCACTAATAAAAGACAGCAGTTTCCCTTATTGAGAATTGAAATTATGATTGTCTAAACATAGGAATGTGGTGTCCCTTAAGGTATCCTATGGTATCATATCTGGTCACCAGCTACTGTTTTAGAACGTCACTGCTCTTCTGTGAGTCCTCTGTCACACCTGCCCAACCTGTGTGCCTGCATGGGATGGCCCAGGACACCTCAAAGAGTGTCGCTTGCATTCATCCAGTACATCAAATTGAACCATCACTCTCCTTGCAAACTCCTTGTCTGCATTCTACAGCACAGATTTATGGGAGCACATGGTGTTTGTTTGGCTGGCTGCTCAATGATGTCCACAGAATGACAGCTCCTCTTGGGAGAGAGCTGGAATTCAGCTGAAGATTACAAACTTTATCCTACATATCTGGGTGAGAGCTGATGTCTGACCTTCCAGGATAGTCAATAAACAACCTGCTTTGGAGACTGCAGAGCTGCTCATTTAGCCCACCAGCCACTGTCTGCTTTAGAAGGACTGGAGGTCCCCACAGACTGCAGCAGCTTTTTAAACACCTTGCCCCAGTGTAGGCATCCAGATGTGGATATCTGTACTTAAATCCCTTGATCTATCACACATTCCCATCCTAAATTCCTGCTGCCTGCAAGTGAAGTGCTGAATGCCTGGATGTCTCCTTCCATTCCTGTGTGTCAGTTCACTCCCCAGCAGAGCATTTGAACAGCTCAGTGCTTCTCTCCAGTGTGGTTTTAAGTGACTGGTTTGATGAAGCATCCAGCTCAGGAGGCTGTTGCATCCTCTAATGAATCTCAGTTAGGCCCTTGCTCACAGTACCTAACTGACATTTTTGCTTTGATCAGTGTCAGTCCATTAAACCCATCTCTCAGAGATCCCTGTGCTCAGCTTTATGACTACTGGGAGATGTTTAGAATATGATCATAACCAAATAGACATGCCTGCTCCTCTGGGCAATGATGTCATGGTCATTTTCTGGTCTGACACATCTTGCTTGTCAAAGTGATCCAGCAAGAATTTAAAGGAAGATAAATTAACTACAGTGCTGTCTTGTGCTGTGAATTCATGCATTTGTGGTGCTGTGGTTGATCACCTGCATTGCTCAGCTGCAGCCAACTAAATGAGACCTTTTACTGATGCAGCATTCCTAAAGTCATTTGGCCCACTGTTCATTATGTGCTTTTTAAAATTGTCACAGTAGATTAACTAACTAATGGTGGCTGGGCAGGAACATTCATCCTGGGTAGGTTATTGCAGAAGCTGAATTTTTGCTTCTGCTATTGGGAGCAGCTGGTTCTGGTCATGGTTGGTGAGAGAGGACTGGGCCATTGGGCAGATCCAGATTAGGAATGCCAGTGTGGCAAAGGTTTTGTAAATACAGAATGCAAATGCAAACATAATGACCTCCAAAAAAAAAAAAAAAATTTCTCTGTGGTATATAATGGCATGAAACATCCCACATCCCTTAAAATTCATGGCATAGGGATTTCTGAACCATAGCTGTCCTGGAAAATGGTCAATAACTTTTTAAATTGATTTCATCTATCTTGTTTGGTAGATGATCATGTAAAAAGTTTCTGTGCATTACAAATAATTCTAAAAAATGTTTTTGAGGTATTTAAGTTTCAAAGAATAAATATGGTGCTTTCCTGGGGATATTTTGAAATATTTTTACCTCTCCTCCCTTCCACTTCCCTCCCTTCCATCTGCCAAGTAAAGGGAAGTGCAGAAGTAAAAGGAGAAATGTAGAGTAATATTAGAATTTAGTCATATAAAAAGTATCTTAGCTTCAGAAAATTAACTTGTTTCCTCCATAAACTAGAACACAATTTAGAGACATAGGAGAAAAAAAAGAATTAAGAAAAACATACAAAATTAAACCAAGCCAAATCCACAACATTTTAATGAGAAGTCTCTATTAAAAGAGGATAAAGACTAAGTCAAGTATCTATATACAATATAAATAATATTGGAGCATGTAAGAAGAATTATAGTTAAGGCTGGTTGCATATTGATTTCCACTGGTATGTAATTCAGGTCTAATTTCCCACGGAATCATAATTTTTAGTCCTTTAATTCCAGGGATAAGTGGTAAAACACTAAAGGATTAGATGAAAGCATTCATGGAACAGAGATCTCCTTTTCAAGCCTTTCTCTCTGCCTCTCCTTTTAGACAGAGAGAAATAGTTTTTCATCTGAGCAGGTGAAGGTTTTTGAAGCACAGGAGGGAGTGTCTATGCATCAGCCTTTCTGTCTGCCTGTCCGTCTGTCTATGGAAGCCTCTGTCACACTCACACCTGGGGGCCATGAGGGGAGGGGGCTGGCAGGCAGACAGTGAGCACACAGGGACAGGAGACACCACCGTGGTGTCACATTTGGGGGTACCAAAACCCTGGTCATGAGAAGGTTAATGAAACACATGGAGGTTCACCCACAGCATCACTGGGAGCTGACAGTGCCAGCCAAGGGGCTTTCAGGCTCAGGGCTCCATTTAAGAATCCAAAATTGAAGCAATCTAAGCTGCATGTAGACGTGGGTTTCTGAATTACTCCCTGCCTGGAATACCAGCAGGGCTCAGGACTGTGTGACTTACACTGTTGTGTGTTTGTCTTTTGGAAGTGGGAAGTCTGCAAAAAAGGAAGAGAAGTTTCTCAAAGAAAGGCAAGAATTACAAATGTTAATAGAGAAGGTGCATATTTATGAAGCTTGCCTTCTCTCTAGACAGCAAGGAACAAAACTGCATGAAATACAGTGTTTTCCCAGGAGTTAGATCTTGATGATTATTTATAGGGAGCTCCCATAAACCACTTTAACAGTATTTTAATTTAATGCACTTAGTGCTTTCATAGTTGTGGTAAGCAAAGGGAAGTTTTATGACCCAGCTGAATGTGCACTGGGATACAGCTTGTTGGCACTTAGAACACAGGAAATGATGCCTTTTTCCAGAGAGCAGCCCTGCTGGGCACACGAAGCAGCTGCCTACACACAGCCCTCCTGAGCCCCGTGTGAGCTGGAAAGAACAGCCCACTTTTCTCCACAGAGAGTCCTCTAAACAAAGTAAAACTCATATTTTTGATTCTTTCCTCATCTTGCCTTAGATGGAGCAATTTCATTTGGTCTGGAAGAGGGGAGTGGGCTCACGCTGTATCTGCCCTGGGAGTTGTTGCCTGCTGGGCAGCATCTCTGTGTGGCAGGGTTTAGCTGGCCACAGCTACTGGGGGAATAGCAGCATGAACTTCAGGGGCCTGTGCTGTGGAGGGCTGCAGACTGAGGACTTTAGTGGTCCCCTTCATTGTGAAATCTTCAAACAAATAAATCCCAGAAAGAGCCTACTCTTGATTTGGAGGCATATTCATCTGGCATTATCTGTTGTGAGGAGTCTGCCTATTCCCAGAAGCAGCATATTCCAGAAGAAAAGGCTCCTCAAAGGTAAATGTGGTGGTAAACGATGGAGTTTGAATCTACATTTCTTTTCCAGTGTAAATGAGATTAATCCACCTGAAGCTTCCGTGAGTGTCTCCTGGCAACTCATTAAATTCCCAGTTGTCTTCAGCAAATCATGACATTGAATAGCAAACAATCCACTGAGGCCATGGGCCGTGCCTCACTTCCATTGCTCATCTGTGTGACAGTGCAGACATTCAGCACCTCATTCTCAGCACCACTGGTGGTTGCTGTGTCACTGAAAATTCATTTTACCAGCTTGTTTCTAGATGTGCCCTCCCCATCCTGTGAAAATTCAGGTGCATCTGTGCCCTGTGTAGAGTCAGGGAACACTGTCCTCTTGATACCTGCAGAGCCTGTGGCTGCTTTTCACCCCTTCAGACTGCTTTCAAGAGCTGTGAGCTTGGGGCCCATTATAGAACTCTACCAATGCACTGTGGAAACTCAGTATTTTGAGCTTCCAATGTAATTCAACTTTGCCAAATGTTGTGATTGCTTACAACTGAGGTTGGTCAGTCTGAGTAAAAAGCTCTGGAGAAAGTGGAACCATTTGTAGTCACAGGCTTCTGGGGAGAATGGAGGTATCCTGCAGAGTGATTGTCAAAACAAGAAATGGATTTCCCTAGTGCAGTGATAGAGACGTACAGCAAGTTTCAGCAATCTAATTAGTTTCTTGATCAGAGGAAGACAACTCTTCAAGGCAAATGAAAAGGTCATTGCAAATCCCAGAGAAGTATTCTTGTCTTTTGTCATATTTGCTGACAGATATTTAAATACAACCACTCACTTTTCCTGCAGATAGTCAGCAGATGCCAGACAGCTGCCAAGCAGCAATGAGTTTGCACCACTGCCCTGACATACCAACACCAAGGAACTGGATAAAATTGCTAAGTGTTCCTTCTGGGCTGCTGGGAGACAGATCCTTGCAGCTAACACTCACAGGTCTGAGGGATGCTTAGAGGACATGCTGACTTCTCTGAGGATTTAGCCTGGTACACAAAATTAGCAAGGGAAAGGAAAAGTGTCCTCTCACTGAAGCACTATGAGAGGATGTGGGAGATGGGATCCTCATGAGAATTGCTGCATGATGTGACCTTAGCAAATTCTCTTCATGTCTTCCAGAACTGCAACCTAACTACACATTGGCTGTAAGATTGACTTCAGGTGCTGCAGACGAGGTGGGTTTATTCTCATTCAGTTCTCTGTCTGTAAAACAGGGACAAGGGTACTGCCTTTCCCCACCTTTTCATTATCACTCCTTTTAGCTGTAAAAGCTTCAAGGCAATCATGATGTGAATGGATATATTCACATTATAGCACAGGATCCTACATACAGAAGATGTTGACATGAATGAAGCCCCCATGATGAGAGGAGTAACAACTTTTATTGCATGCATAAAGTGTACAACCAGGTTTCAGTATTAATCAATACTTTTATAGGAAGACAAGAGAAAGTACAAGCTGCTTTCCATGGTACCTCATTCCATCAAAGAACCTGACCTTCTTCCTCTGTCAGGATTATTCTGTGTCCCTGTTCCATGGTGTCACGCTTCCAGAACACTCTCCAACCTAACATGGAAAGGGTGTGTGCAGATAGCCCACATGGACACTTCTCAGAGAGTGGAACAGATATATTGATTTTCGTTAAAATGTTCTTACAGACTGGGAACAAGAGATTTCTTGCTGGAAAAAGACTTCAGAATTTAAGTTATGAACATGGAGAGAGAGTAGGGGACTTAGACTTGTGTGTTGCAGACAGATCATTTGAAACCTGGTGAATCAAATCTCAGGTTTCAGATTATCAGATGATAAATGCATAAATTGGTTAATTTACTAATTAAGTAGAAATGTGTCTATGAAAGTAGAAGTTACTTTTCTTTGATTGGAAATGTGATGAAAGCAGGTTGGATATCATATCCTATATTCTTGAAGGAATACTAATCCATGGGTTAATGGCATGCATGTGTTAAAATCATAAATACATAACTTTTTGGGTGCTTTTACATGCATGAGTTTATCACTCACTGATCATCTCTCCCAAAACCAAAAGTAAGATTTTACTTTACTTTGACTTCCATGCCCCTCTGGTATGCAAATGGACAAAATAGATGTGTGAAATATCTTTATGTTAAAAAAAAAAAAGAAGGAAGAAAGACATGATGTAAAAGCAAACTCAAAGAACACATTTGTTCCCTAGGAGGCTTTTTTTTTCTTGCTTTTCTAAATCCTGCTTGCACAAACAATATATGAAATGCTCAGAAGGAAATTCTGCCTGTTAGTGTCTATATCTTCTTGAATAAATCTCCAGACAGAACAAAACTTACAAGTCTGATCCATTTTAATCTCCAAGTAGGCCAAGGAATTTAATTAATATTACTGTGGAAGCTAGAGGAAGGTAGCCCTCCTTCCCATCAACATTTTTTTTCATTTCATGGCTACTCATAAGTCAGGTGGGGCATTTGTGTCATTCACATTGTGTCTGCCAAAGCTTCTGGTACCACTTCATAAGGCTGAACTGCATCTTGAATTGCTTTGCAAGGTGCATCTGGTGAAAAATTATTGCTTGATCCACACTGGGACCTGAAGAGAACAACATCTTCTGTGTTGCTCCCCCCATAACCTTTATGTCTCTCTGTGTGCACATAAACTATATTCTGTCTATACACACTGCCTGTCAATAGGCATGGAAAATGGCTTTCACAGCATTTACAATGCTCAAGGAGAAGAAAGGGGGTTTGTAGGGATATTGAAGTTTAGATTCATCACATCAAACAGAGAAGGTTGAATTACAAATCTGAAAGAGGAATATCGAGAAGGAATTTATCTTTATTAAAATAGGGTTTCTTTCTTTCTTTCTTTCTTTCTTTCTTTCTTTCTTTCTTTCTTTCTTTCTTTCTTTCTTTCTTTCTTTCTTTCTTTCTTTCTTTCTTTTCTTTCTTTTCTTTCTTTCTTTCTTTCTTTTCTTTCTTTTCTTTCTTTCCTCTCCTGTAGGAATACACAAACTCTGACCCCCTGTGAATACATTCAGCCTAAGAAATTGACAGAAAACTAAGCTTGGGACAAGGAAATTAGCCCTTTCTAAAATTGTTTTTCATCTGATCAGTTCACTGCAAAGTCCCAGAGATGCTTGTAGTGTTGTAAAGAAAGGATCATGCATGGAGCAGGAGTGAGAAGCCAGAGCTGGGAGAAAGGTGGAAATGTCCTCTCCAGTGGAAATGTTGGCTTCTCCCACTTGAACTGGCATGGTAGGTACAGAATTGGCTGGCTCGGGTTCTGTGTGCACAAGTTGGGAGGTCTCTTCTGAGTCAACTTTTCTGTAGACATGAAAAAGAGCAGGAATATTTTAGAACCTGCCACGAACCTGTCCACTTTGGACAGAGGAGCTGTTTGAAGTGTCTACACTGGGGAAAAACTTGGTTTGACATTGAAAGTGTCACTTCATAGGACAGCTTCCCCCATACTCCATTTCTGGTCAGACTCTAACCAGGAAAAGACTTTGTAGCCTGGTTTTGATACCCACTCCCTTGCCTGTATGTTCTCTTTTTTTCCTTCTCTGACTTTATAAAGTACAGCTCACTTGTGTTCTCCTTTTTGAAGTAGGTGTGATTATTTCACCACTCTCTGTATATGGCAACTGAGAGATGCAATTATGATGTGACTTATTCAGGTTGTGGATATGCCTTCAGAAAGCCCCCAAGTCTCCCAAGTGTCCCAGGTGTTTGTTTTTATCACAGAAGTGCATTTTCTCTGAATCAACCAACAAAAGTTGTCTCTTTTATTAATATGCTCGTAGCATGACTCTTGAAAGAAGGAATATCTGTTCCTAAATTGTCTTGCTTGGATATAAATTACCATTTCATCTCCACAGGAAGAAAAATCATGTCCATTAATGATTCCTCATTCTAATATTTGTCATGTAAAAACTACCACAATCCAGATTATGGCACTAATGCATTGTGACAAAGCATTTTTTTAAACTGAATAAATAAGTTTAAATTATAAACCTTAAATTAAATTATCATCTGAATTTCAAGTATGATGAAAAGAAATACTAAGGAAAACAATTAGGAGGTCAAAGAAAAACGTCACATTTAAAGAATACAAAAAATAGGGAGGTGGTTCATTTGGTTGTTTTTCTTTAAACTTTTATATTTTCCTTTGTTCATGGATTGGAATGGAATCTATTTAAGCAAGAATCTGAGGTTAATCTAAAGTGACATTTATTTTAGTTTTAAGTCAGGAATGCAAAACAAAATCTTTCTAGTCAGAGCAGCCCACTGTGTTTGTTGAGTCCTTGTGGATTAAATAAATTTAAAAATAAAATCTAAGTACATTTCAAAGCTCACCAGAATATTGAATGTAGGAACAGGCTTGGATTTTTTTCCCCTAGAAAACATTTAAAAAGCCTGAAGCAATTTAACAGTCTAAAGGCTATTTTTGCCTGATTTCCTCTGCCAGGAACAGTGGCAGGAATATTCTCCCTGGAAGTTGTGGAACACAAGATGCAAACATTTTGTATAGAAGCTGAAGAAACTTTTTGTAGACCTTGAGCTGCAGAGGGAGTTCAGGTGCTCATTTAAAGATTATTGGCAACTTGAAATCCCAGATTTCTCCTTACCTGATGAAGCCTAATTACTTTATAAGAGAGCAGTGGACTGAATTAGCCTCTGGAGGTGCCTATCTCTCTCCATTACCTCCACAAGGAGTGTAGGGTGAAAATGCTCAACAGTTACCTGGGTATTAAGTACAATTTTCAGAAGTTAATAGTATTGCTGAATCTTTCTTCTCCCTCCTCACCCCATTATATTGATTGCATAACTTGTGCTGAGGATGCTGGGGAGAGGAGAGGAGAGAGAGAAAAGAAAGAGAAGAGAAGAGAAGAGAAGAGAAGAGAAGAGAAGAGAAGAGAAGAGAAGAGAAGAGAAGAGAAGAGAAGAGAAGAGAAGAGAAGAGAAGAGAAGAGAAGAGAAGAGAAGAGAAGAGAAGAGAAGAGAAGAGAAGAGAAGAGAAGAGAAGAGAAGAGAAGAGAAGCTGAGGGGTGCTCAGCCTCGTTGCTCTCTGCACTTTCCTGGGAATGGGAAGTGGCCAGGGAGGTGCTGAGCTCTGTGGAGGCTGATGCCTCAAGTCTGTCAGTGTTTAAGAGGCATTTGGGCAAACTTCAGGAATGGCCCTGAAGCAGTCAGGCACCTGAACTAGATCCCTTCTAACTGAAATGTCCTTTTCTATCCTATATACACGTAAGCCTCTACATATATTCAAATACATATTCCAGACTGTGACTAACACTGCAGAGCTTTCAAGATAGAATAAGGCTCTTGTTCCTGGAACTCCCAGCTGCTCTGCACAGATAAGTTTACCGGACTTATGGAGAGATATTGGATTTATTTTTACCTGATTTATGCATCTTTCATTCAAATCCAACTGTTTCTGGTCAAATGTCATACACAAATTCTTCAATGTGAACAAAGTTGAAAGTGTACTCTCTTGCTTCCTTTGTCCTTATGTTAACTACTCCAGGACTGAAATATTGCAGATTTTCAAAGGAGAGGGAAAGTCTGCAGCCAGGGGATTCATGCCAATGAGAACAGGACCCGTTCTGCAGACAAAGAATCTGCACAGAAATTCAGCACAACACAATCAAAAAAAGATCAGTGACATTCATGGCAGATATCTTTTCAAGCCTCTTGTCTGGAAGAAGCTCCTGTGCACTGACCTTATATATGGATTGTGAGACTGGGCTGGTATTCTGAGTGTTGCAGTGACAGGAGAAAGAATACTTGTCTTTCTAAAGACTTTTGTGCCTTTGGTAACAGCTTCAGCTGTGATGTCTCTGAAGACCTGTCTTCATGACAGTTTTGTGATTTCAAGTGGGCAAAAAAAGGAGGAACCCTTTAGTGAGATTTGGCTGCAGCACTACACTTGTCAGATACCTTTTAGTATGCAAATCAAATTGGTTCTAGTTAAATCCAATTCTGGTCTTTTTTGTTTCTATTTCTTGAAGTATATAAATCCTAAACTTTTTAAACCCCTCCAGACACAAGCATTCTCTCTCACTCACAAACACAGAGCCAAGTCTTGCTTTAAAAAAGCCAAAACAACAATAAAAACCAAAGCCACTTTGACACTGAAAAGAGAAAGAAAATTCTGCTTGTCTATTTACTGAGAAAAAAACAAACCCAGAAAAATATCTATTTAATGTGAAGCTAAAATATGGTTGTATGCACACAAACACACACACACACACACACACACACACGCTTCTGTAAAAAATCTGTTCTGGGTGGGAGAAGAGGCTTGGCAAGAAGATAATACCTAGAATACTCACAAGAATTACCAAAAGACCTGATCCTTTCTTCCTCTCCTCTTTGCAAACAAGGAACAATGCCTCACAGGTATAATAATAATAATAATAATACTAATAATACTAATAATAATAATATTGTGATACTCAGCTCTGCTATTAATGGAAATCACTTGAGTGCCTCAGAAACATCAATCCAACCACCAATCTGACCTCTCACAAAGAGGTATTTTGCCCTTCCAAAGGTCCAAATCCCAAGGCAAGCACCAAGATTTTAAATAGCTTGTTTGATAGAACCAGAATTGTCCATTATTAGTCATAGCAGAGGACAGGCAAATTAATGTTCTTGCAGGGGAAGGAACAGATCCCTCTACACAGTCAGTCAGAGTCATTTTTCAGTGATTATCATTCATGACTACTTCCACCTTCAAACCAGTTAAACCCTGCTTGGTATTTCCTCAACATGGAGAACATGACAATAAAGTGTCATCCCTCCTAAAAAAAAAATTGCTGTCTTGTAAACATGGAAGTTTAAGTTTACCTAACAACACTGAAACAAAAGTTATTGCTACTCATTGGAGTCATAAATGTCAGCAGTGGCATTTCAGTGGAGAAAATGGTCTGAGCCACTGCTGTTCATCCACACTTAATGAGAGGCACAGCCAAATGCAATTGTAGTGCTGGGCAGAGTGAAACTCTCTGGTACCATTACATTTTATCTCCAGTAATAAAACCATGCCCATTAGGCCTTCAAGAACTTGAACATGACAGTGGGGAGGTGAGCATGGTGTAGGGATAGTTCATTTTTAATTGCTAAATCATTACCTGATAGAACTCTAATGGCTGAGATGAGGCTTCTCCTACTGGTTTCAGTGTTCATAGTTTCTTTTGGTTTTGGGGAGGGGCTTCAAGTTGCTCTGATTTTTGCATAGATGCCACAAAAGTGGAGGGGGATTGATGCAGGAAAGTAGAAGGCATCATAGCTGATACTCTGGGAGTGAGGGATTATTCAGGAAGTTGTTTTTGAAAGGAGTTTGCAATTTCATTATTTTTCTCACTCTGCTGACTTTATTTACCTGAGCTTTTGTGCTTTTGATTTCCTTTTTTTTTTTTTGGAAGATTTTGGACAGAAGCCAGAAGTGAGAGGCCTCTTTTACTCATTCACTTTGTGATGGAAGACATCATTTTTCCCTACAGGCTCAGCACTGCTGAAGGGAGTAGGAGTTAGGGTCTGAATCACAGCAGAGGGTTAATAATGTAGATTGGTGTGCAGGGATGAAGCAAACAACACAGAGATTTCATGTGAAGCCCATAAATGCCTTGCTTTGACTTTTCAGGAAAATAGGGGTATTTTAGGATCTCAGAAAAATCAGCTGACAGATATTCCAATAGCTGTCACAGGTAGAAAACCTGAGATTTCTTAAGATAGATCCTGGTAAAACACATGGCAAGTTTCCACAGCAATATCTGAACACACTGGGAAGGGAAGCATTGGCCAGTTCTAAAGCAAGCACACAGATCTGAATTTGAGGGGGATGTCTGTGTTAGCAGGTTTTGCATTTACAGTGAGAATCAGGTGCTCTATAATGGGTGGTGTGTCTCAGTTTCCTCTGAGAATTCCTAGCCCAAGGCAGTTTGGCTGCAGATGGTTCATGTCTATGAGTTTTGTTGTGTTTGTGGGACAGGTTTTTTGGGTTTTTTTGGAAGCAATAGCCTTGGTAAAACAGTTTCAAGATAATTTAGCAATAACAGCAATGGGCCATATGAGAAACAAAAGCTAGCTTTTTGTTGAAGTGATCTTCAGTAAAAAGATTAGGCTTGCTAATCTTCGAAACTGCTTTGAAAGAAAATGTGCAGGTGAAAAGACAAGAAAGGAATAGAGCATTTGTCCTTTTTTTTTCGTTCCAGCTAAATCAACACAGCACTAATTGACATAATCACTGTGAGCTGCTGCTGTTCTTTTAATTTTTCCCACAGGCAGCTTTTTCCCTTGGTGTGCCTCTATCAGATGGGAAATTAAGAACCACTTGCTGACAGTGATGTAGGCAAGGGAATGAATGACCACTGAACTGTTGCACAGACTATTTGACTGGCATCCCAGGATGCTCAAAGGTTTTGAAGAAAAGGAAGTTCTACTGCCAGTCTGCATTACTTTCAATTTTGTAAAAGAGAATATTTTTTTCCACCAAGCTAACAAAGGGAATTACCTGGACAAGCCTTAGGAAAGAGCAAGAATGTTGTATGTAATGGAATAAGGTACATGTGTGATTCTCACTTGTACTGGAGGGACCCACTCAATCCTGGGGAGGCACAAGAAACTGGGACTGTGGATCAGAATAAAAAATTGAAAAATCAAGGTGTTTCAGTGGATGTGTGTGCAGCTGTAGTTATTCCCCTAAAAATAATGAAAGTACAAGTGGGCAAAGGACTTCCAGCTGATATCTTCCAAATGAAAAATTTACTTTGTGGAGGATATGAGATTTCTGAATTGGCATGATTGCCTGGGCAAAAGGCAAAATATTTTTTATCTTATTTTTTCATTTCAGCTTTGCCTAAATTGGTAACTCTGTGGATCAGTGCATTAGCCTATGGGAAGTGCATGCCTTCTATCGTAGCCTCTTTCGTGTTGGCCCTCACTGTTGAACATTTTTTCTCCTAAAACACATGGTTCCCTTCTCAACATCAAATTCCACAGAGACCCTGGGAAACTTGGGGGTCAGTTCAGCCCAGGGCCTATAAGAGATGAAGCATCTGGATCCCCATCCCCACAGGCATTGCAGGCAAATGTTGCTCAGTATCAAAGCAATCTTCAGTGATTCAAATCTAATGGCATGGAGGCACCAGATTTTCCTATTTCTCTAAAAAGTAATAAGAAAAGGAAACAAAATTTTTGACTTAGCATGAGAAGAGCACAAATGTGGAATTACCAGAAATTTCAGTTTCTGCCAAGCCTTGATAAGTACAGTAAACATGAGCTAAATCTATTTTCTTTTAGAGGAGTTTGTAGTTGCACTTGATTTGTTGGGAGGGAAAGATGGAGCAGATATACTTTGGTGTGTAAGGTATCAATTAAGCAGCAGGAGGTGCAGGGCACACAGCCTGTTTATAACTCACATTTCAAATTGTTTCTTTTGTGGAGAAAGAAGCAAGTACCCATCGTGCCTCTTGCCAGAAGGTTTAACTCCAGCCATCCATTCATTACGATACTTTTGTGTGATGATTGCCTATACAGTGGCATCAGCAGTGCAAGTTTCAAACCCAGCTGGCTTCTCTCTGATACAAAGGAGACAATTCAATTCCACATGAGGATAAGCTCAAATTCTATCTCTTTGTTCCATGGCTTCTCTTTCCAACAGGAAAAAACAATTTGTGCCATTTTTGTGGCAGATGTACATGAAAACATTAGAAATAGGGAACAGCAGTAAGTGCTTTCTCCTAGATAGCATAAATCCTGACTTTTCTCCCAAAATACTTTTATGATCTTGGCGAAAGGATCTTTGGGAGCTGTTTTCCCCAGGTCCCAAAAAGGACAATAATATCTTGGCATTTCAAATATGTGTGGCGAGGATAAATACTTATTCAGAGATGCTCAGGAAGAGGATGCAGCAGAAGCAGATTTATAGATAAGTGATATCTTTTTTTAAGTATCCATGAAAACAGTATTGATTAAGTGACTGCAGAACAAGTAAAACTGTTTAGTTGTAAAGCTCTGCAAAATGGCATTGTGTGACCTAAGCTTAAAAAATTAGTTCTCATTTCTCTGCAGGTCATTAAAGTTCCAGCTCCTTAATGAAAGCAGCACAACTGTTTGATATGGAGTATTGTATGAGACATTTATACATCTGTACAACTTGACTTCTGACTTTGTCCAGCACCATCCAGCATTCACCTAAACACCCAAACACAAGAACCTCAACTCTGAAGAGTCATTCTACATAAACAGGGTGTGGACAAAGCTTTGTCTTCATCTCTTACCCACAATGTTAGATCCTGCAAGAGAATCTGCAATTGTTAAATGTGTTCTCTGGCTCAAAAATTGCAAGCATGAGGCCAGTCTGCATAAAGAGACACCCACCAGCATCTGCACACACAGGTGAGGGAGGCAGAGTTTCTACTCTGCTTCAAGAGAAGCCCAGCTCTGGAATCCAGTGAAGCACTACGTGGCAGCTGCTGGAGTCTGGACTCACCTCTAGGTAGTTCCTTCTAAGATTAGAGACCTATTAGTGGATGCCACTTATGAGAATGTACCAAATTAAAGTTGGAAAATCTATACAACACATGAATGAAGATAAGCCAGAAAGACAGATTCTTAGAAGAGTTTTATTTGCTTCATTCTTGCCCCACGTGAGACAATGAAACAATGTGTTACAAGGAAAACTTGCCATTATCACTGGTTTGCTCACATTCAGAAGTAGAATTTCAGTGCTGGTAGGGAAGAACAATTTATTTAAATCTCCTATTTTCACTGCAGGTAGTTATTGTTTAGTGCTGCTGTGAAGTAAGGGGATTCAGGCTCCAAAATCTCTGGTGTAGAGGTGTGGAAGATGGAAGTGGAAGGGCAACAGAAGTAGATGATCAGATCTGAAACCACTTGCAAGATCCAGGAAGATGTGAGGTTTGAGTGGGGAGGAAGGGGTAAGAGAGAAGATAAAAGTCAGAGCAGACTTATGCAGCAGTCTGATTGCCAAGAAGAGAAATTGTTGTTCTCAAGTTTCTTTTTCCTCTGGCAGAACCAGAGCTACAACTGAAACAAATGAGGTGAAATACTGATCATAAAAGATCTCCTGCCTGCTGCCATGACCGATATAAGAATGAAAGAAACTGACACAGGACCTAATTCAGGGCAAGTCTGGGGCTTTGTAGAAAATAAAGCAAAACGATAAAATAAAAACAAGACTGGGATAAGTGATAAACTGTGTCCTCCATCCTAACCCCGTCATTTTTTTCAGCTAATAAATATGAAGATTAATTGACAGAAATACAAAATTCACTGCTGTTCATGGGATTGCCAGTGTTTGCAGCAGGTCTGCCCACTATGTCATTGATGTTATTCTTTCCTTCCCTAGAAAACAGAAGCAATTAACTCAGATAAATGTGATTCCATTGAGCCTGGGTACTCATTGTACCAGGGAATTATACACTAAACTGTGTTAAAGAAAAAAGACAACGGGCAAAAAATAGAAAATGAAAACTGGAAGGACTGCAGTTATTTGTGAAACTGTTTTAAATTTTGCAGATAGTATCAGCACTTCTCCCTTGCATTGAAAGAAGGAAATGGTTTGTGGATAATTGATTTTTAAAAATTAAAACTATAACACTTCACTACTGTCAAAATGAGAAATAATACCTTGGATTCTAAAGCTCTCACAAATTGAGAAATTTAAAATAAAAAGTTATGAGTGTCTTTCTTTTAAATGAAAACTTGGCCATATGAAATGTATTAGAATGTATTTAAAAAAATATAAAGAATTTTTCAATGCCAAAATAAAATGAATCACTTTTCTTGGGATTAAACATAATATCTGCAGATGGCTTTTAGGAAAAATAAAAATGACAAAAAAGATATCTCCATTTTCATTTAATCTACAGAAAATTATTTTCCTGATTTTTAAAGTCAACCACTGAATAAAAGATCTGTTCTTCATTCTGGTCTAGCTGTGATCTAGACAGGGTGATGTGAAGAGCCATAGTACCTTTAATTTACAGGCAGAAAAAATAGAGCACTGAGAGAACAGCTGACTTTCCAAGATTACATTTGACAAGTAGAAGGAAGGTAACCTTAACAGCATCTTAAATAATACCTTAATTTTACCTCTACTGCATGGGGAACAGCAAATGGACTTTCAGATTGCAATATACAAGTAAATTCCTTCTTTGTATAAAATAAGACTTGCCTATCTAGAAGTAATTTGCACAGCATTTCAAGGTATCCATCCCAGGTCTTCACATTTGCTGACAAGGGCAAGCACCAGTGGATAAGACAGCCACAAATTGATCATTATCTTTGGCAATAACTGAAGATGAAATTCCCTTTTCAGCCCTGAAGTCCTCACTCTCCACTACATCCAAGAGGATGCCTGAGGACTTCATGAGCAATTTTTCCACCACAATGCAAATTAATCTCTTTGAGAGCCTTATGTTTTTTAACAGGCGTGTTGCCTAGAAGTCATTTATTTGGCAGAAATGATCCAGTTTCCTTCCTCATACCTCTGTGATATACTCAGAACCTGGTCTTTCCCTTACTGCTGTGTAAGAATCTCAAGGTTAAAGCAGCTGAGAGTGTTCTGTTCATGCATCCAAGGCAGGGAAGCACAACACTGAGGTTAACACACAGTCAAGAGGGGAAGTTTGAGCCCCAAATTCACACTGATTTCAAGGGGAAATTGAAATGCTCTAAAAGTCACTCACTGCTGGCCTACACCTTACTTAGGCCAGGATTTCTTTCTGAAGAAGGTTTCTTAACTTGAGGCATAAGGAGAGCAGTTGGCAGCTAATGAGAACAGAAATGGGCACCAGTCAACCACTGAGGGCTCTGAACTGCAATGGGCATTCAAGGCTTTATGGAATTTAAAATAATTTGCCTGCTGCTGTCTTTGCTTTCCCAAGATGCATGTGGAAACAGAGAAAACAGAATGAGAGCTGAACTGAGCTGGCCTGGGAATGAAAAGAAATTTGGACTGTGCTTACACTGCTGAAACTTTTACATTGGTAGATTTTGAGGACAATATGGGACCCTGGTCAAATAATGGTGCTTTTGTTGCCTGTTCAGGGCTCTGAAAACCCAATCCTGTGTTCTCAGTCTGAAAAGAATGGGTTACTCTGGGACCAGTTACCCAACATATATTGAGACTCTCAGAAGAGGATATATTGTCCTTACTCAAAGTCACATTTGTAATGTGAGCATCAACACAGTGAAGTGCCCAGATATAAGATGACTATTTAATTATCAACAGACACAGACCCAGCTGCTGTTGCAGTTAGTGGAAATTTTCCTTTACAGCACAATAGGAACTGCAGAGAATCTATATTTTAGCTTTTATTTTAGTATTCATTCAGTATCTTGTAATGACCAGCATAAAATCTTTCCAATCACTAAAGGACCACTCACTGCAGGGGAGGAACATCTGTACACTTCCAGAGAACCATGACCTTCCTGTGCTAAGATCAAGAGCTTATTTGACTGAGATTTCAAGCCCTTTTTAGATAAACGGAGAGGCAATTACTCCCTGGCTCCTCTCTTTTCTGTGTAGAGGGAACTTTGGCTTTCTGAAGCACCAATTAAAAAGCCCCACAACTCTCTCTTTGAATTGCTTCATTACTCCTGTTAATTGTCTCGTTTGAGTCTCTGCCAGAGTGAAAGTACCTTGTTACAGAGCTATGAACCTACAATCAACTTTGAAAACTTCCACTTTACAAGTGCAATCTTGTGCTTTTTTTTTTTACCCTAAATTAAAGGAAAAAAAAATAGAAAAGTATATTAGGTGTTTCCTAAGTCAAAGTCTTTAATAACATGTTAATCTAAGTTTTTATAGATTCTAAAATGCAGTTATAGACAGCTGAAATTTTCCTATGGCTTACTGTCAAATATACAAGAGAGTGTTTGGAAAGTCTGTAAGCACTGTAATCATGGATAAAATATATTCTGCAAGGGGACTAGAAATTTGCGGTAATTATGTACCATTTAGTTAATCTGTCTACATTATTTATGAAGAGTATTTTGTAGTTAAATACTTGAAGAGTTGACAGGGTAATGTTCAACAGCTACTTGGAACAGAAGTGATGGAGAGGCAGTAAAAAAATAATTTCAATTTTAAATTACTTTCTTTGTGTTCATTTCCATGTTTGTTTTTAACTCAAAGACATAGCATGAGATCTCTTTTTTTAAAGGAAGATAAAAATAAAAGTGTGCTCTGTGTATGCATAACTTCTGTTTACATCTGTAAGCCTGCTTTACAATGAGACACAAATAGCTTGGGTTTTTCCAGAGACTTCAGCTACCTGTCCTTTTCCACACTCAGCTCCGTGGGTGCAGCTCCCCACACAGATTCTTCATTTACAAGAGGAGTTGAATTGGGTAGAGGTCAGTGTCACAGCGTGTTTTTTACATCATAAAACAGATATAAATATACAAGTGTACTGAACCCTCATCCTCACAATCATAGAAAATGCAGAACAGGAAAGACAACAGGGTGCAAAGATGCCTGGGCTGTTTTCCTTGCCCTTTTCCCACTACCAGGCAAGGGGACCAGGACAAACCACCCTTCTGCAATAGCACCTGTAATCTGGGAAAAGTAGGAAGGAGAGATGAGAAAGTGTCAAATGTACTCATGTTCAAAAGTGGCCCTGACTGACAGAAAGCCAGGTGAACAGTCTCCTGACTTCACAGGAATTGCTGTTGTGCATTTCTGAATCCCCTGGGGGTAGAAGGAGGTGTCTGTGTGTGGGGAGGGGGCAGGGTTGGGTGCACATGTACAAATCCTCCCAAAGCACCAACACCACCAGCAGCTGGGACAGGTTCATAAAGTATTTCCCCTTGTTCTTCTCTGAGATTCCTGAGATTAACTGTCATTAGAACAAATTCCCATCTCTCTCTGGGATTTCCTCCATGAATAAAATCTGCTTTATTCGCCCAAGTGAGCTGTCTGTACAGCACGGATCAGATTCATGTGTTGTTTATAACCTCGTGAGACATAACATGCAAAAGCTGTTCCTTCAAAATCAAATTAATGCCATTCATTATAAGGTGAGTGGTGACTCACCACCAGATGACAAGCCTGTTGAACACAGGATTTATTCCTCATGCAAATTAGTGGCATGAATTTTTTTAACTTTTTTTTTTCAAGCTGGAACCGAGTGCACTCACTCTCCCAAAAGGGAACAGTCAGTCAGTCAATTTTATCAGGTCTCACTGAACATGCAAAAGTATTATTTTTGT
This sequence comes from Molothrus ater, assembly GCF_012460135.2. NCBI lineage: Eukaryota > Metazoa > Chordata > Aves > Passeriformes > Icteridae > Molothrus > Molothrus ater. Next base: position 24,816,443 of record NC_050485.2, read on the forward strand.
GATTCACTGACACCCATGGTTATAATAGATGCCTATAAGGCACTGCCACTAAAATAAGCTTTATCTGAATCAGGTCTTTTGCTGCTTGGGTTTTTTTTTTATTGATTTTGAAGCAAAAGGCTTGACCATCTGGTGTGTGCTGTAGTATGTGCTCTGGTATGGGCTATGGCAGTGGCTCAATCCAGCATGGTTATGTGCCACATGAGGCCAACACAAGGAGTGAACAAGCAGCTGCAAGAGAAAACTGCCTCTTCTGATTGCAGCCTTCATTGTGCTGGCTTTGATGAGGTTCTAGTAGCCTGAAGGGAAAGCAGATTTGGTAGCAAAGTTCCATAGAGCCACGGGCATTTTGTATTCATGATTTATTTCCTGAAGTCAAAGGACTGATTCCATGAAAAATCCCAGCAGGGTTTTCAGGAAAAAAATTCAGGCAGCTGCACAAGACAAACGCTTGTCAGAGGAAGAATGTTACTTTTTCTCTTCTGATTCCTTGTCCAGAAATGTGGGACATGTCTTGTAAGTTACTTTCTACATTCATTTTTCAGTAAAATGCTGTGAGGCTTACTGACAAAAAGAAACACAGAGTACTTTTTTATGAAAATAAAGAAAAGGCAGAGATATAATCTGCTGATGGGAAGTACACAGTCCTGCCAGGTTCTACAGGACTTGACACAAGAGCTGTCCTCTCTGTCTCAACAAGGAATGAACTCTGGGAATCTGTCAGAGCAGCACTGCTCTCATTACTGCTGTGGTAGGAAGGATGCAGCAGAATTAACTCATCCAGTGCCTGCCTGGTTGGGAATGTGGCAGTTCTGCTGCTACCATTCCCAACACATCAGAAGAAGGTGGCAGCTTAGTGCTGCCTGGCTGCACAGTGCTGCTCTGTACCTGCCTGAACCTTTTCTTGGCATTTTTGCTCTGCAGAAAAGGTGAGCAGTGAGGAGCCTTGCTTTGTACACGTTGTTTCCATCTTTGGATCGATGACCCAGAGATGCAGCCCCAGCTTTCCTGGCATGATCCTTAGCAGAGCCTGGAGGCTGAGATGTACAAAAGGGGCAAGGACCAGCTTCAGTGAGGAGAGAGGGTGAAGAGACAGAGAAAGATCTGGGTCCAGCTACAGTGCAGCTGTTGCAATATACTGCAAACAACCAATTCCTCTGAAATTTGTTGTTCAAGTCAGAAGAATTTCAGCTGGTGTTAACCTCTCTGGTTGAGGGTAGTGTTGCAGCATAGCTGTGGAAGGACAGAGCCCAGCAATTGGCACTCAGGAAGCAGTCAGGTGCTCCTTGGTTTTGCTGTCAGTTTTGTTTTAAACCATCTTTGATGTGCCTTCCCTCTGCAATGCAGACAGGAGAAGAAGGTTACTTTGTATTGTATAATGCAGAAAACACACCTGAGACTGGTTCCCTTCAGCTTCTTGTCACCTCCATATTTGCCATCCTTGGATCAGCTGCACAACAGTAAGTACAGAGCCCATGCTGACTGAGGAGAACTGAATCAGCCCTACAAAAATTGATGAGACCTTAGAAACCTCTTCTTTTAAGATATCTTTTTCTCTTGTACAATTATAGAAGGCCACTAATCATTACAGTGAGAAGGAAAAGAAATAGGCTATAAAATTCATGGTGTTAAACTCCCATTTGGTCTGAACTCTCAAGTGTTAGACTTTTTAGTTTTTCCTCTCCCTTTCTGGCATTCAAGGTAAGCAGGATATCAGGAGATGCTTGGCTCCTGACCAGGGATCCATCCTCCCAGGAACAATTGGCATTTACTGCAGGAATCAACAAAGACTTTGAAACACGATTCCTTTCTGGCTCACCCTGTGACTTTGCTGGAGAGGGTGGGTATTTTTAAAAAAGGAATGCCTTGAAGGATCCATGACACAAGAAAGCAGTTTAGTGAAAAGGAGCTGGCAGGTTTCCATCTGCCAAGCAGGCCTTCCATCCCCACTGCAGAGTGCAGAGCACATTCAGAGGCACAGAGCGCACCCAGCCACTGACACTGAGGGGACACGAGTGCCCCTTGCCATGGCACCGCTCACTCTCTGCTGCTGCAAGTGCAGGGACCCTCAGACCATGGTGGAAGTAGGGCTGTGCTAAACAAAGAGATGATTGCTAAATGCACAGGTGACAAGAACCTGCTTTAATGCTGGTCTCTGCAATCTGAGCAGTGCTACCCACAGTGTGTCAAGTCTGGCCTGAAAACCATGATTCTTTCAGCAATTTCTGATATTCTATTCAAAATGAAAGGCTGAAATGGGGATAATTGTCAAATTTTTTTCCTAAACATTTTTTTAAATTCGGAACTTTTAACTTCTGAAATAAGATGTTAATACCTGCTTTTAAAATAATTAAATCATACTTAAATATTCTAGTAAAATGAAAATATGACAGATTGATTACGGTATAAGGATTACACAAAATATTTTTATCTTTTTAAAATGAAACTTCTTCAAATTAATTAAAGTAGGAATGTTGAAGTAATGTTACATTTCTTCATATTTTATCATAGGAGATGTTTCATGTAATGTAAACTGGATCTTATTTTTACATCAAGTGAGCTTCTGTCTTTCAAAATTGTGAAGAAAAAGGAAAACAGTTCATTTGGTAGGGTTTGGGGCCATTTTTTCACTGGAAACTGAACACTATTCAGAGGTTTTTCAAAGGAATAGGGAATAAACCTACTAGTTCTCTGAGTCTTGAGTGTGGCTTTGACTTTTCTATGGAGTTCAGAGGGAGATCAGATATTCACTCATGGAGGGACACGTCCATTCTATGAGCAAACTGCAGACTCTCAATTACACAGGGACCCTGAATGACTTTCAGGGAGAGGCTACCAGCCTTAAGGAAGTGAAGAACTTGAACTCAAGCCATTACCTGCACAGACCATGACTCTTCTGATGGCTGAAAATTACAGCTGATTCACAGATATTACTGGGTTCTCATTCACTGAACACAGGGGTGGCTGTGTTAGGATGCAAACTGAATGCAGACCTAGGCATGGTGCTGAAGTTACTGCAGGCAATTGGAGTTGCTGTTTTCTTTTGTTCCTTTTAAAGCCCTCTGTTTATTCCAGATATGAAAATCTAATGAACAGTGAAAAATAGTGGGCTTTGTTTGTCCCTTTTTTTTTTTTTTTTTTACTTCAAAGGAATGCTATTTAAGAATGAGATTTATGAACACTGCTTCAAAGTCCTTTCACCAAAGGGCTTTAACATGGAATATGACAGGTGCTAGGATAACTTTTAACCCAGACAAATAGATAAATAAATACAAGATTTTAAAATTCAACTTTGTTCTGCAGTGGACGTAAGCAGTTTGACATTTCAGACCAGAATCCCAGATTGTCTGTTGAACTCAAGGATTAAAGAATGACAAGTAATTTTTTTCCTTTCTTGCTTTTGTAAAAGTGCTCAAAGAAAGCAAGAGGCACAGTCCCAGAGAGCTGTAAGTGAGTATAACAACCCATTTAAAAGGGCAGAGGAGAAAAGAAATGAGGAATGTGCTTCCTCAGGAGTCTGGTGTTTTGCTTCTAAACTGACTTGAGAAATTTCACCTTTGTTTTATTTCTGCATTAGAATTCAATTCAAAGCTTTAATGAAATGGAATTTTGCTGAAATTCCCTTTCCACAATAACAAGGTCGGAGTTTTGGTGAGCTTCAAAGTCCTTGGACTCTTCCAAGATGTCTTCTCTAGATCTTAGGAACAGTTCTATCTATAGTGCCATTGATCAATTCATTGTTTTTCTTCAAATGTCACTTTGTTGGGATCAAACCAGGGTTTAACAGAGTTTGTGTTCTGAACAGCCCTAGAAAAGATCCTGCTGCTGTTTGGTGGCTGAGTCTGTGCTCACCCTCATCTGCCTTGGTTATGGGTCTGTCACTTCCCTCACCTTCCTACCACCAGGAAGGATTAAATTCTTTATTAGAGAACTACTTTAGGCTCTGTTCGTGTAAGACACCTCTATGGGTAGGTGTCTTGCCTCCCTCTTAACATGGATCACTTTGAAATGCTTGACCCAACCCAGGCCAGAAAGCTCAGCATTTTGGAAGATCAAGTCAAAAAGCAGCTGATTGAACTGCAGAAATTATCAGCTGGAATTTTATGGCTTGTGTTCTGCAGGTCACACTGGATGATAATAATGGCTGACTCCTAAAATCTAGAAATTGATGAGCTTAAGTAGACTACTAATATGCAAAAGCCTGTTCTGGACCAAGGCTCAGAGTAGCAAAAAATAGAAAAAAATCAAAGAATTGAATTTACTGCTGCTTGCCCATCAATATTTGATTCCTTCATTTATTTTGCATTTTGTGATCTTTTGTCTTTTGCATCAAATTTAAGATGGACCCACATGAACTCCTGCACACATTTAATTATCATTAAAGGTATTTACCCTGAAGGGAAGAACGGTGCTGACAGATTACTTTTTTTCTGCTGAGCTGCTCCACTATTTGACTTTGCAACCAGTGCTGCTTATAAGCTGAGAAAGCAAATGTTATGGATGTTTCTGTCCTCCTAAAAGCCCTTTCTTAATTTTTTGGTTGTTTTTGCTGTTGGTTTTAACATAAAATCTGAATTTTGGAACCAAACCAAGTGCATATGACATTTTATTATAAAACTAAATAGTCACTCAAAGGACAAAGAGATTTGAAGCACGGATGGATAAAGTGGGAAAAGGTTAATAGATTTCCTTCACTGCTTTCTTTGAGGAAAAGAAGGTCTCTCCAGTGTGTCTGTCTGCCTGCCATCTCACCCCTTGCCATCAGTACTTAGTATATTGGTTGATATGAACTGCATCTGACTGAGAACTTGAAGGGGAAATCTCAAAATAAGTGGCAATATAAATGTGAGACAGGGATTCTTCCACAATAACTCACTGTGCTAAATGTGGGAATGTTGGCCTTCATGCTCTAGAAGATTGAGGGGTAACAGAAAACAAAATCCTTACAGATGGTAAAAATGGTGGGCAGAGCTTTAGCTGTGTTCTCAAGGCACCAAAAAAAATCTATGTCCAGGACTTGTCACAAGCAAGTCCTGGCTGTCTCCCCCTCATTGTTTTCAGCACAGCTTGTACTAACTTTCAAATAAGTCCTCTATATATGCAATGTTTTCCCTCTTTTCTTTTTTCTTTTTTTTTTTTTTTTCCTTTATAGTAATTTTGGTTGTGAAAATGCTGAATCTGTCTTCTCTAAGAACTGGTGGCCACACTAACAGCTGGACTGGTTATCTCAGCCTCATTCCTCAGTTCTATATAACTGACTGATAAAACTTCAAGTTCATTTGAATAATAATGACCTACATTTTTCCAAACATCTATCTAAGTAGGTACATGACCTTCATTGTCCAAGGACGCCAAAGCACATAAAATGTACTAATTAACTAAATCCCACAATTGCTAAGTACAATAAGCACGAGACTGACATTAGATTGCTATTTCTAATTATATCTGAATGCCTAAGGTCTATTAAGAAAAGCTCAAAATCTATTACAAGTATAAAGATTAATCTCACCTTCCCAAAGGCAGAGCTGTGAAAAAAACTCTGGATTCTGCCTTCTGCTTCCTGGCTCAAGCCATGCACATGATTCCTTTGTTTAACTGTTTGCCCATTAAATCCCTGATTCAGCAATGTCCTGTAGCACAAATTTAATGTGAAGCCTACAAAAAGTTCAATGAACTCTGTGTTGCATCTAATACTTTGAGACAGGCAAATACTCTGTAGAAGACCTGGCTGAATAAAGCAGTTAAGGGTGTATTTCAGGTCTTCAGTTAACAAATTCTCTGATGAAGGCATTTTCCTAAATCATTCTGCAAACTGGCCTACTAATCACCCTGCTGTCCTTCTAATAGTTTAAATTCTTTAAAATATGTTGCTAATATATTGTATTTCAGTGCAATACTTATGTGTTGACTTGATAGCACATGTACAGCTGTACCTCCACTAAACAGATCATGGTGTAGAACGTGTCCACCAAACGTATACATTAGTACTGTTCTATAGTAAAACCAGAAACAGCAAGTTTATTCTCTCAGTAAATATTTAATGAAGGGCATTTAATGTGCAACACATCTTCTGAGATTGTGTCTTTATCCTTGTGCCATAGCTTTAGAAATGCTTAGCTCAGAAGCATTCAGCTTTGAAGGACCCACAATACTGCTCTGTCAGGCCTTGCCCATCAGGTGAAACATTGATTGGAAACTGCCAATGCTTGAGAGGGGAAAAGACAGATGAAATTCTGAACCCTGCATAATGTGATAACAATTTCATTCATTTGCAGGAGTTTGCTCATTAGAGACCCAACATGGTTTATGAAATCACAGCTCCACATGGGTTCATTTACAAATGCTGCTTTTCCCCATTCCAAGTACAAGGAACTGAGCTGAGATTACATGAGGCAATGCTTGACAAACCCACACTGGATACCAGATTAGACAAAGCTACTGGATTTCTGATCATTGAACCTGGTCTCCAACAGTGAGCAGTACTAGATCGCAAGAAACACTTTCATGGCAAGCAGAACGAAGACTGCGTCCTCGCAAATTTGTACCACTTGATTTACTGACAACCTGTGGAATAAAGAGAGACCTGAGGGATGCTTTTCTACAAAGTTTTGCAGACAACAAGCAATGGGATCCCTTTTTGTCTGACAAACTTGGATAGAATTGATCAGGGGTTTAGAGAGTTATTGGTGAGAAATGGAAAACCAAGCCAACGGGATGCGACTGTCTATGCACATGCAACTAGATGTGTGTGTGTGTATTCACATTGTACAATACACACAACTGTACCTTTGATTCCTCAATTTCCTACTAGAACTGTATGTTGAGAGAATGGCTGAGTATGTGAAAGATAACAAAGCTGGATTTTCCACTCTTGGCCTGTATAGAAAGAATATTCATTCTGTGCCTTGTGATAAATTTACTAGGTACACTTGAGGATCTGCCTGCCAGGCTTCTGGAGTTTAGTAAAATTATTTCAGAGGCTTCTCTCCCATGGTGGTTCCTCCTCTGTGGGACATCAGTTCTGCAGCTCAGGGGTAACAGGGGAGGACAGTCTGGTGTCTGAAACTACAGTTACCTATGCAGGTCTCTCTAGAGCACTGTCAGTGCAGAGAGCAGACTCACTTTGTACGGAGCTGACTGATCTGCATTGGAATTTCCTTCAGTCTGAAAGGAAGTTTGCCCCTGGAGCAACACTGTGGATCACCAAGAGCAATAGCCTGGACCTCACTCATCATTAGGCTGAAATAAGGGTCACTGCATGTGACAGAGAGCTGGCACCGCAGAATCAAGGGTCCCTGCAAAAGAAGATTTGGCTCCCACACTCTTCCAAAAGTTTGCTGCTTATGTTCAAGCACATGGGCAATTAAAACAGTGCCAGGGGCCTTTAGCACTTCATGAAAGGGAAACAAAGCTGCAAAATGGTCTTTACACTTATCAACAGCCATCCCTTCCCATCTAGAAAAGAGGGCTGTTTACCACCCCTTTCTTGCTGAAGCATCTTTCCCCTTTCACGGCTTCTGGGAGGCAATCTGTGCCCGAGGAGGAGATTGGAGCCTGGCCTCTCCAGCTCAGCTGGCAGGAATCAGGCAGTGGGAGATCATGGGGCAGTGACTGTGTGCTCCCGAGGTTGCCACTTAACTGGATACAGAGGTAAATAAATCCATTAACTTTTCCTACCCACAGTCCTAATTAGCTGCATATGTATAATCAGCAGGCTCACAGGCCTCTCATCAGGGAATAGTGGGCTGACAGACACAAATTTGTTACTCTGCCTCTGCTGCCAGATTATGAAATCTGAAGTTTTTGAAAATGAATTAAAGCAACAAAGCTCCATCAAATTTGCCAGCTGGCAATGTTCCTTGTGAACAGATGGCTGGGAACACCTTTTGTGAAGAAAGCCCCTTTTGATACGAGGACAGTACAAGCTCATAGTTAGGATGAAGTTATATCTGAAGTGAGGAGTAGAGACTTTTTTCTCCTTTTGTAGGGTTTATATATGTATCATGAAAACAAAGAAGAGAAGAACTCAGTGCTTTAATTCCTGACATTATGCAGAGTGTGGGGTGGAGATTAATTTTTAGATCAAAATCTTTTATATAGCCTGAATTTGCATACTGAAAAGATGCTCCCCATGAACGTTAACCCTGAAAATGATAGGTGTAGAGGGCTGCAACTCAAAGTAATTCCCTCATTTGTGCTAGAAATTATTGATTTTGTAGCTTACAGTGATGTTTTTTCTTTGCAGCATGATTTTCATCTGAAACCATAACGTATTATTGAACTACTAAAAGAAGTCTGAATTGTTAATAAAGGAACTTGTATAGATACACTCATGGGCTTGCCAGTGTATCAAAATTAGTGTTCTTATTTTATGTGGTTTTATTGCATACTTCTATTTGGTATGGATAAAATCATAGCTTTGCTTAGAGTCCCTTAAAGTTTTAATCACGTGCCTTATAAAGTTTAGCCTTGCTGAATTACACTAGTAACATATTTTTCAGCTCATGTGGTTTTTGTTGGCTTTTCTTTTTCTTCCCTGAATGCATGTTGAAAGAAAGAAATTATCTTTATGGGCTCACTTATATTTGATTTTCCATAATTACAGGCTATTTTGTGATATTTTCCATGGTGATATACTGTTCAATGATATGTGACCTTTTTTTCTGCTCTCTTTATCTCAGTTGAATATTTTACATATTTCAGTTATGATTAGGAGGAAAAATATTCACAGAAGACTCATCAAAATAAATATTCATCTTTCCTATAAATCTTAACATAGTCATTATTAACTAAGTGTGAAAGCTGAAAGCATAACTAAGAAAACAGGTGAGCAAAAAACCAAACACTATAAGCAAAAATATTGTTCAGTGGCAACAAGATTCCACAGTTTAAAGCTGAGGGAATTTTAACTAGTTTTAACAATATGATTTAATCAGTTCAGTAACAAAACCTATGTAGAAAAGGTTTTTGGAAGGCAAATGTATTATTACATTTTCCTTCTTTTCACTGAAGAATCTCGAGTTAGAAATTAATATTTTTCTCCAAGGAAATTTACTTTCTGTTGAAAAACATTTCCTTTCAAAAATGTTTATTATTTCATGACAGAAAATAATTAGTTAATCTCTAAATTTTCCCTTTGGAAAATGAAATTCTGTGAGACTTATCTCGGCAAAGTTTGGGACAAAATCCCTTATGCTACCCCAGACATAAAAGGTTTTATAATTGAGGTAAAGATTTAATAGCTCTCTGGAGAGAAGCCTGATACTTAAAAAGTGGTCAGTAATACTCTTAGCAGGAATTTTTGAATGGTCAATTTCAGAGAACAAATCTAATTTATCCTAAAATTGGAAGCAAATTTGTCATCTGGTTGAGTCACTTCAACTGAGTTCTTTGCATCATCCTGTATTGAAACTGCATCCAAGAAGTAATTTCTACTAGAAATGATCAAACAAAACACTAGAAGATGAATTCTGGTTACTAAACTTCCTCTGGACTTTAGACAGACTTTTATGAAAAAGAAAAAATGTTTTCATTTTCCAATTAATTTTATAGTGAGTTAATAATCTTGGGTGATATTGATGACCCAAAGATATGTCCATGATAATGACATTTCCAGGACTGTCTTAATTAAACTTTATAGAATCTCTATTTCTGAGCAAAATTTCATATTAAATCTCTAAATTTACAAGTGTTCATTCCATATGTTGGATAGAAAAGATTGGTTCTGCTTAGAACCTGCTGGACATACCAGAGTGAAAATACCACATTCTATTAACGAGGATTGACAGCAATGCGGCACAAAGAGAAGTAGATCCTCCAGAGAGCACTCAACCCAGAAACGCACTCACCCCTACCTTTCATTGTGCAGATGAAATGAAGGCTGCTGAGAGCTCATCTCCTGCCCAGGGCTGAGAACACTGTGAGAGCAAACCACGCCAGGACACTCCAGTCAATGGGCACAGCTGGCAGCAGGGAGATGCAGGACCTGTCCTTATTCAGAGGGGAACTTCATTCTGGCCACCCACCTGCTCGTCCCAGGTGGATTTTCCACCTGAAATCCATTGTTGAGATGAAAGGGAGCAGCTCTGGCACTGAGAAATGGTGGATGAAATCTCTTGCATTCACACTTGTCTCAAATTCCATATCACTTGAGGGAACTTTTGTCCAATTGATGTATTTCAAGAAAAGAAATCAGTTTTAGCCTGTGCAGTGCTTTTCCTCTTCAAACATCTAAACATTTTACAGAAAGGAGAGTGGAGAATCAGGCTTTCATTATTACCAAGGGAAGAGTGGTGATTTAGGGACAGAATGGTGTTCTGCTGAGAGTCAGACAGCACTGGAGATCACACACCAAACCAGGAGTCCTGCCTCCTAGTTCATTGCTTCAGCAGAGCTGTATAAAATCCTGTATTCCTACCTGCATTGTGTGGATAGTAAAGAGACTTTCAAAAGGTTTAAAAAATTAAAACGTATTCTTTGCAGATAACTTTTGTGTTGATTTCTTCTCTAGAGAGATTTTGGTTATATCTGGCTGAGAAAAACTAAGTTTTGGAGTAAAGCACTTTCATGGGTTGGTTTTGGTTCTATTCTAATTTGAGTTTTTTGATTTTTTTTTTTACAAAATAAACTTAGTTTTCATGTACCTTTATTTGACAGGATGCCTCCTTTAGTACTCACAATCTGTACTAAAATACAGAAGGGCTTAACCAGCTTTTCATTTTTCCACAGATAAGGCGCACAATGAGGTGAGAGGAAGTGTTTGATGTTCCTCAGTCCATTTCTCAGTCATTAATGAAATCCCCAATGCCCTGACATCTCCAATTAGTACACTCATCTGTTACCTCTGCTTTGCTTGGGAAGGCTGATGTATTATAAAAAGAAAACCAAGGCAAAGTAGTTGCTGATTAAATGATATTGTGCTTACAGAGAAGGAGAGTGCAGGGGGAGCAAAAGGGAAACAATCAGGGGTGTTAGAATTTCTGATTTGTTAATCAGTAATCAGTGCACAGCTTCAGGCAGCTTTCCAAGCCCTGGCTGTGGGGAAATACTCTGACTAGTCGTTCTGGAGGTCCTCAGTTAGCTGTAAGACACAGGTATGTTGTGGGAGGAAGAAATAAAGAGGAAGGCACTTGTAAAATTTTCTAGAAGATGCTTTTCTTGACCAGGGAACTCAGGTTTGTCTACAAATGAAAATTTGCCAGTCCAAACTGACCTTGAATTTGGAGGTTCTGTAAAGTGAGTAGATGTTTATAGTAATTTCTCAGCTCCCAGATTTATTTTTCTTTGCTGTCACCTTACAGTTGGTGGCTTCAGACTATGACAGAGGATTAAATGTAAAAAAAAAAAAAAAAAAAAAAAAAAAACAAGAATTAGGAAACCTATTAACTAAAATTTATATGGTGTTAACAAGCATGAATACATTTGACAGATTCAATATAAAGGCATTCTTTTTTGGCTTATGTTCATGAATCAAACCCTTAGCTTCTGGCTCTGAAATTCTGCCTAGTAGTAAATTTCACAGTTCGACTTGGAATAGATTCTTTGTGTTTTTTTGAAAGGGTCTTTAAAGCACAGTCATATCCAAACTGAGAAAGCAAATCTTTCCTTGCAATGAATAATTGCCTAAGTGATGCTAAAACAAATACATGCTTACTTGCAATTCTCAGCCTAATACAGTATTGTTGGGAGAGCTGCCAATTATGCAAATAATGTAAATTAGAGTGAGTAGAATCTCTGTGTTATGAACCAGGTTTGGAACAAAGCTAGTGAGCTCATTTCACTCAATTCTAGTGATAAATACTTCAGATCATTATTAAGCTTCTTTGGCAACCAACATCAAATCAATAGTGTAATCAAGGGTAAATGCAGAAGAATACAGCTCAGCCATGTTTAATTTAGCAATATATATAGGACAAAGAACTTCTCCCTGCTTATTTGGAAACAACAGGTTGGTAGGTTTCCTCACATTTTCCTGAACCACTTTACTGCTATTACAGTGAAATTTATCTTTGTAGTACTTTAGTACTTCTGCAGAGCTACCTACATCTGAAGTGTAAAATGGGGGCTACCTATCAAGGTTCCTTCTTCTGTGGATGGAATTATGTTCCTCTCTTTTAGACATTTATTTTAGAATAGGGCTGTGCAGCCTACAGAGACTCTTCACCTTACAATTGCTTAACAGTAAATGCCTGCCTTTAATGATGTAAGATGTCTCTCGTGGTAAGACCATGCTGTCAAACTATTTCTGCTGAGTAACCTGCCTTAATTATCTGTTGATCTTGAAATGTAGCTTGTGTTCTGGGTATGTAATTAGTTCTTACAGTTTTCTCTGTTCATTGTAGTATTTTGCCTTGCAAGCTTTGAATTGGTTGAGCTAAAAACTGGATGAAAAGGACAGAAATATGTCAGTTTATTGAACAATTCAGCTTGGAACAGTCCATTAGAAGACTCCTGCTCAAAATAAGGCTCAAAGTAGAAAAGCTTGCTTGGGGTGTTGTTTAAGTAAATTCCAAAAATCCACATGGAAGCATAATCCAGAGCCTCTTGGCCCTCTGGTAGAGGGCTGCTGCCCTGGTGAGTTTTCTCAAAAGGTGAAATTCCCATTGCTGCAGCTTGTGGCACTTGTTCCTTTTCTGCACCCTGAGGTCTGGCTGCTTCTTTTGCTGAAAGCATCGACTGCCCAACTCCTGTTGGAAACAACAGGCAGCTCTTTTCTTAACCTCCCCTTGTGCAGGTTGACAGACTCATCTCTCTCCTCAGTTTGCATCAACAGGTCCATGTCTCATTTGCATGGGTGGCTCACAACCAGATGCTACTCCAGAGGCCAATTTAACCAACTGCCAAGTAGAAGAAAAAAATAATTCCTTGGTTTTGCTGTTTATGTCCACTTTTAGCCCAGACCAATACTCAGCCTTTGCTGCTATTAGGATGCCTTGCTGAGAAATATTAATTTTGCTGCCCACAGGCATTGCTGTGAACTTTACTGCAGAACTGCTCCTTGTCCAGCCCAATAACCTTGTTACATTGTGGCATGGAGGTTTTATCTCCTGGTGCAGGATGTTGCCTTTGAAATTTTTTTAACTTCCTGAAATTCCCACTGGTCTGCTTTTCTGTGACCTCTCTGAACACAGCTCTACCCTCCAGGCTTTCAGCAGCTCCCTCTCCCCTGCCTTATGAAATATCACCTGGGGCTTGGCTGAGGGTGTGCTCTCTCCTGTCCAGCAGGTTGTTAATGGAGATATGAAATATCATTGTCCCATGACACCCGAGGAAAACAGCACATCATTTAGACTTCAAACTGTTGTACCATTTCAACAATTCAGACAGTTTTCCACCCACTTTGTAGCCCACCCATGCAGTCCCTCTCTCCCCAGTTTGGCTCCAAGGAAGCAAGCTCAGATGAGCAATGGTCACCAGTCACCCCTCACCTACAGAGCCAGTTACCCTGTGCCAGACAATTTTCCATCATCTGGGTGTGGAAAAGAGGGCGGTAAGGAATATTTTCCATCACGAAGATTTGCACACAGAGAACAACTTTGGTTTCTGTCTTCTAGTTCATCAAAAGAAACCCACAGCCTTCTGCTGAGTATGTGACAAACTCCACATGTGAAGGGTTTAATAAGGCCATTATTTGTATGATGGACAGCCCAGAGCAATTCATAGTAAGTTACAAAAGGTAGCTTAGGACTGTAAAATCTAAACTTCTTTGTGGATCTGACCCAAAGAGACTTCTAAAAGCCCTACCTTGGGTCTCTAGCCTATCATTAGAAACAACACTGCTGCTCGAAGGGAGAGGAGCAAAATGAAAGTCCCTTTACCTTAGTGATCAGTAAAGATCCTGTGCTACTCCCAGCACCCTAGGCACGTTTGAGTACAAGTCCTTTACCAGTTTAAAATATCCCCTGCAGCTTCTGCTAAAGATCTGTCTACTTTTAGACTCTGCAATACTGTGCTCTGTTGGAGATTGTTGTATTCCTCTGCTGTTTGAAATATTAGCCTTCTAGGGGGCAAAAAGGAGCCAAAAGGAAAACATTATTGGTACATTGCAAATATTTATCTCTGTTCACAAAGTTTTAACAGTTCTTCAGAGAACAAACAAACAGAAAAGCCCTGATTCTAATTGCAGCTAATTTGCTATAAGGTGGCTGCTTTATTGTCATTGGTTTCATGTGAATTAGCCAAGTTTTACACATATTGAAGTGATATCTGACCCAAGGAGTCTATTAATAAAGCTGTTGAATAACTCTATCAAGAACATAGCACAGCCTAGTAAATGATCAGGGAATAATATGGAAAAACCAACTCATAAGGCTAAAATATTCTTTGAAGCTTTAAGCTGAGATTTCCCAGCTGACTGCCTGACTGCCTCTGTCAGTCTCTGGGAGAGGAGCTGCTTCTCGTGCTCAGGGCAGATGGCTCATTTCCCCCTCTGCCTCTGGAGGCCACAGGGAGCTGCTCGTGCCTTGCCAGGAAGATGTTTCCTCAGGAGGCTGTGGTTTATGTGCTCTGATCAGGGAAAAGCGCTCAGCCCATGCAAAGTCACTTGCCCTCTGGAAAAAAACAGGGAGCCAGGGAACCACAGTCAGAATGAAAGGTTTCAAGGCGAGGGTGTGCATGAATTTTTGAGAAAGGGAGGCGTCTCTTTGTTTCCTCTACTTCTTTTAGCTTGTTTGTTTTCAGGGGAGAGAGTTTGTGACTAAGGTAACAGTGTTACATATCCCTTTGTAACATTTCTGCCTTCCCCACCAGTCTCTAGTGCCAGCTCATTGCTCTCATTTGCCTCTTCTGAAGGCCAGTCCTAGCTTGTCATTTTCCACCTCTCTCCTGATACTGCAGCAGTCAGGTGGACAGGGACCTATCCATGTGTCTGAGACAACTCCTGCTCTTCTTTGAAGGGGCTGCAAAGGCTGCTGAGCCGGCAGGGCACTTTCCTTTCTTCAATCTCACTGCAAAGGCCTTCTCTAGTTCTTCCACCTGCTGAATCCACCCTTTGAAAGCTCTGCCTCAGTCACTTACTCTACAACAGACTGGGGCAGGAAAAAAGGGTTTTCAGATGATCTCCCCAGTGGAGCTGGCACTAGGGGATTTTGTAACAGCACTTTGAACTGTGGTCTCTGTTATCCAAAAGGCTCCAAAGGACTTCCAAATTCATTAAGTCCTGATCCCCTAGCATTATTATCACTTCTTGGAAATAAGAGCACCAAGCCTTAGAGAAAGCCCTGCAGGTTAATGGCGGGCCAGGACTGAGAATGGGGGTGTATCACCCCCACACTTCAGCAGTAACAAGAAGAGAACATGGCTTTATCAAAGCCTGCTGATGCGACACTGCATTTTACACAGCTTTCACATAGCACTACATGATTTATTTTAGTGCAAATGTTCATGGTAAAGGTGCATAACTTGCCATGATCAAAGGAAATTTATGATATTCCTAAGGCAAAATGACTTGAATATTAAATTATATTAACAATCTCAATTTATATTGTATGTAATAATGAGGCTTTAGAATGTAAGGTAATTGCATAAATGACCTCCTTGTCCATCTCTGTATTTTGACTTTTTAATTGCAAGGTCTAAAGAAAGAAC
Source organism: Molothrus ater (assembly GCF_012460135.2). Taxonomy (NCBI): domain Eukaryota; kingdom Metazoa; phylum Chordata; class Aves; order Passeriformes; family Icteridae; genus Molothrus; species Molothrus ater. The sequence continues at coordinate 24,832,028 of NC_050485.2, forward strand.
TCAAGGTAGGGGGAAAATAACTTGCATCTCAATGCCAGAGATGTAGCCTCTACCACACTCTGACAGAGATCACTCAATCACAGTAATCCATGTGTGCTCAGACAGCTGTTGATGCTTGACAAAATTGACAGTAACCACAGAAGGTCTCTTTGTTAAGATATACAACACTGCAAGCACAGGAAACTGAATATTCTAGGAAGCTCATGATGAAAGGAAAATATAAATGTCCTGCACAGTCTTGCTTTGTGAGCACAAATCAACAGGCTGGAGGCTGCTTGCTATTCTGAAGTCTGTACTGGATTTATAGTTTGACCTTGGGAATAGCTCTTCTTGTTTCCTTTACCACCTTTTGCATTACAGGAAGAGGAGTGAATCAGTCAGATGAAATTATAATATGATTGAAAGCCAGAAAATGGCCTTTTCCCTGTCATGCCACCCAAAGCGTTGGCTGTCCTGGTTATTGGGAAAGAGGCAGAAATAATGCAGACCTTCTCTCTCATTGTATGAGTTTATGTTGCCTACTTTGAAATAGCAACCTTCTCAGCTCCCAGCCACCAGCCACTGCGGCAACAATAAATAACAAAATGATGTATTTGCTGGGATTAATGAAGTCCTGCACAAATAGAAATGGCTGTTCACAGTTCCAGGGACATAGTGGCTCATGAACAGGCAGCAAGGCCATTGCTCAGGCAGAGCTCAGCCCTGAGGTTTCAGGGGGAAGCAGGAGGGTCTGGCTGGTGCTGCCCCACGGGGTGAGCCCCAGCTCCCAGCCTCGCTGCCCTGCCTCAGCAGCCGCTGCTCTCTGTGCACTGCCACATTCTGTGCAATGCCACATTCCGTGCATGCTCCCTCGCTCCCTACAAATCACTCTGGGAGAGCCAACAGCCATTCCAGCCTTCCAAAGCAGCTTGTTCTTATTCCTCAAGAAAGTGTTTATAGCTAGGATTTAATAAGTCTGTTGTGCTTTATATTTTGGAAAAAGAAATCATCACATTCTGCCCTACACAAGCTTTGTAAACAAGAGCAGTGATTATACATTCAAGTGATGAAATGAATGTAATGTTTATACAGTAGGATAATAGAATATTTCTGATTCAATTGGTGGTTATTTGTCATAACCAATGGGATTTTTATTTTAGTGCAATAGGCTCTGACATTTTCACCCTGGAGTAATTGTGTTCACAAATTTGGTATCTCTCCAGTCTATCTCCTAGATATTCTAGCCCAAGATTTTCATGCTGTGCAGCAATTAATTTTGTGAAGCTTCTATGTGCGTTGTGTTTTTTTTCAAGAATTTCACTCTGTATTCCCGTCACACAGTTTTTCAGCACAACTGAAACTGAACTCTACTGGTATTAATAATAGTGCAAGGCAATCTTTCTTAGCTAAAGTTAGAAATCTGGTTTTCCTCTTCCTTAACTCACTCTGATGATGGTAACTACCTGTGATAAAAATGGACGTGTGGTAATAATACATTTACTTCTTTACTGTCATATCACATTTCCTTTTTCATCTCTCTCTTCATTTCTTCCACCTCTTTTGTTTTTGAAATATTCTCTTTTCCTTTATTCAGTCCTTATCTGAAAGAAATGAAATACCTCATTCTACCCTGCTTTTTTCCCTCCCACACTTTACTCTCTCACTGTAAGACACATAACCTCAGGCTCAGTAGCAGCATTAACAGGGAGACAGACAGGACTGCCTGGAGCCTTTAATTAGAACCTTGCACTTCTGAGTAGAATACTGATTAATGAAAGACTACGCATTGTGGTTGTTCACATATGATTTTTTTTTCTTTTCAGACAACAAAGAAGAAATCAAAGTCTTCATTATGGGAATGTCTATTGGACAAATCCAGTAAAACACCTAACACACACATCACACAATTCTTTGCTGTCTTATGTGCTTGGAAGGAGCTGAGAATTCTGTACAAGCAGCCAAGAAACCACCGGAATGGCTAAACCTGTTTTGTCTAACCATGGAGAGGATGGGCCTCCTAGAACGTGCAAGTTTGAGGTCCTAAGAAAGACAAAATATTCCGAGGAAAGGTACATTAATGATGCAGAATTTGCACTCAACAAAGAATAACTTTCTGCTGATTCTTTGGTATTGTCTTGAGTATTTATAACTACACGGGACAAAGCAATAAACTTCTATGACACCTTCCAGGTAACTAATGTGAGAGATCAAAAGCACTTCCCACCAGAGAGGCTTTATTACTACCCTGTCACTATTGCTGCAGGTCAGAGACCTCATATGACCTGAGGCAGCCCTCCTTGTGCTCAGAACATTTCCTATTGTGTTTTAATCCCTTTATAAGTCTCTTTGTGGCCTCTGTAATGGATTTTTTTGTTTTATTTTTAACACTTCCTCTTCATACTAACAGGAGGATTGCAAAGGTGTACTATCTGTAATATCTATAAGAAAGCAATAGGCCCAGGACCCAGAACAAATGACTTTGTTTCTTGTCTTTTCATTTTTTCTTTCCTTTTTCATATAGAAAAAGGTTGTTGTACAGAATAGATGATGAAGATACATCAATGTGTCTGGCTTGGTCCATGTACAAAATTCAGGGCTATTGTGTATACAAATCCCAACTTTTGTGGTGGGAATATTTAGACTATAAATGAGAAATAATAAAAAAAAATCTGAAAAATCTGGAGGCTAATGAATGTACATCAGTACTGTGGATTTAGTTTGATGCTTCTGGAGGACATCTGCCATACAGTCTGTTAATGAGTGAGGAGCTACTCCTGCCAGTGAGGAAAATATTCATACTGCTTTCCACAGATGGAAAAAGTGACTGTTAATGTGGGCATTCATAAAGGCTGCTCTCACAAGGATAATACTAATCTGTTTTATTGTCCAGAGCATAGCCCAGCATGGGTTTTCAGGGTGACTCTTTCAAGAAGTTTCTATCTTCTTTTTGGCAAAGGAAAGATTATAGAATGTAGATTTTGGGAGAACCTAAGACAAGATTTCTTTTCCTGGCTCAGTTCCTAGATTTCCAGGATGACAATTGACAGGATGTATCAAGAAGCTAACTTCAATTAAAGAAAGCATACAGGAAGAAAGTGTTATCAGGTGTGGGTGAACAATATGTTGCTCTCCCTCAAATAATTTTGTGAAAACTTAAAAAAGTATTTTTGCTAATGTTTCCAAGGAGAACGTGGAAACTCAAAGCTTCAACCTAGTTTTTTAAGTGACAATACACCTAGAATGGTTTTAGGTTACAAAAAATAACACAGCAAAATTAAAATGTTTGTTTAAATGTAAATTTTTGCATGGCCCATATTCTCTCATGAATATTAAAGTACTAAAATGGACTTTGTGTTTCAAAAAAGAACCCAAAAGCTTTCTAATGGAAAGATTATTGCAGCTTTTTCCCTTCATGTCCGTGTTAGGACTTGAAGACAAAGCAAGGGCAACCGAGGTCCCTAAGGTTAGGATAACTCTACAGTGTGGCTAAATCTGTTTATTCATCTGTGTGACTCGGAGGACTTATGTGAATTCATTCTAAATAGCAGAAGACTGTTAAAAATGAGTGTTAGTGATATAATGTACCAGCTTGTGTATTACTGTGTGTTCCTCTACTGGCTGATTTGCTACAAGATAATAGCCTATTATTGCTACCAGCTGCTAATTAGCCACTAATTAATAGGTTGATAGACTCTGAAGCCAGGAGGGACCATTAGCTCATACAGTATGACCACAGAAGTTTTAACACATCTCACCCATGCTACCAGAACTTGTGACAGGCTGTTAAAGCCAGTCCTTGGCAGCAGCAACCACACTACTGAAGTTACCTAGAAACTGAAAATCTCCTGGTGCTTTTACAATTATTCCAGTATTCTACCACCATCAGTGATAAATACTTAGACCTTGATTCTCACTGAATATGTTTGCAGCTATTAGTTGTTCTCCACCAGGAAAAAGAGCTGTTTATTATTTCGTATTTTCTTCTGACAAAATTGTTCACTTATTGTAAACAAGGTGCCTCTCCATCATATGATTCACAAACTAAGTAGGTTGTTCCTGTTGACTGTCTGTCCACAAAATTTCTCATTAATCTCTGGAATTATTTTCTATACTCTCATCTCAATTTTATTAACTCTTAAAAAAAGCAGTGAGATTAAAACATCCAGGAGGTTTTACTAGGTGGAGGATTGAAAATAACCTTTATGCATCCATCACACAGAAATGTCATCCAGATATTGTCTTGAATTTGTTAGAGGTGACGAGGCAGTTTACCACACTATTAGGTGCTTCACCACCCCCATCATTTAATCTGTTAAGCAATCTTTTTATTTAGAAGGGATTCTTTTTGAAACACAAAGGAAGGTGATATACCCTGCACTTAAAATGGTTTTAGTTTTTCATAAGAGCAGGCAGATAATCATTCTTCTGTCATGTCCCAAACAATGGGAATGCGTCTTCAGTTTCAGTGTGTGACTACAACGTGATGGAAGAGAAGGAACAATTTCCCTGGAAGCAGACTGGCATAAGCACAGCACAGTAACCCTGGATCCCCCCATTCTTGCTCCAAGGCACTCGATTTGGCACTATGATTCCTTAAGCCTCTTCTTGTATCTTCAGCAAAGGTCACATTTTCATTTTCTGTGACATTAACTCTGAGGAGATCCAATGTGATTTCCTTCTCTTACTTCACGTTCTCTTCTCACTCCACCCCCTCCTGGCACTGGTTTATTTTATTTATTCATGTGTAATTTATGGTATATTTTTAGGTTCATGTGTGCAAATTATACATTTTTACATACTTGATTGCATATAGACTTGTGTGATTATAACAAAAGAAGGAGAAAAGTAAATTGGTTCACAGCTTCTTTTCTACCACTGTTATCATTCTCAGTGTCCAATATCATGTGGAGAGGGGTGACACCAAATTTTGTGTGCATTATTATCATGAAGCAGACATCACAATATCACTGCTTGGGTGAGCTAAAACACAGTGCTGGCAATGCAGTGCCAGATTGCACAACCAGATAGAAAAAGGAAAGGTACAGTCAGCTACACACAATGGACAGGGTGACTACAGGCTCTGAGAGTTTTGGTGTTCTGTTCTCCTAAGCCACCTGGATACTGAATGTTCTAAAGAATCCATAGATATTCTCAACTTTATTTATTAAGAAACTTTTCATCACAAAGTAAATTAGCCAGCAAGTCCAAACCACTGAATGTTTTATTTTAGTCCTTTTATAGCTTCTCAGTTCCCCATTTAGATTTTCTTCAACCATGGAGGAACATACTCCTTTTTCTTCAGAAAATACAATGAAATGCTATCAGTATTTTAATAAATCCCACAAGATCCTTCTTTAAGAAGAAATATATATTCTGGAATACACACTGCACAGGGTCAGGTTATTAATATGCTTTTGTGCAGACTGGTTTGGTTTCTTCAGCCTGGCTTTACTGTATAAATATACTTATCAGTCACCTGTTTGCTGGACCAATCTTGTGAGCTGAAGTTCATATAATTAAAAGATATATATGTGAATTTTGGGAGTACAAAGTCTTTAAAACAGACAAGTGCTGATTAGAGGGTTGTACAGCAGCTACCATGGTGTGGTCACCTCAACTGCCAGAGTGTGAATGCAGTGCCAGATTGCACAACCAGTGCTGCCAGTGTTGCAGTGTGTTTTGTTAAGTTATTAGGTTGGTTTGTTCCATTCCCCTCCTGTCTGAAAATGGTTCTGCCCCAGTTCTCCCTTCCCGCCTTTGGAGCTGTCTGTCTTCCTGGCTCCACCCCAGCCCACAATGTATCCCCTAAACTCCGCCCTGGTTTCCCTGGAAACCCCTGTATTTTTTCTTCTGATCCCTCCCCGGTACCCCGCCAATCACTCTCACTCCCCACCCTTACTGCTAGAATGTTCCAGCAGGGGAGTTCGATGGTTGGCTGAGGAACCGGGGCCCCTCCCCAGAATGTTTCCCGTTGGTGCTGCCCACGTGTCAATCCCTTGGACCCCACTCCCCACTGCACCCCCATTGGCCCAATGCCTGGCACCTCCCTTGTTCTCCCTACCCCTTAAAACTTGCTGTCCCCCCCTCCCCCCCGTCTTCTCCTGTTGGTGCCTCCGGGGTTCATTAAAGCCCGGATTAAGCCGCAGTTGGAGTCCGCCGTCTTCTTTCCGCTGGTTGCAGCCTTTACCAGACTCCGTCCTGCCCAAGCTGTGCCTACAGCCGCAAGCCGGGCGCTGCCTTAGGCGCTATCCCGAAGGCAGCTCTCGTGAGAAGGGCCCCTCGTGCTGCTGGCAGTGCTGGAGCTGGCCGGACGCTGACAATTGAGAGCCACTGCTGCAGCCACTGCTCTGGGTTCAGATCACTGGAGCTCAGCAGCTGCTTGCCCCACACGGGCTGGCCTCAGCTATCTGCTTCCATTCTTTGGAACAAAAACAATTAACACGGTGCTGCAGACATTACTGGGGATAGCAAAACATAAAATATTTACTTCATCATGTGTAATCATTACTGGTATAAACAGCCAAGAACATTTCCCAGTCCACTGGCTATTTTCTAAGGTGTAAGATGCATCTTTTGTCCCAGTTTTTGACAGCAAATCCCCCTGTCCTGATTTCATGAAACACAGTGGTGCAGCGATTCGCTGGCTTCATGCCAGGAGCTCATAGAAAAGCCAGAAATTCTGTTTAAATCTTTTGTACCCAGACAAATTCTTAATATAGTAAAAAAGTTCTACTTGCTGGTCCATGGGGACCTGAGAACAGTCCTGAGGATGTGTGGTACATAATTTAAAGAAATCCTAAGTGATGGGAATGGCTCTGTACACCTGGACTGTCTGATCAAGACCCAAATCCATTTGACCTGATCCATTTGATCTGATCAAGACCCACAGGAGAGGGCATGGGTCAATTAGGGACAATTTTGTTTATTGTTTCCTGATGTTCCCTCTTTGAGCTATTTTTTTAACAGTTCCTCAAAAAAGTTTTTCCTGACTATGTTGTACAACTTTTTTCCATGATAAAATATCCATTGTTGGAGCACAACAATCCCAACAGAAACCCCCACCGTGTATGTATATATAAATATAAACATATATATATTAATAATTTATTGTCTCCTGTGAGTAGGAAACAACAAATCCAGACACAGAGGAAAGATGTTAAATTGTTTTTATTTAATTTCTTTTAAATATAGAGGATGCCAGTTCAGCTCTCAGAGGCATTAACTGAAAGAACCCAAAAGCAACATAAACAAATTCAAGCACAAAAAAACCCCCAAATTTAGTGCTCACAAACAACCCCATAGTAACCTGACTTCTATTTCCAAGTCAGAGTTGTGCCCAGAAAACCTAATATTTGAAAATTATTTTTAGGCTCCTTATAATTCCCTGTTTCTGGGTGTAACATTTCAGGAATTTTGGGTTTTTTTTTTTGACAAGTCAGAATGAGTGGTTTGTCAGAATGAGTTGTCATTTGATGTTAGATAATATATAGAAAGGAAAACATTGACGCTCTGGAAGGGAATGCAAAAAATAAAGGAAAACTTATTACAGCTGCAAGGTTCAATAACAATAATTAAGGGCCTTACTGCTGATTATATTCCACAGTTGTAATTGGTTTTTTTGTACTGAATGCTTATGGCATGTACTTTGTCTCTGTAGTACCTATGCCCTCTGTGGGGAAACACCAAATCTATTAAAGTAACACCAAAAAAAAGAGGTAGAAAACGTTATTATAAGCAAATTTTCCATATGACCTAAAAAAAAGCTGATGATTTCCTAGCAAAGTCAATAACACACTCTACCAGGAAGGTCCCAGAATTATTATAACTAATATCAGAAGACCAGGTCCTTGAAATCTCTGAAAAAAATTTTTCTGTAGGACTTTCTGGCCCGGCTTTGAAAGAAAACCAATACCAGCCTTTTCAAAAAGGCAGCTTTCTACTGCAGCCTGCAACAGTCTTATGTTAGCTCCAAAAGGCATCTCCTGGCACTTGCTCCACTGCTGGTCTCCAGGTTGCCATTTTCTGGAGTAGATTAGTCAGCAAATTGTGTGCTGATTCCTTTATAGCAGTATACAAAAGAGATGGGTCAAACCCTGACAGAGAAAACAGAGAGATATATACATTAGTGGAATGGGCACAAAATGCACTAGGTATTTTTCAATAGTAAATTAAAACTGGAAAAACCTGTTTTTCTGCTTTTCTGTTATTTTTAATTAGAGAATGGGTTTGGGGTTTTGTTTATTTGGTTGGGGTTTGTTTTTAGATAGAAATGGGAGAGAGACTAAGAGAAAAAATCCTAAATGATTACTCTGTTTTTGTTGCCCTTGACAACCTGGGCACAAAGTCCTGCCATAACTGATGCCAGCAGCACTTGGTTATAATGCAGACACAGTGAGAAATGTAAAAATGGTACAGAAATAAGTTTATTTTCTGCCTAGGACTGAACACGTGCAGATTTCCCATGCCTGCTCTCCTGGCTTGGGATAGAGGAAGGGTTGTAACAAGTTGCAAGGAAAGGAAAGGAAGAGCTGGAAAGTGTTTGTATGGACATTTATTACATGACGTGCTGGAGATTTTATTGTGCACAGTCCAGTGGAGACATATTGCAGAGATGCTGCCTCTCCTATTTAAAAAGGAATGGCTGAAAAGAGATTCAGGGTATGTAAGGAGACTGGGATATGAGAAAGCCAAGTTTAGTTAGTCTTGACATTCAGTTACTTACATGACCTTAGACAAATGAAGGAATTGCTCTGTGAAATTCTTCATCTATTAAATAGTGCTAGAAGTACTTCCTGACTCAGGAGTAGATGTTGCGGGGAAAAATACATTAAAGTTTACAGTATGTACATCTCCTACTTTAAAAGGGTCTATGTGGGCATTATTCTTCTGGAAGCTGACCCTGGATTTAATGGAAACTGATGATTTCCAGTGAAAAATTAAGTTGTTAATAAATTATATAAATACTTAAATGGGCTGTATATAGTTTGATTCTAATCTGGGAAGCTCAGTTTATTATATTATTTGCTTTCTAAATTTTTTGCTACCTGCAACTTCAGGCCTTATATTGCTTAAACACACTTCAACTTTGAGTGGTCCAGAAAAAAAGCTTTACTGCTGAGGAAGTATCTGTGCAGGAGAGGACTCCTGCTTGCCCAGTTAGAGCTGTTGGTGCTGAAGGACCCAGCTGTCCAAAGTGCGCAGTTCCAAGGTTGAAATTGTGCCTTTTCCACTGCCATAGCTGGTGCCTCCCACACTCATCCCTGAACTCAGTTTAACAGACGTGTGGTCACACAGAAGCTGGAGACCTGTCAGCTCAGCACTCTCCTGGATTTAGTTCTAAAAAACTAACTGCTGCTAAAAGGCCACAAGAATTAAGTGGAATTGGGACAGAATCAGAAGAGGGCAAGGAGAGGAAAACATCTCAGAACCCTTTTTCATTTAAAATGTACTCTTTGGGGAAAATGTCACTCACTGCAGATAAAAATGCAGTGCGTTGCTGAGCAGGTGTAAGTAATTTTGTCTAATTACTACAAATGGCTTTTCCATGTATATGAACCAGTTGGGATTACTGAATGATGAAAACATGTAGGAAGAAGGTAGATTTGGAGAAGGAGGAAAGGAATGCTTTTAATAGCTGATTACAGCGAGTACTCTGGGGTAACAGAGACATTGAAAATGATCTTAGGCAGTTTTATAAAAAGAAGTTATTTCAGCAGGATATTTGGAATAGCCTTTAGGAGGCACATGGAAAAAAAATAACATGTGCAATGGTTTTGTAAATCTCTAAGCATGAGAAATCCACTAAAGCCAGGAGAGGCATAGAAAGTCCCATGATCACAAATGTTTCCAAGAAGTTGCCTGGTTGTTATTAGGGTGGCCTACTTAGGCTACGTCAGAAATCAGCTTTCTTACGTTAAATGATTAATGGCAAAACTTGGGGGGGGGGAAGAAAAACTGTTTTGCAGCAATTTGTTCTGGTGAAACTGAACTAGAGACATGGCAAAAGACTTTATGTGTTCTTGCAGACTTCTGTGATTTAGCAGCTCCTTCATTTGTTTAACAAGGAATACTCTATCAAGAAGGTCATAAGAGAGGGAATCAGATGTTTGCAGTCATACTGACCATAGCAGCTAGGGCAACTCTTATTCATATGCATCAGCTTTTGGGTGGTCCATCAGAACTTGAAGGACTGAAACCAAAGAGTGATCAAGCAGGAGCCTGGTAATATTTATACTAAGAACTAGTTCTGATCTTCTCCTCCAGAGAATGGCAACCATTCACCCTTTGCCCATCATCCTCCTCTCTTTGGCTTTCTCCTCCAGAGTTCTACTGTCAATCCCTTAGTGCTGCTGAAGGATTGAGCAAGCAGCATCCACCTTGAGAAAAAGAGGTGAGCACCCACCTCATGCATGGGCTCCTTGAGGCTTTGCCACTGTGTGTGGTTTAGTACCTTGCTCTGTCCAAGCTGAGAAGCCCATCAGCTCCTCCTGTGTGTGGAGTGCCTTGGCAGCACAAGGCTCACCCTGTTTGCCTGACATTTTGACATGCAGAGGGTGTGATATATGATTCCAAAGGTCAAGGACAAATGCATGTTGCTACAGGTGGGTAGACATTAACTCCTCTGTGTGATGCAGTGCTGTCAGCAGCACTAAAGATATGTGCTGAGGGGTATCTATGTTCTCATCTATCTTATCTCAGCTAAGGCAGGTGATGCATTGTTCTTTGAGCAGCAGCACAGTGGGACCCATCCTTCATGCACAATAATACCTGAGAATCATTTCAATAGTTTATGGCACCTCATAGAAAGTCAAGATTTGGTGGGAAAAACAGGAACTGGCCAGAAAAACAGATTGGCTTTATAAGAGGGGAGAGACAAATTAAAAGTATGACAAATGTGCTGTGCATGGTTATGCCAGAATGTTTTAGAAAGCCATTGGTCCCCAGGTAGAAGCTGAATTTCCCCTTCACTTGAAGCACAATCTCTGATCACATGTGCATTTTCAGCTCCACACACAGCATCACAGTAACCTGGGATGGATTACAGCAGCTGTTTCCCTCCTTGCTGTTGTGTACAAACAGCCACTTGCACACTGGCAGCTTCTCACATCCTCTTGCAAAACCACTGGCACTGAAACTGCAGCATTACTGTAGCACAAGGTTCCTTGAGTTTGCTTTCCAGACACACTCTGAGCCCTGTTCAGAAGGACCCCAAACACTCTGAAAGCTTTATCATGGCTGTAATGAGAACTTGGAGCAGAGGATAGGAGTTTGGACCTGCAGCTGCATTCCAGTTATGTTAGATGTGCATTTATTCCTTTTTTTTAATGCCAAGACCACCAGCTGTGCAACAGGTTGAAAAGAAGGCTTTGGAGTACTCTGAAAAGCAGCTTCTCTGGGATGGATGACTTGACCTCTGAGTGGATATGTAATATTGCAGTGTCAGGTTCAGAGTACCTGAGGAAGGAAGGATCTCACAGCCCATCAACACAGCAAGGGAAACAACAGAACAGTGGGAAGTACTTGAACTTGGACTGTCAGCAGGCAAGGGTCAGCTCTCCTTCGATTTCTTCCTATACAGCCATACACTGTACACAAATGTGTCTCAGGGAAGCAACTGCTTTCACTGAACTCTTTGTTTCCCTCTTAAGCAGGAAATCTCTTAAAACATTAAATTGTGAAATATACTGCATTGCTTCTGCTGCCCAAGGCACTTCCCTTGACCTTGGCTAGAAGGACAAATTGTCCTATGGATCTTTAAAGGAGCCATAGGATGAGGCTTATGCTCACCATCCATAGTCGTGTGGCTCCTCCATGGGCTTCCTTGGCATCCAGAACAGTGCAAGACCCACTCCTCTTCCTGTGCCTGGCTCCCACAGCTTCCTCTCTCCCACCTTATGAGGTTGCCAAGCAACCTCCTGTGAGAGGAGTGAGCAAGAGCTGTCAAGTTTATTATTTTTTGCCTTAAAGTAGCATTATCTCCTACATAACTGAAAAAATATAAGAGAGAATTAATTTTTGGTTGAATATCACAATTAGGCCTCATCTCCTGGCCTCTCCCCATTTCCCCATTCCCTCATTGGAACCTATCCCTGCATAGTTTCAGAGGACCCAGGAGAGAGTTGCACCTGAATACACGGAATGAAATAAAGTTTGAAGCCCTCCCGGTTTTTCAGATTTGCAGCTGCTTTAGGAGTGAGTGGACCAGCAGGGTCTCCCACATAGCTGAATTCAGAATCTGAAACATTGAAGGAAATTGAAGCCATAGGGGAGTCGTATTTTCTAAAGGCAGTGAAATTATATGTATTTAAAAGCAAAACAAGATGTAGACGCAGCTACAATATATTTCTCATAGTAGTGATTGGCATGTCCAATAAATGCTAACTGGGGCTCTTCTGACTGACCTTAAAGAGTGGCAGAAATAACTGTAGAGCAGGGGAGAGCTGGCAGTGACACCTGAAGTCACTTAGCATGAAGTAGTCTGTGCTCCACACTCACTGCATCCATGCCTGCACAGGTACACGAGGAGTCCATACAAGATGATACAAATTGCATGTGCAGGTCCAGTTTGGATAGTGGGTCACAGCTGGGGACAAGCAGCCACCATGTCCCCTTCATCCAAACTCCTGCTCTGACTCCTGACAGCCTCGTGGGCTTTATCCAGCCATAGAGTGTTACGAAGGTTTTATAGAAGTTGTATAAGGAGACATCATGGGTAAGATGAATAATACATAGAATGTAACTGGGTCATGAATCAGGATTTGATAAAAATATCTGAATAATGAACAAACATGTTCACTAGCACGTTTGTGGACCAACATCTCAGGTGTCATTTGCTGCTACCTTATGTGAGCACCGTCTTTGCTTGCTGGTTATGTTCAAACAGCTGATGGGTAATAATGGACATGCAGGCTTGTGATTCACAGGCTTCATGAATTTGCACCAAGTTTGAGTTCTCTGTTCATTACTTGTCCTTTTCTATCTTCTTTGGAAAAAAACAAAAGGAAGTCAGTCACAGAAAAGAAACAAAGGTTTTGGGGCTAAAACTACACCAGTGAGAATTATGGGAAACAAACACCAAGTGAGCTCACTATTCATCCACAGGTAAATGAGGGAGTGGGAAGGAAGAGTTTTTAAAATATTTACAAACCTGTGTGAAAAAAGCTTGATCTTTCAGTTTGTTTTCTCATTTTTAATCTGATTTACTGGTTTTGCATCATAATGAGATGGTGGTGTGCTTTTTTTTTTTTTTTGAGGTAGAACATGTACTTCTTACAGTAAGGAACAGCCATTAACAAAATTCTTTCTCTCTAGTAGCCCTCCTTATCTTTTTCACTATCTGTGCAGGGATTTATAGAGTTTGCAATCTAAACATGCAAGAAGTTCAGGTAATGATAGAGTAGGTGTACCTTGGGAGTATTAAATTATGGGAGTCAATGAACAATTATGGGGTAGCAGCTGGATGACTGAAATAATGTTAGCAGCACTAATAGTTACAGAAAATACTGATTTTTCTGCTCCACATAGAGGTCTTTTTGTGCTCAGAACATAAATTACAGACTCAACTGGTTTTTTTTGCATTTAAAACTTCATGAATAAGACCAGTCTCGTGTTTATGTGACCCTGTCTTAGACCCTGGTAAGATCTAGTCTTTACAGTATTGAAAGTTCATAGTGTGACTGAAGGGGACAAAGATGATGCTCATGGCAGAAAATGGAATAATGTAAATTTATTTCAGCAACATTTCCATGGTGCCATCATGACTCTTAGCCAGAAGAATTTGCCACTGAACTCCAAAAAAGTCTGGTTCTGAACAGTTGCATCTTCTCCCACTGAATATTATATTATTAACATACCAACACATCAACAAATGTTTATGCAAAAGGTGGGAGGAACAGTCCCTCTGCTGGGGACCTGAACTCTTCTGAATGTTAGAATTCAATAGAGTTATGTTTCAGAAGTGACAGGCACCATCTCAGCCCTTTTTATGGCAGGGTACATTTGTTTTTTCTACTTGTGGTTACCTGATCTCATTGTCTGTTAGCAGTGTCTTTAGTGAAGGCATGTGTCAGCTTTGGGGCAAGCTGTTAAAAACAGACAGCACAAGAAACCACTTTGTATGTCAGAAATACCAGAGACAGTGAGAGGAAACCCCAGGCACCATAGAACTTTGAGGGAGGCATCAAGATCATTAACAAGTATAGCTGAAATTTTTTAAGAAGGGGGGCACTGACAGCAATTTAGGCATATTCATGGAGGATTACAATAAAAAAAAAGTATTTTTCTTAAGAGGTTCAGATGAAAAATAATCTGTAATATGCAGGGTTACACAATTTAGAATGTTAATGAAAAAACAGTCTGAAACTGATTATTGAATCTTGTACTTAAGCCACAGGAGAAATGAGCTCCCTCAGCTCTTTCCTTTTTGCAACCTCTGGAGAATGTTTCTGTCATGCAGAATATGAGAACAGATTCTTCAAAGTGTAAATCTGTGTGTGCAGTGCCAGTGTATGAATTAAAATAGACTGAATGATAGAGGTGATTTAGCAAGCAGTTGATCAGCTTTGCTATTCTGAGCTTGTTCTTGACAAAATAGAACAAAACCAGGATAAAAAGTGTAAAAGCAGCCGTAAATGAGGATGCTCTTCTGACAAGATATACTTGATTCCACAGATTTCTTCCCCAAAGTTCAGAAAAGGGAATGTCAATATTTGGTGCATTTGATCTTCCTTCAGGATGTATCTTATATCAAAACCTCCTGTCAAATTAAAGCTTGACAGCCTTGACTGCTCGATTGCTTTCAATCACTCCTAAAAGTCTAAAAGATTACTTCTGAAAGTACAAAGATGTCCAGCATCTGATGTCTGAATGAAACGTGTTGAATTTGGTTGTCCCTTGGCAAAATCTTCTGACTATATATGAAAGTGGAGAGAGGGGGTACAGCATACTGATCTATTGATAACTCCAGCTGGAAAAGATTTATCCAGGGCTGTTACATGATCCATTTCTCAACTCTCTGTAATACTTTATTAAATAAAACCTGTGGTGGAAAAAAGAAATCTCTTCCAAAATATTATTTTCCCTCTAAGAATCTCTACCTTGAGCAGAGGAGTGTCCTTTCAGATATGAATCTTTGGAAGGGGGTTTATTATCTCAGGGGACATACTTTGGGGATCAGGACCTCATCTAACAAGACAGGATTTGTTATTACCTGGAGATGGAAGCATTGAAGATAGTTGCCATAAAAACTCATCACCAAGATTGCTTTTTGGGGACAAAACATCTTTGATTTTGCATATTGGCATCAAGTCTGGATTCAGGATGTGTTCAGAGAGAGGTGTGATCCCATGGGGCTTGGTTATGGGAGCACTTCCACACGAGGTAGATACAGGACACCCTTTGGATCACTCATTGTGCCAAAGACAGCAGAGCTCACCCAGTCAGGCTACTGTCTGATGGCTTGTCTTAATCAACAAGAACTCCTGTAAAAAACTAGGATAATTCTCAAGTTCATGGACAAGCCAATACTCCCTGATCAGCTAAGAATGGATAAGGAGGCCTCAGCCCTAGTACAGATGACAGTGATCTCACTGATCAGTTCACGTTAGTCTGGAGTAGCTTTTATGAAGTTGGACACCCAGTAGCACATTAAAATGTGTGAGAGATGTGAAAAGGCTCTCTGCAGAGTGGAAAGACAAATACTGCTGAGCCACAGACTGACTTTGAAGGTTAATTGGACATTTAGTTTTAGCTGCTGTCACAATAGATCAGTCATGTCACACTGTAATCAAAACTAACACCTTCCAGCAGGCTTGTTAACTAGTCTAACATAGGAGGCAATTGTTTCAGTAATAATGGCAAAGGTAAAGAATATTCCTTTGTGTGTTACAGACATTTATAGCAGCGGCACCACCTGTCCCCTGGAATTATGAGCTG
The DNA here is from genome assembly GCF_012460135.2 of Molothrus ater. Taxonomy (NCBI): domain Eukaryota; kingdom Metazoa; phylum Chordata; class Aves; order Passeriformes; family Icteridae; genus Molothrus; species Molothrus ater. The sequence continues at coordinate 24,847,940 of NC_050485.2, forward strand.
TTCTGTTTGTGAAGGAATGACCTGATTTTTTGTTGTTTGTTTGTTTATTTGCTTGTAACACACATAGAAGTCTGGCTGAATCAAAGTAATTCATGGTAAAAGGTCAGAAGTGAAGAGCTGCTCGGTCCAGAGGATGTCAATAAGAAGACTAACAAATAAAACCATAGCCTGCAAACACATTGGCTGTATTTTTATGTCAAAATATATTGTATTTAGGTATATAAAAAGGTAAGCCTAAAAAGTTCTCAGACAGAACTGAGCATCTGAAGATAAAGCTATTTCACAGAGATGTGTCTTCAAGGAAGACTGAAAACAAGCTTCACCCACACCACAACCGTGTTATACAAAAAGAGGCCCATGTTTTGCACCAAAGGGCACAACAGAAAGAAGGGAGGCTACATTCCTTCAGCACCTCCTCTGTGCAGCTCTGCCCAGGAGCACCTCCCAGTGAGCATCTCCTGACATTCCCAAGGCTGCATGGTGCATTCAGCTTATCACTGGTACTATGACATCAGCAGATTTTTCAGCCCATCTATTAGCCTTTTCAGGTTCTTATCACTTCTTACCATGACTGGAAGGTTTCCAAGTTTCTTTTGGCATGAGTTGTTCAGGAAAGACTGAAAAATAAAATGGCAAATACTAAACTAAAGAGAAGTATAGATGTGAAAGGAGATGCAAGGGTATTTTTCATAAAATTTTAATACTAATTAAAAATATTTTAAGAGGGCATGATGTATCCAAATATTGTATTCTAGTGACTCCTTTGAACTGTGTTATTGAAAGCACCAATTTCCTAATATCTATATGTACCATAAAACAAGGACACAACCTTGCTTATGGTATATTCTGTCTGAACAGGCTTCTTCAGAGAAGAAAGCACGGCAGGAAAACTTGGCACAAAGATTAAGAAACCAACCAAACAACAGTTTTCAGGAAATTTCATGCATCCCACTGAAAGAGATATGAGGTTGTCTGAAGATGCTTCATTTCCATGACAAAAAAAAAAAAAAAAAAATAGAGATCTACTGGAAAAAAGAGAAGTCTTCATAAATATTGTTTTGCTCATGATTTCACTTTCAATTCAAAATGTTTGTATTTACAGACATATATGTCCCTCATCTATATGTGAGAGGCATACGTATTTTGTGAAGCTAGAGCAAAAGCTCTTAAGGCAATTGGAAGAGAATTACTGCAATGAAGTGGTAAAACTCTGTAATAGAGTCTGGTAAAAAAAAAAAAAAAGAAGAAAGAAATAAAAAAAATTAAGTAAAAACATGAGCAGAATTGAAGAAACTCATAGAATAATGATGCAATTCTTCTTCAAGACTGAAGAAGGAGGAAAGAAAAAGCCATGGTGAAAAAAGGCAATATGATCTGTGTTTAATAAGACCATGTTGCTACATAACTGTGACACAAGAATAACTGTGTTTTACATCCAGTACCTTTAGGGCTGAGGACTCTTTTAGCCCCCTTCATAAATCTGTTCCTGAAATCAGAAAACAAAAATCTCCAAAGTAGTTTTGCTCCTCGAGCCCATGATTCAGGTGTTGTGAACATCCGTGTGTTCCCCCTTCCTTCAGGCTGTTTTCTTTGGCAGCTGCTCAGTTTTCCCACTCAGATTTGTGTGTTATAGTGAAGGCTGCTGATAAGTTGCTGTGTGCATGGCTGGCCAGGGTATCTGCTGCTTGAACCTCTTGGCAATTTCCTGGTAGGAAGGGATTAATTCTCCAAAGGAGGGAAAAATCTGTGGTTTATAAATACATTCTTTACCACTCAGCCTTCAAGGAACTTAAACTAGAAAGACATTTTACTACTTTCTTCTGTACAAACTCATTGCCCAGGCTTTTTGCTTTCTTCACTATCAGTAGATGCTTTTCTCAGTACAGCTGCAGCTGACCTCTCTTGGATGGATGGTGTCAGACAATGCTTCATCAATAATACTCTTGATAGTTACAGAGCAGCTCAGATTCCTTTGGTGGACCAGAAACATCAAGTTTCTCCAAGTGTAGAAGAGCAGGGATAGAGATCAAGAAGCAAACCATAAGCAACCCAACCCAGAGCCTTCAGTTCTGCCTCACATGAGAGGCATGTGCCTTGAAGCAAAACCTCCCATAAAGCCTCCTCCAAAAATTTCGCTATGCTTTTCCTTGGGCAGAAAGCTCAGTGTGCCATGCTGTGGAGCCCATATTCTTCTGCGATGCAAGAAGAATTACTGGCCTGGGAAAGGCAAAGTGCTTCTCTCTGAGCCACAAGATGGATGGCAGCCACCTCCAGGGTGTGTGACTCAGGCAGAATCACAGAATGACTTAGGGAATGATCTTTAATGTCATTGAGTCCAACCATTAACCCGACATTGCCAAGTCCATCACCAAATCATATCCCTAAAATCCTCAAAAACCTGTTCTACTGAAAACACATGGGCTAGAATGATTGCTAACTGAGATCCAGGGCATTTCTAAAATATCAAGTGGTGATTTCTCCACTTGGTGGCTTCATCATCCTCCCTATCCCTCTGCACCTGTCTTGGCTTGAAGGAATTGGCAGATTCCCTTATACACTGCAAGGCAATCCTGCCTGCCATGCTCAGTATTTAAACTGGGGGAAAGATGACCAGGGGCCACTGGTCAAGGACTGGCAGGGCATCAGTCAGTGAGTGGTAATTGCATTGTGTATTATTTGCTTACTACTAGTAAGTACTACTAGTATTACTACTACTACTACTATTATTACTGTTGATATTCTTATCATACACCTTTGCTGGCCTCTAAAAAATGGTTGGAAATTTCATAACTAGAAAATTCCCAGTCTCATAATTTCTAATTCCCTTTGCAACAGCACTCTCTGCAAAAACACATTCTGCCTCCAACTGAGCCTCTAAGGGACAGAAAAAAGGGAAATCTGGGCAAGCATCACTGTCTAATCAGCAATAAGTCTTTCCTGTGAAGCTCTGGAGGGCCTGATTAAAAGCAGATATGGGTAATCCTAATGAGGGAAAAAATTACAACTTCTGGAAGAATTGAAAGTTCCATGAAGACCCCTTGACTCTGCAGCAGACCTTCACACAGGGTTAATAGATTTGGGCAGGCAGCAAGCTATGGTTTTATGATGCTTTTTATTAATCACAGGAGCTGTGTGTTGCACTGCAGGTTGAGCAGAGGGGATATATTAAATTCAGCCCTCCCTAGCTGCATGGCTCTAAAATTGAAACACAGTTCCGTGATCACTCTGAAAGATTTGTCTTCCAGATATCCATGTGGTTGCAAGTATCTCTTTTTGCAGTGTGCAGTATTTCCTTGAAAAACCTGGGGGTATAAGAGAAGGATTGTGCCCAGCAAACCCTGGTGAGGGGGTAGAGTTTTACGCCCTGTATTTGGTAATGCTGGCGGATCTCTGCCAGCTGAGGGGCTGAGGGGTGACGCGTTCCCTTCGGACCCTGCTGGCAGGAAAATGGCAGCAAAGTTTCCAAAAGTAATTAAAATTTATCTTCAGCTGCAGGAAAAACAAAGCACACACGGAATGCCTTAAGTGGCAGCGCTGTGAACAGGATATTTGTGTTTATAAGAGAAAAGAGCAGTTCACCCAGCAGTAAAGGAAGGAGCTTCAAAAAGCATTAGCAGGGAAAAAAAATCACGCTTCAAGACTCTCCAGTTGGAAACCTTTCTCAGCAGCTAAATGCAGTGATTTTTAACTGCTTTTAAACTCCAGAGTATTACCAAAATTTAGTGCAGACATGCAGCTTCCATGGACTGCATTCACATGTATGAACTGGCATTTCTTCAGGTGCCTAACAGGGATGTCTCAGATGCAGCTGTAAATCACAAATGGTTCATAGACCACAGAGCTCACTCTTGTATTTGGCTGATCTATTATCAGTTCACACCAAAGGGCCATCTGAACATCCCTGCAATATGTACATTCTTACCACATTCCCATAAGACAAAGTGATACTTTGGACCATATTTCACCTAGATATTTCTGTCAGTTGTGGATAATTTTCCATATTTTTTTGGTCACTAAAATATCTTTATCCAAATTGTTTCACTCTTAAGAGTTAGGTGACATGACATGACATGACATGACATGGTTAAAAATTTTCTCTAAAAATTTTCTCTCTATAGAATTTTCTCTCTTTCATTTTAAGTTCAGCTTTATTGTAACAGTACTTTTGACAGAAGAGTTATTTTGGATTAATTTTTAAGCTAAAAATAGGCCAATGTTGTCCAAAAGAGTGCTTTGACATTCATTAAAGGAAGAAAAAAGTGTTTCAATTTGAAGTGCCTTTGTATTTAAACATTAGTCCAATTTTAGTCATCTTTTTTTTGAAGCCAGATCTAAATGAATATTTTATGATTTTCATTTTGAGCCTTTTCAGTGGGCCCTGACAGAATACATTTTAGTGTGACCAGTTTGGGGGAAGATCTGTGATTTGCATTTTTCAGATTTAAGGTGGAGTTTTTAAAATAGCATCTTGAGTCTGGTTTTCTTCAGAGGTGAAATTTTGTTTTCCTGACTCAATTTTCCCTGTCCTGTTCACTTGGGGAGATGGTGAAACACATAAAGAAGCTTTACTATTTCAAAATGTCTCCTGATGTTCATTGTAAGTTTTTTTTAAATTGTCTCCACACAGCACATCCTCACAGCTATGCAAAATTGAGAATAATTTTGCATATTTGGATATTCATTTACATCATAGTTAAAATGATTTCTTTTCTAAGGTAGAATATACTTCCAAAAACCTTGAGGAAAAAGCTCAGTGGTCTCACTTTGTGCACCTTAGATTCCAAATTTGTAAATAGTTTTAGGAGACCCTTTTTTAGTAAGGCATGTACCTGTAAATTTTGGGGATTTTATAAATTCATCAAAAGGAGTATGGATTTAAAAAAATGCATAAAAAGAGAAGGAATTCTCCAGAAATTCTGTGCACAAACAAGAGCACCTGAAAGAAAGCCTCCTTGCAGCAGGAGAGAGGCTGTTATGAAAACACGGGGTGATCCAGAACATGTCTGTGCTGAAGCAAAGTCCATACTATTTCCCAATTTCAACAAAGGGGAGGCTTAAGGAAAGACACTGGAAATGAGCCCAAGCTAACTTTATAAATGATTAAGTGATAATAATTCAAAATTAATTCTAGTCTGCATAACTTAGGCAAGTAATCTACCCACTATGTTTTGCTCCTTAGAGAGCAGTTCTAATGTAATCACTTGAACTTCCCCATCATGTCAGCAGCAGTAGGAGCTCTTGAAGAGCTCCTGGATGATGTTCTCTCCCAAAATGAAGCCTGTAGTCTTCAGCTTTTTCATCAGAATACTGATTCAACCAGTGCCCCTGCTGGGCAGAATAGTTCCTGTGTTTGCTGTGGTTTTGATGGTGAAGGTACAACCACAAGAAAACAGCGATGGAGGTTGGGTGTTTATCTGAGCACACCAGCAAGCAGAACATCTCCTGTAGGATTTATTGGAGCAGAGAACTGAGCAGTTTGTTGGCTGATATTTCTCTGCCATGGAATGCAGCTCATTCTCTCTAACACAGACACATTTACCTCCCAACTGTGTTTACACATCAGTTAATTTCTACTTGCGGCTGCCGCTGCTTATAAGGAAAACCAAGCAATTGTTCCTAACAATTCTCTAAAAATAAATGTGCCGCCTATACTGGGATAGTTAGAATTCTAAATAGTGCATTTCATGATCATTTATAATGCAACAGCCTTAATGAACAGTGCCAAATCAGTCTCAGTATTCTTGAACTACCCATCGCGTAGCTTCACTCTCTTTTTCCATTGCCTTTATGGAAAGAATAACAATAAATCCTGTTATATTTAGAAAATTCCTTTTTTATCCAGAATCAATCAAAAGGATTAACAGCCCTACACACAGTCCTCAAGCCCTCATTCTAGAAAAAGAAAACATCAGCCATGACAGGAATTAGAGCAATTACTGGAGCAGGATTTATCAGTATTTATTTTTGATGCAGATATCACAGAAGAACAGAGTAGGATGTAAAACATTCTGGGTCACAAGCAGAATTGTAGAAGAGAATTTGCTGAACTACTTAGCATAAATCACTGTTCTTGAAGAAAACTGACATGAGCTTTTTAATGACATGGATCAAAACCTCTCTTTTAAAGGCTTCTCTGAAAGGTAATAAGCTCAAAAGACATGACTCTAGTAGCAGTCTTTGGATATTGACTCAGTATGGATCTGTAGGTCAAACCATCCTCCAAGGCTCAACAGGACCACTTACTTCTGTTGGGAGAGACTCCAGCCTAGTCCCCTAACTAGCTCTGTGATAAAGGTTACATACTCTTCAGCATATTTGATGTGAGCTTTTCACTAGACCTGAAGCAATAGAATCCAGTGATGTGAGTTCTTCTTAAAAGAGATACTGGCTGAGAGGAATGAATGGCTGAAAGATATTGATGAACAGTGTTGGATGGCACAGTGTTTAATAAAAATGAGTCACACCTTGGCAGCTCTCAGGAATGACCCTACAAATAATTAGGAAATTAAACTTACTGGAAAAGAACCTGGTGCAGTCAATTCTTATTTTTCTTCTTTTATATTCAAGGATTTTTTTTTCAACAACACTAAAGTTCCCTTCAAAAGAACCCAAAACTATCAAAGTTAACCACTCCAAAAGTTACACAGTACTGCTGAAAATTTTCTTTTTCTTACTTGGTATTTTCTCTTTTCTCTATCAGTGACAGGTCTAGGATTCATCTGTTTGGTAGAGGACATCAAACATCTTTTCCAAGTTCCCTCAGGTACCAAACTGAATGAATGTCCAACTTATGAAGAATGTCCAACAAAGAAGTTATTTTTAAAATCTCTTAGAGTACAAGATTTAACCTTTTCTCTTCTCATTTTATAGTGATCTTGGAGGGGAGTGGAACAGCTTAAGAAGTTTACAATCATTTATAAAATGTATTGGCTTTGCATGGTAAGGTGTTGGTAGCAGGTGGCTTCTGAGAGAAGTTAAAGCTGAGCTACAACAAAATTGAAAGGCTGAATCAAAATTGAAAACCACCACATATTTGAAATGAAACATGTCATAGTTGTGCTATTTGAAAGCAACTTCTCAGGTTGACACACCAACCTGAGAAGTGTTATTCAGGTGTTTTTCTCTTTTGTACACATGCTCTTTTTTGCTCAGCTATAAACAATTATTACTTCCCAATACTCCATTTGGACATTTCAAATCAAAATGGCAGCTGGTCTGGACATCAGTTTAATCCAGAAGATCCATATCTTGAATGGGTGAATTTGTGCAGAAGAATTTTTAATCCTTGCTGGATTTCAACAGAAAACAAAGCATCACAAAGTGGAAGAGATGCTGAGAATTAATTGTCTAAACAGTGTAAAATCCCATCAGAGTACTGAGATTCCACTGCCTGCTGGTTTATTATTGAAGGCTATAAAAGACAAGAAAGCATTGACATAAACCACACTTTATTGATATTTGGTCTGTGGTGGCAACAGCAGAGCTGAAATTAAGGGGCAGCTCAGCACATTGTTTCATTCTCCCTTACTTGCATCTTACCTGTTGGTAATACACAGTTTGCTGAAATTCAGCTATCCTCCATCTGCTTATCTCAGAAGCTGAAGCACCAGAAATATTTATGTGTATGAAACATATGAATCATCATTACTAGTAAGCATCTGGCAATGCTAAAAGCAGAAACATTTAAAAAAATATGCACAGTAATCATTTACAACTAATACAAATGTGTGTGGAGGAAAAGGGCCTCATAAACAAATTCTAAATGCCTTTTTTTTCCTCCAGACTGAAAGAATCTTGGAAAATTAAGTGCCTCGATACATGTGCAAACAAGCATGGAGGAAAGACTTTCTAGCTTCCCATAGTTCAGAAAAGACTTTCATAAACACCACAGTTAAAACAGTGACTTCTGTATATATAAAATATTGTTTAACATAAACCAACAATAAACCAGTTTAAAAATCAATAGTAGCAGACAATGAAGAGCAGTTAACATTTCATGAGTGATGGAAGAAATACAAGTTTGTGTGTAGTAAGTGAGACAGCCACCATCCCTTCCATGCATTCTTTTCTGCTTGCATATTCATTTTCATATGTTCATGATGTATTACTTGCCTAGTTTTATAGTATAGACACGTATAGAAACACAGATTTTCCTTAGCAGTGTCAAATTCCATTAAACATAGGCTGTTTTTAGCTTTGTGACAGAAAAAGACATTAAGAAGTCAAGGATATGGCAGGTGATGGTTTGAACTGTATCCTGGACATGGGTGTACCAATGACTTCTGGAGTAAAGATCAAGACCCCACATGTAGAGCACCTGGAAGAAAACCAGCCTTATCCCCCTTTGCACCCTGCCACATTCTTGAAAGACACATGCACAATATATAGGAATTCATATAGGAAGTAAATACATCATTCCTGGTGAACCACTGCAGTGGCAACACTAATTCAATCCAGTGAAGCAGAAAAGTCCTGGGAGAAAACTGAGCTAAGATATCTGTATAAAAAGTTAAGCTTGTGGTACAGTGGCACAAAGAGCAGCAAAGAGTGATTAGTGGTAGGGGAACTCAATTAACTGAAACAAACAACTGATAGTGCAATTAAGGAGCACCCTGTAAATCATTACAAACCTCTTGTCATAGAGCATTTCTCCACAGTCCTGCTGCACTGGCCCTGCTCAGTCAGCTAAGAGTTAGGGCTAAGCTGCAATCCTGCTTTGATTGCTGTATTATGAACCACTAATGATAATGACTTGTGTACTTTCCCTAATTACCTTGAATAACAATGCACATTGCTAAGCCTCCATCTTACTAATATTTTTACATATGGATTATGTAAAAGGAAGAGTAAAGGAGGTCATACAGAAATACAGCCCCATATGCCCTGCACCACGTGCAGCTTACTGGTTTGCATTTGTACTTTTTGTACAAAAGACCAGCCCTCCAAGGAAAGGCACAAAGCTCCTTTATTACCAGGTCATTTAGCCAGAGTGCAACAAATGGTTATATTTTAAGTTTCAAATCCACTCAGACATCATTGGGAGGGAAACTAGATTTGCACTTCTTTGATTATAAGGTTTGCTTCTATTTAGAAGAGATAGGAAGAGAGAGAAGAAAAGATCTCATTTCAGTATTATTCAAAAAGGGAATAATAGAGAAAAAAAGAGATCAGTACAACAAAGCAGAATAGTGAGACTATGTGAGAAGGAGAGGATGTAAAAACAAAGTTGGTACAATTGTCTAGAGATAAGATTCCTTGAAACTTCACCATTATGTGCTTCCTTGCTGTTGTTTCACTAATTCTTCGTGATGAGATTGCTGTGTTAGCTGAGAATATTGGGCGTGTTTAGTCGCTCAAATTTCAGTAGAACTGCATGGGAGATTGGTAAGAGATGGAATTAAAATGTTGGTGCTGCTTTTTGTCATAGCCTTTCCAACAACATGAAAAATGTTAATGTAAAAAAAATCCTGCCATTGTTCATCTGAATTTCCTGGGGGGTTTTGGTTTTGGTTTGCTTTTCCTTTGAATCCTTATATGTCAAGAGAACTTTTTGGTACAAAGGCAGCAACTGCCCTCATGGTGGCTGGGCCATCACAGTCACCTGGAAAAAAAGGAACCACTGTTCCCCAACCTCCTTTCTGCCATGCTGAGATGCATAAGCAGCTTCTATCTGAAAGCACAACCACTGATGTGTCCTCCAGCCCTGACTGCTGCTAGTGAGCAGTGCCATACTGACCTCTCTGAAGAAATGCCATCTTTTCACACACTTTTCACAGTACAAACAGCTGTTTCCTACATTCCCTTGCTAAATGCATTTTTAAACCATGTTGGCAAAAATAATCTCTGAGGGAAATTTTCCTTCTGTGGCCCATTGGTCCTTGGCTTGGGTTTAGAGAAGCTGCTAACGAGGCTGGTGATTAGTGACAATTCTGATGACAGTACATGTGGTGGGAACATCTGGCTGGATGCTTTTGAACTGGAGGCAGACCCACCAGCCTGACCCACCACGTGCTACTGTGCAAATGGCTTTGTATTACAGAGACTGCTGGGTCATTTATCTTCATTAAGCAACCGTCCCTAAACCAAATAATTAATGACAACTGGTCTGGGAATGGCTGTGCAGAAATGTGAGTAACAGAATGAACAAATTCTAGTAAGAGGAAAAAGTGCAGGCTGGAGGAAAAAAGACCTGAGAACATTTTCCTCTCTGAAAGCTCTTGGGATCTTGAGGGGACATTTTAGTGTGGAATGAACTACTGGTATTTCTTGACCAAAGTGATGAGCCCAGTGGCTGTGTAAAGCTGTCTGAATGTGTGAAAATGACACAGCTGGTAGAGGAAGCCTGGCAGCTTTCCTGCCATCCCAGGCAAGGGCTGCACTTCCCTCTGATATTGCCAATAAATAGGAGAGCCACAGCTGGGATTCATACCTACAAGAGGAATAGGAGGAGGGTCTTCATGTGAAGTGTAGACAGGATTTATGTTTTTTCTTCTGAGTTTTCTGTGCATCCAGTCCCAAATTTCAGCCCATCCTAGCTGCCCACATTCCTGAGCCACCTGAATTAAATTTTCCCCATTCCTGGAAGCAGGTTATCACTTCCTAGGTACCTTGGCATTCAGTCAGTCTCTGTAAATAAAGTGTATAAGGCTCAGTCATGGGATGGTTGCCATGAGTTTCCCAGAATGAAATCTTCAGTGAGAAAAAGTTTACAGCTTCTATCTAAAAAGGACAAAATAGTAACAGAAGATTTAAAAAATACACTTTAAAAATCCAATGGACTCAAGGACCACAGCAGAAGGAAGCCTAGTAATGCAGCTCTGCATGCACGGGCCTCTGTTAAAACTTCCCCTAAACCCACTGGTGACCATAGAAAGAAAGGTGATTTCTGAAAGCTGGGGTTTAAGGTAAAAGTGGTCTCTTTTTACTCTTGTATTATGTTAATTCACACAAATACTTGAGAATTGAACTTTAAAAAATATTGGTGGGAATTACTGATGGGTCTTGTCAGTTGTACAGAGAGGATTTTTTTGTAATTTCTAACCAGCACTAAGACCCAGCACTAGAATTGCACTTTCACCTTCTGAGCCCACTGCTTGGCTAATCACTTTTCATTACTTCCTAGTCCTTTTGTAAAAAAATGGAGGAAAACCTCTGTTATTCTTCTTCAGCCTGTTCCGCAAAGAATAGCACATAAAATCTCTCTTCTCAGGGCTATGAAGAAATTTTAACTTTAAAATGACAAGATTCCTTTATCAGCAAATCCCAGCAATGTTCCAATTGGACTAGTGGGGGAGAAAGTTCTAACTCATTTAAAGTAGCCTTGACAAGTTTATAATGAGCTTGTATGAGGAAGCAACCTCAGGTCACAGAGGACTGGCCTTGATCCAATAAATATGTTTTGGTTCCAAGTTCTAAATGTGCTGAAGGCTGTTTTATATTTTAATGAAATTTAGTAATGTGTGAATGCCTTTTCTTCTGGTGTTTCAGTGATTTTAAAACATGAGTAGCATTCTGTGCTGAGTAAAAGTACAAGTATGTAACAGCAGAAGAAGCAGAAGTAAAAATGATAAGGAAGCAAAGAAATGAGATTTGGGCTTATTCAAATCTTAGTTCCTTAGATTTCGGCTCTATTTTTTATAGTAAAGATAACGTGCATTGACCAATGATTCACAGGCTGCTGGTGGACTACAAAACCACTCTAAAAGGCTCACAACTGCTCTAAGAAACAGTGTCACCTTCCTATAGCTAAGTCAAGAAGAAAAGTTACTCTCCCAGCAGGAGCCAAATCTGCTTCCTGGGATGCTCAGTCCTTCAGCACACATTTCTGGACACTTGGACAGGAAGGTCCCTGCAGGGTGGTTCCTGCACTGAGAGTTGATCACCCTGCAGTGCCACAGCCAGGTGTGCTCATCCTCACAAGTGCAATCCAGAGATCCCATTACCTGGAAGGGAGGGAGGAAGTCCCTCCTGTGTACTGAGTCTGGGTGATCACCTCCTGTAGTGGTGGTGGTGGTGCTTTGGTTTGCTACAATATATGGACAGAGGCTGGCGGGCAGCTCTGGTCTGGCCATCTCCACACACCAGCAAGGGATGGAATTCTGTTGGCACCTGATGGACAGAAACCAGCAATCCTATTCAAAGGCATCCCCTCCCATGAGGAAAAGGATCAGTGTGACCCTGCATGAGCCAATTCTCTTTATATGTGTGTGTAAAATACCAGCCATTGTGGAGGGCCTGTGAAAGCCCCCGGGCACAACCACAGTACTAATAATTTCTTTGCTATAAAAAGTGGTTGCTATGCATTCCTGCATAAAAATTCAGCACAGTTTTGTGAACTTCAGCCTGTTCCTGTTTCTCCAGTGAGCACCAAATGTCAGAATCTGGTCACTGATTCTCTGCTTGTAGGAGCAAAACGCTCAAGTAATAATGAGCAGGAAACCTGTAGGAATGCTCTCTGTTTTAGGAGGCTATGAAACAGATGGCCTGGTTATAGCATTGTTTCCCTCTGCAATAAAGGTTTTGCTCTAACTCTGTAAGCACAACTCATCTGTCTCAGCCACGGGGATCCTAGAGGCTTTGTCAGTTCAGTGTGTCTGTTTGGGGGCAAGACAGAAAAGTTGCTTGCCATGAAAAATTAATGTCCTTCAATACACTAAAAGAAGGAGGAAAAAAAGAGACACATGATAACCAAGGAAACAATGCTTTTTCATGCAGGACAGGAAGCAAAGCATAAAATAGGATATATGGGGAAAGAGGGCAGGCAGAGCCCCATCTTGTGGCAGAAAGTCCAATTCCTGTTCCTCCGGCTGTGGATGAGTCACCGTGTCCCAGTGACAACGTTGTGGGACATTGCTCTGTGCAGCTGGCCTTTAAATATTTAAATGTATTGGGCTACAAGAAAGATGTCTGTTCTTTGCCAAGCAGCTGCCTATAAACAGCTTTGTACACTAGTCTGCACTAGTGGAATCCGGAAGAGAACAGGAGGAATTGTGTCATTAACTTTTCCCTTTTTTTTATCAGAAAATAACTCCTTTGTGCTGGGCAGGCAGGGATGGGTCTGAGTCTAGAAAGGAGCTGAAGTGGTGCTGAGCTTTGCTGGTGTTTGTTTGCTCAGTTTGGGAGTTTGCTGTGGTTGGGGCAGGAATGCAGCTACATGCTGACTGCTGGCCGCTCTGTTGTTAAAGATAATTTCTCCAGCTCTCCCTTGCTGGAGAATTGGGTAATCCAGCCATCAAAACAGAGATTTCTTCAGGTAATTTCATCTCCCAGGACAGTCACCCCACTCAGCTAGCTGCAGGCAGACAGCAAACTATCAGCCAGTGACCAGCAGTTGCTGTTTTGGGTTTTTCATGGTCCCAGAGCTGCAGGAGTGCGATGTAGAAGTTTCTTCAATTTGTGTCCTGGCCCTCCTCTGCTAGGGTTTCCTTCTGTGGATTTACCCCACACAATCTGCTGCGTGTTGAAGAAGACAGGAGCAAAAACTTGCAGCTATGGATGTCTCAGTCATATCCATGGGACTGTGTGCAAGAAATCAGAGATGCATTCACCTTTTCTTCTAACAAAGATCCAGACCTTTACGTGATTTTGGCACATTGCACTGATTCCAACAGGAGCTGAACTTTCTCCTAAATTTTCCTGAGCACCATCAAATTCTGAAGTTTCATGACTGGCGACTTTCCTGACATAAAGATGGATTTGTCTGGGTACAGCTTACCTCTCTAAGAGTCTGGCTTAGGGCTCCAAAAAGATTGGAAATCATTACAAAGTTCTCTCCTGAGCCTTCTCTTGATTTCTCATCTCTGTTAATGAGCATTTCTACATGGAGAACATGTTCTCCCGTGTCATTTTGTTACCTTTGCATCTAACAATGAAGTAAATTGAGTACAGAAAAGAGTTTTGCATACTCATAAGTTTATTAGGAACTTTTGTCAAATCAGATGTTCCATTATGAACTTGATCCAGAATTTGCAGACTACCTGTGTGCATCCAGGTGTCCTTATAAAGAATTTCCTAGAAAGCACATTGATGAACCATTTTGTCCATTTATATTTCTAGCTCAGATAAGAATCTCTGGTGACTCACTTCTGCTTTCCTGTGAGTGAGAGTGCAGTGAAGAGCTGAACAGAACCCTTTACCTCCCACAGAGACCCATGCTCTGAACAAATGTGCCCACAGGTCACTTTTTAGCAGCCTTTGCCATGTGGCTTCTTCACATTCTCAGTTCAGTTCCTCAAGGATGGGCATTTGTAGCAGGAAGTTGAAGGGCTACTTATTAGAAAACTAGCAAGTGTGATATGGACCTGTCATGGAAAAAGCTCTCCTACACTGGGACATCTGTACCTAAGAAAATAATCTTTACTTCTTTCTGAAGAAATATTTTGTGGTGAATGCAGCAGCCATCACATCCTACATACACAAGCTTTTTTATTAACACTTTTTCCTATTGGAAGCATCCAATTATTGCCAGACTCTGCTACACTATGTGTGCTACAAGGAGGACTTGAGAGAAAGTACCTAAGGATCTTCAGACTGAGCACAAGAACAAATGAAAACAAGAAAATCAGGTTCATAGACAGAACCAGGAAAAGGATCCATATGTTTTAGCTTACAGACATCCATTGGGTCACACTCGTTTCCACCCCTTTCCTTCAGCCCAAGCTTTTTCTGCCCTATTGGATGTTCTTTGCCTGCCTGCAAAAGATGATGGCTCTGTAAGAGAAATAGCTGGACAAGAAACAAAATCATTAAGTAAAAACTGTAATTTATGATGGAATGGTTGATAGAAACACTAAAAGGGCATACAGTGAAAGATCAAATGGCATTGGGGAATCTTTGGATTTATGGGATGGCATGCTGGGGCAGTGGGAGGTGACATTTGAGCATGCCAGAATCTTATTTACCACAGAAAATATGCTGATACTTTTTTTGTGTCTAGAGAAGTGCCAACATCTCTCCTAGAAGCATCAAGGGACCTAGAGGGATCTTCACTGGTATAAAAGGAAAGCACAAATGCCAATATCATGAGCCAACTGTGGATAATTCCCTGTTTCTGGAAGAATGCAGAAATATTTTATTCAGTATTTTTCAAAGTTTTGAGTTGTCTGTTAACTGACTTTAAAAATACTTCACAAGGATTATTTTCAAAAGGTCAGGAAGTGGTATTAGTCAGGTTTGTTTTGCTGAGCATCCTTTGAAGGATGTTTTTCTACAGTAAACAAAAACTTGAGAAATCCTTAATTGGCAATTAAAAGTGGAGATCCCTATTTTTTAAAAAGGGCATTTAAAAAAACTCAAACTGATAAGGGGATAAAGTTTCAGCTTGGCTTACTAATGCTTTGTATAAGTTTGTTCTTGGTGTATTTCAATGTTTTATTTGTTAATGTTTTGCCCAGTACTCAGTTCTGGCTCCAGCTAAATTTTCTTTATAAGTAATATTATGCATTCTGTTTCTCCCCAGCTATTGTGCAGATGTTTTCTTTGCTGGCACTCAGTTGTTGGTGCACACATTTTGCTGCATTATGCAATGAAATTTCTCAAGAGCTTTAACTGAGAGAAGATCTTGCAATTTGTGGGAGTCAGGACACGTCACTGTCAGAGTGCTCTGAACTCTGGCCCTCAAAGGCAGAGCTGGGAGTCATTGCAGTAGATGCCAGCACCCAAATCTAAAAGGAATATTTTTCACCTTTCACAGTCAGACAGAAAACCCTATGGCAGCCAAACTCCCTTGCCTTTCCTGGTATCACTTCCCCACGAATCCCACAGCCTTCTCTGCACATCCTGTAACCTAAAAGAAGTTTCCTTGCCCCTCTCTGTCCCTCCCCACTTCTCACCACAGCTTTTTCTCTATTATCTGTGTATCCCTGCTCCTGCCTGTCGTCACTGCTGACCATGTATCTGAACACTTTCATTTTATTCCCCATGGACCAGCCTAGCACCACTCCTGTGATTCACACCACATCCTGCCTGCTGCTGAGTGCTGTTTAATTCTGTAAAGCTTTCCAAGTTACAAGCTACTATGCACTGTGTCATCTTGTATTGGCATCTTGAATCTTTATTAAAGTTGTTCTCAAATAATGTTTCAATAAATGAAATGTACCTGCTGAGTTGATATTTGCATATCAACATGATGAGCAATTAATGGGAAAGGAGATACAGTCAAAGGGAGTGATAGAGTAGCTTAGAAAGAAAGAAGAAGAGCCTTCCCACTATTTTTCTTTTTGCATTCAGAGATTTCAGTTCTTTTTGCTTGAGATTTCTCCCACATAATTGTCAAATTTAATTATTTAGAACACATGCCTAATAAAGCACTAAGACTAATTCCCTGGAAAGCTGTCAAACGTGTAAAAAGGAGTGGTGAGAAAAGCCCTGGAGGGATTCTGTTTAACATTACTGCAATTCAGAAAAAGATGTGTGCATCAATACTAAGGGCTTGGGTATTTGCATATGGCTGTAGATGTGCACACGTGTTTATACATGCATATGTAGTCATTTGCATAATAAACATCCCCCCCCCAAAAAAAAAAAAAGAAAAATAGCTGAAAACTGTCTCTTTTTACACAGAAAAAAAATTCCCCAGAATATCTAATTTCTGACTCTATGCATTGATACAAACAGTTGATGGAAAAATTAGAGCTGACTTATTTGTGATGAAGAAAGGTTGGTTTTCTGTGAGGATTCATTATGCTGGGGAAACTCAGATCCTTACAAATGCAGAGGCAACCAGTTACAAATGAAAATCAATAAGAGAGAATTACATCCACCTCCTGAAGAATTTGAGCCAGAGCATCTCATCTGAGACCCACTTTTTGGTTTCCAGGGACTTGGGAACAGGTGTTATCTCAAAGATGCTGCAAATAGAGATGAGGCCAAGGTCTGCTGCTCAGCCAAGGGAGGATAATGTGTTAAAGCATTGGTGCACTCCCTGGCAGCTTCCCTGTGTCCCCAGGAGCAACAGAGATCAGACAGAGTTAACCAGCTAGAGAAGGACAGTGTCAGGACTGAAAATAGCTGAGAAGCAGGAAAATGAGTGCTGGACAAGGAGTTTGAACTACCATCTCTAGTCCAGGTGTTCTCACTGGCCCTTGGTTCTTTGCTTGGGGATTAACACTTATTTACTTCATGAAGGTGCAGGAGAGGCAATTCAGCAGAGCTGTGCTGAAAGGAACTGCAGATGTGTCCTGAGTGACAGTGCAGGGGGCTCCCAGAAGCCAGACAGGGTCAAGAACTCAGCTGAAGGGCCTCAGAAGAGCGTGGACAGAGGAAACAGAAAAGGATGTTCTTCATCTCTGTTCTCCTTTCAGAGGGCACAAAGTTTGGTGAAGAGGGGCTTTCAAAGAACAGAGCCAATAAAGCAGCTACAAGCCCCCTCTGACCACTCACCCCCTCTTAAAATAATGAGATTTTCATCCACACAGAGCTGTCAAGATGGATGGAGAAGGGAAGATCTATAGTAGACATTATTTTTTATCCAAGAACACTCTGTGGTTTTAAAGGCCACAAGGCATGGTGAGCCTACTCATTAAGTGGCATGCTTGCCTCTTCCCTTGATTTTGTCATTTACTTCAAGATATCACAGACTGATCACATTATCTGTGCTATTCTTTCATCAATGACTTTTGTGTCTGCTCAGGTGTACGTTGTGCATATGCCTGAATGGGCATGTGCATGAGATTGAGGTGTCTGGGTTCTGGACATGTGGTTTTACACAATATATTGGTAAAGCCTCAGGCTTTAGGAAGAATAAAGCTGGGAGAATCAGCACAGATAGTAATAGCTTCTGCTGAGGGTGGTAATTTAGAGAGCAACCAGAAACTAAATCAGGTATGCTTAACTTTTTGCCAGTATAAAATAGTGATCCTGGTTGCTTGCTTTACTCAAGAGTATCCTGAAAGTTAGAACTGGGTAGAAGCAATTAATATTATACTTCTCAGATGTTGAGAAAATGTCTCTTGGGAACAATTTCTATTATTCAGAATAAAATTAGAGTCTGTAAGAGGCTCTGCCACCCAGTATTAAAACTATTCCACTCCCTAAATATTCCTTGATTTCACCGTTTCTGTGAGTACCTGAGAATGGATGGTAATTCCCCTGAAAAGAAACCTTAATAGCATAATTAAAGCTGCAGTGCATCCTTTCTGCTCCAGTTTTGAACTTCAGGGGAGCTCAGTGCTGTAATCTCCCTTCTTGGATGATAGATATGTCTCCCACTGAGTTACTGCTGATTCTGAAATGCATCATCTGCTGTTATTCCAGATCTGCTCCTTCTCTTCCCTCTGATTGCAATTTTGCTGCAGCACCTCAGGACGTACTGTCCCAACACCATCCCATCCTAAATAAACAACTACAAACCAGAAGGAATATCTCTCTGCTGTTGTAAATCTAAGCTAAACTAATCTAATCTAAAACTAAGTCATGTTTAGTTTATGTTCTCAGCCTGGCCAGGCTACATGGTCTCAAACCAGCCATAGTTTGAGCCTTTCTGAAGTTTCAAAGGGGACAATTTCCTTTTTCTTCTCTCCTCTGTCTTAATACCTGAACTGAGATTTCCAGAGGTATTGCAGCAAGAAAAAAAAAGGAAAAGGTGGTCCACCCTGACCTGAAACAATTCTTGCAGGGGTTGCTGCTGACAGGCCTATAGCTGACCTTGGCCATATGATGGATTGCTCCAAACCATCCGTAGCATCCCAGGGAAGATGCACAGACATTTCCTCACACACCTCCTTCAAATCATTCATCAAAGTGTGGATTACACAATGGGGCAAGAGCTCAGGTCTTGTTGATCTTCCCAAGCTGCTTTTGCTTAGCAAAAAGTACAAAGAGATAAGTTATACCTGTATTGTTTGCGTGATATAAACAAATTACATTGTGGGTCAGATGATGTACAGAAGCTGTCCCATTACCTTGACAGGCTGTAACGAGTGTCTGGTGGTTTTGGAAAGGAAAACAATGACACAGTATTTTTGTTCAGTTAGAAAGTTTGGGTTGTTTTATAATGAAGTGCAGAGAGCTATGAAGTCATGCTGTAGTAACCAGAAGACCAAGCAGGATAAGTGCTGAGTTAAGCACAGCAGAAGTCTTCTGGGTAGCCAGCAAGAGTTATATCCTAATGTGGGTGAGAGATGCTTAGGAAGTGAATATGCAAAAGAGCTGCAATAAAGTAGGAAAGGCAAGCCTGAGGGGGTGGCTGTTTTCCACAGGACAGTATTTCTAGGTGTCAGAGCACCCCACATCTGGCTGCTTGTGTGCAGGTAAATAAGGCACAGAACTGCTTTGATGTTGGAAATACGCCGAAATTTTAACTCTGTTTCCTTATTTTTGCTTAAGCAAGCCTGTGGCTTTCCCTAATAATCTTTGTGTGACTGATCAGAAGGAAACCAAGCAGAGATAAAGAGTGGAAATTGTGCTATTTAATTTCAGTGTTATCTGATGCCTGTGATCCTGGTCTCCCATAATGCTGGTTATTGATACAAAACCAGTCAATTCTTCTCTGTCAAGGAAGCTAAAGCAGGTTTGCATTCTGTCCAAATCCCCCATTAAAAATTACTGTTAGGAGAGAGACATTTACCTCTGTCCTGGGGGTACAGTCATTAGGAGAACAATTAACAAAAGCAATCCCTCTCCTCGCTGAGCAGTGCAAGGTGGCTTCACCAGACAGCCAAGGAGGGGGGTGAAGTGTCTAACTAGTCATGTGTAGTGCCATAGGGTTTGTACCCAAAAGAATTGCCTGGGATTTGGGATGCACATTACCCAGAAAAAATTAATTCAAACATTTCTGAAATAGTTATTCAGGTGTCTTGAGTTTCACAGAGTCTGCAGGCAGCTGAACATGAGGTGTTGCAAGCTAAGAACAGCTGTTGCTCTAATTTATACCTCAGGGCCTTTTTCCTGCTCAATGTCTGTTGAAATGGAGTGGGCCTAAGGGGAATGTAAATTCATCTTATTTTTGCCCTCACTTTAGTCTGTTCTCCTGGAGTGTAGCATGATACACTCTGTATTTTCCTGTGAATTTCTTTCTGATGATCTCCTCAAAATGCATTTTTTTATTACTGTTTTAACTCATGGTCTATAGTTGACTCCTACTGTCCAGTGTGGGAGAATGCAGTGAAACTCATTTGCCCTCCTAATGTTTATGTAGGAGGAAAAAAATGGACTCTTAAATTCCCCTGGAATTAAATGCTTGTTTTCTCTGAATCTCACCGAAACGAAAGGGACCCAATTTATTTTATAAAGCTGTCTTTAGCTTCTTGTAAGAGCTAGTGATAGAGACTTGAGCTGGGCCTGAAGGATAGCAAGGAATATGTTAAAAGGTCTAACATCCTTTCACTATGAACTAGTGGCTCTTTCAATGAACATGTCTTCCCCTCAAATACATGTTCCACTGACAAAATTAGACCATGCCCCTGAATTAAAAACTCTTTGGGGCAATTAGGCAGTCTTACCCTTAATACCTCCTCTTTTATTGAGATTGCATGCGACTTTCTCATTCTGTGTTGGCTATATTTTAGCTTGGGATTTAAAGTTCTTCCTGGGAATCAGTCACTGCAATACACTGGGCTAATATCAAGGATGCTGTAATTCTCACTCACAATGCAAAATTCAAAGGCTTTATTAATATTTTGCAGTATTCTTGCATATGTCTCATTATGCCTATAGCTACACTCCTGTTTAGCATATGTACCAGTGACATGGAAATAAACTTAGTTACAGAAACAGAGTTGCACCCAGTGCCTTCCAAAAATAGCTAAATATTCTTTATCTTCTTTATAGATTCTGGAAGCTGTCAATATATATGACATTGTATATGACTAATGTGCATTACTCATAAAGCTACTCATAGGAAATGTGATGGGGCCAAAATGAATCCATGGGAATATTTTTTATACCACTGAAATTGAGGTACTTTGACTCATTTTAATTTCCACTCTAAAGAGGAAAGAGCACAATTCTAAGAAGGTGACATGGTCTCTTAAAATTTCTGAAGCTTTATTTATTTGTTTGGAAGTGACTGTTTGCCTACTTTGCTGGCTTTTTCCTGTAGATAAATATTTAATATTTCAAATAGCAATAAGGAAATAAAGGATTTGAGGTTTTGTTGGAATAAATGTTTCTGAAGACCCCACACAATCCACTCTTGCTCTTCTTGGCCACTGGGTAGAGCTCTCCATCATGGAAAATTGCAAAATTTTCAGAGGTGTTTCTCACCTGACAGAAACCCATTCTCTTTTCAGCTCCTGACACAATAGCAGGTTTTTCTTTCTCTCTCTTATAGAGCCATCAGGTTTCTAAACTCTTTATTCTTGGTAATATTACTGACCTTTCTTCACATTCCCCATTTCAGTTAGCATGGTTAAAATTTCATCCCTTTACTCTCAGGGTTTCTCTTCTCTTGAAGTCAAAGATAATACTGAAAGGCATTTTTTGGCCTAATCTCACCAGCTGAAAAAAATACTTTGTAGAGGCAGAGCCAGGGGACTCAATTGACCATGAGATTTGACTTCTGTGGGTTAAATCTAATGTTTTTTTCTTAATTCCCTTCTGATCCTGGCCAAGATTCCATATCTGACTTCACCCTGCTCATTTGCTGCAAGAGGGGCTTTGAGTGTCTCTATTTAGCAACTATTTTTTTTAGAATTCAAATCATATTTGGGTCTCAGAGACTATTTAGAGGGGTTTAAAAGGAAGCAGACTTCTAGCTTAGGGGAATGTGCTTCTTAACACTGTGCTTTTGACTTTTCATTATTTCTTGTTTTCCTGACAATAATACTATCAATACCAAGTCAAAGGGAATTCCCTGGTTGAACTTTTTTTTTTCACAGACTTCTTATCTGTCTGAACATTCATCTGCCCAGAGCTTAGATCCTACCCTAAAGTTTTATAACATTTGTTTTTATCAGACAGAGATTTTCTTTTGAATATTCTTCCTTTTCTCTGTTAAAGAAGACTGATTTTCATGTATAGCACTTGCTTTTATCAGATAGAAGGGGTTTTGAAAATTATTCTTTTTTTGTGTTAAAAAAAGAGATATTTCATGTAAATTTCATACTGCAGAGTCCTATGGTAGCTGCAGAGTTAGCCTGGGATTCATGGCTGAAATCAAAAGTGGTAAAAGAAGGAAAGAACTCTAATGCAGAGGTATAACAGCTGAGTTGCTTCGTCATGGGTTTAATGCCAGATTTTTTTTTCAGAGTTTGCCCTAAGGACATCAGTAACATTATGGTGTTTAGAGCATTTTCCTATGTGATTTTGGGTATAGGTACTATAGTAACTTTCATGCCCTGTGAGTTCATTCAGCTCTGGATTGATCTTTTTTGGATCTGTATGAATTGAAAATGAAACAGAGTCTACATGATGATCAAAAGGGTTGAGCAGTTGTCTGGTTTGTGCAGCAGGTGCATTTTTTAACCTTTTGAAAGCCAATAAAATATAACAAGGCCATTTGTCTGAGCAAGTGCCCCTGACATTGTGGCAGGACTTCCCAGACCTTCACACACTGTAAGTAATGCATCCTTTAACACAAAATAAATGAATCAAGTGGGCTGCATCTTGTTGGTCCACAAGAGCCTGTTGTTAGTCCCTGACACTTCAATCTCTGGATGTTTATAACACTGACAGCAAGCTGCTCCTTGATGCCTGTGCTTTGTCACTTGCATATGAAATAAATATTGCTTTCCTGCTGTATCATTTATGCTTCAGAGGCTAAAACTCTAGAAAAGAAACACAACTAAGTCATCTTTGAATTTTAGTGAAATGCTTTAGCACATCACACCCTGTACACTCTGCTAAGCCCTTCCAAACAGCCAGTAGGAGATGTGACAGAATTAAGTTTGTGCCTGCTGCCCTCTGTCACAGTTTGGCTGCTAAAACAAAAGCTGCTCCCATCACCACACTTAAGCTCTGTTAGAGATGTTTGTCACCTCAGGAGGCAAACACAGATTGTGTTGGGAGTGTTACTGCCTGGCTCACAGTGTCAGGTCACTCTCTGCTCTAACCAATCTGAACATGACAAGTCTCTTAGACCTTTCATAAATATTTTATTTAAGACTCATACTGAAAAGGTATTCATAAGGAATTAATTTATTCATTTTCTTAAGATACAGCAAATGATTCAAGCAAATAGTTATTTAACCAACCTGACTCTGCATCACACAGCTTCTTTGCTGATACAAAATGACATAGCTATTTTTATTCAGTGGAGGTATACTAATTTATATTTTTGGAGAATCTGGCCATATTTTCTTATTGTGCTAAGGTTATCTATGTTGATGAATATCCTCTGCTGCAAAGATCATTTACTCTGTATGGAAATCAGCTCAGAAACATGCTAGGTCATATTATTCCCAACTGTTGTTGTAAAATACAATCAGAAATGCAGAAACCATCTCTGTTTCAGGAAGGTGAAAGAGCAAAACAGAAGATCAGAGACATACTAAAATATCTAGAAGGTGTCATCTTTCTTAAAATGCATGTTTTACTGGAACTTGATTTTAAAATGAGTGATATATCTTTGTATATTTCAGATATAAATTACATTTACATGTAAATGAATGAATGAATTTTTTCCTTTTCCCTCAACATTTTAATGGAAAATTTATTTTAAAAAAATTATTAAGAACTCTTACTAAAAGAAAGAGTACTAGTAAACTTTCACTAACATAGAAATTGTGGATATTTTTAGATTTATTCCTTAACCTAAAGCTTAGATTTCTATGTTTGAACATGTATAACAATAAAAATAATGATAATAGCTGATTGTTGTAGCTGACCAGCTCAAAGAAAATTTAAGAAAATTTGGAATATTTTAGTCACATGCATGAGCAGTCTGTCCTAGTACAGTTATTTTTGATTAAAAAAAAAAAAGAGTTATAGTTCAATTTTGGATGAAATAAAGTCAAGCATTTCAAAATACTTTCATGGACAGTTTTAGAAGCCGGCACAAATGACAAAAATATCAATTATGTGTACCATGTAAGGGGGATAGGAAAACTGACCTCCAGCTTTTCCTGCATTTGGGTAGCATTTTCAAGAGGGTAGGAAGGTAAATGGATTGAGGTCATCTGTGGAAGAGATACACTTGAGTAGAAAAATCATTATATCAGGTGTATGAATTTCCAGCCCTCATTTCTTTAACTCTCAATTGATCTCTGGCCTTGCTTGAGTCTCTCTCACCCAAGAGAGAAGGGTCTTTCAAAGTTCCATGGACTCAGTTTCCCCCAGGCTGGTTCCTTCAACAGGAGAAGCTGCATGAATACACAGAGTGTGGAGTGGGGCCTTCAGAAAGAAGTCAACAACAAGAAAAGGTGATGAGGGAGTTTTGTGCAGGTTATCCAGACTCCATGGGAAATAGCAACATTTACACTTGAGCATTGCTCTGTGTCTCTCAGCTGGAGGGTTCTTTTGTTCTCTTTTATTTCTGTGATCAATACTGAATTGCTGTCAGAAACTTTGAGGCATCAGATAACCCTGAGTCCAGGACCCACTGTTGCTATAGTTAAGCAGGGATTTTTTCAGTTTGCTGTAAGAAATCAGGTTTTTCAAGTTATTTCTTTTCAGTTTGTTAGAAATGTCTTTCTTTTTTCCTCCTCTGCAGCTAAAAGACTTTTTCCCTGGCTCACAGCAAGGAACTTCTCTTGGGAAGGCTCTAATTTCTCCTGTTCTCATCTGGCCATCCCAGCCACTCAGATGGATCCTCTGCTTCTCACTGCTTGGATGGTTCAGCTGCTACCCTACAGACTGAAGAAAGTTAAAACTTCTCTTCATTCACTTCAAAATAATCATACATAAACAGCAATGCTCCCTCAGCATTGGAGCCAAGGTGAGGGAATTTCAAAGGGGCCTTCAAAAGTGTTTACACTTTTCACCACTCATGACCCAAACTCTCAAAAGGTTGGGGCTCAATATAACAAGGATGTGCTTGTATCTCATTCAAAAAGACATCCCTTTATCTGCTAGGAAAGCTTTTTCTTCTCCAACAAGTTCCCATTTTCTTGACAAATAAAGGGTTAAGCCTGAAAAGAATAGATGTTCCTCATTTAAATGTCATTTTCTCTGGTAAGCTCTGCCTGGTTTGGTTCTTGTCCCTCCTAAAGAAATTCGAGCTCTTCCCAGTAGTGTCAGCATTCTGAGCCCGAAGACACATCTTCAGGAGTACTGAAGGAAAGCTGTGAAAAGCCTCACAAAGGCTACAAAGCAGCAGATTTGGTGCCTGGAGAGAGAAACTCACTAAGTCCCAAGGCTTGTTAGCAAGCAAGGACCCAATATTTTCTATCCATCCTTCTGCCTGAGCGACAGAAGCAATCATCTGGCACATGTTTACAGGGCATGAAATAACAACATGGCTGTGACATCTCAGGTCAGATCCCTTCTGCTGCTGAGCCTTCAAGAGGTGGGGGGAAGGTTGGGAGCAACGTGCACACATGTGCAGATCATTTTCTCCCATGCTTAGGGTTTGATATAACTGCATTAGCACCTGCTGAATGGAAAACTGAATTCTCCCTGCCACTTGAGTGACAAAGCTGCCAAAACAGTGCTGAATATTTCTTTCAAGGCTGATAAAGTAATCTATCAGTGCTGGTCACCACTGAGTCTCTGGGAAACCTTCAAATGCAATTTTCCCTGTGTAGGGTTGTACTTATTCTGATTTTCAATGAATTGCATCAGCGTGAAACCACCCAAAGAGGACACACAAGGAAAGAAAAAGACTTAACTGGGGTGTTTCTGATTGACTGTGTAGTTCAATATTGTGCTGTGAGCTGCATTATCAGTTAAGCTCATCCTTTTCACAGGGAGTGGGATACTCTGGAGGCAAAGCAAGTTATCTAAGCTATATAAGGGACAATAAAATTATGAAGACTGGTTGACATGGATGAGACAGAGTAAACCACCAGCTGGAAATCTAGATACTGGCATTTATTTAAGAACAAGTCATACCAGAGCTTTTAAAATTAGAATTTACTTGATTACCTCACACCTACACTCCCTGTGCCCCTGCACTGCACTCACCAGGTCTCAAGTTCCCTTCCCACTGGGAGCTGGCACCACCAGCCCTGGCCACTGCCTGTCCCTCAGCAGTTATCTTCCTGTTCTCCATGATCCCCACATCTGACATCTTTTCCCCAGCAGGATCTTCACCTTCTTCTTTCTGGTCTCACTTCCTCCTTTGGACATCACTTCTTTTTGGACATCACTTCTTTTTGGGAAGCCCTTTTTTGGAGTCTCTTTTTGCCCACTGCTTTCCTAACATAAACAGTCAGCATGTTGAACAGTAGACTACAGTGGATGAACAGCAAAATCATTTAGTCTTGGTCATCCACCCTCTCACACATGCACAGCCAGTCATCTGCTGCCAGTTGGCATTGATTGTAAAAAGTGGTTTTTTTCCTATTACAGTTTCAGATGGTGAAAATCAAACTCTCAGAGTCAGCAGAGCTGTTCTGATATCTGTGAGTTGTCTGGCCCTGAGAGTCCTTGCCCAAATTCTACAGGCAGAAAAGGGGACTTCAAGATTTTCAGGGATCTTTATTTATCAGAAACTAATCCTAGAGTTGGGAAAGTAATTTTCTTACTTGCTTGAATATTTGTGTGGCTGCTTTACAACAGGAACATGATTTTTCTCATTAAAATCTTGTGTACAGCATTGTACAAGCATTGTGTAAACCCTTCATATAAAGAAGATTTACTACTTTTCCTCTTAATTTTCCTTGTTTAATTCAAGTTCCTGTGTGATTATTTAATGCAGGGGTTTGCCACTGAGGACAATTTGAAATGCAATGCTTGCTGCTCCCTCAGCAATGAGGGTAGCTAAATGAATTCCAAGCTGCAACAAGTTTGAGTGCTCTGCTCCATTTCATATTGATGCAGAAAACAACAGTACAGGGAGGGCAGGGACTGAACGAGGGGGACAACTTCCCAAGTAACCTTGTCATGTATATATAGGTATTTAAACACACACACACACACACACACACACAGACATATACATATTACATGTATGTGTACCTTGCTGCCTTCTATATTAATTTTCAATAAGCTCAGCTTCTGATATTTCTGATATCTCCCCCTTCAGAACTTTTTTTTTCCTGTGGAGAATTAAACCACTAAAATGCAATGGCAAAATGATATTTGCGTGTCTGATCTCAAACTTTGGCAAGTTTTGTTTCTTATCTCTTGCTTCACACTTCTTCCTCAGGCAGTTTCACAGATTTGATAGAAAGAATTATGATGAGCCTTCACGGGTCTTTGCCTTATACTGCATATCATCAGTAAAATGAATCCTTTGGAAAATAATTTTAGAAAATTATGAGATAATGGTCTTTCAAAGACACCTCTGTATATGTGTGCAGACAGAGCTGAATTCCAGCACTAAATGCATGCTCTTTGGTCCAAGATATTCAGAACCACCTCAGATGTATTTGTGCCTTAAAGTACATTGCCTGCCCTTGGCAAACTTCAGGTGAGAGCAGGCTCAGCTGAGCAGCACAGGCTAAACTCTGAGGGCCTCTGTCTGGTAATAGTCTAGGAAAATCTATGATTTGCCATTTTTGAAGGATGTGAGCCAAAATTTTAAGTTTCTCTATGCTTATGTAAATTCAGCCTCCCCTTTCAGGGATGCTTATTTGCTTTGTCCCTGGGATAGCACTCAGGGTAACTGAGGCTCAGAAGATATTTGGGATGCAGGATGGAGCTGCTGGCTTGCAGGTTGTGGATTTCCCTTTCCAGAGACACACAAGTGACAAGAAATGGAAATTTATTAGGAAAATCTCCTTGTGCAACAGATAGATGACACATACTGAGGCAGGATGGCAGGTTAATGAAAAATAGGACCTGGAAGTTTTTAGCAGCTATGGTAAA
The DNA here is from genome assembly GCF_012460135.2 of Molothrus ater. Classification (NCBI taxonomy): domain Eukaryota; kingdom Metazoa; phylum Chordata; class Aves; order Passeriformes; family Icteridae; genus Molothrus; species Molothrus ater. The sequence goes on from NC_050485.2 coordinate 24,875,786, forward strand.
GTAGGGAAGCCAGGCTGCAGTGTCTGTTTGTAGTTTGAGCCTTTTATGATTCTGAAGTACTTTAGAGAGCAAAAGCCAACTCTGTGCATGTAGAAGCAACCTTATCTCACATTTCTATGGACAATGCATTTGTTTAGTTGGTGCTTCTATTCTGTTCCCTGAAATGGGGGCAGCCCCTAAGCTGTCCCTTTCCTCTGGAGGCAGAAATTGCTCAGAAGATGCTTTACCCATTTCTAAATTTTAATAAATAAATAGATAATAAATAACTCTAGATGGAACATCTGAACCTTTGGTAGTATTGAGTTTCTGCCTCTGCAGAACCATGGTGAAGTGCAAGAAACTGCTCCCTCCAAAGACTATTTAATGTCCCAGCTCACAGGTGGGGGGAATCATCCCTGCTCCTTTTCCATCATAAGAAAACCTTCCAGTAACTGCTCTTTTTAGCCTCTGAGTCAGCTGCCTAAATGTTTAGATTCAGAAGTTTGGAGTTGTATCTTTGGAAGCAATCAGGAAAAACCTGGCTTTATATGTGAGAATTCTGCAGGAAAGGGTGTTTTTTTTCCTGAGCTGAGGCATGAGGTAGAACAGAGGTCTCCAGCCTCCCTCTCTGAACCACAGTCACATCACATAAAGTCTTTCCTCTTTCATAAAATCATCGAGGAAAAAGCAAGCTGGTGAATGTGGGTGGGACATATAAACTGATACAATCCTTTAGGTAAGAACAGACCTCAGATCATTGAGTCCAATCACTAAACCATCTCCCTAAGTGCCACACCTACACATATGAAATACCTCCAGGGATGGTGATTTAACCACTGCTTTGAGAATCCTGTTCCAGGGCTTGACAGCCCTTTCTGTAAAGACATGTTTCCTAATATCCAATCTCAACCTCCCCTGACACAACTGAAGCCATTTTGCCTTGACCTCTCCCTTGTTACCTGGGAGAAGAGAGTGAACCCCACCTGTCTGAAACCTTCTTTCAGGGAGTTGTAGGGAGTGATAAGGTCACTCCTGAACCTCCTTTTCTCCAGGCTAAACACCCCCAGCTCTCTCAGCCACTACTCATCAGATTTGTGCTCCAGACCCTCCACCACCTCCATAGCTCTTTGGTAAGTAAGCACATGGAGTTTGCAATATTTAGTAGCAGCAAGGGGTGGCTTTTTGCTCTCATCAGAGACACACTGACAGTAGAGCTCTCCTCTGCATCCTGCTGAGGCACGGGGGCCATCCTGTAGCCCACTGGCTTGTCACTGCTGACACCTGCAGCAGCCCTGGGCTTTGGGAGGGTTTGCTGCTCTGCCTCCTGACCTCTGTGTGTGAGGGATCTGAGATGATCACAGCCTGCAGAAACACAGCCACAGGCAGAAACAGAGCATATCAGCAGCTCTGGCTGTTCTGAGCTGGAGATGGGCAGGTGATGAATCGATGCAGGCAGAGAGGCACCGTGGCAGCAGCAGAGCACTGCGTGCAGCAAGGGGCTGGGCTCTGCCTCCCCGTCTGATTTGTGCCAGCAGGCTACAGCTGAGCTCAAAGTGCTGTTCACATGGATGGGAAAACAAGTATTATCAGAGGACATATCCAAAAGATACCTTCTGGGAAAAAAAAAGTTGAAGGATAAGAAGCTTTGCCTAGATGTGGTCTCCAGCTTCTGACCTACCCTCCTCTCTGGACCCCAAGTGTCTGTCTGGACAGGGGGAGAGAGAAAAGGACCAGCTGCATCTCAGGGCCACAGCTCAGCTTGACCTCATGCTCTTAAATTCACATTAAATCCTGTACCAGCTCTGCTGCTGACTCTCTGTGCCAAAACAGACAGGAGTAAATATCACCAATAACCTGTTCCAGGCAGGAAGTCAAGGAAATTCCAAGCAGGGTGTCAGCAGAGATGAGAAGAGAGACCACTGCTCATTGAGTCCAAACTTAGCACTGACCCACACACCCAGGCTAGCAGAGAGTTAGAGAAGACAGAGATATGTGGACCTTTAAAGATCATCCTAAAGTAATTTTAATAAAAAGGTCAGTCAAAAGCTTCAGTCTCTCCCAGCGCTGAACAAAACTTCCTGCCAGGCAGCTTTTCCTCATGCCTAGGGAACACTCTAATCTAACTCTCTGCAGCAGCCTGTTAAGCACATTTGAAGGATGAAATGCTGTCCTCAGTCTTCCCTGCTAATCCCAGTTATTCCAGCCTTTCCTATATTTTAGATCTCTGATGAGCCCCCTTTTATTTGTAGTGTTTCTCCAGTTTTCCCTGGTTTTTAAACTGTGGTGTTCAACTGGATATATTCCAGTTGTATTTTTAACAACTACAGCAGAATGATACATACCTGTATGTCCACAGCTGAGCACCCTTCATGCATATTGATATTTATAGTTTACATAAATCAAGTTGCTTTTCTGCAGAAGGATGCAAGTGTTCCTTATTTTGCAGCTTTTGCAGTTCATTATTCCTGTGCACGTCTTCTTCAATTTATTTTCCAAATCAGCTCATTTAAGATGACTTTTATATTCGTGTTCTGATACTGTGCTAAAACTCCATCCCAGCTACAACTCCATCATTTAGGTTTTTCAAGCCAGTGCAGTTTTTCAAATAATAATTTGAGGGAAAAAGACACAGTGAATTATTTGCAGGTGTTACGAGATTGTGCCCTAGCACAAGGGGCATTGGAAGAGAAAGTAAAAATGATATTTTTAAGATGCAATATCAAAAATCAGTTATCATTGATGAAAAGGGAGTGAGCTTTCAGTGCTGAATAAGACCTAAGGTGGAGAGGAGCAGGCAGGCTGAGCCCTAACACAACTGTGTTTTAATGTGAGAAGGACTTGAAAAATACAGAGAAAAGATGAGGTGGAAACAGCAACAGGCTATGGAAACATCCTGTATCTGTGTATTTTGGGACTTAAACTCGAGGAAATTACATGGACCTTTAGATGATGAGTGTGCCTGTGAAAGTGTGCACTTTCCATGCTTGCACTTGGATAGTTTATTTGCTTACTGACTGATTTTGGGATTGAAATGGGATCACTGGGATAACTGAGTTGTGCTGATTCTGCTGAGATTCATGGTTGTACTCCTAAATATTGAGAATTTTGTCATGCTTAAAGAGTAGAATGTAGTGTTAAGCAGGATTGGATATGATGGTCAAGGATAGTGTATTGATGATCTTGTAAATCTAAAATCAGAAGTATAAATGATGAGTAGTGCAGACTGCAAGGACAGATAATGTACTCAAATCAAAATCACCTCTTCCACTATCATGCTTTGAAATTTAATTTTTGAACAGGAATTAATATATCAGTCATCTTCAGAACAGCTTTCTATGGTAAGCCAAACTGGCCTTTGCAAGCAAAGAAATGTTGATAATTCTGAGAAACGCAATTGGAAAAGATGTGGCCAACCTCCTCTGTGGCCATGCTCTCATCAGAGGAGGGGTTTGCTTTGACTGTTTTTGCTAACAGAATGTGTCTCATTTCAACTGATGGTTGCCTTTTTCTCTGTGAAGGTTGTGTGTGGCATGGATGCTGGTAAATCATCCAGATAAATGGCATAAATAGAATTATTCTGGTTTCACTGGGTTAACAATGACTTTACAGCACATTAGCCTCATTTATTGTCTCGTGTTATTTTAGCCTTAATATGAAGTGCACAACAGGAGTTAATGACCAATGGATGTAGTAAATTCCATCAGGATTGGACTTTGGAGTCAGCAAATTACAAATATCAGAGACTGTTTCCTGCATTTTATTTGCATCTGAGTATTGGACTGACACCAGCTCTTCCCAGACACTGCTTGGTTTTCCTCAAGGTGTTTTCCTTGCCTAAACTAAAATATCCTGAAATATGGATTGTGAAGGGATGATGAATGTACAGATCTCCTCTTCCAGCACCTGTAAAAAGCTGTGCTTAACTTTAGGACCTTTCTGTTCTCTCATCTTCCCCTGGAAAAAAACAAAAACAAAAACAACACTTTTAAAAAATTGTTATTCTGAATCAATTTTTTAAATGGTTGAAAAGGATTTTTGAAATGGATTCTCTGGGCAACGTGTGCCAAGGCCTCACCACCCTTACAGGGAAAAATTTCTTCCCAATATCCCATCTAACCTCAGTGTGAAGCCATTCCTCCTTGCCTTGCTACTCAGGCCCTTGTCCAAGGTCCCTCTCCAGCTCTCCTGGGGCCCCTGCAGGTATGAAAGGGGTTCCAAGTTCTCCCCAGAGCCTTTTCTTCTCCAGGCTGAACACCCTCATTGTGTAAAAACCATCATACTTCAGAACTTAAAAGGAAACTCAGGAAATCTGTGGTATTATGATGAGTACCTGGTCTGGTAAGGAGTTCTGCATATCATATCTCTTTTGGGTTCAGTTTCTTCCTTTGAAAAGCAAAGGCATTTTGTTACTGATCTCTTTTATAAAGAGCTCAAGAACTGAAAATTATTAATACATAAAAATATCCCTATCTTTGGCTAAAAAAAATAGTACGAAGAGTTGAGCCGGTAGGTATTGTTCCAACTAGCAATTTACATCTCATTATCTTCTAGAATATTAACTTTCATCACATTGTGGATTCTCCTTACACTGTTTCCTTTCATACTTAGGTTGACTGTAATATGAAATCACAGGAAAAATCTCTCTTGTTCAGTTCAAATTAATTGCGCTGTAGTTGAGGGATTTTGATAAATTGATACTTCACCCCCATCATCTTTGGACCTGAAGAGGATGGAAGAAAGAAAGATGAGATTTTATCCTAATATTTTGCTTTGAAAATGAGAAAGTGTATGTAATTATTTTCTTCTGCTGTATATGATTCTGTGAAGGCAAAACATGAAGGGCTGCGCTGCTGATGGTTGGGCCCATGGGGTGATAGGGCCTTTCCCTCAGAATGTGTCAATTCTCCTTCCAGTGAATCCTGATGGTATGTCTGGGGGAAAAGGATGCAGGTTCTCATGCTGGCCTACCCTGGCAGTCCTACAGAGCCCCAGCTATCCATGGTTTGTGGATTGTGTCTCTGTCTGGGTTATTTTCCTCGCACAGGCCTGGCCTCCATCACACACAGATCGTGCTGATCACTGGATCAGCAAGACAGGAGGTGACTGCCTTGGACCCCTCCCCAAAATAAGCATTTAAGCCCATGGTCAGCAGCAAAAAAATGTTCATCTTTTCAAATGGATCCTCCTTGTGCCTTTGCAGGGAACTCTGTCAAGTTTGATGTACTGCTTTTGGGCTCAACCCAATAAGAACCAAGCCCACCACTGAAGATGCTGAGGGCAGACTCACAGGAGCCAGCTTTAGGCTCACTAAAACCTGGACTTTGTAAAAGGAAAAGACTGCCACAATCCCTCTTTCCTAATTTTAATGACCAAATATACCTGATGGAAATCACAACAGTTCAACTGATTCAAAATAACCTTAGTGATTTAGCACATTGGCCTTATGCTTCTTTGAAAGTCTTTTTTTAAGGAACAAGTTCGATCTCCCCTGTTTCTGTTTCCTTGTAATTCTTTAATTTGGCTTGATGCAGCAAGATGATTTACAATGCTGCAAGCATCACAACTAGCATGATACCAGCATATAACAAGACTTCTCATATTAATAATCTTCCTGGCCACCTGAGCTGTCTTGTGCAGGCTTCTTTTCACATTTTCTCTTTTACAAACATGTGTACACATGTGCATATACAGGTGTAGAAGATATTGTTTTTGAAGAGTTGTTTCATAAAAACTTTTATTTTTCCCCTTAAAAATCCTTTTTCCCCTGGATTATTAAAGGCAGAGGCAGCTTTTAATCAGAATAGAGAACTAGAAGTTTCCTACTTTCCCTGTTACACGGTTTCTGAATCCTTAAAAAGATATTATTTAATCAGTAGATGAAGCTAAAAAGAGGTTTGAAGTGTTGGGGATTTTTGTTACTGAAACTTCTACAACCAGTCAATAGCCCCATCTGCCACACTTTCATCTTTCCATCCTCAGACCTGTAAATGTTTTCCAGCAGAACAGTGATTGCAGAAGCACAAATATAACCTTAATGATTTCCTTGGTCAGTTTTGTTGTTTCCACTAAAGATGCAAAACAAGCTTAGTGACAACAGACAAAATGAAGGATCCCTCTGCCACCTAAGTGACACAGATCCTCCTGCTCCAGAGCAGGCTTTAGAGGAGAAATATTTGTCTTTGAGACGGACCATGGTAATAAACTTCCAAAATACCCCATGTTTAGTTGCAATTTGCAGCAATATCACTGCTGGGATAGCTCATTCCCGCTCTCCAGACAGGAATGGAGGGTGCTGCTTTCATGGCCTCTATGATAAATGACTGTGTACAAATCCCCAGCTTCTATTCAGAATGGTATTTTCAAATGTGAGGTATCCTCCTAAAGGGCTCGGCAGTTCATTTTGTCATCTCTGCTTCGACTTCAACAGAAGCAGAAAACTCATTTCCCTCTTTGAAAAAATGTAATTTAAAACAAGAAAAAGAGCAAACTTCCTTACAAAGAGAGGCGTTTTGTTAAATCTGAATGTTAAAATGAAACCCAAAGTTAATTCAGGAGCGACTATGATTTCTTTCTATTATATTTTTTCTGCATCATTTATATGTAGATTGGAGGCACTTTTCAGCAAGTGTCAATGGGGAGAGGACTAATGACACCTCAGGGGCATTAGGGAAAAATTCTCACCTAAGAAAGAACACAGACATCACTGCACCAAACTGCTGTGGATTTTCAGTTTATGCAAACTGTTTCCAACACCCCAGCTTCTCACTGAGGTCTCAAAATGGCATAAATCAGAACAGCTCCACTGAAGTTCATGATGGTGTCAGTAAATTGGAGTGTACCTTAGCCTTTGACTTTTTCCCCTTAACAACAAAGCCTCCAACTTATTGAAGACATTACAGAAATGACCAATGCAGTGGTCATTTCTGTAATGTCTTCAATAAGTAAATAGGTAATTATTTCCTCCATTGTTTGCATGTTTTTCCTGATTAATTACCATTACTTTTATCTACAGCAAGTCTTTAATTTCCTACATAGGAACACAGAATGGCTAGAGTAGGAAGAGACCTTGAAGATCATCTAGTTCCAGCCCTCCTGTCGTTTTAATTTCTGTAACATACCAAAAATAAGTTTCCCATTAAAGTAAAGTTTCAAATATTTACTTAAGGTTACTGTTTATCTAATACATTCTTTTACTCAAAATGAAAATGAGAAGTGGAAAACAACAAACAGAATTTTGCTAAATACAAATCTGGGCATTCCTGATTCTGCACAATTGTGTCTCTGCTGTAACATGGATGTCTTTCTGCATGCTTTCATATTTTATTATGCTTTCTGAGTTGAAACTTTTTCATCTCTCTCTTTCCCATGCATTTCACTTTTGAGACACCTGAACACTTTGATTTTATCTATTTGCCTATATATATGTATATGTATATTATTTTTAATTAATTTTTTTTACTAGAGAATAAAACTGAGGTGCTTTGCTTAGGTTTCTGTAAAACAAGCAGACACAAGCTTTCTATGTTAGACATTCAAAGAGAATGAGATGCAATAGTACTTCTCTCCAGAAAGTTATTCTCTATGTATTTGTCATAGAGATGGACTGTATTTTCAGATCAGCAGTATACTGCATAACAACACAAAAGACTTGAATATAAGGTCTGTTTTTCCAAGTGGCTCTGTCAAGTCAGCCCATGTGATAATCACTCTCTATCTTAATTTTCTTTCTTATACATCATCATTACATGAATTTGGACTCCAAGCTGGTTGAAGTAGAAATTGTTTCCTAGTGCAACTATGGCACTGCACACAAAGAGAGACTTCTCCTACATTGGAACCTCCTCTTATTTACTGATGAAACAAAAGATCTGTTATGGTTCTTCCAAAACATCCCAGATACATTGGATAGGGAAGTGAGGAAAGGAGGCTTCCAAGTCTTATAGCAAAGTGCACCTGAGATATGATAAAAGACCTTCTCTAGTGCTGATCACAGCTCCTCATTGTGCTTTCTGTTTGCATCCTGGTGCCAAGTCCTGAATCATCACCACACCTATTCCATGCAGCAATCTAGAGGAGTCGGCTGCAGATGGGAGCACGATTTAAAATAATGAGCCAATCACAGTTAATTTTCTTGGTATTTACTGTAATAACATTAATTTTGATGAACCCCTCCATTATTAATGTGAATGTCACAAGTGCTTCTATAGCATTTTCACTTGGATTCCATACTAATTACCTGGACTGTTAATCCAAAGTGCCACTACAGGAATATAAGAGAACATAACTGTGAGGGGAAAAGATTTCTTAGTCAATGGGAAAGTATGAGCTAAAAAAAAAAAAAAAAAAAAAAAAAAATTACCTTGGCTGACTGATTTCACAGTGAGGTGTCAGTGCCTTGGATGGAGTCACGGTCCCATAATGGATCCCATTTATTCCTCTGCAACGTGATGATACATGGCTGGATTACCATTTGAACTCATCCTTCTTTGCATGTAATGGACATAAATTGCATTTATGTTTTCTTTATAGCCCACTTTAGTGCTATCATGGAAAAAGCTTTAGAATAAATGAGAGCAGACCCACATTTCTTATCCAGTTTTCAAAACATGGACCAACTTGACTTTTTCTTAGGGAGTTTGAAGCTAGCAGAGTATCCAAATAAAGGATGACATTTCCATCTGTGAGAAGCAGCATGTCAGGTTTCTATAGCATGAGAGCTGTGAAGATAATCTCTCCTATGGTTTCTGTCCAGTGCCCATATTCACCCTCTTTATGAATTTTCTATATTGCAAGGGAGCACTATATAATTCACTAACTGAGCAATATCTGTTATACTTTCCTTTTATGAGCCATTCCATGCCTCCTTAATACAGATTATCCCAGATAATTTAGATTCCAGGAAAAAGCACTCCTCACCTCTTCTATTTTATATTTTTAAACCAGGGTTTAAAACCAGTGGGATAGAGATGGATCAAAAGCATTGTTAATGTGAATGATAATGTGTGCTTTTTGTTAGTACTCTGCTTGATACCCCTCTCTCTCAGACTTTGTTGCTATCAAACATTTTCATTGACATAATCTAAAACTCCCTCTTATTCCATTGCTGCACTCCTGGAGCTCCCTTTACCAGCCACTGCTTCAGACCCACAGTTCCTTTTCTCTGGATTCTCCTCCTGAAGTCCAGATGCAGAGCTGGAGGCTCCAAAGAAGCAGTACCCTTTGTGTGCTGCCATGGTATCACTGTAAATTACTCATCTGGACCCCTTGTTTGCTCCTTCCTTCCCCAGCATCAGAAAAGCCTTTCCAGTGCTTCATGAATGGTCCTTCCATGAATCCTTGAATCATTTTCCTTTACAGTCTAATACAGTCATGTCTTGTCTCCACTCACATGCCTCCATCTTCTTTTCTTGCCTGTCTCCAAGCTTCACTCTGCTTTTTCCTTTCTTCCTCTGTGTGCTTAATTTACTAAGGAAGAAAATAGAAACCCAGGTATGCACCCACATGCCTTGCTCTGACATCCTGGCATGGTATTGGCACTCACAAGCACCTCATCACTGTAGCCATGATATTTTATGAAAAATCCTTTCCTTAGGATTTTTTCTCCTGAGAAGCTGAGAGGCCTCAGAAACGAAATGTAAACAATGGTTATCTACTGCTGTGGAATGCAACAGGTGCATCTGGGATTGGTCTCGTGTGGTTGTTTCTAATTAATGGCCAATCACAGTCCAACTGTCTCAGACTGTCTGGTCAGTCACGACATTTTGTTATCATTCCTTTTCTTTCTTTACTAGTCTTCTGATGAAATCCTTTCTTCTATTCTTTTAGTATAGTTTTAATATAATATATAATCATAAAATAATAAATCAGCCTTCTGAAACATGGAGTCAGATTCTCATCTCTTCCCATGTCGGGGCTGCCTGCAAATTCCCACACATCACCACTGTCCTGATGGTCAGCACAGATCTGGGCCTCATATAAAGCAAATCATATGCACAACTCCTCTGCTCCCAAAGGAGAAACTTCCTCTTAGAGTGTGATTTGAATGCAGATTTTGATGAGCTGCTTAACTATTCCTCACAGGCAGAAGGTGGTCCATGTGCCATCTCTGCTAAGAGCTGCGCTCTGTGAGCTGTCTGCCTGGAGAGGTTTAGGTCCTGCTTTTTCCTGAATGACTGAAAATTGACTGCAAATGTTTTAACTCCAGAAGAATCCATATCACTGATTTTCTGTGTGTTTTTTTCTCAGGTTTGGGAAATATCAGCTTTCATCTGTATTCATCAGACAATGCCCCTTCTTATATGGAAAAAATCCGAGTGTGTTTAGCGTCTGTCAACACCGACTTCATCACAGTCCTGGTGAAAACCAGTGAGGAATAAGTGAGAGAAAGATATGAAAGCATAATAAGTCTTATCTATCTCTCCTAACACATCAGTGTTGAAGAATTATGAAGAACCCTTTTCTCAGTCTCAGCCTCTAAGATCACAAACCTTGTCAGTCAAGCTTCTAAAACCCAGGGCTGCTAAACATTTACAGCATTGTGATGATGTAACAGATGGCAGGGAGCAAGACACCAACAGAATATGATTATATCCTAAGGAAACTATTTTAAAATATGGCAAACGCATCAAAAGCTCCTTTCACATATTCTTCCAGGCCTAACAGCAAAATACTCTAACAGCTCAGCAAGAATATTAGTGGAGCTCAGTAAAATTAAGTGTCGGAAACTGCTTTTTCCAACTCTGAAAGAAGCTACCACTATGTGTAAAATATTAAGAGCTTTACGTTACAGCTGGATTTCTTAAAAGAGAAGCAGGGGTTGCCAAGTACATTAATTATTAGGGAAAAGATTTAATGATGATTTTAAACTTGGGTGAGAGATTGACTGTATCAACTGAGCTGATGTGCCACTGCTTGAGGGAGGGTTTTATTTTAAAGGAAATGACCTTTAAAACAGGAAATGACACTGTGGGCTGTCCTCATTCCTTCTTTTGATCCTTACAGAATTTCACATGCCAGATAAGGACATGCTTTACCTTGTGTATTTTCTGAAAAAGCAGAAGAGCTACATCTATTTGCAGGATCCAAAAATCTGCCTCTTTTGCCAGGTTGTCTCTCACAATGAAGTACAGCAGGATTTTCTGTGTTGCCACTGAAAACCTTGTTTTCATACTGTCTTCTGCAGAAAATTTGTTTTAATTTTTTTACTTTATGAGCTCACCCTTTTAAAATATGGTTCACCTTAACAGCAGGGAAAATTTGACTGCAAAGGGCCCCAAATTTGTGATCAAATTCATCCAAAGGCATACAGTTCTTAATCTCTAAAATAACAAAACAGCCAATTTAAGCCTTTTTTGTGAATGCTTTTTATTTTCAGTCACCATTTGATATTTCCAATGAGGTCTCCTGGGCTGACTGGGAAGCTGAGTCAAAGAGCAATTAGCCAAAAGGTTTCAAAGGTGTCAGTATACTCGGTGCTGACATGAGAAATCTGGGATTATGCAGCAACCAGGCACTCCAATGGTAGCTCACTGCCTCAGTGTCTGACAGTCCCAAAGGTGCCAACATATTCCTGGAGGGCAGGAACAAGGTCTCCATGGAGAAATCCTCCCACAGAGTCAATCCCTTAAGTGAGTAGCTGAGAATTGCCACCCAGAGTAAGAAGAAAAGAACATTTATTATACTCCTCCCTTTCAACTTTCTCATTTTGCTGCTGCTTTATCAGCTACCAGAAAATGCCCTTTCTCTCAGCATTTTACTGCACAGACATTGTGCAAAGTGCTGGGGAGCAGGCTGAGCGTAACTGAGAGCTTATTAGTGATGGACTTAACCAATTAATAAGCATGCTTTCTCTGCTCTCTGAAAGCCAGAATGGAAATACTTCGGGCTCCAATTCCTCTTGCTCATGATGTATTTCTTCTTCACTTTTGCTTTGTGGGGTCTCTGATTCATGGCTGCTTTATACAATGTTAGCATATAGACTAATTAAAAAGGATTTATCAGGTTGAGCTCATGATGACTGAAGGATCCCTTCTCCCTTGGCAAGGTTTGAATATTTGACTAGCTCATTAATGCTTCTGCTTTTCCTCTTTGTAAGAGGAGACTGAAAAATGAAAGAAGGGATTTGCTGTGCAGCTTTAGATGAAAGGTTGGTTCATTTATTTTTAAAGCTGTCTAAAGGGGTTAAGCCCTACTCTGATTTACACCAAAGGGCAACTTATAACCCCTCAGGAAAATAATTACTCATTTACATTGGCAGGCACCATTTATTTGCAGTATTTCTTCAATGTAAACAAGAGAAAAATTTATATGAGGTTTTTCCCTTTAGAGGGTGTAAAATTGGCAGAGCTCTTTTGAATCTGTGTGAATCAGGAATTACCTTAGTTGACCTGGTTTTGATATTTCAGTCCATCATAATCTTCAAATTACAGGAAAATACCCTTATTTATGCCACCTGAGGATTTGACCCTTGAGTTTAAAAAAAATGTCCAGTACTTGACGCTTATTCTGCCACTATTCACACAGCCATCCAAGAAGAATTACTCCAGATTTACCTTGCCACAGGTGAAATCCCTGCATCTTCAGAAATGGAGTTACATATATATCTTCAGAAATAATAGCTACAAGTTTCAAAGTAATTTAATATATCCAAAAATATAAACACATATATCTTAAAAATGCCTCCTATCAGTGCTAATCTTTGATGTTTGGCTGGATTATTATCTCATGAAGTTTGTAACCCTGAGAGTTTTAAGTGCTCCACTATGCCTTCCTTTTTTATTCTTTCCAAAGTGCTTGAAAGATCCCACTGAGTCAATTACACACAGTACCTCTTAATAATGTCCTCTTCCTGGCACATCATTGTTTTCCTTTATGTTTATTTCAAAAGGTTAAATTAAACAGGAGAGTAGAGATAAATCCACATTATGAATTATAAAAAGTTACCACATGCTCCTGAGACTGCCCGGAATGTTGATGGGAAGGATTTAGTGAAGCGGTGCCCTGGGGAACTCCATGCCAGAGAAAGCCAGGATTGTTTAAGTCAGAGGAAAGCTGGGTGCATGAACTTTGCTGTTTACAAGTTTATTTTTTCCTGCACTAGGAGTCTGGTGCCAAACAGCCTCTTGCTTGCTGACTCCAACAGCTCAGTTTGCCCGAAAATCCCTGCACGAGGCAGAAGATTAAGTGGATGCCAAAGAAAGTGGAACAAGTCCCAGTGGTTGTGAATCCTCAGGAAAGGATTATTTTGAGACCATCCAGCACTGATTTAGGTCCTGACCCTTCTTTCAGTAAGGTGATCCTTGGAAAAGCCTCCAGCTCTGTGATTATCTGAAATTTGGCTACAGGATGGAGTTACTTTGTGTGGGGGAGAGAGTTGCTGCTTCATGGGAATAGCATCAGTGAGTATCTGAATGCTACAGCTGAATCCCATACCCTTTCCTGGTGCTGCTCCTCTTTGGAATGAAAACTTTGCAAACTCTTCACTCTGTGACTTTGAACTTTATCTTCACTGTGGACTATGAAACACTGGCCACATCTCTCACACCAAAGTTGCATCTCATAATGAGTGAAATATTATTCATGTTGCCTTTGAGTGAGTACATAAAGCACCTTATGAGCCTTCCAAATATAAAAGGTGATATAAAAGGAAATAGTAATATGCCCACATAAATATTAAAGGAAAACTGACACTTCCCTTTTATAAAAGCAATATCCATTCATGACTTAACATTTTCTAGAATATCCTGAAAGATAAAATCTGCATGTCCACATTGTATGGCTATATTCTTGTCTACAGAATTTCACTTGGAGTTTGCTCACCCTCCTCATTTCTTCCTCTCCTCCCCAGTAAATCATTAAAAGCAATATGGCTTGTAAACCTGTTGAGTACAGGACTCCATGAAATTCTTTTCAGAAAAGGTCAGGAAGGAGAAGTTTGTTCTGAGAAGCAAGTGATGAGAAATGAAAGGAAAAACATCAGCTTTTTATGCTGCAAATAGAAGAACATGGTGCTGAATCTTAGAAGCAGGCAGCAGCAATAAATGTCAAGCATAGTGGGTAATAAACTCTATCTGCAAGAGTATGAGGAGTAGGCAGTGTGTTATGCAGGTCATCATTCCTTCATTGTCCTCTTTTCAGCTTTCCCATTGCACATGGCCACCTGAAACCAATGAAGTCTGTAGCAAAAAAAAAAAAACCCAAACAAAGAAAAAAACCACCAAAGCAGGGCTTTCCCTGTGCTAGTGATAAAGCCTATTTGCCATCTGCTCTAAACTGTTGTATTGCCTAACATAAATTGGTTTTGCCTGTCACTTCAGAAGTCTCTACTGAAATTGCAACAAAATGGTTCTCTGGCCTCCCTTTCATCCTCAGTGACACTTCATTAGAATTACCAGCACTTCCATTTCCAGCTTCCTTTTTTGTCAGTACTGTATCCTCAGGAAGATACCTATAACAGGGAATGGGTTGTGAGGGTATGGCACTTAATTGTAAGCATTTGCACCAGCTGGTTTTGATTTCCACGTCTGGACAAAGGTTCAAATCAAATAATCTAGTTTGAAGACTTGTGGAGGATGAAGAACCAGTCAAGGCAGTGATGGATTATCTGAATCAGCCATTATTCAAGACTTTATCCTTCCCTAGTGACATTTCTACCACAGCAGAGATGCACAGAAGGGAGCTGCCCCTGCCTCTGCTGATTTTGGAAAGGGCAGGTGGGAAAAGCAGAGGGAGCAGAGTCCCAGCCCTCCACCCTTGGCTGAGGACAGGTGGAGAGGCCATGAGAGAGGAATGTCACATCCAGCTCTGGAAGCAGAAAGGATGTGGGAAGTAGCTACTAAAATCAAACATACAGGAGATCCTGTCTCAGTGTTTCTCAAAAACCAAGCCAAAAACTCACTCATGGGAATGAGCAAGCCAGGGCTGGGCTGCTTCTGCCACAAGGCAGGAGTGAGGAACTGAAGACACTGCTTCCATAAGGATGGCCACTCATAATTTGGAGGAAAAATGCCTTTCTCTGTGCTTCTTCCTCAGATGGGAAGACTATCAGCACAACCCAACTTTTCCCTTGGCACATCTAACCTGGGCTGAAGGGGTTTAATGTATGCAGAAGGGGGAACAGACATTTTTTAATCTCAGTTTTCTGCTCCACCAGGCCACCACCTGCTTTGCTCGAGGTTGGAGCTGTCTCTGGAGCAGTCCCTGCAGTGACACCAATAAAGCAGAATGTCACAGCTCCTGTGGCTTTGCATATTAACAAGGCTATTAGGGCTCCTAAATGACATAGTATGACCCTCCTCTTCTCATCCCCTGGGAACTCCTCCTTTTCAAAATTATTTTATTTACATGTGCAGTGAAGGTCCGGTCAGGTAGGGATTTCAGAGAACTTTGTGTATTTATTTCATTTTTCAAAACCAGCCTCAGTTTACAAGTTATTCTTCCTTGGACTCAATAACTTAGGTTGGAGTTTTGTTTGGTTTTAATTTTTTTTTTTCAAATGGCATCCTGCTTCTCTAAATAAATCCTTACTCCTCCAGGCCTTTAATTCTAAGTTGTGTAACTGTTGACTTCTGTAGAATAATTCATCACAAAGTACATATATTCCATCCATCTACTTTATATTACACTACTTGCCCCACCAGTGTTGCTCACTCATTTGTTTTCTGTGCTGACTGATAATTATTTATGTCAGGCCAAGAATTTCCTGCAATGACTATTGCCCTTTAAAAATCCCCATTTTACAGTTCCCTAATTACCCTTTAAAAAAAGCTATTATTAAGCAGCAAAATGGTCATAAAAAGACTTGGCAATCCTAACAAAATCTGATCTATATAAACTCTAATAGAAAGTCATGATAATTTCACACAATTCCATTCAGATATTTCTGGATTGGAACATTTTGATTTTAAAATTACTTAATTGATGGATTTTAATTTTATTGCCTGTTATAGATTTTTAAAGAAATCATTTGGACCATAAAATTTAACGTTTAGTTAGATTTTTTTTTTTGCCAGGCCTCTTCTTCAAAAGAAGCTGATGAAGTATGTGTGTGCCTTTCTGTGTGTCTGGGTTTTTTAGCCTTATTATACTCTCTTCCCACATAAGACCCGTCAAAAAGGAATTATGGCAAAAATGTTATTTACATCTCTGACCTGTTAAAAAGAAACTAGTAATAAGAACAGATTCTGTAAATGGTCTGAATTTTGTATGCAATTGCAATACTGCATGACTGCCCCACTTCTTTCTCTCCAACGAAAAAAAAGACACATTGATCCTCAAAAAAAAAAAGAAACATGCATTGTAAGTTATACCAAACACCCTCAAATACAGAATCTTTTCTAGTGCCCTGAAAAGATTATTTTCCTTTCCTCTTCCTATTCTCCTATATTAACTTAGTGACTTCTTGAGTTCCTAAACTTGTGCAAATCTTTCTAAACTTGGCCAGACTCAGGAAGTTATCCTGAGTGAGAGAAGACTTGGCCCAGAACAATCCTGATACACTTCTGCCATATGGTAATAAAATCCCTTCAACTTTTCTTAGGTTTGATGAAAACTAAGCATTTCCCAGCTAAGGTGCAATATTTGGAGGATCCTGGGAAGATTTTGCCCACTCTTTTCTGCACTTTACATTATTTTCCCCTGAAGCAATGGGTTCATCTGCGAATTTCAAATGAAGCTGAAGTCAGACTTCTCAAATATTTCTACAGACAGGATGAAAGGCCAGTTAAGGCAACTTTCCCCATCCTTAATTCAATTAAGATACTGTAATGGAGATTGTCCTCTCAGATATGGAAGAAGAAACTCAAAGAAAACGAAGAGCTTTTCAGAATTTCTTGATATTCATGACTTACTGACAGTGAATTAATATTAACTGTGAGTAAAAGCTTGAAAATGAACTGTAAAAGCTGCAAATTGCCCCTGTTTATGCCTAATGATCATTTTCAAAGTAACAGGTGGCTGATTGAGATTTTCAGCTGTCTTCAAAGGTGATGAATTATGTTAGTTCTTCTCCAGGTGCTGTAGAATTCCCATATAATCCTCAAAAAACATGTCTTTTCCTGTTAGCTAATATTTCATGGGGTGTCAGAACATTTATAAAACTGTCATATTGCTGAGTGGCAAATAGCTGAGAATGACAAAAAACATTAACAGTGAAAGATGATGTCCTCAAATGATTAAATTAAAAGATAAAGTAATCACAGAAGTTATTGTTTACCAATATTCCTGGTGAGCAGAACTAGAGTGCAATTTTTCCTAATTCAGTTTGTCTTTTTCCACACACTATTTATTTATGTCCATTTTTTCACAAGTGATTCTCCCGAGTTCATCACTCTACAAATGAGGTCCTCTTCTTCTGAGTCATTTTGTGCTGCTGCTCTGTACAAATAAAGGCAAACCCCTAACCAAACCTTTACAAATCTTTGCCTTTCCTGACTTAAATTTCTTTAAAACTCTTCTCCTCTTTGAGGATGCCTACAAGTGAAAATCAAGCAGGGACTATTATATGAAATGTTTAGGGAAGACATAAAATCAGTGAGTGTCTTAGAAATATACTATACAGGGATTATTGAAGGAAAAAAAACAACTACCAGGAAACAAATAAATGACTGACAATTGGTGATGTGATGAGAGAAAAACACTGTCACTTTACAGTTCAGAAGAAATCTGAAGTCATTGATTCTACTCATTTTGCACTTCATAGAAGTATTGCAGATTGTTGGGATCAATAGTAACAACTAATACACTACCAGTCACAACTGTTATTCCAAGAAGTCATTTATCAAAGGCAATCATGTTTTTTCTTCAGAAGTCCATGCATTAAGTAGAAAAACATCTGAAGTGAAAGCAAAACCCTGTGCCAAAGTCAGCATGGCTATTAGACCACAACAGCCATAGACATAAAAATGGACTTTTTCTTGTACTGAGCCCACTAACCAGCTCCCAGTTAAGATAATTCTGCCTGGAAAGATATTTTGGTCTTCAAAGGATATCCAGATCTGCATAATCTATGCCCTCCATAATATCTCCAAATTTTCGTAGAAACAAACACTCAGTTTCAGTGTTCAAAATCTTTATCTTGCCTCTCATTTAGACACGCCCAACTTTAAACTGCCAGCTCTCACTTCTGATTAGACTTTTTTGGCTGGATTAAAGAGCCCTTTAGGATCTGGTATTTTCTCCCCACAAAAGTACTTACACAGACAATCACCACAGTGACCTCCCAATTTGGGGTACACATTTAAAAGTTTTACAGCTTAATTATTGGAGACAAGCAGCCAGGGATTTCATTGACTCAGGCGACCTTGTCATGGATCAGAGGCAGTGGTGGCACAGCTGAAAATAGAAGCAATCCTTCTGGGCTCTGCTTACATGCACTGATCATAAGCTATCTGCCAGATAATAGTCACACTTTGCTGGAGTACACAATCATGAGTGTATTGCTCGAGACATAACATGTTGTGCCACTAATGGAAAGTAGCTCCAGTGGGATGGGGAACCCAACCAAGAGGAAACTTAAAAAGAAATTTGGCAGTTCTGCATTGAACTCCTCCACTGCAACAGACATTTGCTCTGATCTCAGGCACATCACTTAAATTTGCCATGTTCCACCTAAAAACACAGCCCTGGCAACATGGTGTGGGGAAAAGAGTGTGAGAGACTCTGATTCACCCTGCTCCAACAGGAATACGAGGCAACCTTCAGTGCAAGTGACATGAAATAACCTTTATGATCCACATTCACGCTACCTGGCTGCATCAAACACCACCAACTCAGAGCATTTGCACCACAAAATCTGGGTTTCTGAAGATGCAGAAACATGAAACTCCATCTTTAATTAAAAATAAGCATTTCAATCCCTGTATCAAGAACATGTGAACCATAACAGCTTAAAGCACAAAGCAATATTAATAAATAAAGTTTTATAGTTTCATCCACTTTTTTGCCTTTCAATCATTTTTGGTGGCTGTAGCTGATTATAGCAAATCCCCAAGGTAAACACATAAGCCACAATTACTTTCAATCTCCTGTTGCTGTTGAGAGTTTGCTCTGAGTAAGGACATGTAGTGGCACATCAAACTAGAGAGTGTCAAGTTTATTCTTCAGTGTAATGCTAATATTAAACTGTTTCTTTTTTACTCAAATTCCAGAGATTTCTGGTCATTATTTCAGACTGGGTTTTTCTCATCCATTATCTCTGAGCTTAGATAGCCCTACTTTTATATTCATGCCTTCATGCAGAGGGAAGTTGGTTCTGAAAATGCAAATTAATAAACATATAAAAAGAAGACCCTATATTTTAAAAGAAAACACATCCTTATTAAACAGAGAAGTATCTATTTTGAGGAGCTCAGTCTGAGATACTGAAAGAGGCAAAGGTTTTGTATGGATTGTTTGCTTTTTTTAAGAGTAACCAACAGTGAAAAATAGACTTCTAAGGCACTAAAGCTTGGATTAGAAAAAAAATGTATTTTTCAGATACAAAAGGGCTCCATTTAAAAATATATATTTATTTTTCTCTCCACATTAGGCTTTTGATTATTCTATGCTTTTCTAGTTTAACAAACCAATGTTGCATTATGTAACTACTCAAATGTGTCTATTTAATGGACAAGATTTATTTCAAATAATGACTTCCCAGAGAAAAACAGCTTTAAACAAACCCTGGTGCAACAGCTGCTTCTAAATTGCAGCTGAATTGTGGCTCCCAGTCCCCAGCACTGCGTGGCCAGGCGTGAAGGAGTGACAGCCTTCTCCAGCCAGAGCTGGGCACTTCGTCTACTGCCTTCACAGACATTTGTATCTCCATGATATTAAAAGAATATCAAGTAACACCTTCCCCATCCCTTGCCTGGGTCATGGTTATGCCTTTCCCACCCTTAGGCAGAACAGTGACACATTTTTTTAGGAGGATTTTACTACTTCCCTGGTACCATTTCTGGCCATGGCCACACCTTCACCATGGCTCCAGCCCTCTAGATGTGTTCTTATTGGAGCTGTGCATGCACACAAGTGTGTGCACTTGGAAATTTGTCATGTTAGATAAGAATTAGGAAGCACACTAGGTACCAGATCAGCTAATTATCTTAAAATAACCATAAAGAAATCTCCTTGGAGCAGGGCATCCTGCCAGCATGGGCCAATCGCTCTCTGCTGGGGAGCATCAAGGCCTTTTCTGTGGAGGACTGGAAAGCACTTTAAAATTTATAATTAGATGCAGATCAAAGATATCCCTAGGAGCAGCCAGGTATTAACATCCCTGTTCTGTGCTTCTGTTCTTAGTAAGAGGAACCAAGTTCCTCTGTAAACTTGAGGCTGGTTATATAGAAGGCAGGATCAAGAATGGCCCCATGTCAGGATATTCCAGCTTGGGAAGCTGAAGGCTCATCTGTAACTGGTGGATCTGAAGATGTTTGATGTTCTCAAAGTGAAGTACACACACCCTGAAAACAGTTAGGAACTGACCTCTCTTTGCAGAAGAAGGGGACTCAGCTGCACAGCCTGAGTGTCACCTGAGCACACCTCTGAGGCAGCACATTGGCATTTCCGTCTGTGACAGGAAGGAAGAAGATTCCCCACCTGGTAACATTCTCCACTGGACATCTGATAATTCAGAAAGCTGTAGGAGGGCAAGCATATGTTTTAAATACAAAGAAAGAGATTTTGTGCCATGGGGGCAAGCAGGCAGCCATTACCTTTGCCTGCAGTGACAGGGCCAGCAGGCAGCACAGCTGGGAGCAGGAGCTGCTGCTTCCTACACCTGTGCTCCAAGGAAAGGCAGGTGCTGCTTGCAAGTACACAGTAAAGTAAGGATTTACAACAATAACTCCAGAGTTTGAAGTGGTCATTAGGTCAAACAGGTAACAGCAAACACTGCTTTCCCCATCATGATTTGTCTCTGCTGAGTGTCAGGGCACTCGTAGGTACACACATTATTTTCCTGGTCAGAAATGGAAAATGGTTGACTTTTTGATTTAAAAGCACCTGCTCTCACACTGGTCCTGACAGTCTTGTTAGCTGTACCTGAACTGTGAGATTTTCAGGGCCAGAGCAGACCATGGGGTGAACTTGCCCCATGCTGCAAACACTGACATTTATTAGAGCTGAACAGCAGCTGACCTGAAATAGAGCACTGCTGTTGTGGTACTTCCCCTCTGATCTCATTTCCCTTCATTCTCTGACCAAACAGATGAAGACACCTTGTTTGTTTTTAGAGAAACACATCAAAAAAAAAAAAAAAAAAGAGAGAGAGAAAATGATATTAGCATTTAAGTATTACTCTTTTCTATGGTCAGAAAACTGTGATAAGTTGCAACTTTGTGACTCTAGTTGCCTCCATATATTCTTTCATATGCATTTATATTTTCTCAAAACACTTCTAATAGGGGAAATTGAAAAACAGTGACTATTTTTTTACACAGAGTGCTTGTAATTTCAAATGGTGTTCCAATATGGAGACTGGGAAATGTATTAGCCATTAATTCATTCAGATATTCTCTTGATTATTCCCCTGTGGAAGTATAATTTTTTCTTCTTTTATGGTAGTAAGGAGAAGGGAGAAAGATACAGTATGTATTTTTCTCCCCAAATTCTTCCAATTCCTCTGTCATCTTTCATCTTCCTATTGAAAGCAGAAGAAAAGGGATAGAGAATATGCAGAGAATGCACTCAGGAAAAGAAAGGAAGAGTTCTTTGAAAGTTTTCAGTCTACAGAAAAAAGCTACTTTGTGGTGGGGGGCAAGAAGCTCTAAAAATGTTAAATGAGTACTTCAAAATTTGACATTTCAGACTTTGATGTCTATTGCTGTAGGGTAAACATTCAATAGATAATATATTGGAAGATTTTGTCAAGCATAAATCTTAGATTAGTAAGATAAAAAGGTCATATATAGATTTAAATAGAAGCATTAGAGACTATTGAATTGGTGATTATTTGAATTTTTGGTTTTAATAGTACCATGACCTACACATGAAAAAGTAGGCTCAGAGATTTATTATCAGTTTTTAACAGTAAAAATGTTATAACTTGCTTAGTGAAGGTGGGGGTCAGAGTTAAGGCAGATCTTAGGATATTAAGTTAAGAAAACAATCTCTGTGAGGTCAAGAGACAGAAAGATCTATTCAGACTGAAATTGTATAAAAAGAGGCAGAATGAGAAACTAAGTAAATTAAAAATAAATGGAAAAGAGTTTATGGAATCCAGTGGGGAAAACCTGAGGGAAATAATTATGAGCACAGACAGGGATGTGAGCACTTTGCTCCTGAGTTCAACCATTGCTTTTCTTGGTGACTACATTCTCTCTGTATGTTCTCAAAAAATTGAGTTTGCAGCTGGTTAGCCTCAGAAATGTGATTATCAGCAATGGGAAAGCATTAAGAAAGGACTACATGTAATGAATAGAAGGAAACACTTCCAGATGGTGAAATTAATTAGAAAGTGAAGCATGCACGTGGGGAATTTCTAAGAGCCTCACTGCAAAGGTCACTGAGCACAGGACTGAACCAAGCATGGCAGATATCTGCTGAGGGACTTTCATAGCCAGACATGGTTCCCTCTGTTACTCATGAAGAACCTTTTCTTCTTTGGGGGGTGAAAATCTTCACAGCATTTATATCAATAGTCTATTTCTACCAACATTAATCAGGATCCCTGAAGGACCCACTTCTTTAAGTAACATGTAGGAAGTTTAAATCTTTTATTCACTGCAGTTGGTACATAAACATAGGTTAAATCCAAAACAGAAAAGGACTTGACTGCTTGACACATATAGCATGATTGCAATTGCCAGTCACAAGTTTCCTGAAACACAGGGACACTTCAGATGTCCTGAAGACCAGCAAGACTCTTCTTTGAATTCCCTGTAGCAGATTCTGTGGCTTTATCGCAGTCTCAGCCAGGGTTTGAACACAAAACATGATTTATTTATGAAATTTGCCTCACACACAGCCACAGACATGTAGCATGTGAGAAGCCCCTGAGCAAGGCAAGGTGCCATAATATGAGTACAGTTCTCTCCTCATCCTGCAATTAGGCTGACAAAAAGCCCCAGGCCAACTCTGCCTCATGTCAGAAGGACACCCAAAGTCTTCTGATAGCAAATGAGGCTGCACTAATGCACTGCATAATTTACTTTCCAAGGAGTGGAATGGGGATTTGCAACAGCTAAAGATGTTTGTGGATCAAGGAGATATCCATCCCTTTAAGTGTTCTGTGTTTACAGGGAGTTCTGGGAATGCTTCTGAAGTGCAGTGATTTCCTGCATAGTCTTACTCCCCACAAAATAAATGAACTACACCGTGACTTTAAAGTGAAGAGTAAATATTTCCCCACAACCAGAAACAAAGATTTTGGGGGAGAATCTAATGATCCTGCGAGAAAAAAAATCAATCATTTCAATTTTGTTTCAACATGCACCACCTTTATTGTATATTGATTTTCTACCTTCACAATCAGCTTCACACCAGAAAGTGAGATAGGATGGTGACCCACCTCCCTTTTTTACCACTATCAGCTTTTACAAAAATCTATGCTCTGCTACATCACTGGAACAAATGTTACATATACATGGTTCCTAGAGAAACTTTAAAAGTGAAAAAAAGAAAACAACTTCACAGTTAATGTTTTAGGACCATAGACCACGTGGAAAGGGAAGCCAGTAACAAACAGCCAGTAAAAATGCAAGGCAGAAATGAGAGTTTTAAGCATGGTGCCGGTAATGAACTAGAAGGATGCAAGGGTGCTCCTTGAAAGCCAATCTGACTGCTATTGATCTGTGTCTAGAACTGAGAAGTCAAAGCTAAGATGTGATAATAGGAATTGTGCAGGGTGCCTGTAGTTACATGGAAAAACTAGAATTTGTTTCTAATGCCCATAGCAAAAGCCAAGGGATAACTCTCCTGGTTTTAATCGAGTTCTGGCAATAACATGAACCAGTTCATGGAAGGTGGTTCTGTTACCAGCTGACAATAAGTTCCCTTCAGCTGCAGTGCACAGATATAAGACTGGATCAGATTTTCTTTACATTCTCATCTTTTCTCCATCTTTTATTCTTTTATACATCTTTTTTTTTTTTTTTAATGAACTGACCTATGATTTTCACTGGTTGAGTAGAGTAAAAACAGTAAGAACCAGCTGCTGCAATTGGGCCTGAGGACAGAGGCCCTGAATGCATAATTCCTAAGATGATCATCAAACTGCATTCACAACAGCTTCACAGATTTTAAAGGTATTTTTTGAAAAAAAATCCAACAAAAACCCAGTAAATCTGTCCTGCATCCCTGCAGGACTTGGCTACAAGATTTCTTGATGTCACATTGAAGATCAGACAATCCATTCAGTATTTATTGCTATTTAATAGAGTTAAAGGTTTCCATCACCCATTCAATAAAACTGCCAAACTAATGGTCACATGCAAGACTTTGGCAAAGATTTACTTTATGCTCTTGCTAAACTTTCTCACAGTATTCCTAAACTCCATGCTTTCTTCCTATATGATCCTGACAGAGGTTACTCTTTATTTCTAAGAGATTTGTGCCTTGTGCATCACTTAAAAAAGAGCCTGCTCAAAATCTCCAACAAAGCCATAACAACAACACTGCCAGCTTAGAATTTCCTGCCATTATTTCTGTCCCATTACAACATCCTTAGAGCAGTGAAAATCAGATGAAGAAGAAGAAGAAAACCTAACTAAATGTACTGATTTTTTGAAATATTTGTATTTAAGGGACAACAGCATGATGTTGAAAGTGGATGTTGGCATTGTTAGCTCCTCCACAGGTGGATGATTAAAGTAAATGCTGTTATAAATAATCTCCATAAGAGAGCATTCCAGGATTAGGAAAATAATAACAAAAATGTGCAGATATGTAATGTTTCTAATGTCCCAATGCAAGGTAAACTTGATATTTCTGCACTCCTTTCTCAGGATATGAAAGTGAAACCTATTCAAGTTTATTAAAGTATTGTGAATTTTAAGTGTGAATTTAAAAAAAAAA
Organism: Molothrus ater; assembly: GCF_012460135.2. Classification (NCBI taxonomy): domain Eukaryota; kingdom Metazoa; phylum Chordata; class Aves; order Passeriformes; family Icteridae; genus Molothrus; species Molothrus ater. The sequence goes on from NC_050485.2 coordinate 24,900,755, forward strand.
GTGTAGTTGATGATATTTATTATGTGAACTTTATATGCTTATACACATATTATTTACACAAATATGTAGATATGAACAGACATTAACTTTGGAGAAGTTGGGTGAAACGCTAGACAGTAGGCACAGAGATTTCATGGCTGATGAGAAGACTTTTCCCTGTAGCTCTGAATCAGTTGGAGTTTCTTAGAGCATACACACCCAATCTATTTTCAGGGTGAGAACAAAGACTGGAGAGTGGAAAGAAAACTTGCAAACATGAAAAATTGAAATGAAGTTGACCAAAAGAAAATAAAAGTCTGGGGTAAACTTCAAAAATTCTGTCCCACCAAGCATACAAGACACAACTGCCCCAGGCCTCTGGATCTGTTGCTGCAGATTTTGGAAGTGTTACAGCCTGGGCTAAAATCTTTCAGTGGGATGAACAATCACTGAGCAATTCTCTTTCAGGTTTGCCAGCCAGCCAGCCACATTTGCTTTCAGCAATGTGTACAGGGATCTCTAACTTACCTGTGATTGTTTCCAGCTCTTCAGCTTCACAGTTTTCCTTTTAGCAGCTGGACCTCTCTCATTTGAATTTCAGCCTAATTAGGCTACAAGATTTTGGCAAGCTCTGTCCATTCCTATTATTGCAAATGGGCCTCAGTGTATTGCAGAAGCCTGTCCAAGTCTAAGAAAGAGTACTTGCTGTATTTTCTTTACTGGAAATTTTACAGGCTTCTACGTGACCTCAGGCTTTGCTCAGCCAGGAGATTGCCCCAGGTCTCTCAGCCTGGAATCTGCTGGTCAGGTTTATGCTTCTGGAAGCCTTTTTGAACATCTGGGCAGGAAATGAGCTTGATCATTTTAAAATATTCACTTTCCAGAGACAAATCAAAATCTGAATGGTTTTAGAAACATTCAGGATAGCTGAAAATTAGAATCCAGGTGGTTATGGATGATCCATAATATTGACCTAACTGTACCCAGCAGCACCTCCTGCAGACTTTGGATCAAGTTTGAGACAAAATTCTCTTTGGACACTGAAGGTGGATACATGCTCCATGCAGCAACAAAATGGCACCAGGAAGCCTGATAGGATGTGTCTGTGATTACTTACTGGAGAAGGTTCTTTCTCAATGAAAAATCTGTTTCTCAAAACAAAGAAATGGTAATCAATCAAATGAACATCTAAACACTATTATGCGGCCTTTGATAAAACATTCCATTACAATGTATTCAAAACAAGATGCTGTGATTTACCCAAAGGAAAACCAGCCAGAAAAATAATGGCTTTGAGATTTACACTAATAGATTTGGATTTTATTCATAATTAAAGAATGAGATCCTTTTCAACATGACTGCAACTGTTAGCAGAAGAAATAAAACATTTTTTGCATAATTTATTATCTTCTATTATTAGTCTTTAATATTAGTCTGGGTTGTTTTTTTTAAACAATCACCTTGTATTTGCCCAAGCAAGAGTATAACACAGCGAGTGTATAATATTACAGAATGTATGCCTTTCCTTTGTAAAGATTTTTTTTCCAAATTCTGTGAGTTAACCATAGTAATCTAATTAGTTTGTTGGCCACTTTATCCTATCCAAGATTCCAGCACTCCTATCCCTTAAAACACTGCCTCATTAACCTGCCACATTTGCATATAAGGGAGCCCATCAATTCATGCAGCTCAAAATAAGAATTACATTTTCCTGACAGATCATTCAGAGCAAGTGTTTATGTAGAGTAAGTGGGAATACAGAAAAACAACCTCAGAGTGCCCAGGAGAAAAAGCTGTTTGGAACAGCTGTAACTTGATTATTAAAAAAATAAAATTTAATGGGTATAGAAACATAAAACCTAAAAAGGCTAGAGCTCCTTTATGCATAAACAAACATTGGCAGCCTTAGACAATAATGAATGGCCTTCCATGAATAATCTGTTCTGTTTAACAGGTGGTATTTCATACTCAGACTTCATCAGTGGGATAATTTTCTTGTTAAAGAAAATAGATATTATCTTAACAAATAACTGCTGTTTCCATGCATAACTGCCTTAGTAGGCTAAGCAGCAGGGGGGAAATCCTGGCACTATCAGTGCAATGCACATTTACTTGTATGGTGTCTGAGAAAGGCTGCATGAGCTGCATAAAGGAAAGTTTCTGAGCGGGCAGCTTCTTATATTTTCAGGTAGGTGTTCAGCACCCATCTAATCTTGTGATGCAGATGGCCAAGCCTTCATCCAAGATCACTGTCTTTTAACTGGATGTGATTAGAAAAGAAAAAAAGAACAAATTTCAAAGTCATTTGCAGTACAGCACCATCTGTAAATTCAAACTAAAACTCAGAAATGGTTTGTTGACAAACATATTGGAAAAGAATCAGTCTCTTTCCCAGAAAGTTTACTGTCTGCATTAACAGGAAAAAGGATAGTAAAAAATACTTGGTGCACTTTGTAGGTGTAAGAAATCTTTGCAAAACCGAAGCTAGATCTACTGGATGCTCATCTTGCCTTAAAACAGCAAAACACTCTTCCCAACTATACTAGGTGCTGAATTTTGATTGAAATCATTGTATACTATGCCAATTTCAACTCAAAAGCTTCAGAGAACTGTGCTTAGATCTTGAATATTAAGCACTTTAACCAAAAGAATCACCCATCTACTTGTTTTCCAGTTTCAGATATATCAAAAGTATTTCCTGAGAGGTCCACTCTTCTGGCCACTGATATACATAAATATTCACAACTTCTGAAAAAGAATATCACGAGGAAATGTTCCTTTCATTTCATGTTTCTCTGCTGGCTGCTCTCTGACAAGCAATAACATCATGCTTGGAAAGCTCAGTGATCCCCCAAATAGCCAGGTAATCCCAGGAGCTGTTTGAAACCAGCCACGTGATGCTCCCACACTGGGAGCCGACATTCACAAAGGTCTTGGGAGTCCATCAGGCAGCACTGAGTGCTCCTGATGCCAGAGCCCCTTCTCCTTTAACCCTTCCCTGTCACAACAGCACCCACCCACCCAGAGCTGCTCACAGGGTCTTTTACTGCAGAAAAACTGGAGTTGTCAATCCCAACAGTTGCTAATAAAGCTACTTGGAGACACTTGCCAGAACAACCAGTTGCTTCTGTTATCCATCACTGAGCTCATTGGCTTTAGCTAATCTTCTGCATTAAAACTGCTGATGAAAACTCAGCAGTTGCCAGGGAATAAACATTAGGAAGAAAGCTGAGTAGTTTTATGCCATGCTTAAAAATAAGCAGAAGCTTGGACAGAATGATGCATTTGTAACAGAAACCACCCAGTTTCTGCAGAGACAGCACATGAGTGCATCATGCATGTGCCATAGCAGCAGTTCTGTCATTAACTGCATTAATTCTCAGAAGAGGAAGATGAAGAGAAACAGCTTCTTCCAAGGGCATTAGGAGAAGTGGTGATTCAACTTGACATAAATAGGTAGAATAAAATCAGAGATTGTTCATTAGTAGAGTGACCATTAGCAGAAATCAATTGCTGCCCAGTCTGCATTTTCACTGCAAACTTGTCTGATTCTAGTAATGGGAAGGGGGCTGAAAACCTAAGTGCTCCTGCTGATTTTTGAAACACAGAAGTCTAAAGTAATTGAAAATAAATAAATACTGTCATTAGCTGATTGTTGGAGTTGTTTCCCTAGTTCAAACCTGAAATATCAGTTTTCTAATTTGGCTGGGACTTCACTGGAAAATTAGGAGGGAAAAGAACAAGTAAAATCAGAAGATAACATAAACCTTTTCTTAGTGGAAGTCATCATGATTTAAGATTCCACCAGCATATCAATTGTAGTCTTCCTTCATAATAAAATTAGATCCAGTTTCTTTGTATTCTACCAAACATAGAAGCTATACAGTATTTCATCAAACATCATTTAGCTTTTGGACTTGCTCAAAAAATTGTGGAGAAAAAAAATGCAGAGGGAGATTCAAAATTCATAATTAATCAGGGCTAAGTTCTAAAAAGAAGATATTAATTTTGCATTCCATACTATTGATGGTGTAAGTGCTTTTTGCATTATCTTTTAGGTTACCCTTCCAGATCAAACAATTCTTGTGAGGAAAAAAAGGGTTCTATTAAGCAAACTCCCTCTTGCTTCTAAGAAATTCACAAAGACTGTAAAAGAAAAGCTAGACTTTTACCTTCCTTTCTCCTCTTCACATTGTCAGAAAGGACATGTCACATACCATGAAAATGACAAACTTTCATACCAGAAGTAAAATTGTGTGCTTTTATATTTTAGTAGAAAATAAAAACATAGTAGATTTTTACACCCACCTAAAAATCACTTTCTTTTTCATACATCCACACAAACATGCCTGTGAACACACACACTGTTTTTTTTCCTTTAGGCAGACAAAGGGATATGGCTTCTGCCTCTCACCCAGTTTTGCACATGATCCACTGTGACCTGTACTCCAAGGATGGAGAAAGCCACAACTTCATCACTTGCTTTAGCAGTGCTCTGAAAGCAGCTGATGCAGGATGGTCCCAAAGGCACAGGGGGCACTTCAGCACTCCCAACAGAGCAGTTCAAAACAGCCAATATTCCCCCAGCTCCCTTCGCTCTCAAGAGAACGCAGATAATCTCCCTGAGCCATCAAGTCAGTATCTCCTGCTCCCAGTGCCAGTTCCACGCCAAACAGAGTGTGTATGCCCAGCATGGGTCTAGGAGGTTATTGCCAATATCATGCTAGAAAAGTCTAATTAATTCATCTCTGAGGCCCCAGTGTAAATTAGGGACTGGCTCTGCTGGACTCCACAGGATGTTCTCACAGCTGTCTCCCCCTTCCCAATCTGTTTCACCTCAGAACAAGGGAAGTGCAGGGCTAGCCAGTGTGCATGCTGAATTATGCATTCAAATGCCTTGTGCTTAAACCTCTAAAAAAAAAAATCTTAATGTCCTAATTAAACCAGAAACTGCACAATGCATCTCCCTAAATCTCAACTTCCAGATTGCTCTCTCTTTGAAGGAGCCAGTGAGCATAACTAAGATGGCAAGAAATTTGGTGAAATGATTACTTCTAACTCATTTAAATCATCTCATCAGGCATTGGTCAGGGAAATGTCTTGGCATAGCAGACCCTATGGCCTGCATCATTAGGATAAAAGAAATAGCAGTCTGTATTCCCAATGTGTGTCTGTGGTAGGAAAATGGACTTTAGCTAAATTCTATGGTGCCCCACATGTCTTACCTTATACAGGAAAATACAGAGGTGATGCTCTTTAGGGAAGTAATGGCCATTTCAAAAAAAGAAATGTGAGGTCTTTTTTTCAGAATGATGTTGAAAGTTAGAAATCAAAGACAGCAAAATTCCCTAGATTTTTCTCTATTTTTTTCATACAAAATTACTAAGATTTTTTTCAAGTAGTGATGGTTTATTTATTATTTTGTTGATTTCTACCAGACACAAAAATGAATGTCCTATGTAAGAGCATGTTCTGAAACTGAAAAAAATCATTCCAAAAGGAGAAACATATCTTTGTTTTGTAAAAAAAGAACTTAAATGATATATTTATGTAAAGATTAGCTCTCTACAACAGATCTTCTATATGCTGTCTTATTTTGGCTGTTCAAATTTGGTGATGAGTGTGGACAGAAGGCAAATTGTTCCAACTGAAATAAATAAAATTCTATTCAGAATTTTCATTTTGTGGATATCACTCCCTCTTTCCTTACACTTCTCTATACTAGGATTAAAAAAAAAATAACCCAAAATTCAACAGTTTTCTGTCATTTATATCACACATCACACGCTTATGTGTGTTTGCAACATAACATAACATTTCCAACACATAACATGAGTTGGAAAGTTTGTTGTGTGATGATGGCTCCTGTGATTGGGATGAGAGTGTGAGCTCCATCTCACGGTGCTCAGAGCTGTAATGAACCCGTCCTAACAGATCCCTGTCAGTCCTGGCATCCGATCTGAGGGTGGCCTCATTCCCAGCAGGTCCCAAGGGAAGAAATGAGAGCTGCTCCAGGCAAGGCAACGCTTTGCACTGGCAGAAGGGACCTTTGCAGAGTGGGGCTTTGCCAGATCCAGCTCTTCCTCAGGTCTGTCCTGAGCCTCCAGTGGGCCCTCAGATCACACCCTCCAAGAGGCACTAATCCTCCTCTGTTCCAGCGTTTCTGCTGCCAGCCACCCAACCCTTTTGGGCGGTTTCTGGAAAAAAAGACTGATGTTTTGTTGTTTCAGTCTGAACACACAGTTAGAGGGCACCTTCCCTAAACACAGCTGTCTCTGCAGCCCTCTGCCATGAGATCTTTGGCACCTGGGTGCTTGGTTTGGCTCTCATGACATCCCCCACTCAACAGTGCAGCAGTCACCACCACAGGACTGCACACTAAAGTTATTTGTTATATTTACTTTCCTATTTCTTCATAATATGTATTATATGGCATAATAATTGAGTTTCATGTGCCAAATTTCTGGGTATTTGATTAAATGAGACTGCTTCCAAAAAGGCAGCTTGTAGAGGAAAGAGACTAGAATCAGACTGAACTTGGCTGAATCTAATCCTCAGCTGCCACTGCTCCCCCAACACATGCCTGAGTTATGGAACACAAATTGTCACCCTTCTTCCTTAGCTTTTGTAATATCTTTCAAGGTTGTTTGCTCAAAGAGGACAAAAATCTGAGTTATACTAGAGAAAATAAAGGTGAGGATGCTTTGTTATCCGTGGGAGCTGGCATAATGTGAGACAGAATGGGAAATTAGCTGTGAATGCAAAAAACAGAAGAAAAATAGACAGGCCATGATGATGAAGTGAAATCATCACAGTTAAGTACTGAAACTCAACACTTATCCAGTGTCACTGCTGTTCTGTTTTGTTTTTAAAAACTTGGATTTCTTTTTAACCATTGTTTCAAACTCAAAGTAGTTTATTAGAGAAATGCAAACAAGCTCTTGGGTTTCCAGCCTGTCTGTAGCAATTAACTTGGACAGCAGAGTCAGGGCCAGGACAGGAGTCCCTGGTGACCGCCTGAACCTGTCTCTCTTATCCCATTCAGATGTTAACGGGGTGCACAGGACACTAATCTGCACTCTGATTTCATGTTAGCAAATCAAAATGCCTTGTGACAACAGCAATACCCCATAGCATTAGTGGCTTTCTGAAATGTCTCATTAGATTTCCGTAGCTGGGTAAATTAAACGGGGTCAGGTTTGGCAGAAGCAGCCGTGGCTCCCCTGAATGCTGATTGCCTTCAGCTGCAGAAGCCAGGCTGGAATGGAGCATCTTTGCAGCCATTCCTCTGGTTCCAGTGTGTCCTATCCAGGTCAGAGAGGTACATGCAGGCCCTGAACATGTGTGTGAAGGGCCTGCAGCACAAATCTGATGAGGAGCAGGTGGAGGAGCTGGGGTTGTTTACCCTTAGGGTTGTTTAGGGAGGCTCAAGGGTGACCTTATCACTCTCTACAATTCTGTAAAAGGAGGGAGTAGCCAGGTGGAGGTCAGACTCTTCTCCCAAGTAACAAGTGATGGGACCAGATGAAACAGCCTAAAGTTGCACCAGGGAACATTTAGAATGGATATCAGGAAAATATTCTTCACTAAAAGAGTGGTGAGGCTTTGGAGGAGGCTGCCCAGGGAAGTGGTAGAATCACTGTCCCTGGAAGTGTTCAAAAGCATGTGCATGTGGAACTTGGGGACGTGGTTTAGTGGTGAATATGGTGGTGCTGCCTTAATGGCTGGACTTGATAACTTTAGACATTTTTTTTCCAACCTTTATGATGCTATTTGATTCTATGATGGAAGACACTTAGGGAAGAAGTGAAAGAGTAAGAAGGTCTGCTGGGTAAAAGGCTAGGCCTCTAACACTTTCCCCCATCCTTTGGAGAGATCTGCCATGACCCTTTACACCAGTCACCTCTTGTTTTCCTAATTTCCCCCAGTCAGATTTGTGTTTCTAAAAGCTTTGACAGCACATTTTTCAATGAGCATTCCCCAGTATTTTATTTATCCATCTATTTAAGTATCTGTTTTGACAGTTTCCTTGTCAGAGCAATCTTAATGGTCTCTCAGACAGACTAGGTTGATTTCAGTATTCTGAATTTATCCTGGAATACTAACTTAAGCTTGATGTGCACCAAAAAGTGCTTCCAGTTCCAGGACCATTGAAGGCCTGAGGGAACAGCTGGAATTTCAGCCACTAAGTCAGAACCATCCTGAGCAGATTTCAACCTAGAAATCTACTGCAGAATTGAAAAGCAAGAGAAATACATCAGAGATTGGGCTACAGGTAGGAAAAGAGTCTGAGTCAGCCTAGGGAATGGTTTAAAAAATGTATCAGAGAGGGTCCAAAAGCAAAGGGAGGATGAATCCAGTCACAAGGTGGAGACTGGGAGTTGAAAGAAAGGACAGGTAGAAAGGATGGTGCAAAGTCCTGTGTGGTCCCTTCACCCTTTCCTCTTTCTAGCGACTTAAAAATGGACTGTGAACAGCCATAAAAAGGAACAGCTTATGAACACTTGTACATTACATCAACTTGTGTAAGCATGTGTCCCTTATCTTAAAAATACAAGCTCAGTCCCCTGATAATACTCCATTATCATGATACGGGAAAATGAAATGGTTTTAGGGTTTCTGCAGCAGGGAATGTATTCCAGTAAGAGTGGCTACAGCAGTCCTGAAAACCACTTATTTCACACTGTCACAGTGTTTCCACTTCTGTGGTCTCACAGCTCCTACCCTCCCTTTCCCCTGGCAAGGGGCTGGCATGAGGAGTGTGGTGAATTGTGTGGTGTCACTAGGCAGGCATTTTTCATCACTCTCCATTTAGTAACCAAGGACTCAGCAAGGTGGGAGATAAAAAATTCCAGGCTTGGTCGATTACTGATGTCCTCCTACCAAGAAGGAAAGCAGCTCAGAGAGGTAAATGGTCCTGGGCCTTGGCTGCACTGCTAAAGATAGAAAAGAAATGTCAAGAAAAATGGGAGTGTCCTGCTGAAAATGGCTACCACAGCAGCAAGTCATCATGAAAGATGAGCCCTTTCCTCTTGTCAACAAAATGAATGGTGCAGATGGCTCTGTTTAAAAGGGACTTTGCACCATAGGATGAAAGATTTTCCAGCTGAGGGACCCAATTAACAGAGGTGACCAAATAATTTAATGTACTTTAAACATGGATCCTCTGTTTCCCTTTCAAAAGAGTTGACAGGTAATTAACTAAAAAACCACTCATCATTTTCTGTCAGTGTAGATTGTGACATGGTAAAGTTCGTGTTTTAAATTAGGGAATAGATTTAGACAATGAGGTTGTGAGTTGCAGATCTACAGACCTACACATTCAGTTCACCAGCTCAAGCAGGAATTCAGCTTAAAGGCTGAATCTGAATTTTGGCATCTTTTATATGTAAAATAAAGCTGTGAAATTCAAGTCAGGAGCAGAACTTTGACAGAGCTCTGTAGGTGCATGGATCCATCAGCCAGAGGAAGACCAGCTTTATTTCAAGCTCAGAATAAAGGTAAGTATATTAAAATATGAATACTGAAACAGCTCTGAAATTTGCTTTAATGAACACATTGCCACAGTTTTACATGTTCAAATCTAATTTGTATAAGACTGGGTATTTTTACTAAAATCAATTGAACTTGTGTTCAAGAATGTCTTTCAAAACTTCCCAGGCCTGAAGACTTGCCTGGAAATTCCAGCAAGATTTTCACATCTCCATGCATTAAGACAGAAAATTCATGGAAAGACCAGCACAGCAGTCTCCTGGCCAGATCTGTGAAGCTCTTGTGGAAGCTAGGAGATGTTTGAGACAGACCTGGAAAACAATTTCTTAAATAAATGGTAATTTCAGAATCTGGGAAGAGTCTGTACTGGCTTTTTAGGTGTAGGGGTTATTTTGGTTTTTGTTGGTTTTTTTGTAAAGTTAGAGTAGAATAGCTCATATATCTGTCAAGACTGAACAATGAAGGGAATGTCCCAAATGTCTGCTAGATCTGAACACTACATATTATGTACCTGTCAGAAGCTTTGATTCCTTGAAAAAAGGGAGCTCTCTCAGTGTTTTGATTTGCCAAATTTAGCTGTCTTTTTCTAATAGAGACATGGGAACCTCAGCAACTTCAGTTGACTCAGAAAAGTGCATTTCATACATTAGAGCAATGGCTTTCTTGGCAGTTGTTTCTCTTCTTTTCTTTTATTTTTTTTCTGTTTTTTTTTTTCTTCTTTTTATCCGAACAATACCTCAGGAAAGAGCTTAGATGTAAAAGCAAGTACATCCATTGCACTTTTAACTGTATGCAACAAATGAAAAAATCCTACTCATCTGCTGCACCTGGCACTTGCAAAATGCCACTTAGGAAACTTAATTCAGCATCAGTTCAATGAAAGTGTCCTGCTCCTGGGACTCCAAACCTTCTGAGCAGCACAACTGTGACATGAGATGCGTGCAGGGATGAGAAGTTCCAGTACTCAATGAATCTAGAACAGACCCACGCACTGCAGAAATGCACAATGAGATCCATTTTTAGACCTGGTTTGCAGAAGTCTATTCTAGGATTAAATTACTCATTTTTATAGTGAGGGTGGTTAATAGGAAGATCAATTGTCAGAGGAGATACAGCAGCTTTTGCAGTGCTGAGAGTCTCTAAATCAAAACTACATGCTGAGAAAATTACACCATCATAAGAACTAGAATCAGCAAATTATTTTCCACATAAAATTAAAATGCCTGATTTACATACAGTGGGTATAGCAGTTCCTTAATGGTTTTAAAACACACAAATATTTAAGAGGAATCCAACTGTAGGCCCTTATTCAGCAGAGGAGATATTGGGATTTCACATTTCAACATTTGAGTGGCCTATGTAGAGCTCTAACTTGCCTCAACTAATGTGCTGCTCTTGCTCAATCCAAAGCAGCCATTCTGCTGGCTCTGGCCCAGACAAACTGCAAGGTATTTAGAAAACCAGCTCCCCTGATGTTCAGTTGGGTGTCAGTGTCCAGTTTTCTGAAGCCTATTACAAACTTGATGGCTAAATTAATTTGCTGCCTAAAATGAAGAAAAATAATGAAATAAATACTTCCAAATAAATAATCCACATAACCAGCTTCTGATCTCTCTCATATTTTTTCCCTTTGCCATTTAAACAAAAATTAGAATCGGGCTTGATAGGTCTGCAGCAGCAAACCCTGGAGTAGACAATTCCTGAAAACAAGAAAGGACATCCCTGCTTGTTAATATTATTTCTCATCTCTATCAGTGTAGTTTACAGGCAGCTTGATCTTTTTCACTCACCCCATGGCCATTTAACTGCTATGAACTGTTACAAGTTGCTTCAGCAACCCAAGTCTTGTAGATGATTGTGTGTTGCCAAACATATTTAAAGAAACTGCAGCATATTCTGGAAGGGACCAGGCACAGACAAAGGCAGTGGGAGGCCTGTGTTCAGCTCCCCACTTTGGAAATCTGTTGGCACACAAACTTACAATCAGCCCCCTCTAAGTTTTCATTCAGACTGAAATCTGTCCAAAGTCAATCATGCAGAAGAATATTCGGCATAAGCAAAGGGATTTCTGTCCACCCGTGAGGATGTCACTGTGCACAGAAATGAATTAAAAAGCTGCTACCAATGCATTAACTAGCAATATAAATAAAACTGAGGATAGAAAACCAAGACAGGCTATCTAATTATGTCAATGTTTCCTGATGATCAGGTCCTGAAATGAAAATTACTCCTTAATTACATGTCTCTGCCTTGCTGCACCAAAGCAAAATTTGGATCTGAGTGATCCTGAACTCAGCATCTCCCCAAAATTTCAGATAGTTTAGCACTCATTGGGGTGGTAGATTGGGAAAACCTTTCTGTGGTAGGCGAAGATCCATGAATGCAGTCACCACTTCCTGACTCTGTAGGTAAAAGGACTCTTCCAGTAAAACATTCTTCATCTTCATCTGGCTACTTATTCTGGTCCCAGCTGTGCTATTGCAGCTGCTGTAATAAAAAGTTAATAGATTGGGGGAAGATTTTTATTCCATAATATTGTATTGCAGCTCTAGTCTTAACATCAGTATTTAAATGGTACCTTACTGCAGCCCTGATGTTCATTTTATGACAGCACAGCAAGTTCCCACCCATCAGCTGCCTGCAGATCCCTTAACATACCCCTAGGGCCTTATAAAAGGCTGTTCTTTCATGGAGGTTGCTTATACTTTTTAAGAATTTAACTGTACTATAATAAGTGCAAATGTTTATTTGATGTTGATCAACTGATGATAACATGAAAGTAAGACATTGTGTCACAACAACTAAACTTAGTCACAATAAACTTTCCTTCAGGTTCCACTTTTGACCATTGTCAGGAGCAGGATACTGAGCTGGAGGTGGCTTTGGTTTGAGTAGTTTGGATATGGAGTGGCTAAATCCCAGGCACATACCCTAACAAGGAGAGGAACTACGACCACTTGTGAAAGGGAATATTATATTCCCACTTGGGAAAGGGGAGAAAGTAAACCTAAATTATTGCAAAGTTGCTAACTGTGCATCTGCTGATCCATCTTATCATTTGCAGCTCTCTCTGCTGCAGGTCAGCTCTGGGCTGGAGATTTTATTTGGTGCTTCACACTTGTGGTGCTTGTGCAGAGGGACAGCACTGCTCTCCTTGTCCTGCTGGCCAGGGCAGGGCTTTGCTCTGCACAAACAGATGGGCTGGAGATTTGCTGGGCTTCAGTGAGACTGTTCTCTAAGAGCATCTGTTAAAGAAGCATTAAGGCAAATGGCTTGTGTTCTAGAGAGGAAAATGGTGAAGGCAATAATTTAACACTTGGTAAGAAAAATTCTCTCCCCCTCCTCCTCTCTCTATATTCTAACTGCTAAGCCTAGCACAAAAATCCTAAAAAAAGTGTTTTGGCTTCAATGGGAATTTCAATGCCCGACATACAAGGTCAGTCTATGATTTGAAACTCAGATGTGGAAGGTGCCTAGTCTCCTGTCTCCAGATCTCTCTCCTCTCATGTTTCTGAGGTCTCACCACTTCAAATATTTAGCTTAAATGGTCAAGGTACTCATTAGACAAACATTTTGCACTTCTCAAGCACTTTGCTTGAGAAGCAAGCCCCTCTCTTCCAAAGGCATTTCTCCAAATGCCTGCATTTCCCAGGGAACACCAAAACACTCCTAAGGTTTTGGAAAAGGTTTTGGAAAAATCCAAACTCTTTATTAAGGGAAAGCGAAGCAAAGGGGTGAGCTGGGAGACAAAAAAAGCGGATGGGCAGGGTCTGAGAGCAGGAGGGAGGGAGCTGCCAACAGGGAGAGAGATGGCAGGAGCTCCTGGAGCTTCCCACAGGCTCAGCTCTGAGCAGCTAGAGCTGTGCCTGGAGCTCCAGCTGGTGCATCCTGCTCTGCAGCTGCTCCCATCTGCAATGGGAGCTGGAGATCGCCGATGGATGCCGGTACATCTGATCCAGCAGACGCAAGAAGTCCTGCAGATCTTCTTTGGAAGGTCAGCTGAATGAGTACGCTGATGCAGGATGGGCTGTCATCTTCTCTCAGGGCTTGAAGAGCTGGAAGAGAGAGGAACAGAGCCACGGTCAGAGGCCAGATTGAGGGAATCCAAGGAAAGCCTCCTGCCAGGGCCATCCCAGCCGGCTCTCGCCATGGGATGTTGGTGTTGGTCACGGATCCCCCACGTTTCGCTGGCAGCTCTCCGGGCCCTGCCCCCGCCGCCCCTCGTCCGCAGAGCCCTCGGCAGCCCGGGCACGGATTGTAGCTCCGGGGCCGGGATGTGCAGCTGCTCCCGGCGATGCTCGCAGCCCCGCGGCTGCCCTGACTCACCCTCGCTGATGACCTGGAGCTCCTCCTTCTGCCCCGTGACGAGCACTCCGGCCAGCCCTGGCAAGACAGAGCACGGTGGCGGTCCCAGGTGGCACAGCTGGGCGGCACGGGCGCTGGCAGCCCTGCGGCCGCACGCCCTCCTGCCCGGGCAGGGCTCCTGCCGGCCCCTGCCGCACGCTGCCGCCCGAGGGCACGGCTGGCCGCGGGAGGGCAGCGCCGAGGGCGGGCGGGGCTGCAGCGGCCCGGGCGCGGCTCCCGCTGTAGCTGGGGCAGCAGCCGGGCCGGGGACAGGGAGGGGTGCCGGGCTCGTGGCTCACCGATGATCCCGACGGCCGCCTGGCGCACGGGTCTCTGTGGGCTCCGCAGGCGCGGCAGCGCCCAGCGCAGGTGCTCAGCCGCTCGGCTCTCGTCCTGCAGCAGCTGCGGGGAGCACCGACAGGGAAGGCTCGGTGCGGCCTCTGCCCCTCGGCCGGGCGCTCCCTGCGCCCAGCACCGGCCGAGCCGGCCCGCACGGCCCGGGGCAGGGAGCGGCATGGGGGGCGCAGGCCGGCGGGCCTGGCTGCGGCGCTGGGCAGGGGCACAGCTGCCAGCCTCCCGCACAGAGCACCGGGGGCAGGGGGGCTTCTCCAGCCTGCGGCTGGGGCTCCCGGGCTGTCCTTACCAGGCGCTCGGCGAATTGCATCCGCTGCCCCTTCATCAGCAGCTCCTCGAGGTCACTCCTCAGGAAGCGTGCCGCACAAAGCAGGGCTTGGCGAGAGGCCTGGAGAGCAGCAGAGAGCCACAGGTGGCACCAGAGCCCAGGGCACGGGACCCATGTCCCTGTGCCAAGGCCAGGTGAGGCGAGCCCCCTGCCAGGGACACGGCCGCATCACACAAAACCTCACCTTGGCCACATGCAGGTTCTCATCGTGCCAGTGCAAGAAGAGAGGGAGCAGGCTCTGGCTCACGATTGTCATGGCAGGATTTTCCCCCTCTTCCACTGCCAGCTCCATCACCTTCCAGAAGAGCTGAATGGAGAGCAGCCGCACGTGGCTTTTGTCCTGGAAGGATAGGAAAAGTCCTAAGCACCAACTACTCCAGGCCCATTGGGCCAAAAGCCCAAATCTCTACACACAGAGCACAGAGGTTCCAGGCAGCGTCCAGTGCCCTTGGCTGGGGGCACAGAGCCTTACGTTCTCAACGTGTTGCAGGAGGGGCTCAGCCAGCTTCAGGGCGGTGACGCTGGGTGGCTTGAGGTCTTTGTCCTGGAGCATATCCCTGAGCGCACACAGGGTCATCCAGACCATCTCTGCATCTGGATCGGCCAGCTGCTCCACCAGGTCTTGATACAGGCCGCGTATTCCTCCAGCCTGTGTGCAAGACGGGGCTGTGCTGTGAAGCCGTGACTGGCCGCAGCACCAACAGCTGCTTGGGGCACTGGTGCAGCTGAAGCGGGAGGCAGGAGAGCTGGGAGCAGCTGCCTCTGCTGCCAAAGGCCAGCCAAGCCCAGAGGTCTGCATTGCCCAGCCCCACGATGCTGCCAGCGCGGCTCCAGCCACTGCCCCCTTCTCACCAGCGAGGGCTCCTCGCTGAGCACCACGAGGCCTCGGAGCGCCAGGCGCAGCCCGTCCCTGCACTGGCTGGGCAGGTGCCTGGATACCACTGACAGGGCACTGAGACCGTGTTTGCTCAGGTCCAGACACTCCAGGAGCTGAAAGGCACAGGAGGGCAGTGCCAGGGGAGCCGGCTGGCAGGAGCCCGGAGCCGCACAGGGCCGGGCCCAGGCAGCAGCAGCGGGGGCGGGCAGCGTCCCAGGCGGCTGCAGCTACGAGAGGCCCGAGAGCTGGGAGGCAGCTCAGCCAGGCAGCACTTGCCATCAGGCTCACCTCCACAAAGAAGGCCAGGGCAGGCAGAGGCCAGCGTGGCTGCTTCCCGATGAGCAGGCTGAGCAGGTGCGAGGCCATGAAGGGACACAAGGGCGTCAAGCCATGGCGCATCTCCCTGGCAGAGGAAAAAGGCACCAAAGCCCTGAGTTGGTGGGTAAACCTCTCCCAGGAGTGACTCACAGAGGTCTGATCTTTCCCCAGCACTCTGCAAGGGCACATGGGCCCCTTGGGAGGCGGCTGCTCCTGGGCATCCTCCTCTCTCCTCTCCCAACCTCTGCCAGTGTGCTCAGCCCTCCCTCGGTGACAAGGCCCTCTCGCTTACAAGCCCAGGGACTGTGTGGGGCACTCCGGGCACGGGACACAAATGCTGGCGATGGTGGTGGGGAGTAGGGGATCTCACCTTGCCAGCAGAGCTGCTGCATAGTGCTGCGTGTCGGCACAGAGCAGCTTCTCCCAGACCTGCTTGTGCTCCAGAGACACCAGCTTGTTGTCAAAGCCCAGTCTGGAGAGCAGAGCCGTCATGGTCTGTGCTGCAAACCTGTGTGCCGAGCAAAAGCCAGGTCACGCTGGGAGCGCTGGCCCTGGCCACGAGGGCGTGGGAAGGACAGGGCAACTGGTACCTGTTGGGCTGGCTGGGAAGGCCGTGTTCCTCCCGGCACTCTCCCCAGAAGCTCCGCGCCTCATCGTCCTCTGGCATCCGCTCTGTGGTGGTGACGATTTGCAGGAGCAGAGCCACGAACAGTTGGGGCGAATGGAGGAGAAGGGCATAGTGCCACTCAGACATGGGGGCAATCCTCCACAGCACCAGAGTTGCCTGCAAGAGACAAGGCACACTGAGGCAGCACTCCGTGTCAGGGTGTCCTAGGGTGTCCTTGAGGCAGGGCCCCAGGGGAGATGCAGGGGGATCACCCAGCCTGCTGCCCCTAGGCCAGCTTTCAGCCCAGGCAGGGAGCTGCAGGGTGGGGGAGAGCATGGAGAACTGCTGGAGAGGCAAACTGGAGGGCGAGCAAAGGCTAGCTCCAGAAACTCACAGCCAGGGCAAAGATGGCCTCGTTGTCCCCGCTGCAGAAGAAGCTGCTGTAAGGGGGCTGCTCCTCCACGGCAGAGAGCAGCGCTGGAAACACCCCCTCGGCGGCCACTTCCGAGGTGCCGATGGCTCTCCACATCAGTGCGGCAGCTCTGTGGGAGCAGAGCTGTGCGTCAGCACCGTGCCCCGTGCGGCTGCGTGGCGCCGGGTGACAGAGCCCCGGTGCCCTGAGGGGCAGGGAGGGAGCGTGGCAGAGGCTCAGGAAACAGAGGGGCCCGAGGCTCCCGCAGCTCTCCGCCTGTCTGGCAGAGCCCGCTGGACAGGCTGTACAGGGCCAGGGGCCCCACGGGCCGCTGAGCACTGGACTCTCGAGGCAGTTGTGCCCCGTACCTGTCACACGTTGGGGCACAGTACAGCAGGCTCATCACCACGAGATCAGGGTGTTCTTCAGTCAGGGCCAGAATTTCCATTTGCAGCCTGGCGTCCACGGTGACACAGGATGCCAGGCTCTGAAGAATGCCCCTCACCATGGCTAGCACCTGGAGGAGGCGGCACGGGGAAGACTTGGAGTGCTGTCCGAGGGAGCAACTTCCCCAGCTTCCCCAAAGAAGTGCTTGCCTTCCCACCCTACAGTGATGGCCTCAAAGGCTGAGGGGACCCAGGGGACGTAGCTTGAGGGGCCATGTGATCCTAGGAGGACTTCAGCCCTGGTCCCAGGCTGCTTACCTGCTGCAGAGAAGAAGCACCCTGCTGGAAAAACTCTGGAGCGGGTGCAGGAGTCATGGTGAGTGTGGGCATGGCCTCGGTCTCTGGGATGCCCTGAGCCTGGGTGTCTGTGGTGGCCCTGCCCTCAGTCAGAGCCATGTCAGCCTCCGCCCAGCCTTCCTCGTCTGTTTCCAGGTCGGAGCTTGCTGCGAGATCAGAGGAGGCTGAGCTGGGAGCAGGCTCTGCCTGCAGCTCGCAGGGCCTGGAGTCAGGCTGGGCCGTGCCCTCGGTGCTGGTGCCGCCGGTGTTTCTGCGCCGAAGGCGCAGGAGCCTCCGCAGTGTCTGCAGCAGAAGGAAGGGCGGGAAGAGAGGGACGTTCCATGGCCTGCTCCAGGCGCGGGGCAGGGCCGGGCAGTGCCAGCAGGCCCGGCGCAGGTGGGGACGGCCGCAGGTACCTGTGCTGCTCTGCGGAAGCGGCCACGGGTGGGCTCCTGCACTTGAGTCCTGTCCTTGGCTGCATCTGGCAAAGAGCGAGCACAGCCAGAGCTGAGGAGCCGCAGGAGAGGCCGGAGAACACAGCCCAGCCCTGCTCTCCCCTGGCAGGGACAGCTCCCCGGGTGCCCAGGGGACAGAGCACGGCCATCGGCGGGGGCAGCCCCGGCCCCTGTCCCATCCTGTCTGTGGGCACGTCCACAGGGATGGGATGGGATGGGATGGGATGGGATGGGATGGGATGGGATGGGATGGGATGGGATGGGATGGGATGGGATGGAGCCAGACTGGCTGCAGGCCCCAGCCCTGCGGCCCAGCTCCGCCACTCACCGTCCTGCAGCGGCTGCAACTGCTCCGGCTCTGCAGGCTGCTGCGCTGGGGCAGCCGCAGGGCCTTTGCTTTTCTTGCCCCGAAGCCCCTTGAACAGGCCGAGCAGTCTGCCTGCCATCTCGCTGTCTGACCTCGAGGGCACCTTCGACACAGATGCCCTGTCAAGGGTCCGAGTCAGCGAGTGCCGCAGTCCTGCCTTGCAGGTACCTGCGACAGAGGAGCCTCAGGAAGATTACAGGACAGCAAGTCCTGCACTCTGTTCTCGAGGGCTCCTGCCACAATGACAGGAGACTCCTCAGGAACAATGGAGGTCACCAAGTCCCACGGCCTGGCCACGAGGGCACTGGCCGCAGGGATGGGAGATGCCTCAGAAAAGCACCAAGTCCCGAGGTCTGGCCGCGAGGCCAGCCGCAGGAGGAACGCCTCGGAAAAGCTCTGGGTCAGCAAGGAATGAGCCGGCTGTGCGGGGGCTCCTCACAGCACCGCTCTGTCCCGTCCTGTCCCGTCGCATGCACCGAGCACTGTGGCGTGGCCACGGCGCCGCCAGCACCTATGTCAGCGCGTGTCACAAAGGGCTGCTCTGACACCCCGTCCCACTCGGTGACCCTGCTGCACCGTGTCACAAAGGGCCCTTGGACACGCTGCCATGTGCCCCGGGGCCACCCCCTCCCCACCCAAGGTGGCCTCAGTTGGACGGAATCCCTTGCCCCGAGTGTCTGACGCCACTCCGGACACACCAAGCCCGGCCAAGTGCTCAGGGAAGGACTCTCCACGCTGCCCGGCCCGCACAGCCCAGCTCGGTGCCGGCCCTGGAGCAGAGCAGCTTCCAGCAAGCAAGAGGCAAACACATCTTGCCAAGAGTTAAAACACACCAGAGAGGGAAGATGGCATTAATGTGTGCATAAAGGCCTTTGAATTCACAGCTCTCTGAGAGATATTTGGGGCTCTCGGCTGGACAGAGATGAGCCTGCTCTGTCCTGTGCTCAAAGGCAGGGAACACACCCTGCCGCTGCTGCTTGGCGGGGTCTCCGCAGGCCCAGGCAGATGCCAAAGCTGCTCCTCACAGTCTTCTCCCTTTCCACGCCCCTCTGCCAAGTGCAAGGGGCCTCAAAGATGGAAAGGAGCGCAGGGAGCCAAAGGGAGACGGCTCACTACCTCACTGGGGGCTCCTGGATTTATCCTACACAGGATCAGTATGGAAATACAGACTCTTTACCCTCTGCATGATACAGCTATACAAAGTAGTGGTCCAGGTTAGCAAGAAAATTTTTCCCATTTTTTTAATGGTCAACCATGTTTGGTGTTCAAATCTTCAAATCTGGGTTTTCAGATGCTTCAACTTTTGCATTTTCAGCTGCTCTAGGACTCACAGGTTGATAAGTCTGGTTGAGATACTCAACCTGGCTCCATCCCTTTATGTTTGAATTCATTCATCATCATTCTAAAAATCCACTAACATCCATCCAAAGAGGAGAAAAAAGTAAAATCACCCTCTATCCACTTAGGGGAGAGAAAATCCTTTCTATCAGCTAAAAAGACCACACTATCTGGGCTTTTGTCACCATCACAGCACACTTTGGGGATTCAGAAAAGATTGTTTCCCTCTTTATTTCTTATTAGATCAGCTTTCAAAGAATTTGTATTAAACAACCAAGAGGAATTGTTGGTGCTAGGGGCTGTGTACTTGCAAACTGTCATCATGGTGAGTGTACAAGTGATGTATAACACAAAAAAAAAAAAAAAAAAAAAAGCTGGAGACAGTTTCAGATCTTTTGTAATCTGGACATTCACCCTTCTCCATTCCTGTCAGTGAAATGGCAGCACCCATGGATTTAGGGCAATTTCAATTTGAAAATTGCTTTTTGTCTCATTTTTATTCTCAAGCTAAGTAGGCATGTGTTTTAAAACCAGGCAGAAGAGCTCACTTTAAGGGGAAATTAGGGGAATTAGCATGTATTCTAGGGGTACAAGCTTGTTTTAGGCAGGGGAAGAAAATGAGGAGAAGCAGGCAGATGATGCCTGAGAGTCCTGGTTACTCATGGAGTGGTCCAGCAGACATCTCCAAGGGGGTGTCAGGGACAGGATTTGCCATGATCTCTCCTTATCAGGGAGGTATATGGGGGCCCAGTGGGCAGTTTTGGCAAGAAACGTCATGTTTACCTTTAATGCTTATTTGTATTTAAAAATGAGAGAGGAAAATAAAGAACTATAAGTTGTATGTTGAAATTTTATAATCAGAGTAAACAATTATCAAAATTGGCTGAAGACAGCCCAGAAAACCTGCTTTTCTCAGTACAAAAATCCTTTGCTGTACCTGTCTGCCATAAAAACTGTTGGTATTTCTTATGTAGCGACAAGCAGAATGTCAATCTAATTCTTACTCTAGCTTTAAAAAGTCTTATGTTTTAATGAAAACCTTTGCTGACAGCTCTCTGGCTGAACTCAGCTTCCGTTTTGGTACACTGAAGTCTCATAAAGATACTGGAATTTCAGAGGAAATTTAGCTTGTTGGGGGTGCATTTCATCTTTCTATGATTTCATTTCACCCTCTCCTTACTGAGTTCCATCTGCCATACTCTCCTCACTGTCAACATCTTTTATTCCATTTTTCATCAACACACTGATCATTATATGATTTTGCTTTTGCTTAGCCAAAAAACCCAATTGCAATGACCCCAGCATCCCAGAAGTCAAGACATCAATGTGAGTTTGAAATGAAAGTACTATTGACTGCCAGCACTTCTATAATCCCTAGCAATCAACTCCAATCTCTTTTCTCTTAGTGATAGATAGATAAAACATTTGACTTCACTTTTCCAATCTATACAGAGGCCTTCACTATCCTTTATAACCCTCAAATTCAAGACAATTAGGACTTGATTAAATCCTATCATCTCTCAGGTCTCTTAAGCCAAGTAATGGCTTCGTGGAGAAGCCAAGTAATTTTGCAACTTCTCCCATTACCTCCCTCTTTTCTGGTTCATGTGCATTTCTGGCTCTAAGCATAAGTTTAATTAAATATATTTGACATCCAAAGTAATTGAGGAGAAGGTTCTAGACCTTTATGTTTTATTAGCAATTTGTCTAGAAAAAAAACCCAACATACTTATACATGTTTTATATATACATTTATGTTTGCATTTATATTTGTATCTTTACTTACTTATATACTGTATACATGTGGAGACAGACACACACACACACATATATATACATATATGTGTAGTATGAATTCACAAGTCTCCACTTTGTCTTGATCCACATCTCTGCAGTGGCTCCATGCATCCAAACTAATTTTCCCAAGAAAAGAGCTAAATAAAATGTCTGACCCAAATATGTTCCATACCTACTGGCATACGCCCCAAACTGTGTGGAGTCACACTACAAATACCTAACATACATTCACCTTCAAAAGTGTTGATTTCCCACACTTTCAGGACATATGCTTGATAAAAGACTGAGTCCCAAACCGCCAGCTCCCTACATGGTTTTCACTGCTTCTGTGACAGCCCAGCCTTATATCCTCAGCCTTCCTCACTTTCCAGTTTTAGTTCATTTTTACATTTCAGTCATCCTACATTATTTTGGCAACATCTTTAATTGACAACTTTAATCTTTTCTCTCTTTACACTGTTATTTCTACAATTCTTTCACGCATGTATTCCCTGTTACACCGTGTAACATTTGCACCTTATATTCAAGACCAATATAAGAATGGTATGAGCTGAAATCCGCAGGTAACAGCCTTATGTGGTGGTTACACTGAGATGCAAAGGATCTGTTTCTTCACCATGAACAATTTTCACACTGTAAAGGAAGAGCAATATTTGCTTTTAATCTTCAAAACCTCTGAAAATGGCCATCAATGGCTGTTGATGGTCCCGCCCAGGCTGAGGGGCAAAATCTCCTTAGATAAGGGACTCCAAGTTCTGATCCGTTCAGAACTGTGCTAAAAATGTTTGCATAGGAGGGGAAAATTGGCAGCCTCTGAGGTCTCACATATTCAGTGCACATGAGGGCCCTGATCCTTTTGGCTTAAATGGCAAGAGGACAATTTTTAAAGGAGCTTCACAAGAATGTGATCTTATTTCTGTTGCATGCAAATGAAGAGGGAAAGACTGGATTTTGTCTGTCAAGTTGTGCCCACACAAGAACACACTTTGGTAAGAAAAGCTCAAAGAGTCCAACTGTGTCTTGTGTTTGTCTTGAAAAATATCATTGGGTTTCTCTTCCAAGTTCTGCTCCTGAGAGATCCTTGTTGCCCAAATGTGGTCATATTGAGCTAGGCCTGCAGAAAGACAATATGGGAGGAGGGCTATTTTTAGAGGTAAAATCATAGGCTGTCAGTCTGCAAGGCAGAGGAATCCACCTGGAGGTCAGAGGAGCAATGTTATCAGACATGAGAGAGGTCCGTTTGCAGTCAGGTTCCATTTATAAATTGTTCATAACGAGCTGACAAATGACTGTGCAAGGTTTTAATAAGTGATTGTACTTCAGTAATAAGGTTAAGCAATTATGACATGGAAACATTAGTAACAAATACTAATTGAATTTCTAATATACTCATAACAATATGCATTATAAATGGCATGGACTTATAGAGAATCAGCATTAAATAACACCTGTTAAACTGCATGTGGCTCCTCACTCTTCCAATAGTTTCACTGTTGTTACTGTTTTATTCTATCAGGAAGACACAGCAAGGTAAGAGAAAGGTTTAAGAGATTCCTTTGTCTGTCCTGTACTGTAAAGAATGAAGGGTTTCTGGCTGATGTGCACCTTGAGGCACATTGCTTTTCCAATAGCAATCATCTCAGAAGCAAAACGTGGTCCAACAGCCAAATGTGCCCTCTTGGTCATTGCAAACACAGCTCCAATTTCCTGCTCCACTACAGAACACTTGTAAGAGCTTGAGAAGGTTGTGCTTTTTCTGTAACACCTAAGATACCATTTCTCCAAGGGGAATCTGCACCAACATTTTGAACTGGGGACCAAAGCAAGGATCTTGCTTGGATACAGCAAAGAAAGGACCCCTGTGGAAAAAAAAAAATAAATCTTTGTTTCAGGGGAAACTGTGTTCCTGTTCTTGTTTCAATAAGAATCAGCATGACATATTGAAACCAACATTATATTTCTTTAATCTTTTTTAAGAAATTACAGAAATATAGGAAAAAAAAGTGCTCAGTTTCCAGCATGTCAGAGGACTGTGTGATGATTCTTTAAATAAAAGGTCAATTGAAACCAGCCTGGGTAGGACTATAGACTAGTCTGTTGTCTGAAACAATTATGCATTACCTCTAGCTGTGCTTTGGGGCAGGATTATGTATTTTTCTTTCCCGTCTCAGGTTATTGTGATGTTATTGAGAGTCCTGAGACAAAACCGTGAAGAGCTTGATACAAAGCCAAATTGCTCTGGGGTAAAAAAACCACCTTTCCTTTTGACACAAAATAGATGTCTCTGAGAAGACAGGAAAGGATGAAAACAACATCAGGAATTGTGACTTTGCAAAGGAAACCTCCAAGAGCAGCTGACTCAAGTATGCTAATCACCCTATCAATCTTAATGGAAGAGAGATTGTAATCCTAAAAATACAGTCAGTGAGGCACCAAGAAAATTCCCAGTTTTCTTGCCTTTACTAAGGCCACTTATCAGATGGCATAATTATAAAGGTATCACCTTGCTTCAGATCCATTCAAATGCCCAGGTGGATGTGGCTGGCACTGACTGCCACAGAAGATAATGAGGCAGCTCCTAAAGCTTGTTATGCAAAAATCTCACAGAGGAGAATAGAGCCATAGACAAACCTTTGTTAAACTTTAAAAAGGCTGTAAAAAAACACCTCTCTTCTCTCATGTTCTGCCCCTTTCTGGCTCCCTTGTTAAGTTCTTCCCACTTTTGTGTGTTATCAGGTAGTAATATAATTCAGACCATGGAAAGAATATGAAGCCTGAGCCTCTTGAGGAATAGTGCTTTAACTCAAATTTCAAACCAAGAGCTGTTATTAATAATGGAGTTTAATTTTTCTGAAGAGGCACACATCTTAGTTCTCTGTCAGTTCTAAATGAGGGAAATACCAGCGAGCATGGAGGGGTTAAAGGACGTTATTCCTCCCTGGTAGTGAAGGAGGAATGGGAATCTGATTTGACACATGATCAAGCTTGTTCCTGCTATCTCAGAGATATACTGTGGCTGACATATATTAATTCTCCAAAAGGATCAACCAAATTTACTAAAAATGCTAATGTAGGATAATATCTGCCTATATATACAACAAGGGAGGAAGCTCCTCCACTCTTTGAAAAGTGCATTTCTATCTCAGTTCTCATCTTCAGCTGCCTGATGAATGCAGATGGTGCATGAAGTTTTGGCTCCCACCTAATTTGTTCCTCTATCTCTCACCTTTCAGAAAAAACCCTACCACTTCTTGTCAGCTCTGATTTGGTCATGCTACAGACTACAGCACAAATTTAGCAAAATTTGAGTTGTGTTTATAGCTCTATAGTCTGTTTTACAGAACCACAGAATATGCTGAGTTGGAAGGGACCCACAAGGACGAGTCCGAGTCCTTTGTGAAGAAGTAAAAGTCAGTTAAAATGGAAGGTCACCGGAGACTATGTGGATGAAGGGATAAATGATAGAATATGCCTATTCTTCGCTCAGCTGGTCTCAGATTGGATGTTGAGCAGAAGCTCCCTAGATGCCTTCTTCCTGGAAATCATTCTCCCAGATCTGTTTTTGTCTATCTTTCCCAAAACAAAATCATCCAACAGCTTAAATTTGAAACTTGAGCATCTCCAAAATTCCACTCACACCTGGGTGGGTGACATTTAAGCTGAAGAACTAGAGTATGTATAGGAAGACTCCATGTTTAGAAAATGTATCTCCATTTCCTACCACAATGGTGATAATATCATGTGAACTGTTCACAGATAAAAATAATAAAGATGTAATATAAAATCTTCTGATCAGTCTTCTCTCTTGCTCCACCTAGATGAATCAGTTTTGTGCAAAGTTAAAAGTAAGATAAAAATCTTGGGGTTTTTAACAACTATGCTCATGATTTATGTCTAATAAACTCCACTGGGCACCTTCTAATTTTAATAGGGAATGACGGTACTTTCAAAAATGCATAGTAATTTCTAAACAAAGATAAGTTTCAAAGTTATTTAAATTTTTATTTTAAAAACATTGAAAATATGAATGAGAAATATACTAACATGAACTGAAACAGTTCTAAATTCTTCATATATTAATGAATAGTTTTGGTTGTCTAAAAATGTATCATATTGAATATACAATTCTTTAAAGAAATAAAAGATGATGGATGGTATTTCAGAAAAGCATATTTTCTGCATCTTAAATCCAGAGATTAAATAAATATTTTATTTTAAATTGTGCATTGTTGAATGGGTCTTAGGAGAAGATGTAAATCATAAACACATACTTGGTTTTACTTTCAGTGGTTTATACTACTTTTTAACTTTTTTCAAGTAGATAATAAATTGCTGAATTTAAACCACTTGACACAGTCCAATCAGATCATCCTACCCAGTTATGTAGGATGTATCAGGGCAGTAGGCAGCAATCTCCATTACAGGAAAAAACTTTCCTCACTGCTAATGCTGATGTAACATCCTGAAGGCTGATATTAGGTTTTTTGATCTAAGGTACTGAGAAAGCACAATGATTTCATGAAATTGTTCAGCATTTCAATAAATCCAGCCATACCTTTCAGATTAGATGGTAATCAAACATCCTGAGAACTAGAGATAGTTCTATACTGTTTTAAGTAATATATAAATCTTCTATTCATTCTTAGCTAGTTTGGTTTTTTGGTAGTAGATCAATTACCATTATTGCAATATGTGACACCTTACATATGTCACAAGACAGTGTAGCAAATAGAGAGCTAAATCCAAATTCTACATTTGTGAGGCAGAGCATTTAAATCTCCACTTCCAAATATCTTCTTTGACTGACACACTGAAGACTGGATGGAGAAACCAATGTAGTTACTGGAGTTTGTTATATATAAATGAAGAACGTTTTTATTGGAAAACAAGGCATTTATACCCAACTGTAATATTGCTCTGGGTTTAACAGTTTTATGAAATTCGGTGTTTGTCAAGCACAGCATCAGCTGCTGGACAAAGGAGGGGATTGTCCTGCTCTGCTCTGCCTTGGGCAGCCTCTCCTCCAGTGCTGGGGGCAGTTGGGTGCCACAATACAGAAAATACATTAAATTGTTAGAGAGCATCTGAAGGAGGCCACAAGGATGGGGAAGGGTCTGGAGGGGAAGCCGTGTGAGGAGTGGCTGAGGTCACCTGGACTGTTCAGCCTGGAGAAGAGGAGACTGAGAGGGGATCTCTTAGCACCCCACTGCTTCCTTAGGAGGGGAAGGGGAGGGGCAGGCACTGATGTCACTCTGTGGTGACCAGCAAATGGACACGAGGGAATGGCCTGAAGCTGTGTCAGGGGAGGTTCAGGTTGGACATTAGAAAAGATTTTTCCCCCAGAGGATGGTTGGGCACTGGAACAGCTCCCCAGGGCAGTGGGTACAGCACCAGCCTGACAGAGCTCAGGAAGTGTTTGGACAATGCTCTTGGGCACAGGGTGTGACTGGGGGATGCTGCAGTGCAGGCTCAGGGGTTGGACTTGGATGAACTTTGTGGTTCCCTTCCAACTCAGCACATTCCATGGCTCTATGACTCTATGAGTTGAGGTGTGTAGGCAGGGAGAGGAGACATTTGGCAAACAGAGCTGCCTTAATTCCCAGGAATCAAGGCCCTAGTGCTGGGCGGGAAGAGAAGCTTCTGGGCTCAGCCTGTAGAACAGCTTAGGACTCCACTGTTTACATCAAAGCAGGCTGGTAAAACCATGGCTATGGAGCTGGGCAGGGCACTGGGAGGGCAGGAGGGCAGCAGAGCAGGGAAGTTCTGACACCTCATGTTCCAGGGACTGGGTTCAGGTGGAGTTTTCCAGGTGGGGTCCACAGAGGCATCTTTCTCTGCACTGTACAAAAAGAGTAGTAGTCAGTGAAGCTGAGGGTGCACAGATCTTTTGGAATAGTTTTAACAATATCACCTGAATAGAGACTGTTATGCACCTCTGAAAGAACTGTGAAAACTCTTCAACTTTCATGTGTGCCAGCAAGTAAAATAGATATTAAAGCAACATTTATTAAATCTTGTCTTTCAAGTCTTAAGAATGGCATGTCCTGATCATGCCTGTCCTCTTTGGATCTTTTCATCTGGCCACCTGCACATAAAGCAGGCTGAAGAAAAACTTTGCTGTGATTCACCACAACTTTTTGAGCAACAAAGAAATACACTATGTTCTCATCATAGAGTACTCAGCCTAGTTAAGTTACATCTGCAGCACACAGAGTCCTATACAGGATATACAGGGAGCAGAAACATCTTTGTTTCCTGTGGTGCAATTGCAATGAGCTCAAGGAATGTTTTACTTAAAAAGGGAGAATATTTTCAGAAGGCAACACCTCTAAGAGAGCACTCTCAGCAGAATCCACTTTTCATATATAGCTGTAAGCTCTGCTGATGTGATGACCCAAACACCCTCATAAATTTAGACTATATGGAAGGCACTGAATGTAATTATCTGAAGCAGCTAGAACATTTATTATGATAATTAAAGTCAATTACTTTTATGACAGGATCAAAAAATAAACACCACCTTTAACACTTCCCTCATTTTCCTATCTCTTGCACAATATAATATTGCCACAGTAATTTCTGTATCTTACCATCCTCCTAGCAAATTCCAAAGGCATGGACATCTTAATTCACTTGGCTAGTCTCCTTCCACATGACTGCTTCACTTAGCAGCAGTAGATGGATATCTTCCTTAAAATGCTGATAGCAATCCTGACTTGGTTTGCTTTAAAAAAATGAGTATTGTTGTGAGAACATCTCTGGATAATGAAGGATGTGGTTAGAATTATTGCTAGGAAATTATTAGCTCATAAGCAATGCTAGACACATCCTAATGAAATGGGATGTCATTATTACTATGGGAGCAATATGAGACTAAGAATATCCTATACCATCCATTTCTGTCTAAATGTCTGCTCTGTTTGGAGATGGAGCTGAATAACAGTCTACTAAAATAATCACAAACTACTTTTCCTCTTGGGATTATATTCGGGGCCCAATTAACATATTAACCAACTTACTGACAGTGTTTAGAAAGTTTGATTTTCAAACTCCTACTGAAATGTACTTCAGTTTTAAGGCCAAGGATGCTCCATTTAAGTCAAAGAAGGTCCCTTAGGGAAATAGAATGATGCAATTTGTTACCAGCTGTCCTGATCAACATCAGCTGTCTGATTCTCTGTTCTTTTCTTGGCTCCACTTTACAGTAGAAAGAGCAGTTATCCATAACACAACAAAGCCTTGTCCAGGCCTCATGTCCGAGGTCACAAATCTTTAGTGCTGTGGGCTGAACCTACACTTTATGAGAAAAATTCCCTCTCCAATATTTTGTGTGATTTAAACAAATACATATGCAAAAACAAACAAACAAAACTCCAAAACACAAACAAAACAAACAAGAAAAAAAACCACAAACCAAACAAACACCAACCCCCCCAACAAAATAAAACTGCAAACCAACAGACAAACCTCAGTGCAATGTGTCAGCTGGCTGCTGCTTTTCACAAGTGGTGGAATATTCTACTGAGGGGCATCTCCCAAAGAGCTTTATGAAAAACCCCTGATGGACTCAAAGATTCAGCAGCACCTGAAGAAATAGATAGAGAAGGATTCACTGTACTGAGATCTCAGAGTCTTATTTTAAAAGATAAATGGACATAAGGGCTGCATTGTCCTTATAGGATGACCCATTCTTTAGGGGTGTAAATCACGTTGTGATAGTGATGTTGTGGACAGAGAATGACCAGAAGCTGGAGATACCTGTGGGGAGCTGAGTTCTAGGTCATGTTCTTACTGGAGACTCCTACTGGGGCAGTCAACAGGCCCACCAAGCGGCTGGGATGGGAGAGACTGGTCCTCTGTAGCTGGGGTTTGATTGCCAGCACTTTAATACCAGCCCTGGGAGCACTGGATCACTGGTGGAAAGAAAGGTGTGCTTTTCTATGAACTCAGCATAGGAAGGAGAGGATGCACAGCATGCCTTGTTACAGATGCACTTTATTGAGGCATAGGGATGCCAGTCTTGCAGAGGGCTGTGGTGATGGGAGGCTGGAGAAGGAAGCCTCAGCTGTCCACCCCAGCAATGGCACAGGCCATGAACAGGAGCTGGAGCTGAGATGGATTTATTGAGCATGTGGCTGATGCGAACATGTGGAAAATTTTTTCCCTCAGGTTTTGTTTCAAAAATATATGTGTAAAATAATACTGAGGAGACCTGGGATCCAGCAATATGCAATGTGCTGTAAGGCCCCATGATTTGCCTGCCTGTTAAAAAAATAAAACTTGGAGTCTTGGGGTCTTCATGTTCCTGAGCTAATATCAGAGTTAATTAGCAGCTCCTGCTACAGGTTAGCCTATAGTACTGCAGATGTCTTTATTTTCTCCACCTTGTGGGCCATTTCAAAGACAGGAATGAACACACTGTGATGAATAGTGACCCTTAAAATTCTCTCTGACCCAGGCCATGTGCCATTCTATGAGTATCCATGCAAGCTAAGCTGAAGATAAAAATAATTGGGTAAAAGTCAGTGTGAAGTGCAGTAATTGACATTCGATGATGCAAGTTTCTTTTCTCCCCGTAACCAGTTTTTCTCTTGCTCATACCCTGCTAGTCTTTTGGTCCCATTATATTCCATACTGGGATGTCTTAATTTGAATCTGTTCTTCCCTGAAACTACCCAACCTTCCTCAGGAAAAACTTCTTGGTGAATTGAGCTATTCTCTGCTTAAAAATCAATCATTTAAGAAAAATAACAGGACATTAACTAAATGTATCTATGCCTCTATTAGTAACATGAGTGTGTTGAAAAAAAGTCTTCAAACTCTGATTAATGAATTTAATCATTTCCATAGAAAATGTCAGGAAGAATGAAAATAGCTCATTAGAAAAGAGTGTGTGAAAGTAAACACTTAGCCTGGTAAAGTTTCCTGGATAACTCAAGATCTTAAAGACTAAAAAAGTCATAAGATAGACTTACCTCCAATTGCAACACTGTTTTTGTTGTTGTTGCTTTTACTCCTACAAAGCTGTGTCGTCAAAATAAGCTCCTAAAGAAAAGATACAGCTAGAAAGTGTTACTTATTTAATAATTGTAAACTTGTAAAACATTAGGAACAAACCCAGGTTTAGATCCCAGCTTTCAAATATTTTCAGACACAGCCAAACAATGAAAACCACTCTCTATACTGACACATTTCTTATATTTTATGCTGCTCATGGGAACCATGAACTCAGGTTCAACACTTCCAGCAGTCAGCTGTGACTACAAGGCAACCACTCTAAGACATACACTTATCTTTGTGTGGAATTCTCCTTCATATTTGTATGTTTTATTCCAAGGGGAGTGAAAAATTACGCAAATTAATGATGATAAAAAATCAAAAAAACCACAAACAACTAACCTTCCTTTATCAAGTTGTCACTTGCTGCACGGTAACAAGATAAAAATTGTACCCCAAGGAGACAGAAAACCTGAGTTTTTCATCCTCAGCCACAGAGTAACCTGGGCTTATTTCTTGATTTCAATGAACTGAGCCAAAGAGAATGTACCAACAGGTCAATATCTGCATTTTAAAAAGCCTTCTAGGTGACAAGATTATGGAGATATAAGGGAATTGTTAAGCTACTGTGGTAGTTTAACACCAGCAGGAAATTAAACTCATTAATACCTGGTCAAAATGCAGTTGTTAGAAAAATTAGATCCTTCCAAAAAGAAGCTCCCAGAGCACATCAAATTCACAATTTACAGCAGCAGCTTGATGGAAAATGTATCATGAGCTCAAGCATTTGGCCAACAGCATTGCTGACACTGTACCCCAACATAAAATGGCATCTGACACATCCCAGTTCTTACTTTAGATGCCTTTGGACTCTCTGTTCCAAGGTACTTACGGGCCCACATCAGGAGTTTTAAATGAAACCTGTCCCTTACATTATTGTGAAGACCTATAATGAGATCATAGGACAATTGTAGAATCCGAATGGATTTTAAAGATAATTCAGCCCCTCTCCATTTACAGAGTAAATACTTGAACTGAGGCAAGTTACTTTTAGCAAAAGAAATTAAATTTAGTAAGTAGAGGGCTGGAGGTAAGAGGTCTTTGAATTGCATGAAAGGTTTACCTACATTCCTAGGGAGCTTAATCCTTGGACTTTGGAACTGTCTTGTCCCTCAGAACAGCAGTGTTAGAGTGGTTCAATAAGACAACAAAGGAAAAACCCACTGAAGATTGATCCCTCAGTATTAGACATCAAAAATGGGAAGAAGAGACTGCAGATGGCACTTGGTAACTTGCTGTGATTCTGGTCCTGTAAAAACGGGTTGTGATGATAACATCAGGAACCTACTTCTCTACTTCACTGTTTTTTGTCTTCACAGGCATTTTCAGATAGAGAGGTTCACTTTATTATTCCCTTCAGTGGAAGATAAACACTATGAACGAAATCTAATTCAGATCTTTATGTCTAATGATAAGGGTGGGAAGACATTTTCAGGTAGTGGGGGAAAAAATGGTGTTTAGGGGACTTGTAATTAGGGGAACTGGCATGTTTTGAAGGCTTTTATCCCTCTTCACACAGAGTGTACACCCTCAGTGCAAAGAGAAACATTTCCCCTCAAACATTCATTTTGTCTGGAGTGAGGGTCAAGCTGCTCTCCTCTGAAGAACAAAACTTGTGGGGCAACCAAAAATCTGATTAGTGGATTGTCTGAACTGGCAAAAGATTTTTTTTCTGGTCATAAACTGAATGAATCAAGTCAGACTGAAAATAAAGAGCAATTGAAAGAGAAGTAAAACTTCACCCACCAAAACTTGAGGGGGAAAAAAAAATCAAACTGCAGGGAAGCCAGGCAGGGAACATTCAATTAACTGGTTGGCATTTATGCAGGATCCTGGGATAAATGTCCTTTGCAGGCTCTCTGCCAGTAGTGTACAGGCTATTTCTCTTTGAAGGGCTTCAGGTTCACAGGGGCTGAGGGTTTAGTGGGGTTTTTTACCATTTTCATGCAGTCAAATTATGATGATAGAAATGTCAAGAAATGAGATCAAATGTATTGGGGGTCAGTACTGCTCTTTTACCAAAGTGTTTCTGGTGCTTGACACCCAGACTAGCTCCACAATACATATCAGGGGATAAAGAAAATAATAGCCTGGGCACTGTAGAGAATGATAAGAAACAAGTAGCAGGACAGCAGATAGCACTGTCTGAACCCAGTGTTATTTCCAAAGGTTAGGAGGGAATGAGTATTTCTCCTTTTTTTAAATGTCAATTTAATCTGAAGGACACTGAACCTCAGGTAACATTTCAAACTAATGTAGAACTTCTGAAAACAAGGTAATTGCTGATCAAGCAGACAGGGATTTCATCTTGAACTGGCTGTAAGTTTTAGCACCTTTGTTGTGTTATAATGTAAATATTAGTAAAAAGGTGTAGGAAGGGAAAGGGGAAAAGATCCCAGGACAGCTGAGTCTTGAGCAATGGTGAGCTCCCAGAACTGATGTGCTGAGATTAAAAGAAGGATGAACTACTTTCTGTCTGAATATTTTGTGATCTTCCCTCACTAAACAGAGAGGCTGCTACAGTAAAAGCTTTGTGCCTTTTTGATAAGAAATCAGACACTTTAAAGGTGAAGAGCCTTGCCCAAGGCTACACAGGAAATCAACAGTACATCTGAGGAATCAAAATACAGGGCTTTAGTGCTGGATGTTCCTTCTAAAAGTTTTTCTTACACCATAATCAACAATCACATAACTTCTTAAATATCTTTAAACATACTCTGCACCTGGGTTGAGACAAGGTAATTTACATCAGTTTTCTGTATGAAACAGAAGATGAGGAGTTACAGGAATTTTTACTATCAGCTGATGCAACTAGAGATGTTCAGCTTAAACATTACAAAAACCTTAGCTGAAGTACTTCTGCAATTCAGGGACAGGCCACACAGAGGGACTGTGGAGTCTCTCTCTGGAAGATTTCTCACACAGGTGGACAAATATCTCTGCAAATATACCCAATTATTCCTGCTCTGGGAATGGAGATCTGGACAGGGTACAGCAATGGATCAACTGGTGAGTCTTTCAAGTAAAAAGAACAGCAATCTGTGAGCAGAGTTCAAAGTGCTCATTATCACTTCATGTTCTAGATCCAGGGTTTAAAGGCTCTAGCTGGAAAGCTTTCTTTGTAGAACCACCATCTGCTTAAGCCAATAATTTTTTTAAGCTCAAAATCATTACAGTCAGGCTAACATTTAATAATTAAGTCTGTCTGTAACTTAATCGCTGAAAATGTTTTGTTATCTCAGCACAAATTTAGTATCAAATCAATTGCTTCAAAAATACATTGGCTGACACATATAGTGCTACTGCTATTGTAGGCTCATGCTTATTTTGGATATGATCTACAAATTTACGGCTTGCAGTATAGAATCCAGGATTCAGAGCAGTCTATGTGTGGTGACCTTTTCCTTTATACAGAAATTAATACAACAGTTTCACCAATATTAGTCCTGCTTCTATGTATGCCAATAGCATGATGAAAGGAGCTATTTCTGTTTAGGATTATGAGGGAAGGCATGTAAGGGAGATTCAAAAGACTAGAGAGATGCATAATGCATTGGTAGAACTTTGATGTATAACTGTGCTACAAACTCATCTGAACTTTTTTTTTTCTGTATTAATTTAAGTTTTCTGAAAGTGTTGATTGTCATCTTTAATAGAAAAAAAAAAAAAGAGCCCTGCCTTCATCTCCTAAATCAATGCTGTAAAGAGAGTAGCAGTGCAAGGTTCTGCACAAACCATTATCATTCAACATGGTCTAAGTCCTGTGCATCCCATGAGGCAGAAATCATCTACTGCCATATTTCAAGAGAATGATCTGCATAATAAAAGTGGTAAGTGGTGATGGCATTTTGTGATGTATGCAGTTCCTCAACAGGAAATATGCTAGGATTCCAGATCCAAAACTTCACATGAATTTTTAAATAGCCCTCACTCCTTCAGGGACCCTGCACTGGATTTGGAATGAAAATTTAAAATGTAAATGCAACTTCTCTTGCATCTCCTTTAGGGTTTTAAAGGTGAATTTTATTCTGTGTTCACATGCTTGTGAGTGTTGGTTTAGAACTCTGCATTCATTGATAAGAAATCCTAATAATCCCCCTTGATCAGAGATGGAAGTGATACACTAAAACCCTTTGAGAAGTAGAATAAGATCATCCAAACACTCAACTTTCTCTCTTTTCTCCCTCCTACAAGACAGGTAGTATGAGAAAAGGAAGTTGTTGTCTTTCTGTTAGTTCGTAAGATTAACAAAACTCCTGTGTGCTGTGCTGTGAAAATGCTTTTCTTTGTTGTTTTTCCCAAAGATATTTTCTAATAAGGACTATATGTAACCTTTTCAAAGCAACTAGTGGTGCTCCAGGAATCATTTTGAGGGCTCTTTGCAAGAACAAATTCATATTTGTCATATCTGAAAACCAGGAACCTGATCAAAGCTCCATAGTACCAAGATGAATCTTCTATTGTCTTCCACTGACGTTTAGAAGTTGTCCTAAGCCCATCTTCAAGGCATGACAGGCTGCCTATTAAAGTTTATGAGAGCATATATAGGTTCATTCAGAGTTAATGTTTTGGGATTTTTTTCCATTAAATGAGGGGTGACAGATTCTTTTACACTTGGAACAATCTTTACTCCCAACCGTGTGAGCAGGAAAATTGGTGTTTCTATTGTGGTCACAGGTAGCCAATTCTGAAATGGGCTTTCAATGAACCACAAAACTCAGACTGCACAAACAAAATAGGAAATTTCTAAGGTGAAAAAAAAATTTGGTTTTCCCTGTGTCTTCTAAACACGGTCTGAATTTTCTGAACTAGAATTCAGCATTAAAAAATAGAGTTTTTGATAAAAGTAAATCCACAAATGAGTCATGAACCAGGTGCTTTCAGACAGACTATGCAGAAGTACACAATCAGACAGAATTAATTCTCGGTAAGTGGACCCCATGATGAGATTTTAACCATAAAAGGCACCTATAGAGTCAGTAGATGATATAACACATTATGTAACACATGTTGCAGTTCTCTGTAGAAGTCAGGGAGGTATTTCTAAAGGGGTGGGAAGTGTCTCCTCTGCCTCCTGCAGTTTGAAGAGCTGCCATCTGATTGTACATGAGTAGCTCAGACTTTGATCAGATCTTTAACTGTGTTTGTGTTTTGTCTTCTATGAGAGGCATGTTTGCTAAGTGCTTTATTTACACTGTACAGCAGGAGATGATGCAGAATAAGAATTGGATATACTTGGCACACGCTGATTTGTGAACATGTTGTCTGCACAGAATATAGCTACAAAGTCTGCACCGTTGTATTTATACCAAAGAGAAAGCCAGCTTCTATTTATTACTTAGGCTGAATACTGAGAGCTTCCCATGTTAGATCCACTGAGCTGTAAATTCTGAAAGGTACAATGGGAATGAGTTAAAGCACCATTGCAAAAACCTTACTGGGAGTGGCTTATTGATAAGTCATCCATACACAGTTTATTAGATATGTCTCAATGAGAAATGTGTACTTCTCACAGACTTATAAATGAATCTACCCTGCAAATTCTTTCTTATCTCTTTTGAGATTAGCATCTCATCAATACTTTATCCATGTATATCTACATACTCATTAATGACTGCCAGAAAATAATAAGTTTACATTTTCTCTTTGTGCAGAGAGAATATTCCTGGAATTTTTCAGGTTTGTTTCAAGGATCAGTCAAGCATTTTCTACTCCTCTCCATGTAGAACAAATTCAGTGGCTGAAGGAACATTGAACTTTCAGAAATGTTGACAGCTTTCTTCCTATGTGAGAATGCCTGGTGAAGGGAGAAGCTTTTTGCCCCTCTTTTTCTTTTTATTCCCTCTTTTCATATCACAGGTGTTATTTGTAAAATCAAATTCCTCTCAAAATACTACTGTTTTTCTGATTAAAACATGCACACCTCCCTTTAAAAATCAGGGCAAGAAGCTGGGATTCCAAAGCATTCACATTTCAAACACTTTAGTGGGCTAGATTTTCAAGGAGTATTCCAATCACAGGGGAGAAGTTTTGGTAAATCCAGAAAAAGTTTTACCTCTGTATATATTTTTGGATGCATCTCCAACAGAGGCTCGGAAGTTGCTCTTGGTAATTGCCCTGTCCAAGACCCGAACTGACAGGCAAGAAAAGTCAACCAGTTCTTGTCTTTAAATCCTACATGTCATGGGCAAACAAATCAGAAATAAATGCTTAACCCACAGGCAAAGGTCTAGTCCTTGAAAGTTAATTAAAAGCATTTTATGGAATCAGCAAATTACTATTTTGCCTCTTTGGAGTTTCCCTTACCAGTAAGAAGTCTTTGGAATTATGTTCTGGTTTTCATCAGTGCCCCAAAGCTTAAACCTTCAGCCAAGGTGACTGAGTAAAAAGATTTTGGGAAAAGCTTTTTCTTCAGTTTTCATCAGGAGTACCATTGAAAGCATTCTTTGCTACCTGGTGACTGATGCCCACAAATCTACATGGGGTTTTTTGTTCATTTTGGGATTTAAAGTTTTTTAAATTTATCTTCTCCTTCTTGGAACAGCTTCGCCTCTACCTTAGCACTATTTTTGACATCTAAGTTTTATTTATATTTTCTAAAAATCTTAATAAGGCCAGTATATGCTATGTCAGAAGGAAGTAATTTTTCTTGAGTGCTACATCTTAGTGGAACTCTTGAATGTCATACCAGTTCCCTCTTCCAACATCTCCTCATAACATTATTCCAAATCCCAGTCACTTCCTATGACACAGGGATGACCACAAGCTCTGCCTTTATTCTACTATTATTTTGAAGAATAAAGGATAAAATAAGAACTTTTTATAGGGGCTTGTAATATTTTATCCATACTGAAAGCAGGACACTTCTGAGTCACCTGTGAGAAAATTTCATTTCTGTTTAGTCCTAGGAAGTGAAAATGTTTATGCTAAAAATATACCTAGAGGTGGTGACATCCATCAGTCCCCAGGCTGTGCTGTGTTCCTACATGTGGGATGGAAGTTTGGCTAGAGGATTCCTAAGGAGCAGCAGTGAGGTGATTTACAGGAGAAGTAATTTTTTGCATTTATTGTTGGTATTGCTGTGGCAGCTTTATGGCCATTCTAGAATAATGTGCCTGATTTGTCTCCTAAATGCAAATATAGTCCCAGTCCTCTGCAATACTTGGGTGCTAGATTTTGTGGGTAGATTTTTGTTCCTGTACTCTGCATAAAGCTGAGAAGTCTCAGCTGAATGCAAGAAAGTACTGCATCTGAATGTTAAATTAACTGAAAAAATCAGAGTTTAACAGTTTAACATACTGTCACATGGTAGGAAGGTGAGCACGTTTCAGCCTCTTATTTTTAAGCATTGTTTCATTCCTGTTGACAAGAGAGAAAATTTGTGCTCCAACTGGGTTACAAAGGTCAAGGAATGGCAAATGAAACAGTGAAACAGAGAAGTAAATTCTTTAACTTCTTTAAGTGACAAAGAGGGCACTTGCTGAGAAAAGACAAACTCATGTTTACATACCTTGTCAAAATATAGACAGTGTTATTTGAAGCTCCAGAGAATAACTTTAGAAATTGAAATTCCACACATAGCACACTTCCTTAAGAAACTCACAATACCAATTCTAATATCACAGTTAGAAACCCAGACAAAAATCCTAGAAGTGGCAGCCTGCCTTTATATGAAAAAAGATCTGACTCTGGATCTTAACACTTGCACATTTTCATCTATTTATAACATTGCCAAAAGATTTCCCTGGTATCTCACCCGTTCTTTCATCATTATCCCAGCATACATTCTCTGCTACTCTCTTTAGATCAGAAGACCAAATAAGCTACTTAGAACTTAAAGAAAAAAGATTTTGTAAAACTGGTGCTTAAAGTTTCCCTCTGCTACAACATAGAGAACACACAAACATATTTTCATTGCTGTTGTAGTAAACATTATCCATGTGCTCCACCCTGGATCCAAGTATCAAAAAGAATGAGATGAAAATTACAATGTAAATAAAGCCTGAAGGCCAACTAATTGTCTCACTGTATGAAGTTCTATGATTTCTGAAAAGAAACATCTCAAATCAAAATGAGAAGGTTATCGTCAAGCTCAAGGATGCTCAAAACCACACAGAACTCTCCTATCTGCTACAAAAAAACATAACCAGTTCAGAGGGTAGATCCCACAGTGACAATTAGGAGAATGGAAAATTCCCAGATTTGCTGAAATTGTGCTACAGTTATGACCAATATCCCCCCGAATGTCATAGAACTATGTAATACACAGAGGATGATTCTTTTTTGGCAATTTGTATGGTGCCTTTTCATCATGGTGGCTCTCCACTACTCTCTCCCTTAAGCAAGGAAAGCTGTGGCATTCAATCCATTTCCAGCTGTAAGTCTGGTTTCTTGAAAGGGTTGTGATTTTACCCTGTTCATCAAACACTGCCAGCACCTTAATTTCCCTGGAGTATGACACAAGTAGCAGTAAGCAGGCAATGAAAGTTTTGATTCATTAAACTCATTAGCATTTTTTTGAGTTTTTGTTGAGCTTGAGCAATTGCTAATAAAAACAGAAAGACTGTCCTTGACAAAAATTCTGCTGAAGTACCGGTGCAGCCAACAAATCAATTGCATGGATTCTACAATGGCAATAATCTTTTCTGTCCACATATTGAAATTCTTCCCATAATGATCATTGTGGAAATAGTCTCATATATTACATATTGTTGGAGGTTGGTTAAAAACCACAGATCCAGATTAAAAAAGCTCACAGTAAAGAATCAAATTCAGACAACCCAAGAAGATGTTCCATTTGAATATAAATTTAAGAAAGTCAGACTTCTGTGGGATTTAAACATGTAAACCAATACTTAACATTCATATAGAAAATGGAAGATATTATATTGAGTCAGGTTTTTCATGGACAATAGACAAATTTGGATTTTGATAGGGGAAAATCCACAATTTTCATTCTTCACAATTTGTCTAAACAATTACTATCTGTGAATTTGCTTCTTTGAAAAAGGTTTGGTACATCACACAAACCATTAAATTACATTAAGGCATATGGCAACTCTTAATCAAGCAATCATAAGTCAGGCTTTATGAGGATTGCCCTCCTACATGAAGGCTTGCAGGACCAAGGTCTTTTGCTTTTGGTAGACTGTAAGGCACAGCAAGATCCATTACACCAGCCTGATGTCTAGCCTTACACTTGAACAGGTTCAGTGATGGAAATCCAACCCAACTCCACCTGAGAGCATCGTACATTGTCCTGATTGTTCTTCTACTCAAAGTATTTCCTAATGTATAACTGACATTTTCCCAGCAACATCCTAAATCTATTAGCCTTGTTCTGTCCTTGATGACTCAAGAGAATAATTAGTCTCTCTTCTCTGTAATATCCCTTTATGTATATATAGACAGTTATATCTCCTAAGTGCTACATGTTCCATCCTCTTTATCACCCTTGCAATTTCCATTTTCTAAGTCCTTTATCATTTTACTGCTATTGCCCTCTGGACTACATTCCATTTGTCTGCAAGGTCCTCAGTAATCCAACACAAAAAAAGAAAAGAACAGCCCTGACAGCTTGTTCTCTTACCAAGTGATGGCTACAGGAACATGGCATCTTTCACTTGCAAGATGGAAGTGGCTACTTTATCCAAATTCTTTTTAGAGGTCATGAAGATGTTTCTGGGCAAAAGAGAAGAAACATCTCTTCCCAAAACAAAAGAAACTTTTTTAACAGATTTCTTTACTTTTTCACTTGCCAAACCGAGATAATAATGTTGAAGTCCAGGCAAGGCAGCACAGACTCACAACCCTCCTGCTGCAAAATATCTAAAATGAAGCTTTACAGAAATTACACTCTCCCACTGAAAGCAGAAACACTGAAAACAAATATGCTGTATTAAGGAATCAATTATCTTCTGTTTGTGGGTGGTTAACTATGAGTTTTATTGTCATTCTTTTCCAGTTCTGAAGGTGAAAGTCTTTGGCTGATGTTGTTACAGCTGAGAAATGCAAGCAAATGCATTAACCCACATAAAGGAGTGAAACTGCTCACATCATATTTCATGACCATACCATAAGACAGAGCAGTAGATTTTCAATTTTTACGTATTACTCCTCTTGCATTACTCCCCCCATTTTCTCTAAAATAGCTCTAACCCCAGGAATTCATTAGCACCTAATTCTTCCCCAGTGTGAAACATAAGTATTTATCTGCCACACAATAAACAAAAAGCTTCTTTTCACAACTGACAGTGGTTTAACTTTTGAACAAAATATGGAGAATTATGCATGTTTACAAGCTATTCTTTAATTTCAGTGGACCATGTACTAACAAACCATTCAAAGGATTAGTAACAACTACCTATTTGTGGCAAAGTTATTCCAGCATGAAAATATACACTTTTATGCCTTGCATTCTTATACCAGATCTCAGAATATGTTCTTCATATTTTCCAAGTAGTGTTTCAGTTCAAATGTCAATGTATCCACACTGCTCCAATAATAGCTTTGTTTGTGTTAGACAGACAATGACTTTGAGCAGGTCTCTTTTGAAGAATCATTGTAGCAGCCAAAGCATGCAGAGCATCCAAAATACATAATGAACACTCAGCCAGGGCACAGAAATCTCTTTAAAAACATAGAAGTGTTTTGGTCAGGGGGTTTATGGGTTTCCAGAGACTCTGAAAAGAGGTGTTTTACCACATGAGAGAAAGGACTGTTTGTCTCAGCCTCCTGTTCAGCTACAGGACCACTGCTACTGTGGTACATAGGCAGACAAACAACATAACAGGGGGACTGAAACATAAAAGATGAACAGCAATTACCAAAACAAACTGTTTCTCTGGTCTCTCTTGGACAGTGAATTCAAAAACCACACAAGGAATAATCTAAAAAACTATTTTTAAAATATAATACAATGCCCATTTTTTTAAAGTGAGACATTCACCTTGCAGACACAAGAAAATAATGGAGGTTGTCTGTAGGCTTTGCCTTGTGCTTTATTAAAGACATTTGATTACATAAATAATACATTTGCAGTATTTTGAAACTGGACAATATTTACGGTTATTGCAATAGGCTTGAGCAGGACATTAAACATGGCAAAGTACAGGACACAGCAAACTACAGGAGTGCACTGGGATGTAGCATTAAGAAACTTAGTCCTTAGCAAGTTTTACTCATTATATTTCTATTAACATCAGTGGAACTGCTGTTTTTAAGTTGTTTTGTGAGAAGGAAAAAAGAATTCTTAAAATAACAGCAGAGCTTTAGAACCTTGCTCCTTGAGGGAGAGTTTGTTTCTTTGGAAACATGACCATAAATCATTTTCCATGAGACTTTTTTGAAATAGCTCATTAACAAGACCCTTTATCAGAGGCAATGAAATTAATACTTTTAGCATGTTAGATTTATAATAGCACTCTACATTTGTAATAGCCCCTTTCCTGATAGAGTCTTCAATCATCTTGCAACTATTTATTAAGCTTTATACCACATGTGGGAGGCAGGTACAGTATATTTTATATTCCTTCAGGCCAATTCTCCAAAGAAAATTCCTGTTCCCCAAAGAGTGTTTGTTAAGGATGTTTAGAGTTATTGCTTAGCAAGATATAAGTATAGTTTATCTTTCTGTCTCTGCAGTCACTACAGTTACATTAGGCTGAGGATTTCTGTTTGTTGGTCTACCCTCCTATTCATCCAAATAACCTGGTCATAAGTGATCCATCCCTACTGAGTAGCACATATGTGACAAAAATTATGGTTGCTTGGCTCATTATTTCTCTCCCACTTTAAGTTTTTTGCTGTGAAGAAGTCATGAAA
Organism: Molothrus ater; assembly: GCF_012460135.2. NCBI lineage: Eukaryota > Metazoa > Chordata > Aves > Passeriformes > Icteridae > Molothrus > Molothrus ater. Next base: position 24,943,025 of record NC_050485.2, read on the forward strand.
ATGAGAACGGAGAATTATGTGGACATCTACCAAATCTAAACATACAAGATGAGCTACAGAAACTCTTGGGTTTAAACCCAGAGAAAATGGGCATTATCCAATCTCTCTCTTCCAGCATATGCCCTCACATCCTTGAAGCTAAATAACACAGGAAATACCGTGAAAACTCCCAGGGTTCTGTCAGGTGCAGCCAGACACTAGCAAGAGTAAAAGGCAAGGCATTTTGTCTTATGTACAAGAAATGTACCTGCTAGGCTTGCAAACCAGTCCTCAACCCCTCCACAGGGAGCAATATTCCTGACAAAGACCCCTGGGACTCCTTTTGCAAACAGAAACTGCAAGAAGAGAACAAGCCTAACAAGGAGTACCAGTGGAAATAAGCTGTGATGAACATTTCAATTCCCTAAACATAGAGACTCTTTCCTAAACTATAAATATCAGTTCTTAAACAATCACAGGTGCACCCTCACTACAAATATTGACACTCTCCTTATAGGAAACTGTGAGAAGCCCAGCCCACCCTCTTTCTTGTAGCAATATCTTAGGACCTTAGAGGAGAGTAGGCAGCATAGGGAACCTCTGAAGATAAGACTCTAGATTTCTCTGCTGCTAGGAAAGACCTCCCAATAGCAACCAGTATATAGGTAGGTTCTAGCCTACCTATATACTGGTAGGCTAGAACCACAAGATTCTCAAAATAAATTGATACCTATTTATAAAACCACTTGTTACCCTAAAATCAAGATTGAGCTTTTCATCTCTTAACACCTTACAGCTGAGCTAAAGAACTATTTGTCCTTTTGCTTTCCACCACCCCTTAGCTCACTCCCTTCTCACTAGTCTGAAGTGTTGCATTTTAAAAGAACCTACAAGACTAACTGTAATCTTAACTCCAAACCAGCATATACCCTTCCCTTAAAAAACAACTTTGTCACTAAAAATGAAAAAGCACTTAAGTGTATTTCCAGTGTATTATGGGAATTGGGAGGCTATAAGTTTCAGTTAGTTAAGGTTTTTTGTGCTTGATTACAGCTGTGGGAGGAAAGGAAGAAAGGAGCAAGTGAGTAAGTAAGCATGATAGGTACCAAGATAATTGCCTGTTGTGAGAAAGATTTATGTCTTTTAGAAAGCTGAGGTTCTAAAGAAGATAGGTAAGGGCAAGTAAGTGGGTTTGATATGTAAGAATCATTCCTGAAAAGGATTATTTGTGGTTTTTTGCAGTGTCAAGGGACTGTCTGATCACTTATTGTTGTTTGTAAGCTTGTGTTTCAATTTATTCTGAGATTCATAAACAGTCTTACCAATACTATTGAGTACCACCAAATCTTTAAAAAAAAGATAGATTATCTTGAGAATTAGGGTTGTGAAAGAAATGCAAAGACATGCCACTTATACATTCTCAGTCATAGCTCAAAGAAGCTAGAATAACTTCCCCCTCCAAAGAGATTTTATTACACTGAATGATGAGGACGCAATCTTCAGGAGTATTATTTCTACTTGCCTTACTCTGTACTATAGGTAGAGATTGGGTTTGGTCCTTCACTTTTTCATCGGTACATTTTTTATCTTAACCTCCCTGAATATACAATGTAGGAAATGATACATTTCTCTTTAAGGATCAGCTCACATGTGCCTGGTGATTGCTGCACCCAAAACATGTGTTTTGGCATGTTGTACTTTAAGCAGGAAGAAAAGAAGGATCAGTGTGTTGCCTGGACTGTTTGCTTTCTGTGGATTAGTGGTTGTGCACAGCTGCTTAAGACATGGATGTGTTTTCCACAGCTCAGTTTGAAACAGGAGCCTTTCTTTCCTGTGTGGAAATAGTCACTGCTATTGTAATGAGAGGTTTTTCATGTGAGGTGTACCTGGAAAGCTGATTTGATCAGGCTCTGTAAATTCACCTTTGACAACTTTTTCATCAGGTAAGCATACAAAAATATTTGGGAAGATGAGTTAAAAGGAAAAAGGCAAATTCTAGGCTTGAGGGGTCAGAGAAACAAAGTTCACTGTATTCCTGGCATAGCAATGGATGCTGCAGGCGAGTTAAAAGATAGAAAGAAAAGGTTTCAAGAAAATAGCTTTAATATAAAATCCTCCATATTTTCTCCAAGAAAATTGTACTTGATATTACAGCCATTGCACTTAAAGCAAAATTTCCTGTTCCACAGCCCTAGATCCATACTTTTTCCAATGCAAGCATCAACACACCATAAAATCCTCCTTTATGCTGTCATGCAAGTTCCTGTAATTTCTGCCCTGACTTAATGAGCCATCCTGAACCTAAACATCTCTTGCCCACTCCCTGCTTAGCCTTGTGACAAGAACTGGGCTTGGAGGGAACAGCAGGATGGTGGGGGCTGAGATTGGAAGGGGAGCCTGACATGATGGCAAGAACCTGCCAATTTGTAAGTGGAGGTGGGCATTTCTAGCCCTGAAGTGTAGGCATTTCTGCCTTTCTGCAGCAGTTTATTAATACCTGTATGTACACAACCTTTCCATTATCACTGTCCCAGGGGGTTATCCTCAGGAAAGGTGAACAATGGTTTTGCAGGAAAGAGCCACCTCCTTGTGTCTTAAGAAGGAGCAATCTAATTTTGTCCCAAGAAGCTGCATGCTGCTCAGAAAATGATTAGCAGACATGTTTTCTGTGCCTTAAGGAAGCCTTTCTGTGGTGCACATGTATTTTCCACTGTATTTCCCACCTGCTGTCTGACGTTTAGTTTGCAGACCCCTGGGGACAAGAACACACTCTGGTTTTGGGTGTTTGCATCAGATAGTGCAAGGGAGGGGTCTAGTCTTTGATTATCAGTCACAGGTGCTGCAGAAACATAGGTACATAAATACCTAAAAAAAAAACCCTAAAAATTTTTTTTTATAAAGGAATAAAAATAAAATAAAAATTATAAAATAAAAATAAAATATAAAAATAATAAAAAATAAAAATAAATAAAAATAAAATGAAAATAAATACAAATAAAATTAAAATAAATAAAGAAAAATAATAAAATAAAAAATTAAAAATAAAAATAAAATAAAAATAATTAAAAATTTAAAATAAAAGTTAAAGTAAATTAAAAATTTAAAAATAAATTTTAAAAAATTTAAGAATCAGACTTTATTCTGAGGATAAAAAACAAGGTTATCAAAGAGACTGACTAAAGAGATGCATTTTATGACTCCATCTGCCCTAATCTGAAGCAAAATCATTACTTCCTCCAGAAACTCTTGCATTTAGACATTTGTCTCTAAGATCCTTTTCTCTGGATATCAGTTCCAGAATGCAGAACGTCCTGGGGCCACTTGGTGGAAGAACAAGATGGGTTTGTAATGTAGATTTTCACATCTTCAGTTAAGATGTATTTTTAAAATCTTAGTATGCTTATCTTTACTCTCTAGCTTGACAGAAAAAGTCAAAAGCTTTGACCCAGAAACATAAGTTCAACATTAAAGGCTTAACAGAAATGTCAGTGCAGGAGATCAGAATAGCAGGACAATACTGGAAGGATGTGCTGCAGACACAGGTCTGAGAGTAGCCCTCAGGAGTAAATTTCTGCAGCATCAAATCATTGTTGTGTTTTCCTGTAGCATCCCAAGGGTCTGTCTGCAATATCAATCCATGAGCACAAGAGCTGTGGTAGAGCAAAGCAGTACAGTTCAAGGACCTGTCATCCTTAGTGATCATTTGTGCCACCTAGGGCTGGGCTGGTAATCTTATTTCAAAGTCTGATTGTGCAAACTAGGACAGGGGATACTGCAGTCACAGTCTTTGCCTGACTGTTGGGTTTGCTGGTGTGCAGCTTCCATGGGGGTTTCCCTGAGGAAGATCCAGCTGGGGTCAGGCAAAGCACAAACTAAAGCACTTCAAAAGTAGACAGGGAGGAGGTTTGTGTCAGAAAAGTATTGATGCTACAAAATAAATTGCTATGGAAGGTGAACCCTCATTCTGATAGTTGTTTTAGTTCTTTTCCTGGCACACTGTAAGAAAAGTATTTTATTTCATGTGTTTTAGGGCTGTGTAGGGGGCTATTCAGTTGATGTGGTAGCTGAAACTGCAGCTATTTCTCAAAAGCCTTTTAAATGTTGCTGCATGCAGTATGCTGCCTGCTTTGACTGAGCCTCTGGAGCTGTCTCAGCTTCTTTTATGCTGCTGCGGGTTCTTCCGCTCAGGCTTTCCTCAGTTTCAGGAAAAACCTGTCCCTTGCTGCCATGTGTGTGAAAGGGTAAAACCCTTGGCAGCTCTTGACAGCCTCCCAGCCCTTGTCACATGGATTGAACAGCCTGTGAAGGCTTACAGGTACAATTCTGCACTGGAGGCTGAGGTGCAATTACAGGATGAGTGGAAGTGATAACCTAAAGACTGTGGTCATAAATTGCTTTGGAAACATGGTCATACCACTATGATGGAAAAAACTTCTTTGGAGAAAGCCCACAATATTTATTAAAACTTCTTTCAGGAACTGCACACTCATTAGTGATGCAGTTGGCTATAGCATGTTGTTGAATTTTGACATTATTTAGCATTATCAGTGGATATTTCATTACTTTGATGTTTAATTCACTCATCAGTGTTGTTTAGAAAATAGCATGGACTGAGCAGAAAAGTCAGATTTTTGTTTCCAAGCAGTGATCTGTGCAGTGATGAGCTGTGTCTCTTTAGTTATTCAGATGTTTGCTGGGTGAGACTGACATGCCAACCTCCTGCTCCGCTTAGGGGTGCAGATCTGAAGTGCCATGTTATACGCAAATGAGCAAATGCTGCCATCATATCACAGGATTTGTCAAAGGAAACATTCACAACTACTTTATACTCTGTAGATTTGCAAGCTGCTTTTTATGCAGGGTTGCCTGTTACTGCCAGGGCAGGGACATGGGTGCCCTTAGAAACTTTTCCTAATTGCCTGCTTGGTCTGACTTCTGACTGGACTTGTTAACTCTCAAGGAAGACGTTCACTGCTCTGTTATTTTGTCATGGTGTTTGTAAAAGCTGTAGCTCTGAACCTCATACAGCTGACTGCAGTACAAGAAGACCAAAAGAAATTGCCCATGCCTCAAACAATTTATGGATTACATGTAAAACAGAATGTCCCTTGAGTCTCTAAATATGAAAATGAAATTGCAAGTTTAGAGGTTGGAGATTAAAAAGAATAGATTGTCTTGTACAACAATTCCATGCGTAACATTTCCATAAAAAGAACTGATAGAATTTGAAAGTGTGTTTTATTCTAGCAATACAAGTTTTTGTCTAGGTGTTCTTTTATGAGCACCAATTACTTTCATATCCTGTGCTTGACATTGGAAAACCTTAAATCTAAAAAGTTAATAATTTTTCCACAAGGCTTAACTGAATTCTGGTTGTAGAAGCTGAAGGAAGTAGGAGGGATGAGAAGAGTCAAATATAGAGCATTTCACAAGGAATTCTCTCATAGATTTATTCACTAGTTCCCTCTCTGGTCCTTCCTTCTCTCCCTCTACCCCATATCTCCAATGCTCCACTGAGCTCAGCTGGATCAAAAGGCAGATTTCACTGAAGAACAGGGAGATGATCAGAGGAAGTTCTTGTTGAATGGGCTTGAAAACATTCAAGAGTGCTACGAAGCTGAAACTGAAAACAATTGCTTTGGGCTATCTGTGCTTCACCTTGGCTTGGCTGCTGCAAAATCTCCCAGCTGGACTGAGTGCAGTGACCCTGCTGCTGTGGACTGAAGCCATTGCACTAAAGAAGCCAGAGGGGCTCTGATGGGCTGTCTGCACTCCAGCAGTTCCCTCGTATCTGCCTGTAGCAAAGGATGCAGCAGTTACTTTCTGGTATTTTTAGGGAAGAAGGTTCAGTCTATATTTTAGCATTGCCCACTGTAGTGCTGTGCATTTGCATTTCACGAGTGGTTTGAAACTTGTTTAAATGAAACTACCCCACAAATTTTGCTTCCATAGCTGCAAGGTTTTTTTAAGAAACCAGTCTTTATCTCTGGAGTGTGACAGGGCTGGTTCTTGTCTGATTGGGCAGGGAGTAAAAGAGGGAGATTGTTGTCATTTAAAAAAAAATATATATATAGTTTGGAATTCCAAAGCAGGATGGTTTTAATGGCATTCCTTGCCAGGACTAAGACTCTAAGATCAAAATTATCTATCTACCCATGTCTTTTTAATAGCAAATTATAACCATTTTAATTCCTGTCTGAGCATTGCTTAGATGTGGTATAAAGTGAAGTGACAGCCTCGTGCCTCCTAAACACTGGCAGAATGTGCAGTCACAACATTCACATAGGATTTGTCTCTAGAACCCTTCAAGATGAACTGGAAAGAGTGGCTTTCCACACACTTAACAATATGCAAATGCTGACTTTGCAAGCAGACGCAGCTGTTTTTAAGCAGAAATACAGAACAAACTTCAAAAACATTTTAATAGCCACATTTCAGTATCCCAAGTGACTCCCAATTAGGCCTAGAAATAGGTGACCAGATGTGGCATTTGCAAATGCTGCAAGCTGATGTTTGCTGGGCACTTGAAAATCTCTGATTGAAAATGCTCTGATACAATCTGAGAACTTTTCTTTACTCACCTCTACCTGCCAAGGATTGTGGGTTGTTTTGCTTTTCACAGGCTCTGTTTTTCACTTACTTCTATGATAGTTGAGTCTTAAAAGTAGTGCAGAAAACTTAGTAATAAACATTACTGAGAAAAAAATGGAAACTAGTTGCTTACTGTACAAATTGACTCAAGGACTGGAAGCCAGCTAAAAAGGTTTAGATTTTAGTATTTGAAATAGATTAGCGATTTAAATTAATGGGGATTCTGACTAAATTCTTCAGCTTTGGAAATCTTTGTTTGGATTCTCTCAGCTTTTAATATTCTGTGATTAGGACATCTGGAAAACTGGTTCCTCAGGTGGAATGCAGAAATGTAAAGGAAGTTAATATATCCTCTTTGGCAATAATGAATCTGCCAGCAGTGGGGACGCTCTTAGTGACCATGTTTTCCAGGAGTGGAGGGAGAAAGATGTTCTCTCTTATCCTGTTACTAAGACCATTTCCTTGCCCACATTTGCAGAGTACACATAAGGTCAGGCAGATTGCTCTTCACTAAGCAGAATAAAATGTGCAGTTAAATAAATAAAATTTGTAAGTGAATTTTTATACTGGCTGGATAAACAAGATGAAGTTGATTTATGCAACAAAGGATTCATGCTTAGCCAGATCAGCATTTGTCACATGCAGTTTTCTTCTCAGTTGCCTGCATCAGGAGAAAAGCCATCCATGGTGATTCCTTTTTATCCAAGGGTTCAGCAATGTGCTCTGAAAGCTCTTACACCAAAGAGCTATGGAGAGAGAGCAGAGGTCATTGCAGTAGATTGCCAATAAAATACCCAGCTAAGTATTCCTGACATTTGAGACCACGAGCTTTTCCTGGCCTCTGAGATGGGGAGGGGTGGTGAGAGGATCAGAGGCAGAGGATGATTCTCCCTGGGGCTGCTCCTCCTTGCAGCACTGATTGTGCGCCCGGGAGCCCAGGTTAAGGGCTTGGCAGAGCTTTGCTGGTCTGAGCTCAGTGTTTGGGCCAGGCTCAGCCCAGGGCTCTGGGCCTGTGCTGTGCACTCTGAGGTGACTCCTGTACAGACAGTGTCCCTGGGAAAATGGGCACAGAAACAAGGGAGAGCAGGACTGAACCCCAGCCTCAGCCTTTATGTGTCTTTAGATTCTTCTTGTGTTTGACAGTTAGCTTGTAATCTTTTAAACACTGTGCTTTAAGTAAAAGTCAATTTGACTGAAGAGGGAAGAAATACAGACTTTTTTAAAGTATTCTCTTGTGATCCCAAATCTTCTAGAAGATCAATTTCTGAAGGCAGAAGTTTGCCTGCAATTATTGTGCTACATGGAATTTTCACACAAAGACATTTATATGGACTTTTCCTTCAAATACAAAGAAATAAATTATGTAAGTAAATTACTTGGATCACTAAAACATGTCAGTTAAGATGATTCACAAAGATTAATCTATTGCTCCAAAACACCAAGCAGCCAATTAAAATTTGCATTCAGCTATAAGCTGTTGAGAAATTAAAATTTAGCAATCCTAATTCTGTGGCTAGTTCAGCCAGAAAATAATCAAACAATAAAGAGTTTGTCACAACCATCATTATGTTAAAACAAATAAACAAGAACTTTTCTTTAGCATTTTTTTCCCCAGCATCCCTCAAAGTAGGGGAAAAAATACAGGACTGTAAGTTTAAGCAGTAATTAGCTTAACAGATACCTCAAAGAAATACACTGGGCCAATTTTCAGCAGTTTCCTTCCAGTGGAAAGAATATTCCTTTAATGTTAAAGCAAAATGGACCATGTCTATTTAGTGGAAAGACAACAGTGCTACATATTTTAGCTGAACAGAGATGAGTATGTTGTCTACTGATGTAAATAACTTTTACTTGTTTGGTTTGATAAGGGTGAAAAAAAGAAAATATTATGTTATAATGGATGTGAATGAAATTCAAAATTGGATTAGAAGTGGACTGAAAATACAGACTGGCTTCATGGAAAATACAGAGATTTTGGATATTCCCATTGGATGTGGAATGAAAATGAGTGACACTCCTCTTAGAAAAAATAAGTAAAAATTAAGCTCTGCCTCAGTCTGAAAGGTTTCCAGATGATCACACTTCATACAAATGCCAGGTCACTCTTCATACAAATTTTAGAGTCTAGACATGAAGAAGTTCTTTAAAAATCACTAAGGTTGCATGTACCTAAAATCCGAAAGAAGAACTCCCTCAGCCAGGTTAGGTGATCAGTGATAGGACCAAGGGAATGGCCTGAAGTTGTGTCAGGGGAGGTTTGGCTTGGATCTTAGAAAAAGGTTCTTGACCAGAGGGTGGCTGGGCACTGGAACAGGCACAGAGAAGTGGGTGCAGCACCAAGCCTGGCAGAATTCAAGAAGCCATTTGGACAAAACTCTCATGTTATGGTTCTTGGGGATGGTGCTGAGCAGGGCCCTGAGCTGGACTGGACAATCCTTGCAACTCAGGATATTCCATGATTCTGTGGTTTGGAAAAGTCTGTATAAATGTGCAACTTGCTACACTGTTTGTTAAGCATGAACCCCCATCAAGTTCTAGGAACAAAAGCTCTTTTATGGGATCAGTGCTTTTTGCTTTGAACATAAAGGCTTCCGCTCTTTAAGGAACAGCAGGAGTCCATTATTTTGCAGCAGTATTTTTATCCTACTTAACAGTGCATGTTTCAGATCATGCTTGAAATGTCAGTTCAGCTGCCTTTGGTGGTGTGTCTGTGTGTGAGGTGAAGTGACAAGGCTGTGGCTGTGATTCGGTTCCCTGTGTCAGACACCTGGGGCACTCATGGGCTCTGCAGGTTGAGGAGGTGTGGGAAGGAAAGCCAGTGCTTGTGTTACCTGCTGAAGGGGCTGGCCCAAAGTGGTCAGGAGCTCCCTGCATTTTGCCAGGGCTTCACACTTCATGCCATGGAGGTCTCTGAAATTTTTCTGTATGGAGCAAGCTGCAGCACTTAACTAATTTCCCCGATACTCTCATTATTTTCTGATGCTTAAAGACACTCTAGAGCAATGGTGCATTCCTGCCCTTGTGCATTAGTGGGGACTTCTCTTGCCACCTCAAGCTCTCAGATTTGAGCAGGTGGTAGTTTACACTCAAGATTACAATTACAACTTTTTGCAAATTAATGTTGTGTTTTGGGTTGGGGTTTCTTTTTTGCCAGTTCACAGCAACTAAGTATTCTCATTTTATGAGGACTATCTTTATAACAAATGGCCTTTTCTTTCTTTCCTTATATGATAGTCTCTTAAATCTCAGTTGTGCTCCCCTCTGCCCACAAAAAAACTTAATACAAAATTTTCTGTTTAGATCCCCAACAGATACATAATCATGGGAGTTGCCACCATCTACAAGTTTATGTCTTCTGCAATGGTGCAGTTAATTGTTATAGACAGACTGGACATTTTCTACAGGTAAAGAGAAGGTATTTGAATCTATTCTCCTAGTGGGTGTCTCTAAAGGAGAACATTGTCTCCTTGAACTGAGCCTTTGCAATGAAATTTTTTTTCCTAGCATTTAATTGTCAAATTAAGCTATGCTGGATTTTCCTATATCAATTATTTCCAGTCACATTTAAATGGGAAAAGAACTTTTTGTTCGGTCACTGGCTCAGTTGAGTTTCTGTTGTTACTTGTATATTTTGGGGGTGTGTGTGTAATATTCTCAAATTTGTGTACATCTGGAAACCTTTACCAAAGGACATTCCTATGTTTATCAAAATCCACTGTGTATTTTTTATTTCACAGAGATGTCAGGGATTTATCTCCTCCATTGAAAAAACATTTTAATTCTAGCTTGGAAAACTCACTGCACAAATCAAAATCAATTCCAGCTTCTATAACAGTTGGCCAGTGTAGGCATAAAATGGCATATGAAGTGGGAGAATACTGACTAAAGAAAACTAATGATGCTATCCCCTTGTAAAATACTCTGATGTGTTTTTCAAAGTGGGGCGATATTGGCTGGGGTGAAAATAAATTTTCAAAATATTTTTTCTCTCACTTTTCCTTATTTCCTGCTTAAAAAGAAAAACATTAAGGAAGCTGAGAAAAAAAGGAGATTTTCAAGAAAAATACTGTCTTCTTATTTCAAAGCAGTATATTCCTTCCAGAGCCTGAGAATTACATGTTTTAGAAACATATTACACTTCCCAGAATTTTTGACCAACACTGACAATATGTTTTCGTTGCCTTGTTTGGCAGATGAACTAAAAATGTCTTCCTCAAAGTGCTCTGATGCAAAGAGCAGTGTGAGGAACCAAGCCAGGAATCACTTGCTTCTCTTTTCCAAAATATGTAGGGGTTTGATGGTTTTTTTCTTCTTTTTTTCCTTCTTTATCTTCTGAACAGAGGGTTGAAGTGGGCTAGCCCCACTTCTGTTGTTAGCAAAGGTTTCTAGATTATTTCTCTGCATTTCCATCCTGTTGAGTATGACCTTACTGATCTTCTATGGAACTGTGAGTAGGGATTCTCTCCTGTCACTATTTCCCTTATTTTTAAGGTATTCATATAAATTGAAACCATTGTACAGGATTCAATGTTGATTATGGAAAAATGCTGTATGAGCAGGGTGAATATATTTTTTGTTTTGGCTAAAGGTCTTTGTTTTCCTTCTCTAAAAAGGGCACTTTCAAATACAATACATCCTCCCATGCAGATACATTTTATTTGACAGTTCCTCCCTCACCTGTTCATAGCAGAATTCACCCTCTGCTTCTTCCTTATTTGGGTTGCAGAGATGAAGGTAGGGGCTGTGTCATTCTATCGATGGCTGAGAGATGGATTAAGAGGGGTTATTCTTTCTACTTTGACTGTTTTGGATATAAAGGAGATGATTCACTTTGAATTGGCTTCCCCTTGAGACAAAGTAGAGAAAGAGCAAGAGCTGTAACGTCTTCCTGCTGCCCCAGGAGCTGGTGAGGTATGCAAGAGTGAGAAGGTCTGTTCAAGACCAGGTAATAAATTCAGTATTACAAGACTGGATGCATTAGGGGATCACTTTAACAATTCATTCCTTGCTCTTTTCCTGGGGTGATGCACAGACTTGTATTCTCCTTAGTCATGGTGGATTTCAGCTCAGTTCATCTCCAAGTCAAATATTAAAAATGTGACAGCTTGCAAAAGTCTTTAGCATCCAAATCACTTTTTTGAGAATAAATCCTGTTGATGTCTCCTCAAGAAAAAAAGATTTGAAGCAGATTAAATGTCCTGGGAAATTTTTGCGAAATACTGTTTGATCTTCCAACCAATTCTCCAAAGATTTCTGAGTTAGATTGGGGCTATTAGAAAACTTGTGTGTTGTGCCAAACACTGTTTTTCCTCCCTCAGAACTGTTGCCGTCATTTCACAGTGAGCAGGAAACGTCCAACTAGTATAATTGAGATATCACTTATTTTCAGGTGAAAGAATTTTGTATATCCTTTTTGGTGTTTTTTGGATTCATGCGGCTACAGAAGCTCGCATATTTTTACCAAACGTACTGTTGCGATCAAAGCTCTTATTTGGCCTTCAAATGTAGCAGGAAGATGTTATCCAGGCATTTAAAAGTAAAAACTATTTCTAAGTGTACATATGTGTATAAATAGTATTATTTTTGCTCTGAAAATACATAGATTGACAGTAAATATTTATTATTCTGTTCTTCAAATTTGTGTACATACATATAATTCACATTATTATTAATTACAATCGGGAGCCCTGCCCGGGCAGGAGGGCGTGCAGCCGTTACTCTCTCTTCCAGCTCTTCAAGCCCTGAGAGAAGATGACAGCCCATCCTGCATCAGCGTACTCATTCAGCTGACCTTCCAAAGAAGATCTGCAGGACTTCTTGCGTCTGCTGGATCAGATGTACCGGCATCCATCGGCGATCTCCAGCTCCCATTGCAGATGGGAGCAGCTGCAGAGCAGGATGCACCAGCTGGAGCTCCAGGCACAGCTCTAGCTGCTCAGAGCTGAGCCTGTGGGAAGCTCCAGGAGCTCCTGCCATCTCTCTCCCTGTTGGCAGCTCCCTCCCTCCTGCTCTCAGACCCTGCCCATCCGCTTTTTTTGTCTCCCAGCTCACCCCTTTGCTTCGCTTTCCCTTAATAAAGAGTTTGGATTTTTCCAAAACCTTTTCCAAAACCTTAGGAGTGTGTTGGTGTTCCCTGGGAAATGCAGGCATTTGGAGAAATGCCTTTGGAAGAGAGGGGCTTGCTTCTCAAGCAAAGTGCTTCCCCAGGAGCCCCCAGTGAGGTAGTGAGCCGTCTCCCTTTGGCTCCCTGCGCTCCTTTCCATCTTTGAGGCCCCTTGCACTTGGCAGAGGGGCGTGGAAAGGGAGAAGACTGTGAGGAGCAGCTTTGGCATCTGCCTGGGCCTGCGGAGACCCCGCCAAGCAGCAGCGGCAGGGTGTGTTCCCTGCCTTTGAGCACAGGACAGAGCAGGCTCATCTCTGTCCAGCCGAGAGCCCCAAATATCTCTCAGAGAGCTGTGAATTCAAAGGCCTTTATGCACACATTAATGCCATCTTCCCTCTCTGGTGTGTTTTAACTCTTGGCAAGATGTGTTTGCCTCTTGCTTGCTGGAAGCTGCTCTGCTCCAGGGCCGGCACCGAGCTGGGCTGTGCGGGCCGGGCAGCGTGGAGAGTCCTTCCCTGAGCACTTGGCCGGGCTTGGTGTGTCCGGGGTGGCGTCAGACACTCGGGGCAAGGGATTCCGTCCAACTGGGGCCACCTTGGGTGGGGAGGGGGTGGCCCCGGGGCACATGGCAGCGTGTCCAAGGGCCCTTTGTGACACGGTGCAGCAGGGTCACCGAGTGGGACGGGGTGTCAGAGCAGCCCTTTGTGACACGCGCTGACATAGGTGCTGGCGGCGCTGTGGCCACGCCACAGTGCTCGGTGCATGCGACGGGACAGGACGGGACAGAGCGGTGCTGTGAGGAGCCCCCGCACAGCCGGCTCATTCCTTGCTGACCCGGAGCTTTTCCGAGGCGTTCCTCCTGCGGCTGGCCTCGCGGCCAGACCTCGGGACTTGGTGCTTTTCTGAGGCATCTCCCATCCCTGTGGCCAGTGCCCTCGTGGCCAGGCCGTGGGACTTGGTGACCTCCATTGTTCCTGAGGAGTCTCCTGTCATTGTGGCAGGAGCCCTCGAGAACAGAGTGCAGGACTTGCTGTCCTGTAATCTTCCTGAGGCTCCTCTGTCGCAGGTACCTGCAAGGCAGGACTGCGGCACTCGCTGACTCGGACCCTTGACAGGGCATCTGTGTCGAAGGTGCCCTCGAGGTCAGACAGCGAGATGGCAGGCAGACTGCTCGGCCTGTTCAAGGGGCTTCGGGGCAAGAAAAGCAAAGGCCCTGCGGCTGCCCCAGCGCAGCAGCCTGCAGAGCCGGAGCAGTTGCAGCCGCTGCAGGACGGTGAGTGGCGGAGCTGGGCCGCAGGGCTGGTGCCTGCAGCCAGTCTGGCTCCATCCCATCCCATCCCATCCCATCCCATCCCATCCCATCCCATCCCATCCCATCCCATCCCATCCCATCCCATCCCATCCCATCCCATCCCATCCCATCCCATCCCATCCCTGTGGACGTGCCCACAGACAGGATGGGACAGGGGCCGGGGCTGCCCCCGCCGATGGCCGTGCTCTGTCCCCTGGGCACCCGGGGAGCTGTCCCTGCCAGGGGAGAGCAGGGCTGGGCTGTGTTCTCCGGCCTCTCCTGCGGCTCCTCAGCTCTGGCTGTGCTCGCTCTTTGCCAGATGCAGCCAAGGACAGGACTCAAGTGCAGGAGCCCACCCGTGGCCGCTTCCGCAGAGCAGCACAGGTACCTGCGGCCGTCCCCACCTGCACCAGGCCTGCTGGCACTGCCCGGCCCTGCCCCGCGCCTGGAGCAGGCCATGGAACGTCCCTCTCTTCCCGCCCTTCCTTCTGCTGCAGACACTGCGGAGGCTCCTGCGCCTTCGGCGCAGAAACACCGGCGGCACCAGCACCGAGGGCACGGCCCAGCCTGACTCCAGGCCCTGCGAGCTGCAGGCAGAGCCTGCTCCCAGCTCAGCCTCCTCTGATCTCGCAGCAAGCTCCGACCTGGAAACAGACGAGGAAGGCTGGGCGGAGGCTGACATGGCTCTGACTGAGGGCAGGGCCACCACAGACACCCAGGCTCAGGGCATCCCAGAGACCGAGGCCATGCCCACACTCACCATGACTCCTGCACCCGCTCCAGAGTTTTTCCAGCAGGGTGCTTCTTCTCTGCAGCAGGTAAGCAGCCTGGGACCAGGGCTGAAGTCCTCCTAGGATCACATGGCCCCTCAAGCTACGTCCCCTGGGTCCCCTCAGCCTTTGAGGCCATCACTGTAGGGTGGGAAGGCAAGCACTTCTTTGGGGAAGCTGGGGAAGTTGCTCCCTCGGACAGCACTCCAAGTCTTCCCCGTGCCGCCTCCTCCAGGTGCTAGCCATGGTGAGGGGCATTCTTCAGAGCCTGGCATCCTGTGTCACCGTGGACGCCAGGCTGCAAATGGAAATTCTGGCCCTGACTGAAGAACACCCTGATCTCGTGGTGATGAGCCTGCTGTACTGTGCCCCAACGTGTGACAGGTACGGGGCACAACTGCCTCGAGAGTCCAGTGCTCAGCGGCCCGTGGGGCCCCTGGCCCTGTACAGCCTGTCCAGCGGGCTCTGCCAGACAGGCGGAGAGCTGCGGGAGCCTCGGGCCCCTCTGTTTCCTGAGCCTCTGCCACGCTCCCTCCCTGCCCCTCAGGGCACCGGGGCTCTGTCACCCGGCGCCACGCAGCCGCACGGGGCACGGTGCTGACGCACAGCTCTGCTCCCACAGAGCTGCCGCACTGATGTGGAGAGCCATCGGCACCTCGGAAGTGGCCGCCGAGGGGGTGTTTCCAGCGCTGCTCTCTGCCGTGGAGGAGCAGCCCCCTTACAGCAGCTTCTTCTGCAGCGGGGACAACGAGGCCATCTTTGCCCTGGCTGTGAGTTTCTGGAGCTAGCCTTTGCTCGCCCTCCAGTTTGCCTCTCCAGCAGTTCTCCATGCTCTCCCCCACCCTGCAGCTCCCTGCCTGGGCTGAAAGCTGGCCTAGGGGCAGCAGGCTGGGTGATCCCCCTGCATCTCCCCTGGGGCCCTGCCTCAAGGACACCCTAGGATACCCTGACACGGAGTGCTGCCTCAGTGTGCCTTGTCTCTTGCAGGCAACTCTGGTGCTGTGGAGGATTGCCCCCATGTCTGAGTGGCACTATGCCCTTCTCCTCCATTCGCCCCAACTGTTCGTGGCTCTGCTCCTGCAAATCGTCACCACCACAGAGCGGATGCCAGAGGACGATGAGGCGCGGAGCTTCTGGGGAGAGTGCCGGGAGGAACACGGCCTTCCCAGCCAGCCCAACAGGTACCAGTTGCCCTGTCCTTCCCACGCCCTCGTGGCCAGGGCCAGCGCTCCCAGCGTGACCTGGCTTTTGCTCGGCACACAGGTTTGCAGCACAGACCATGACGGCTCTGCTCTCCAGACTGGGCTTTGACAACAAGCTGGTGTCTCTGGAGCACAAGCAGGTCTGGGAGAAGCTGCTCTGTGCCGACACGCAGCACTATGCAGCAGCTCTGCTGGCAAGGTGAGATCCCCTACTCCCCACCACCATCGCCAGCATTTGTGTCTCGTGCCCGGAGTGCCCCACACAGTCCCTGGGCTTGTAAGCGAGAGGGCCTTGTCACCGAGGGAGGGCTGAGCACACTGGCAGAGGTTGGGAGAGGAGGATGCCCAGGAGCAGCCGCCTCCCAAGGGGCCCATGTGCCCTTGCAGAGTGCTGGGGAAAGATCAGACCTCTGTGAGTCACTCCTGGGAGAGGTTTACCCACCAACTCAGGGCTTTGGTGCCTTTTTCCTCTGCCAGGGAGATGCGCCATGGCTTGACGCCCTTGTGTCCCTTCATGGCCTCGCACCTGCTCAGCCTGCTCATCGGGAAGCAGCCACGCTGGCCTCTGCCTGCCCTGGCCTTCTTTGTGGAGGTGAGCCTGATGGCCAGTGCTGCCTGGCTGAGCTGCCTCCCAGCTCTCGGGCCTCTCGTAGCTGCAGCCGCCTGGGACGCCGCCCGCCCCCGCTGCTGCTGCCTGGGCCCGGCCCTGTGCGGCTCCGGGCTCCTGCCAGCCGGCTCCCCTGGCACTGCCCTCCTGTGCCTTTCAGCTCCTGGAGTGTCTGGACCTGAGCAAACACGGTCTCAGTGCCCTGTCAGTGGTATCCAGGCACCTGCCCAGCCAGTGCAGGGACGGGCTGCGCCTGGTGCTCCGAGGCCTCGTGGTGCTCAGCGAGGAGCCCTCGCTGGTGAGAAGGGGGCAGTGGCTGGAGCCACGCTGGCAGCATCGTGGGGCTGGGCAATGCAGACCTCTGGGCTTGGCTGGCCTTTGGCAGCAGAGGCAGCTGCTCCCAGCTCTCCTGCCTCCCGCTTCAGCTGCACCAGTGCCCCAAGCAGCTGTTGGTGCTGCGGCCAGTCACGGCTTCACAGCACAGCCCCGTCTTGCACACAGGCTGGAGGAATACGCGGCCTGTATCAAGACCTGGTGGAGCAGCTGGCCGATCCAGATGCAGAGATGGTCTGGATGACCCTGTGTGCGCTCAGGGATATGCTCCAGGACAAAGACCTCAAGCCACCCAGCGTCACCGCCCTGAAGCTGGCTGAGCCCCTCCTGCAACACGTTGAGAACGTAAGGCTCTGTGCCCCCAGCCAAGGGCACTGGACGCTGCCTGGAACCTCTGTGCTCTGTGTGTAGAGATTTGGGCTTTTGGCCCAATGGGCCTGGAGTAGTTGGTGCTTAGGACTTTTCCTATCCTTCCAGGACAAAAGCCACGTGCGGCTGCTCTCCATTCAGCTCTTCTGGAAGGTGATGGAGCTGGCAGTGGAAGAGGGGGAAAATCCTGCCATGACAATCGTGAGCCAGAGCCTGCTCCCTCTCTTCTTGCACTGGCACGATGAGAACCTGCATGTGGCCAAGGTGAGGTTTTGTGTGATGCGGCCGTGTCCCTGGCAGGGGGCTCGCCTCACCTGGCCTTGGCACAGGGACACGGGTCCCGTGCCCTGGGCTCTGGTGCCACCTGTGGCTCTCTGCTGCTCTCCAGGCCTCTCGCCAAGCCCTGCTTCGTGCGGCACGCTTCCTGAGGAGTGACCTCGAGGAGCTGCTGATGAAGGGGCAGCGGATGCAATTCGCCGAGCGCCTGGTAAGGACAGCCCGGGAGCCCCAGCCGCAGGCTGGAGAAGGCCCCCTGCCCCCGGTGCTCTGTGCGGGAGGCTGGCAGCTGTGCCCCTGCCCAGCGCCGCAGCCAGGCCCGCCGGCCTGCGCCCCCCATGTCGCTCCCTGCCCCGGGCCGTGCGGGCCGGCTCGGCCGGTGCTGGGCGCAGGGAGCGCCCGGCCGAGGGGCAGAGGCCGCACCGAGCCTTCCCTGTCGGTGCTCCCCGCAGCTGCTGCAGGACGAGAGCCGAGCGGCTGAGCACCTGCGCTGGGCGCTGCCGCGCCTGCGGAGCCCACAGAGACCCGTGCGCCAGGCGGCCGTCGGGATCATCGGTGAGCCACGAGCCCGGCACCCCTCCCTGTCCCCGGCCCGGCTGCTGCCCCAGCTACAGCGGGAGCCGCGCCCGGGCCGCTGCAGCCCCGCCCGCCCTCGGCGCTGCCCTCCCGCGGCCAGCCGTGCCCTCGGGCGGCAGCGTGCGGCAGGGGCCGGCAGGAGCCCTGCCCGGGCAGGAGGGCGTGCGGCCGCAGGGCTGCCAGCACCCGTGCCGGCCAGCTGCGCCGCCTGGCACCGACACGGGCTCTGTCTTGCCAGGGCTGGCCGGAGTGCTCGTCACGGGGCAGAAGGAGGAGCTCCAGGTCATCAGCGAGGGTGAGTCAGGGCAGCCGCGGGGCTGCGAGCATCGCCGGGAGCAGCTGCACATCGCGGCCCCGGAGCTACAATCCGTGCCCGGGCTGCCGAGGGCTCTGCGGACGAGGGGCGGCGGGGGCAGGGCCCGGAGAGCTGCCAGCGAAACGTGGGGGATCCGTGACCAACACCAACATCCCATGGCGAGAGCCGGCTGGGATGGCCCTGGCAGGAGGCTTTCCTTGGATTCCCTCAATCTGGCCTCTGACCGTGGCTCTGTTCCTCTCTCTTCCAGCTCTTCAAGCCCTGAGAGAAGATGACAGCCCATCCTGCATCAGCGTACTCATTCAGCTGACCTTCCAAAGAAGATCTGCAGGACTTCTTGCGTCTGCTGGATCAGATGTACCGGCATCCATCGGCGATCTCCAGCTCCCATTGCAGATGGGAGCAGCTGCAGAGCAGGATGCACCAGCTGGAGCTCCAGGCACAGCTCTAGCTGCTCAGAGCTGAGCCTGTGGGAAGCTCCAGGAGCTCCTGCCATCTCTCTCCCTGTTGGCAGCTCCCTCCTGCCTGCTCTCAGACCCTGCCCATCCGCTTTTTTTGTCTCCCAGCTCACCCCTTTGCTTCGCTTTCCCTTAATAAAGAGTTTGGATTTTTCCAAAACCTTTTCCAAAACCTTAGGAGTGTGTTGGTGTTCCCTGGGAAATGCAGGCATTTGGAGAAATGCCTTTGGAAGAGAGGGGCTTGCTTCTCAAGCAAAGTGCTTGAGAAGTGCAAAATGTTTGTCTAATGAGTACCTTGACCATTTAAGCTAAATATTTGAAGTGGTGAGACCTCAGAAACATGAGAGGAGAGAGATCTGGAGACAGGAGACTAGGCACCTTCCACATCTGAGTTTCAAATCATAGACTGACCTTGTATGTCGGGCATTGAAATTCCCATTGAAGCCAAAACACTTTTTTTAGGATTTTTGTGCTAGGCTTAGCAGTTAGAATATAGAGAGAGGAGGAGGGGGAGAGAATTTTTCTTACCAAGTGTTAAATTATTGCCTTCACCATTTTCCTCTCTAGAACACAAGCCATTTGCCTTAATGCTTCTTTAACAGATGCTCTTAGAGAACAGTCTCACTGAAGCCCAGCAAATCTCCAGCCCATCTGTTTGTGCAGAGCAAAGCCCTGCCCTGGCCAGCAGGACAAGGAGAGCAGTGCTGTCCCTCTGCACAAGCACCACAAGTGTGAAGCACCAAATAAAATCTCCAGCCCAGAGCTGACCTGCAGCAGAGAGAGCTGCAAATGATAAGATGGATCAGCAGATGCACAGTTAGCAACTTTGCAATAATTTAGGTTTACTTTCTCCCCTTTCCCAAGTGGGAATATAATATTCCCTTTCACAAGTGGTCGTAGTTCCTCTCCTTGTTAGGGTATGTGCCTGGGATTTAGCCACTCCATATCCAAACTACTCAAACCAAAGGCACCTCCAGCTCAGTATCCTGCTCCTGACAATGGTCAAAAGTGGAACCTGAAGGAAAGTTTATTGTGACTAAGTTTAGTTGTTGTGACACAATGTCTTACTTTCATGTTATCATCAGTTGATCAACATCAAATAAACATTTGCACTTATTATAGTACAGTTAAATTCTTAAAAAGTATAAGCAACCTCCATGAAAGAACAGCCTTTTATAAGGCCCTAGGGGTATGTTAAGGTATCTGCAGGCAGCTGATGGGTGGGAACTTGCTGTGCTGTCATAAAATGAACATCAGGGCTGCAGTAAGGTACCATTTAAATACTGATGTTAAGACTAGAGCTGCAATACAATATTATGGAATAAAAATCTTCCCCCAATCTATTAACTTTTTATTACAGCAGCTGCAATAGCACAGCTGGGACCAGAATAAGTAGCCAGATGAAGATGAAGAATGTTTTACTGGAAGAGTCCTTTTACCTGCAGAGTCAGGAAGTGGTGACTGCATTCATGGATCTTCGCCTACCACAGAAAGGTTTTCCCAATCTACCACCCCAATGAGTGCTAAACTATCTGAAATTTTGGGGAGATGCTGAGTTCAGGATCACTCAGATCCAAATTTTGCTTTGGTGCAGCAAGGCAGAGACATGTAATTAAGGAGTAATTTTCATTTCAGGACCTGATCATCAGGAAACATTGACATAATTAGATAGCCTGTCTTGGTTTTCTATCCTCAGTTTTATTTATATTGCTAGTTAATGCATTGGTAGCAGCTTTTTAATTCATTTCTGTGCACAGTGACATCCTCACGGGTGGACAGAAACCCCTTTGCTTATGCCGAATATTCTTCTGCATGATTGACTTTGGACAGATTTCAGTCTGAATGAAAACTTAGAGGGGGCTGATTGTAAGTTTGTGTGCCAACAGATTTCCAAAGTGGGGAGCTGAACACAGGCCTCCCACTGCCTTTGTCTGTGCCTGGTCCCTTCCAGAATATGCTGCAGTTTCTTTAAATATGTTTGGCAACACACAATCATCTACAAGACTTGGGTTGCTGAAGCAACTTGTAACAGTTCATAGCAGTTAAATGGCCATGGGGTGAGTGAAAAAGATCAAGCTGCCTGTAAACTACACTGATAGAGATGAGAAATAATATTAACAAGCAGGGATGTCCTTTCTTGTTTTCAGGAATTGTCTACTCCAGGGTTTGCTGCTGCAGACCTATCAAGCCCGATTCTAATTTATGTTTAAATGGCAAAGGGAAAAAATATGAGAGAGATCAGAAGCTGGTTATGTGGATTATTTATTTGGAAGTATTTATTTCATTATTTTTCTTCATTTTAGGCAGCAAATTAATTTAGCCATCAAGTTTGTAATAGGCTTCAGAAAACTGGACACTGACACCCAACTGAACATCAGGGGAGCTGGTTTTCTAAATACCTTGCAGTTTGTCTGGGCCAGAGCCAGCAGAATGGCTGCTTTGGATTGAGCAAGAGCAGCACATTAGTTGAGGCAAGTTAGAGCTCTACATAGGCCACTCAAATGTTGAAATGTGAAATCCCAATATCTCCTCTGCTGAATAAGGGCCTACAGTTGGATTCCTCTTAAATATTTGTGTGTTTTAAAACCATTAAGGAACTGCTATACCCACTGTATGTAAATCAGGCATTTTAATTTTATGTGGAAAATAATTTGCTGATTCTAGTTCTTATGATGGTGTAATTTTCTCAGCACGTAGTTTTGATTTAGAGACTCTCAGCACTGCAAAAGCTGCTGTATCTCCTCTGACAATTGATCTTCCTATTAACCACCCTCACTATAAAAATGAGTAATTTAATCCTAGAATAGACTTCTGCAAACCAGGTCTAAAAATGGATCTCATTGTGCATTTCTGCAGTGCGTGGGTCTGTTCTAGATTCATTGAGTACTGGAACTTCTCATCCCTGCACGCATCTCATGTCACAGTTGTGCTGCTCAGAAGGTTTGGAGTCCCAGGAGCAGGACACTTTCATTGAACTGATGCTGAATTAAGTTTCCTAAGTGGCATTTTGCAAGTGCCAGGTCCAGCAGATGAGTAGGATTTTTTCATTTGTTGCATACAGTTAAAAGTGCAATGGATGTACTTGCTTTTACATCTAAGCTCTTTCCTGAGGTATTGTTCGGATAAAAAGAAGAAAAAAAAAAACAGAAAAAAAATAAAAGAAAAGAAGAGAAACAACTGACAAGAAAGCCATTGCTCTAATGTATGAGATGCACTTTTCTGAGTCAACTGAAGTTGCTGAGGTTCCCATGTCTCTATTAGAAAAAGACAGCTAAATTTGGCAAATCAAAACACTGAGAGAGCTCCCTTTTTTCAAGGAATCAAAGCTTCTGACAGGTACATAATATGTAGTGTTCAGATCTAGCAGACATTTGGGACATTCCCTTCATTGTTCAGTCTTGACAGATATATGAGCTATTCTACTCTAACTTTACAAAAAAACCAACAAAAACCAAAATAACCCCTACACCTAAAAAGCCAGTACAGACTCTTCCCAGATTCTGAAATTACCATTTATTTAAGAAATTGTTTTCCAGGTCTGTCTCAAACATCTCCTAGCTTCCACAAGAGCTTCACAGATCTGGCCAGGAGACTGCTGTGCTGGTCTTTCCATGAATTTTCTGTCTTAATGCATGGAGATGTGAAAATCTTGCTGGAATTTCCAGGCAAGTCTTCAGGCCTGGGAAGTTTTGAAAGACATTCTTGAACACAAGTTCAATTGATTTTAGTAAAACTACCCAGTCTTATACAAATTAGATTTGAACCTGTAAAACTGTGGCAATGTGTTCATTAAAGCAAATTTCAGAGCTGTTTCAGTATTCATATTTTAATATACTTACCTTTATTCTGAGCTTGAAATAAAACTGGTCTTCCTCTGGCTGATGGATCCATGCACCTACAGAGCTCTGTCAAAGTTCTGCTCCTGACTTGAATTTCACAGCTTTATTTTACATATAAAAGATGCCAAAATTCAGATTCAGCCTTTAAGCTGAATTCCTGCTTGAGCTGGTGAACTGAATGTGTAGGTCTGTAGATCTGCAACTCACAACCTCATTGTCTAAATCTATTCCCTAATTTAAAACACGAACTTTACCATGTCACAATCTACACTGACAGAAAATGATGAGTGGTTTTTTAGTTAATTACCTGTCAACTCTTTTGAAAGGGAAACAGAGGATCCATGTTTAAAGTACATTAAATTATTTGGTCACCTCTGTTAATTGGGTCCCTCAGCTGGAAAATCTTTCATCCTATGGTGCAAAGTCCCTTTTAAACAGAGCCATCTGCACCATTCATTTTGTTGACAAGAGGAAAGGGCTCATCTTTCATGATGACTTGCTGCTGTGGTAGCCATTTTCAGCAGGACACTCCCATTTTTCTTGACATTTCTTTTCTATCTTTAGCAGTGCAGCCAAGGCCCAGGACCATTTACCTCTCTGAGCTGCTTTCCTTCTTGGTAGGAGGACATCAGTAATCGACCAAGCCTGGAATTTTTTATCTCCCACCTTGCTGAGTCCTTGGTTACTAAATGGAGAGTGATGAAAAATGCCTGCCTAGTGACACCACACAATTCACCACACTCCTCATGCCAGCCCCTTGCCAGGGGAAAGGGAGGGTAGGAGCTGTGAGACCACAGAAGTGGAAACACTGTGACAGTGTGAAATAAGTGGTTTTCAGGACTGCTGTAGCCACTCTTACTGGAATACATTCCCTGCTGCAGAAACCCTAAAACCATTTCATTTTCCCGTATCATGATAATGGAGTATTATCAGGGGACTGAGCTTGTATTTTTAAGATAAGGGACACATGCTTACACAAGTTGATGTAATGTACAAGTGTTCATAAGCTGTTCCTTTTTATGGCTGTTCACAGTCCATTTTTAAGTCGCTAGAAAGAGGAAAGGGCGAAGGGACCACACAGGACTTTGCACCATCCTTTCTACCTGTCCTTTCTTTCAACTCCCAGTCTCCACCTTGTGACTGGATTCATCCTCCCTTTGCTTTTGGACCCTCTCTGATACATTTTTTAAACCATTCCCTAGGCTGACTCAGACTCTTTTCCTACCTGTAGCCCAATCTCTGATGTATTTCTCTTGCTTTTCAATTCTGCAGTAGATTTCTAGGTTGAAATCTGCTCAGGATGGTTCTGACTTAGTGGCTGAAATTCCAGCTGTTCCCTCAGGCCTTCAATGGTCCTGGAACTGGAAGCACTTTTTGGTGCACATCAAGCTTAAGTTAGTATTCCAGGATAAATTCAGAATACTGAAATCAACCTAGTCTGTCTGAGAGACCATTAAGATTGCTCTGACAAGGAAACTGTCAAAACAGATACTTAAATAGATGGATAAATAAAATACTGGGGAATGCTCATTGAAAAATGTGCTGTCAAAGCTTTTAGAAACACAAATCTGACTGGGGGAAATTAGGAAAACAAGAGGTGACTGGTTTAAAGGGTCATGGCAGATCTCTCCAAAGGATGGGGGAAAGTGTTAGAGGCCTAGCCTTTTACCCAGCAGACCTTCTTACTCTTTCACTTCTTCCCTAAGTGTCTTCCATCATAGAATCAAATAGCATCATAAAGGTTGGAAAAAAAATGTCTAAAGTTATCAAGTCCAGCCATTAAGGCAGCACCACCATATTCACCACTAAACCACGTCCCCAAGTTCCACATGCACATGCTTTTGAACACTTCCAGGGACAGTGATTCTACCACTTCCCTGGGCAGCCTCCTCCAAAGCCTCACCACTCTTTTAGTGAAGAATATTTTCCTGATATCCATTCTAAATGTTCCCTGGTGCAACTTTAGGCTGTTTCATCTGGTCCTATCACTTGTTACTTGGGAGAAGAGTCTGACCTCCACCTGGCTACTCCCTCCTTTTACAGAATTGTAGAGAGTGATAAGGTCACCCTTGAGCCTCCCTAAACAACCCTAAGGGTAAACAACCCCAGCTCCTCCACCTGCTCCTCATCAGATTTGTGCTGCAGGCCCTTCACACACATGTTCAGGGCCTGCATGTACCTCTCTGACCTGGATAGGACACACTGGAACCAGAGGAATGGCTGCAAAGATGCTCCATTCCAGCCTGGCTTCTGCAGCTGCAGGCAATCAGCATTCAGGGGAACCACGGCTGCTTCTGCCAAACCTGACCCCGTTTAATTTACCCAGCTACGGAAATCTAATGAGACATTTCAGAAAGCCACTAATGCTATGGGGTATTGCTGTTGTCACAAGGCATTTTGATTTGCTAACATGAAATCAGAGTGCAGATTAGTGTCCTGTGCACCCCGTTAACATCTGAATGGGATAAGAGAGACAGGTTCAGGCGGTCACCAGGGACTCCTGTCCTGGCCCTGACTCTGCTGTCCAAGTTAATTGCTACAGACAGGCTGGAAACCCAAGAGCTTGTTTGCATTTCTCTAATAAACTACTTTGAGTTTGAAACAATGGTTAAAAAGAAATCCAAGTTTTTAAAAACAAAACAAAACAGCAGTGACACTGGATAAGTGTTGAGTTTCAGTACTTAACTGTGATGATTTCACTTCATCATCATGGCCTGTCTATTTTTCTTCTGTTTTTTGCATTCACAGCTAATTTCCCATTCTGTCTCACATTATGCCAGCTCCCACGGATAACAAAGCATCCTCACCTTTATTTTCTCTAGTATAACTCAGATTTTTGTCCTCTTTGAGCAAACAACCTTGAAAGATATTACAAAAGCTAAGGAAGAAGGGTGACAATTTGTGTTCCATAACTCAGGCATGTGTTGGGGGAGCAGTGGCAGCTGAGGATTAGGTTCAGCCAAGTTCAGTCTGATTCTAGTCTCTTTCCTCTACAAGCTGCCTTTTTGGAAGCAGTCTCATTTAATCAAATACCCAGAAATTTGGCACATGAAACTCAATTATTATGCCATATAATACATATTATGAAGAAATAGGAAAGTAAATATAACAAATAACTTTAGTGTGCAGTCCTGTGGTGGTGACTGCTGCACTGTTGAGTGGGGGATGTCATGAGAGCCAAACCAAGCACCCAGGTGCCAAAGATCTCATGGCAGAGGGCTGCAGAGACAGCTGTGTTTAGGGAAGGTGCCCTCTAACTGTGTGTTCAGACTGCAACAACAAAACATCAGTCTTTTTTTCCAGAAACCGCCCAAAAGGGTTGGGTGGCTGGCAGCAGAAACGCTGGAACAGAGGAGGATTAGTGCCTCTTTGAGGGTGTGATCTGAGGGCCCACTGGAGGCTCTGGTGCTCAGGACAGACCTGATATGTGGAGGAAGAGCTGGATCTGGCAAAGCCCCACTCTGCAAAGGTCCCTTCTGCCAGTGCAAAGCGTTGCCTTGCCTGGAGCAGCTCTCATTTCTTCCCTTGGGACCTGCTGGGAATGAGGCCACCCTCAGATCGGATGCCAGGACTGACAGGGATCTGTTAGGACGGGTTCATTACAGCTCTGAGCACCGTGAGATGGAGCTCACACTCTCATCCCAATCACAGGAGCCATCATCACACAACAAACTTTCCAACTCATGTTATGTGTTGGAAATGTTATGTTATGTTGCAAACACACATAAGCGTGTGATGTGTGATATAAATGACAGAAAACTGTTGAATTTTGGGTTATTTTTTTTTTAATCCTAGTATAGAGAAGTGTAAGGAAAGAGGGAGTGATATCCACAAAATGAAAATTCTGAATAGAATTTTATTTATTTCAGTTGGAACAATTTGCCTTCTGTCCACACTCTTCACCAAATTTGAACAGCCAAAATAAGACAGCATATAGAAGATCTGTTGTAGAGAGCTAATCTTTACATAAATATATCATTTAAGTTCTTTTTTTACAAAACAAAGATATGTTTCTCCTTTTGGAATGATTTTTTTCAGTTTCAGAACATGCTCTTACATAGGACATTCATTTTTGTGTCTGGTAGAAATCAACAAAATAATAAATAAACCATCACTACTTGAAAAAAATCTTAGTAATTTTGTATGAAAAAAATAGAGAAAAATCTAGGGAATTTTGCTGTCTTTGATTTCTAACTTTCAACATCATTCTGAAAAAAAGACCTCACATTTCTTTTTTTGAAATGGCCATTACTTCCCTAAAGAGCATCACCTCTGTATTTTCCTGTATAAGGTAAGACATGTGGGGCACCATAGAATTTAGCTAAAGTCCATTTTCCTACCACAGACACACATTGGGAATACAGACTGCTATTTCTTTTATCCTAATGATGCAGGCCATAGGGTCTGCTATGCCAAGACATTTCCCTGACCAATGCCTGATGAGATGATTTAAATGAGTTAGAAGTAATCATTTCACCAAATTTCTTGCCATCTTAGTTATGCTCACTGGCTCCTTCAAAGAGAGAGCAATCTGGAAGTTGAGATTTAGGGAGATGCATTGTGCAGTTTCTGGTTTAATTAGGACATTAAGATTTTTTTTTTAGAGGTTTAAGCACAAGGCATTTGAATGCATAATTCAGCATGCACACTGGCTAGCCCTGCACTTCCCTTGTTCTGAGGTGAAGCAGATTGGGAAGGGGGAGACAGCTGTGAGAACATCCTGTGGAGTCCAGCAGAGCCAGTCCCTAATTTACACTGGGGCCTCAGAGATGAATTAATTAGACTTTTCTAGCATGATATTGGCAATAACCTCCTAGACCCATGCTGGGCATACTCACTCTGTTTGGCGTGGAACTGGCACTGGGAGCAGGAGATACTGACTTGATGGCTCAGGGAGATTATCTGCGTTCTCCTGAGAGCGAAGGGAGCTGGGGGAATATTGGCTGTTTTGAACTGCTCTGTTGGGAGTGCTGAAGTGCCCCCTGTGCCTCTGGGACCATCCTGCATCAGCTGCTTTCAGAGCACTGCTAAAGCAAGTGATGAAGTTGTGGCTTTCTCCATCCTTGGAGTACAGGTCACAGTGGATCACGTGCAAAACTGGGTGAGAGGCAGAAGCCATATCCCTTTGTCTGCCTAAAGGAAAAGAAACAGTGTGTGTGTTCACAGGCATGTTTGTGTGGATGTATGAAAAAGAAAGTGATTTTTAGGTGGGTGTAAAAACCTACTATGTTTTTATTTTCTACTAAAATATAAAAGCACACAATTTTACTTCTGGTATGAAAGTTTGTCATTTTCATGGTATGTCACATGTCCTTTCTGACAATGTGAAGAGGAGAAAGGAAGGTAAAAGTCTAGCTTTTCTTTTACAGTCTTTGTGAATTTCTTAGAAGCAAGAGGGAGTTTGCTTAATAGAACCCTTTTTTTTTCTCACAAGAATTGTTTGATCTGGAAGGGTAACCTAAAAGATAATGCAAAAAGCACTTACACCATCAATAGTATGGAATGCAAAATTAATATCTTCTTTTTAGAACTTAGCCCTGATTAATTATGAATTTTGAATCTCCCTCTGCATTTTTTTTCTCCACAATTTTTTGAGCAAGTCCAAAAGCTAAATGATGTTTGATGAAATACTGTATAGCTTCTATGTTTGGTAGAATACAAAGAAACTGGATCTAATTTTATTATGAAGGAAGACTACAATTGATATGCTGGTGGAATCTTAAATCATGATGACTTCCACTAAGAAAAGGTTTATGTTATCTTCTGATTTTACTTGTTCTTTTCCCTCCTAATTTTCCAGTGAAGTCCCAGCCAAATTAGAAAACTGATATTTCAGGTTTGAACTAGGGAAACAACTCCAACAATCAGCTAATGACAGTATTTATTTATTTTCAATTACTTTAGACTTCTGTGTTTCAAAAATCAGCAGGAGCACTTAGGTTTTCAGCCCCCTTCCCATTACTAGAATCAGACAAGTTTGCAGTGAAAATGCAGACTGGGCAGCAATTGATTTCTGCTAATGGTCACTCTACTAATGAACAATCTATGATTTTATTCTACCTATTTATGTCAAGTTGAATCACCACTTCTCCTAATGCCCTTGGAAGAAGCTGTTTCTCTTCATCTTCCTCTTCTGAGAATTAATGCAGTTAATGACAGAACTGCTGCTATGGCACATGCATGATGCACTCATGTGCTGTCTCTGCAGAAACTGGGTGGTTTCTGTTACAAATGCATCATTCTGTCCAAGCTTCTGCTTATTTTTAAGCATGGCATAAAACTACTCAGCTTTCTTCCTAATGTTTATTCCCTGGCAACTGCTGAGTTTTCATCAGCAGTTTTAATGCAGAAGATTAGCTAAAGCCAATGAGCTCAGTGACGGATAACAGAAGCAACTGGTTGTTCTGGCAAGTGTCTCCAAGTAGCTTTATTAGCAACTGTTGGGATTGACAACTCCAGTTTTTCTGCAGTAAAAGACCCTGTGAGCAGCTCTGGGTGGGTGGGTGCTGTTGTGACAGGGAAGGGTTAAAGGAGAAGGGGCTCTGGCATCAGGAGCACTGAGTGCTGCCTGATGGACTCCCAAGACCTTTGTGAATGTCGGCTCCCGGTGTGGGAGCATCACGCGGCTGGTTTCAAACAGCTCCTGGGATTACCTGGCTATTTGGGGGATCACTGAGCTTTCCAAGCATGATGTTATTGCTTGTCAGAGAGCAGCCAGCAGAGAAACATGAAATGAAAGGAACATTTCCTCGTGATATTCTTTTTCAGAAGTTGTGAATATTTATGTATATCAGTAGCCAGAAGAGTGGACCTCTCAGGAAATAATTTTGATATATCTGAAACTGGAAAACAAGTAGATGGGTGATTCTTTTGGTTAAAGTGCTTAATATTCAAGATCTAAGCACAGTTCTCTGAAGCTTTTGAGTTGAAATTGGCATAGTATACAATCATTTCAATCAAAATTCAGCACCTAGTATAGTTGGGAAGAGTGTTTTGCTGTTTTAAGGCAAGATGAGCATCCAGTAGATCTAGCTTCGGTTTTGCAAATATTTCTTACACCTACAAAGTGCACCAAGTATTTTTTACTATCCTTTTTCCTGTTAATGCAGACAGTAAACTTTCTGGGAAAGAGACTGACTCTTTTCCAATATGTTTGTCAACAAACCATTTCTGAGTTTTAGTTTGAATTTACAGATAGTGCTGTACTGCAAATGACTTTGAAATTTGTTCTTTTTTTCTTTTCTAATCCCATCCAGTTAAAAGACAGTGATCTTGGATGAAGGCTTGGCCATCTGCGTCACAAGATTAGATGGCTGCTGAACACCTACCTGAAAATATAAGAAGCTGCCCGCTCAGAAACTTTCCTTTATGCAGCCCATGCAGCCTTTCTCAGACACCATACAAGTAAATGTGCATGGCACTGATAGTGCCAGGATTTCCCCCCTGCTCCTTAGCCTACTAAGGCAGTTATGCATGGAAGCAGCAGTTATTTGTTAAGATAATATCTATTTTCTTTAACAAGAAAATTATCCCACTGATGAAGTCTGAGTATGAAATACCACCTGTTAAACAGAACAGATTATTCATGGAAGGCCATTCATTATTGTCTAAGGCTGCCAATGTTTGTTTATGCATAAAGGAGCTCTAGCCTTTTTAGGTTTTATGTTTCTATACCCATTAAATTTTATTTTTTTAATAATCAAGTTACAGCTGTTCCAAACAGCTTTTTCTCCTGGGCACTCTGAGGTTGTTTTTCTGTATTCCCACTTACTCTACATAAACACTTGCTCTGAATGATCTGTCAGGAAAATGTAATTCTTATTTTGAGCTGCATGAATTGATGGGCTCCCTTATATGCAAATGTGGCAGGTTAATGAGGCAGTGTTTTAAGGGATAGGAGTGCTGGAATCTTGGATAGGATAAAGTGGCCAACAAACTAATTAGATTACTATGGTTAACTCACAGAATTTGGAAAAAAAATCTTTACAAAGGAAAGGCATACATTCTGTAATATTATACACTCGCTGTGTTATACTCTTGCTTGGGCAAATACAAGGTGATTGTTTAAAAAAAACAACCCAGACTAATATTAAAGACTAATAATAGAAGATAATAAATTATGCAAAAAATGTTTTATTTCTTCTGCTAACAGTTGCAGTCATGTTGAAAAGGATCTCATTCTTTAATTATGAATAAAATCCAAATCTATTAGTGTAAATCTCAAAGCCATTATTTTTCTGGCTGGTTTTCCTTTGGGTAAATCACAGCATCTTGTTTTGAATACATTGTAATGGAATGTTTTATCAAAGGCCGCATAATAGTGTTTAGATGTTCATTTGATTGATTACCATTTCTTTGTTTTGAGAAACAGATTTTTCATTGAGAAAGAACCTTCTCCAGTAAGTAATCACAGACACATCCTATCAGGCTTCCTGGTGCCATTTTGTTGCTGCATGGAGCATGTATCCACCTTCAGTGTCCAAAGAGAATTTTGTCTCAAACTTGATCCAAAGTCTGCAGGAGGTGCTGCTGGGTACAGTTAGGTCAATATTATGGATCATCCATAACCACCTGGATTCTAATTTTCAGCTATCCTGAATGTTTCTAAAACCATTCAGATTTTGATTTGTCTCTGGAAAGTGAATATTTTAAAATGATCAAGCTCATTTCCTGCCCAGATGTTCAAAAAGGCTTCCAGAAGCATAAACCTGACCAGCAGATTCCAGGCTGAGAGACCTGGGGCAATCTCCTGGCTGAGCAAAGCCTGAGGTCACGTAGAAGCCTGTAAAATTTCCAGTAAAGAAAATACAGCAAGTACTCTTTCTTAGACTTGGACAGGCTTCTGCAATACACTGAGGCCCATTTGCAATAATAGGAATGGACAGAGCTTGCCAAAATCTTGTAGCCTAATTAGGCTGAAATTCAAATGAGAGAGATCCAGCTGCTAAAAGGAAAACTGTGAAGCTGAAGAGCTGGAAACAATCACAGGTAAGTTAGAGATCCCTGTACACATTGCTGAAAGCAAATGTGGCTGGCTGGCAAACCTGAAAGAGAATTGCTCAGTGATTGTTCATCCCACTGAAAGATTTTAGCCCAGGCTGTAACACTTCCAAAATCTGCAGCAACAGATCCAGAGGCCTGGGGCAGTTGTGTCTTGTATGCTTGGTGGGACAGAATTTTTGAAGTTTACCCCAGACTTTTATTTTCTTTTGGTCAACTTCATTTCAATTTTTCATGTTTGCAAGTTTTCTTTCCACTCTCCAGTCTTTGTTCTCACCCTGAAAATAGATTGGGTGTGTATGCTCTAACAAACTCCAACTGATTCAGAGCTACAGGGAAAAGTCTTCTCATCAGCCATGAAACCTCTGTGCCTACTGTCTAGCGTTTCACCCAACTTCTCCAAAGTTAATGTCTGTTCATATCTACATATTTGTGTAAATAAATATGTGTATAAGCATATAAAGTTCACATAATAAATATCATCAACTACACTTTTTTTTTTAAATTCACACTTAAAATTCACAATACTTTAATAAACTTGAATAGGTTTCACTTTCATATCCTGAGAAAGGAGTGCAGAAATATCAAGTTTACCTTGCATTGGGACATTAGAAACATTACATATCTGCACATTTTTGTTATTATTTTCCTAATCCTGGAATGCTCTCTTATGGAGATTATTTATAACAGCATTTACTTTAATCATCCACCTGTGGAGGAGCTAACAATGCCAACATCCACTTTCAACATCATGCTGTTGGTCCCTTAAATACAAATATTTCAAAAAATCAGTACATTTAGTTAGGTTTTCTTCTTCTTCTTCATCTGATTTTCACTTCTCTAAGGATGTTGTAATGGGACAGAAATAATGGCAGGAAATTCTAAGCTGGCAGTGTTGTTGTTATGGCTTTGTTGGAGATTTTGAGCAGGCTCTTTTTTAAGTGATGCACAAGGCACAAATCTCTTAGAAATAAAGAGTAACCTCTGTCAGGATCATATAGGAAGAAAGCATGGAGTTTAGGAATACTGTGAGAAAGTTTAGCAAGAGCATAAAGTAAATCTTTGCCAAAGTCTTGCATGTGACCATTAGTTTGGCAGTTTTATTGAATGGGTGATGGAAACCTTTAACTCTATTAAATAGCAATAAATACTGAATGGATTGTCTGATCTTCAATGTGACATCAAGAAATCTTGTAGCCAAGTCCTGCAGGGATGCAGGACAGATTTACTGGGTTTTTGTTGGATTTTTTTTAAAAAATACCTTTAAAATCTGTGAAGCTGTTATGAATGCAGTTTGATGATCATCTTAGGAATTATGCATTCAGGGCCTCTGTCCTCAGGCCCAATTGCAGCAGCTGGTTCTTACTGTTTTTACTCTACTCAACCAGTGAAAATCATAGGTCAGTTCATTAAAAAAAAAAAAAAAAAGATGTATAAAAGAATAAAAGATGGAGAAAAGATGAGAATGTAAAGAAAATCTGATCCAGTCTTATATCTGTGCACTGCAGCTGAAGGGAACTTATTGTCAGCTGGTAACAGAACCACTTTCCATGAACTGGTTCATGTTATTGCCAGAACTCGATTAAAACCAGGAGAGTTATCCCTTGGCTTTTGCTATGGGCATTAGAAACAAATTCTAGTTTTTCCATGTAACTACAGGCACCCTGCACAATTCCTATTATCACATCTTAGCTTTGACTTCTCAGTTCTAGACACAGATCAATAGCAGTCAGATTGGCTTTCAAGGAGCACCCTTGCATCCTTCTAGTTCATTACTGGCACCTTGCTTAAAACTCTCATTTCTGCCTTGCATTTTTACTGGCTGTTTGTTACTGGCTTCCCTTTCCACGTGGTCTATGGTCCTAAAACATTAACTGTGAAGTTGTTTTCTTTTTTTCACTTTTAAAGTTTCTCTAGGAACCATGTATATGTAACATTTGTTCCAGTGATGTAGCAGAGCATAGATTTTTGTAAAAGCTGATAGTGGTAAAAAAGGGAGATGGGTCACCATCCTATCTCACTTTCTGGTGTGAAGCTGATTGTGAAGGTAGAAAATCAATATACAATAAAGGTGGTGCATGTTGAAACAAAATTGAAATGATTGATTTTTTTTCTCGCAGGATCATTAGATTCTCCCCCAAAATCTTTGTTTCTGGTTGTGGGGAAATATTTACTCTTCACTTTAAAGTCATGGTGTAGTTCATTTATTTTGTGGGGAGTAAGACATGTGCAGGAAATCACTGCACTTCAGAAGCATTCCCAGAAGTCCCTGTAAACACAGAACACTTAAAGGGATGGATATCTCCTTGATCCACAAACATCTTTAGCTGTTGCAAATCCCCATTCCACTCCTTGGAAAGTAAATTATGCAGTGCATTAGTGCAGCCTCATTTGCTATCAGAAGACTTTGGGTGTCCTTCTGACATGAGGCAGAGTTGGCCTGGGGCTTTTTGTCAGCCTAATTGCAGGATGAGGAGAGAACTGTACTCATATTATGGCACCTTGCCTTGCTCAGGTGCTTCTCACATGCTACATGTCTGTGGCTGTGTGTGAGGCAAATTTCATAAATAAATCATGTTTTGTGTTCAAACCCTGGCTGAGACTGCAATAAAGCCACAGAATCTGCTACAGGGAATTCAAAGAAGAGTCTTGCTGGTCTTCAGGACATCTGAAGTGTCCCTGTGTTTCAGGAAACTTGTGACTGGCAATTGCAATCATGCTATATGTGTCAAGCAGTCAAGTCCTTTTCTGTTTTGGATTTAACCTATGTTTATGTACCAACTGCAGTGAATAAAAGATTTAAACTTCCTACATGTTACTTAAAGAAGTGGGTCCTTCAGGGATCCTGATTAATGTTGGTAGAAATAGACTATTGATATAAATGCTGTGAAGATTTTCACCCCCCAAAGAAGAAAAGGTTCTTCATGAGTAACAGAGGGAACCATGTCTGGCTATGAAAGTCCCTCAGCAGATATCTGCCATGCTTGGTTCAGTCCTGTGCTCAGTGACCTTTGCAGTGAGGCTCTTAGAAATTCCCCACGTGCATGCTTCACTTTCTAATTAATTTCACCATCTGGAAGTGTTTCCTTCTATTCATTACATGTAGTCCTTTCTTAATGCTTTCCCATTGCTGATAATCACATTTCTGAGGCTAACCAGCTGCAAACTCAATTTTTTGAGAACATACAGAGAGAATGTAGTCACCAAGAAAAGCAATGGTTGAACTCAGGAGCAAAGTGCTCACATCCCTGTCTGTGCTCATAATTATTTCCCTCAGGTTTTCCCCACTGGATTCCATAAACTCTTTTCCATTTATTTTTAATTTACTTAGTTTCTCATTCTGCCTCTTTTTATACAATTTCAGTCTGAATAGATCTTTCTGTCTCTTGACCTCACAGAGATTGTTTTCTTAACTTAATATCCTAAGATCTGCCTTAACTCTGACCCCCACCTTCACTAAGCAAGTTATAACATTTTTACTGTTAAAAACTGATAATAAATCTCTGAGCCTACTTTTTCATGTGTAGGTCATGGTACTATTAAAACCAAAAATTCAAATAATCACCAATTCAATAGTCTCTAATGCT
This sequence comes from Molothrus ater, assembly GCF_012460135.2. NCBI lineage: Eukaryota > Metazoa > Chordata > Aves > Passeriformes > Icteridae > Molothrus > Molothrus ater. The sequence goes on from NC_050485.2 coordinate 24,978,322, forward strand.
TCTATTTAAATCTATATATGACCTTTTTATCTTACTAATCTAAGATTTATGCTTGACAAAATCTTCCAATATATTATCTATTGAATGTTTACCCTACAGCAATAGACATCAAAGTCTGAAATGTCAAATTTTGAAGTACTCATTTAACATTTTTAGAGCTTCTTGCCCCCCACCACAAAGTAGCTTTTTTCTGTAGACTGAAAACTTTCAAAGAACTCTTCCTTTCTTTTCCTGAGTGCATTCTCTGCATATTCTCTATCCCTTTTCTTCTGCTTTCAATAGGAAGATGAAAGATGACAGAGGAATTGGAAGAATTTGGGGAGAAAAATACATACTGTATCTTTCTCCCTTCTCCTTACTACCATAAAAGAAGAAAAAATTATACTTCCACAGGGGAATAATCAAGAGAATATCTGAATGAATTAATGGCTAATACATTTCCCAGTCTCCATATTGGAACACCATTTGAAATTACAAGCACTCTGTGTAAAAAAATAGTCACTGTTTTTCAATTTCCCCTATTAGAAGTGTTTTGAGAAAATATAAATGCATATGAAAGAATATATGGAGGCAACTAGAGTCACAAAGTTGCAACTTATCACAGTTTTCTGACCATAGAAAAGAGTAATACTTAAATGCTAATATCATTTTCTCTCTCTCTTTTTTTTTTTTTTTTTTGATGTGTTTCTCTAAAAACAAACAAGGTGTCTTCATCTGTTTGGTCAGAGAATGAAGGGAAATGAGATCAGAGGGGAAGTACCACAACAGCAGTGCTCTATTTCAGGTCAGCTGCTGTTCAGCTCTAATAAATGTCAGTGTTTGCAGCATGGGGCAAGTTCACCCCATGGTCTGCTCTGGCCCTGAAAATCTCACAGTTCAGGTACAGCTAACAAGACTGTCAGGACCAGTGTGAGAGCAGGTGCTTTTAAATCAAAAAGTCAACCATTTTCCATTTCTGACCAGGAAAATAATGTGTGTACCTACGAGTGCCCTGACACTCAGCAGAGACAAATCATGATGGGGAAAGCAGTGTTTGCTGTTACCTGTTTGACCTAATGACCACTTCAAACTCTGGAGTTATTGTTGTAAATCCTTACTTTACTGTGTACTTGCAAGCAGCACCTGCCTTTCCTTGGAGCACAGGTGTAGGAAGCAGCAGCTCCTGCTCCCAGCTGTGCTGCCTGCTGGCCCTGTCACTGCAGGCAAAGGTAATGGCTGCCCGCTTGCCCCCACGGCACAAAATCTCTTTCTTTGTATTTAAAACATATGCTTGCCCTCCTACAGCTTTCTGAATTATCAGATGTCCAGTGGAGAATGTTACCAGGTGGGGAAACTTCTTCCTTCCTGTCACAGATGGAAATGCCAATGTGCTGCCTCAGAGGTGTGCTCAGGGGTGTGACACTCAGGCTGTGCAGCTGAGTCCCCTTCTTCTGCAAAGAGAGGTCAGTTCCTAACTGTTTTCAGGGTGTGTGTACTTCACTTTGAGAACATCAAACATCTTCAGATCCACCAGTTACAGATGAGCCTTCAGCTTCCCAAGCTGGAATATCCTGACATGGGGCCATTCTTGATCCTGCCTTCTATATAACCAGCCTCAAGTTTACAGAGGAACTTGGTTCCTCTTACTAAGAACAGAAGCACAGAACAGGGATGTTAATACCTGGCTGCTCCTAGGGATATCTTTGATCTGCATCTAATTATAAATTTTAAAGTGCTTTCCAGTCCTCCACAGAAAAGGCCTTGATGCTCCCCAGCAGAGAGCGATTGGCCCATGCTGGCAGGATGCCCTGCTCCAAGGAGATTTCTTCATGGTTATTTTAAGATAATTAGCTGATCTGGTACCTAGTGTGCTTCCTAATTCTTATCTAACATGACAAATTTCCAAGTGCACACACTTGTGTGCATGCACAGCTCCAATAAGAACACATCTAGAGGGCTGGAGCCATGGTGAAGGTGTGGCCATGGCCAGAAATGGTACCAGGGAAGTAGTAAAATCCTCCTAAAAAAATGTGTCACTGTTCTGCCTAAGGGTGGGAAAGGCATAACCATGACCCAGGCAAGGGATGGGGAAGGTGTTACTTGATATTCTTTTAATATCATGGAGATACAAATGTCTGTGAAGGCAGTAGACGAAGTGCCCAGCTCTGGCTGGAGAAGGCTGTCACTCCTTCACGCCTGGCCACGCAGTGCTGGGGACTGGGAGCCACAATTCAGCTGCAATTTAGAAGCAGCTGTTGCACCAGGGTTTGTTTAAAGCTGTTTTTCTCTGGGAAGTCATTATTTGAAATAAATCTTGTCCATTAAATAGACACATTTGAGTAGTTACATAATGCAACATTGGTTTGTTAAACTAGAAAAGCATAGAATAATCAAAAGCCTAATGTGGAGAGAAAAATAAATATATATTTTTAAATGGAGCCCTTTTGTATCTGAAAAATACATTTTTTTTCTAATCCAAGCTTTAGTGCCTTAGAAGTCTATTTTTCACTGTTGGTTACTCTTAAAAAAAGCAAACAATCCATACAAAACCTTTGCCTCTTTCAGTATCTCAGACTGAGCTCCTCAAAATAGATACTTCTCTGTTTAATAAGGATGTGTTTTCTTTTAAAATATAGGGTCTTCTTTTTATATGTTTATTAATTTGCATTTTCAGAACCAACTTCCCTCTGCATGAAGGCATGAATATAAAAGTAGGGCTATCTAAGCTCAGAGATAATGGATGAGAAAAACCCAGTCTGGAAATAATGACCAGAAATCTATGGAATTTGAGTAAAAAAGAAACAGTTTAATATTAGCATTACACTGAAGAATAAACTTGACACTCTCTAGTTTGATGTGCCATTACATGTCCTTACTCAGAGCAAACTCTCAACAGCAACAGGAGATTGAAAGTAATTGTGGCTTATGTGTTTACCTTGGGGATTTGCTATAATCAGCTACAGCCACCAAAAATGATTGAAAGGCAAAAAAGTGGATGAAACTATAAAACTTTATTTATTAATATTGCTTTGTGCTTTAAGCTGTTATGGTTCACATGTTCTTGATACAGGGATTGAAATGGTTATTTTTAATTAAAGATGGAGTTTCATGTTTCTGCATCTTCAGAAACCCAGATTTTGTGGTGCAAATGCTCTGAGTTGGTGGTGTTTGATGCACCAGGTAACGTGAATGTGGATCATAAAGGTTATTTCATGTCACTTGCACTGAAGGTTGCCTCGTATTCCTGTTGGAGCAGGGTGAATCAGAGTCTCTCACACTCTTTTCCCCACACCATGTTGCCAGGGCTGTGTTTTTAGGTGGAACATGGCAAATTTAAGTGATGTGCCTGAGATCAGAGCAAATGTCTGTTGCAGTGGAGGAGTTCAATGCAGAACTGCCAAATTTCTTTTTAAGTTTCCTCTTGGTTGGGTTCCCCATCCCACTGGAGCTACTTTCCATTAGTGGCACAACATGTTATGTCTCGAGCAATACACTCATGATTGTGTACTCCAGCAAAGTGTGACTATTATCTGGCAGATAGCTTATGATCAGTGCATGTAAGCAGAGCCCAGAAGGATTGCTTCTATTTTCAGCTGTGCCACCACTGCCTCTGATCCATGACAAGGTCGCCTGAGTCAATGAAATCCCTGGCTGCTTGTCTCCAATAATTAAGCTGTAAAACTTTTAAATGTGTACCCCAAATTGGGAGGTCACTGTGGTGATTGTCTGTGTAAGTACTTTTGTGGGGAGAAAATACCAGATCCTAAAGGGCTCTTTAATCCAGCCAAAAAAGTCTAATCAGAAGTGAGAGCTGGCAGTTTAAAGTTGGGCGTGTCTAAATGAGAGGCAAGATAAAGATTTTGAACACTGAAACTGTGTTTGTTTCTACGAAAATTTGGAGAAATTATGGAGGGCATAGATTATGCAGACCTGGATATCCTTTGAAGACCAAAATATCTTTCCAGGCAGAATTATCTTAACTGGGAGCTGGTTAGTGGGCTCAGTACAAGAAAAAGTCCATTTTTATGTCTATGGCTGTTGTGGTCTAATAGCCATGCTGACTTTGGCACAGGGTTTTGCTTTCACTTCAGATGTTTTTCTACTTAATGCATGGACTTCTGAAGAAAAAACATGATTGCCTTTGATAAATGACTTCTTGGAATAACAGTTGTGACTGGTAGTGTATTAGTTGTTACTATTGATCCCAACAATCTGCAATACTTCTATGAAGTGCAAAATGAGTAGAATCAATGACTTCAGATTTCTTCTGAACTGTAAAGTGACAGTGTTTTTCTCTCATCACATCACCAATTGTCAGTCATTTATTTGTTTCCTGGTAGTTGCTTTTTTTCCTTCAATAATCCCTGTATAGTATCTTTCTAAGACACTCACTGATTTTATGTCTTCCCTAAACATTTCATATAATAGTCCCTGCTTGATTTTCACTTGTAGGCATCCTCAAAGAGGAGAAGAGTTTTAAAGAAATTTAAGTCAGGAAAGGCAAAGATTTGTAAAGGTTTGGTTAGGGGTTTGCCTTTATTTGTACAGAGCAGCAGCACAAAATGACTCAGAAGAAGAGGACCTCATTTGTAGAGTGATGAACTCGGGAGAATCACTTGTGAAAAAATGGACATAAATAAATAGTGTGTGGAAAAAGACAAACTGAATTAGGAAAAATTGCACTCTAGTTCTGCTCACCAGGAATATTGGTAAACAATAATTTCTGTGATTACTTTATCTTTTAATTTAATCATTTGAGGACATCATCTTTCACTGTTAATGTTTTTTGTCATTCTCAGCTATTTGCCACTCAGCAATATGACAGTTTTATAAATGTTCTGACACCCCATGAAATATTAGCTAACAGGAAAAGACATGTTTTTTGAGGATTATATGGGAATTCTACAGCACCTGGAGAAGAACTAACATAATTCATCACCTTTGAAGATAGCTGAAAATCTCAATCAGCCACCTGTTACTTTGAAAATGATCATTAGGCATAAACAGGGGCAATTTGCAGCTTTTACAGTTCATTTTCAAGCTTTTACTCACAGTTAATATTAATTCACTGTCAGTAAGTCATGAATATCAAGAAATTCTGAAAAGCTCTTCGTTTTCTTTGAGTTTCTTCTTCCATATCTGAGAGGACAATCTCCATTACAGTATCTTAATTGAATTAAGGATGGGGAAAGTTGCCTTAACTGGCCTTTCATCCTGTCTGTAGAAATATTTGAGAAGTCTGACTTCAGCTTCATTTGAAATTCGCAGATGAACCCATTGCTTCAGGGGAAAATAATGTAAAGTGCAGAAAAGAGTGGGCAAAATCTTCCCAGGATCCTCCAAATATTGCACCTTAGCTGGGAAATGCTTAGTTTTCATCAAACCTAAGAAAAGTTGAAGGGATTTTATTACCATATGGCAGAAGTGTATCAGGATTGTTCTGGGCCAAGTCTTCTCTCACTCAGGATAACTTCCTGAGTCTGGCCAAGTTTAGAAAGATTTGCACAAGTTTAGGAACTCAAGAAGTCACTAAGTTAATATAGGAGAATAGGAAGAGGAAAGGAAAATAATCTTTTCAGGGCACTAGAAAAGATTCTGTATTTGAGGGTGTTTGGTATAACTTACAATGCATGTTTCTTTTTTTTTTGAGGATCAATGTGTCTTTTTTTCGTTGGAGAGAAAGAAGTGGGGCAGTCATGCAGTATTGCAATTGCATACAAAATTCAGACCATTTACAGAATCTGTTCTTATTACTAGTTTCTTTTTAACAGGTCAGAGATGTAAATAACATTTTTGCCATAATTCCTTTTTGACGGGTCTTATGTGGGAAGAGAGTATAATAAGGCTAAAAAACCCAGACACACAGAAAGGCACACACATACTTCATCAGCTTCTTTTGAAGAAGAGGCCTGGCAAAAAAAAAATCTAACTAAACGTTAAATTTTATGGTCCAAATGATTTCTTTAAAAATCTATAACAGGCAATAAAATTAAAATCCATCAATTAAGTAATTTTAAAATCAAAATGTTCCAATCCAGAAATATCTGAATGGAATTGTGTGAAATTATCATGACTTTCTATTAGAGTTTATATAGATCAGATTTTGTTAGGATTGCCAAGTCTTTTTATGACCATTTTGCTGCTTAATAATAGCTTTTTTTAAAGGGTAATTAGGGAACTGTAAAATGGGGATTTTTAAAGGGCAATAGTCATTGCAGGAAATTCTTGGCCTGACATAAATAATTATCAGTCAGCACAGAAAACAAATGAGTGAGCAACACTGGTGGGGCAAGTAGTGTAATATAAAGTAGATGGATGGAATATATGTACTTTGTGATGAATTATTCTACAGAAGTCAACAGTTACACAACTTAGAATTAAAGGCCTGGAGGAGTAAGGATTTATTTAGAGAAGCAGGATGCCATTTGAAAAAAAAAAATTAAAACCAAACAAAACTCCAACCTAAGTTATTGAGTCCAAGGAAGAATAACTTGTAAACTGAGGCTGGTTTTGAAAAATGAAATAAATACACAAAGTTCTCTGAAATCCCTACCTGACCGGACCTTCACTGCACATGTAATTAAATAATTTTGAAAAGGAGGAGTTCCCAGGGGTGAGAGAGGAGGGTCATACTATGTCATTTAGGAGCCCTAAT